>NW_026606101.1:53732500-54385000 GCF_029834395.1 Sorex fumeus
CAAGGGGAGAATTTGCAAAAAGAAAATCTTTTTTCCTAATATCAGTTTATTGTTATTAATTTGAAAAGGTACTCAGTATAATGTCTGCATAGCCATTTCTTTGTTGTTTTTAATTTGAACAACCCATTGTGATTGCTATTAAATGTATCTCTGGGGCTTCAGCTATTTTTAATTAGTGTGGCTTAATTTCTTTCTTTTTTTTCTTTCTTTTTTGCTATCACTTTAGCTGATTTGTTTTTGTTTTTACACTTCACCAAGTCCCTGCATCCTCACCTCACTCTTGT
The DNA here is from genome assembly GCF_029834395.1 of Sorex fumeus. NCBI lineage: Eukaryota > Metazoa > Chordata > Mammalia > Eulipotyphla > Soricidae > Sorex > Sorex fumeus. The sequence continues at coordinate 53,732,785 of NW_026606101.1, forward strand.
CTCCTCATCATTTCATGCCTGGTTTTATAGAAGCTGGTAAATTTTTTGAATTATCTGTGTCTATAAAGATAAATGTCTCAGTTTCCTCCTCAGTGCTTCTTATTGCCACCTCACCCTCACGCTTAAAAACAAAATTGAAAGTTTATGAGAATATATTCCCTCTGTGATAAGCAAAAAACTCAATACACTGTATCATTTAAAAGTGGATCACGGGGCTGGAGCGATAGCACAGCGGGTAGGGCGTTTGCCTTGCATGCGGCCCGACCCGCGTTTGATTCCCAGCATCTCATATGGTCCCCTGAGCACCGCCAGGGGTAATTCCTGAGTGCATGATCCAAGAGTAACCCCTGTGCATCACCAGGTGTGACCCAAAAAGAAAAAAATAAATAAATAAAAGTGAATCATAAAATTATATGTGGGAGATGACATATTTCAGTTCTCTCCAACTTTATCAGGGTAGGGAGGGGAACTGAGGCAATAGCTGCCAAACCTTTTTGTTAGAACAAGAAGTGGAGAGCTACAACATCTCAGATGGCTTCCTGACTAGTGTCTCACACTTGGAGGCCTTTTCCCACCAAACTAGCCACTGGCTGGTACCTAACTCCCCAAATATGCAGTGCAATAGCACTTATGGGACTTTTTCTGGGATTCACCCCTTCAATTCCAGGCTCTTTCCTCATGAGCTTGGTTACTGCTCCCAAATTTCTCTGCCAGGGAACTGTTCCGGTATTCTGTTGAGAGAACACAAACCTCAGAGTCAAAAATCTCAGTTCTCGTCTTGACATGAACGCTAAATCAATTCTATAAACTTGAATGAGTTCCTTAAGGCTCCAAATTTCAGTTCATGCTCTGTGAAACACAAATGATATCTACCTAGCCTGCAGTTCAGGATGGTGATAAACAACTTTCCTACCTTCAGTTTCTTCCTTCTTGGCTTTCAGAACACCATTTCTTTCTTGTTTCCTCACTTTTATCGCCATTATTTTCACCTTTGCTGAGTTTTCTCTCTTCTGTCCACCTCTAATATGGGCTCATGCCTCCTTCTGCTTTTCTTCTATTTCTGAATATTTATCTAAAACAATTTCACTCCTCACCTTCAATGATCATTCATGCATCATGCATGTTACTCCCAAGGTTCATCCCCAGGGCAGATTTTAGTCCTGAGGGGATTGTTCATTTTCCTATTTACCAATCCCTTTTTTATGACTCTTGGACCTTAACTTAGAATGTCTGCGAAGTCCTTATAAACTTCCTTTAAGCTTTGTCTTTCTCAGTTGCTTGTCCTGGCAGAAGGCACACCATGATATTCTGCTTCTTGGTGCAAGAAAAGAAAGAAAGAAAAGAAAAGAAAATTGAAATACAATTCTGTTAGCTATTTCTCTTGAGATTTCTTGAATTTCATCACATTTTATCTGTCCTCCATGGTGTCTATTCATGCCAAGTTAAGGTTCTAAATGCCTCTTTCTTAGTGAGACTTTATAAACTAACCTCTAATCTGTCTTGTCTTCTTTTATTTTATCTCTTTAGAATATATCTCTCATTCCACCATTAGAGTTAACTGCCTGTCACAGTTTTGATTATTTTATTCTCAGAATGTTTCAATGTCCATCATCATATTAAAAATGTAGACTTTCACAGTGTACTTCATGAATGTTTTTTTCTGCATAAGGCACCACTGTATTTTTTATATCACCTAATGATAATGTTTCTCGTGAGACAGTGTGAGACAGTTTTTTCCATAAGATCATGAACTTCCTGAAAGCACAGACTATGCCATTTTCATTTACATATCTCCAACATTATAGAAGAGTGTCATACATTTTGTTTTGAGTGAGTGAACTCATTTTTATGTAAAGTTTCCTGCAACCTATAAAGATGAACAAAAATATTAGTTGTAAAGTTTTTTAAAAGTCTCTATTACTTATTTGTCCCATAACCACTTATGAGCCTATGTCTTATCAACTTGATCCCTAAAATTTTAATCTTTACCTAAATATTCAATAAAACAGTAGTACATTAAATGTATTGATTTTAGGTGGTCAGCTTTCTACAAAAATTAATACTAAGACAATAGATAGAAATAAATAACTATCAGTGGATATAGAAGTTGTAGTACATACAAATAATGAAAAACTATGCAACCACAAGAAAAAAATAAATTATGCAATTACAATTTTGAAAAAAATTGGATGGCATCATGTTGAGGGAAAACAAGCACTCTATGATTTCACTCATCTATAGTATATAAGAAACAAAATAGATTGGAAGGTGGATGTTTGGCATTGGGAAAGGGGTGGAGGAAGCAAGTGGACCAGAAGTTATTCAGAGTTATAGAAGAAGTGATGGGTACTCTGGTGGTGGTGAGGTGTGGTATATACCAAGACCATGATTGGCTATACTATTTCAAACAAATAACATAAACAAGAAAGAAAGAAAGAAAGAAAGAAAGAAAGAAAGAAAGAAAGAGGGAGAAAGAAAAAGAGAAAGAATCAGATAGAGAAATAAATAAATAACACTTGAGAAGGAAAAAGAAGCTAAAAATTTAGAGAAATATAGAGCTATCCACTGATGGATCAGTGTCCATTAGCCTTCTGTCTTTTAAGTCATTTTAAGATTGAATTGTCAAAAATCCCTAAAACATGTGAGAACTGACTTTATTATTTTGCTTTGGTTGGGGTTTAAGAGATAATGCAGTGAGTGAGATGCCTTGTACATGACCAACCCAGATTCGATCCCTGGCACCAGAAGTGACCTGGCAGGAGTGACCTCTGAGCACAGTAGGTGTGGCCCAACAAACATGCAAAACTTTTACTTTTATTCTGAGAATGAAGAATAAATAATAATAATAATAATAATAATAATCATGTTTTCCCTCAACATGATTTTGAGAATGAAGCATATAGCAAATACTCTTTGTTTTGACCCCGATAATGTTTTTAGTTTTGATATAAATTGAAAAATATTCATATGTCATCTCAAATGAGAAGTCATTCCCCTTCCATGCATCACAAGGAAATATTATCTCCCTGTGTCAATCACTGTCACTGTCACTGTCCTCCCGTTGTTCATCGATTTGCTCGAGTGGGCCCAGTAACGTCTCCATCGTGAGACTTGTTGTTACTGTGTTTGGTATATTGAATACACCACGGGTAGCTTGCCAGGCTTTGCTGTGCGGGCGAGATACTCTAGGTAGCTTGCCGGGGTCTCTGAGAGGGGCGGAAGAATCAAGCCGGGCAGGATGCGTGCAAGGCAAACGCCCTACTGCTGTGCTATCGCTCCAGCCCAAATAAACGATCACAAGAGTATTTAAAGTTTAAGGAAAAATCTAGATTAGAGTAATACATATTGTAAATGAGTGATCATTCTAAAGCACACCTCTATGTTTTTGCCATCTATACCCTCTACATAAAATTGCATTCACCTGCCTCTGCTCTCAATCTTCTCCCAAAAGCTGAGATATTCCAATTCTCCTGAATCAAAATGTCATTTCTCTCTTTTTTTCTTTTCCTTTTTTATTTATTTATTGAATCACTGTGGGAAGTTACAAAGCTTTCAGGTTTAAGTCTCGGTCATGCAATGATCAAACACATTTCCCTTCCCTTCTCAATTTCTCTCTTTTTGAATAAAAATTTAAAATTTAAATAACTGTCATTTACGTTGATATTTATGGTTGAGTCTTAGGAATATAATATCCAATATTAATCCCACCACGAGTGGACCCATATTTTTCATTATTGCAGTCCTGTAGCAAGTGTTTGTCACATGTAATAACTTCCTATCTATGACCATGAATGAAGAAATCCATATTTTCCTCTCACTGAGCTTCTTCTTTTTTTTTTTTTTTTTGCTTTTTGGGTTACACCCAGTGATGCCCAGGGGTTACTCCTGGTTCTGCACTCAGGAATTACTCCTGGCAGTGCTCAGGGGACCATATGGGATGCTGGGAATTGAACCCGGGTCTGCCGGATGCAAGGCACGCCCTACCCACTGTGCTACCACTCCAGCCCCCCCTCACTGAGCTTCTTAAGGTCAGTATTTGATTATATAAATGTCTTCAGCCAAGTAGCTCCTCTACATTACTTTCTTATATTTGAATATATACAAAGAAGTTTGTTCGCCAGTTCTCCTTAAGCACCATATAACACTGCAGTGACTTAAGAATAAAACCCAAATAAAAATTTAAAACCCACTTAACAAGACCCGTTCGTTTTATTTTAGTTAAAAAAATAAAACCTACCTCATTCTAACTCCTCCAGATCAAATTGATTTCGTTTTTACAATGAAGTTAGGTATTACTGAGACCTGAAACTCTCTTTGAAAACTGGTAAAAATGGCAAGAGAGCTAAGCTATAAACTTTAAAGTAACATTGGATATAATACTTTTCCTCTGAAATCACTTTTTCCACCTGTAAAAAAGAAAGTCTGCAGTGTTTGAGAAAATGTCTTTCCATTATTTGGTAGCAGTATGACCACAAAAAAGCCAAGACAAATAAATTTTCAGCACAGCGGTAGAGCGTTTGCCTTGCATGCAGCCAACTGACCCAAGTTCGATTCCTCAGCCCCTCTCGGAGAGCCCGGCAAGCTACCCGTGACGTATTCGATATGCCAAACACAGTAACAACAAAGTCTCCAATGGAGACGTTACTGGGCCCACTCGAGCAAATCGATGAACAACGGGAGGACAGTTTCTTTCTTTCTTTCTTTCTTTCTTTCTTTCTTTCTTTCTTTCTTTCTTTCTTTCTTGCAATTACTAATCAATGAAGGCAATGTGCAATGAGGAGAAGCTCATCAAAAATGAAAACTAAACAGGTACATTTAACCCTTAGTTAAAACAACATTGCAGCTTAAGATACTGAGTCATGGGTTAGCACAGAGCCTCAGCACAAGTTCAAGTTCTGAATGTTAGGTTGCACATAGCCAGGAAATGCTATGAGAGACTCTCCAAGCCCCAACTCCACATGACTCTGGGATAGCTCTCAGGGTAGAATCAGGAGGACATTTGTGAACAATGGGGAGATCATTAAAATTATTTTTCTGCAACTTCTGAATATGATCAATAGAACAGTGAACTGAGAAAATTAAGGAAATGAGGTATAGTGGGGAGAATTTTTGATAATAGTGGAGGGATTTTCACACTGCTGATAAGCATGGTGCGGTAACTCTGAAAATATAAAACAATAATGTCAATAATCTTATAGACTATGATCTCAATAAAAATTGGTTTGAGGAAAAATATGTTACACTGTAATGAAAATCACCACATGTAAGTTCACTAGATTGCTTATGTGAAAATAAGCAGGTTAAAAAGCTTGGGCTTGTGGCCTATGCCCTGTGATTTATTTGTTTGTTTTGGGACTGAATCCACCTGGCAGACAACACCTTTTGTATTCATCCCAGATCAGTTTTGATTCATCTTTTTTTAGATAAATATTTCACTCTCCTCTAGAACTATTGTCTGATTTGTTCATTTCTCAGTCTCCCCTACAACAATCTGATGGGAATTTGGGCTAACTGGATTCGAGGGAGTTTAGAAATACCTGCTGAGATTCAGAGTATTCTCTTTATAGACAATTTTCAAAGAAGCAATTTCAGTGAGGCCAAATCTTGATGGCGTGAATAAGAACAAAGAGGCAATAAGTAGATGGACTTAATTATATAGATATTTCAAATTAAGCAAGTTGTGATGCAAAGGTTGCTGGGGCACATGGACTCCTCTGGCTAAATAAACAAGAATACGGTACCAGCATTTTTACTTTTTTAATTTTTAAAATTGATTTTTGTTGAATCCTTGTGAGATACACAACCAAAAAGTTGTTCATGGTGGGGTTTCAGTCCTACAATGTTCCAGCACCCGACCATTCACCAGTGTACATTTCCCACCGCCAACACCCCCAGTTTCCCTGCTCTCACTGCACTCCTACCCACCACCTGCCTCTACAGCAGAGTTATTCTCATTTTTTTTCCTTTGGCACAGATCATCCAATTTCTTAGTGAGAAATATCTAAGGATATCAACAGTTGTACTTTCCTGTACAAGTTTGAAAATACTTGAATCTTAATAATCATTCAAGGACTGCATAAAAATTTCTGATATATTTATAGTAGTGAAAATCTGTTCTTGGTACAGGTTCACCTTCAAAAGTCTTGTTTCATCCTTCACCATGCAGTTGTCCCCTTTCACCTGTTTTTCCCACCCCTTTCCTATCTCTCTATGGTTCAACATGTTATTTATAACTTTACGTATATTATTTTATGTATGGCAGTTTCTCCCTCTTAGAGAGCCTGGCAAGCTACGAGAGTATCCTGCCTGCATGGCAGAGCCTGGCAAGCTACCTGTGATCTATTTGATATGCCAAAACAGTAACAGTAATGCGTCTCATTCTCCTGACCCTGAAAGAGCCCCCAATATGCCATTGGGCTACGTTAGCAAGCAACAGGGATGAATGAAGACGTTACTGGCGCCCACTAGAGCAAATCAATGAACAACAGGATGACAAGTGATACAAGTGTTGTATGTATAGTGAAAGTATAAAACAATGGGTAAGAAATGACACACTGAACTCATAATAGCGCTTCTATCTAAAAGAAAAGAGAATGTACCTAAATGAGACTTTTAAATGACAAGTTCTACTATAGATTTATTTGATAAATTTCTAGAATAAAGTATAAAAATTCAAAATTTGTTAACTTAGTTACCAATTTAATTAAATAAATTTCCTAACATTCCCAAGTCTCTTATTTATTCATATTGTCTTTGAACAGGTATTCTCAAATTATAGTGAGATTCCATGAGAATCTTCTAGAGGGTTTGTTAAAACACAGATTTATAGATCCACTCCTCAATCTGATTAATGAGAGCCAGGATTGTACTTTAGAGTTTGCATTTCTAACAAGTTACTATTAATACAAATGTTACTGTTCTCAGCCACACTTTGAGAATTAATGTTTTATTATATAGCTACTTACAAGTGGACATGCATTTAGAACTTGAATTGCTCTAAGCAGAGATTTATTAAACTTGGCAGTTTCTACAAACTTCCATAAATATTCGTAAATTGAAAGAATTTGCCATAAAATAATCCAAATGCATAAAAATATGGATGTGTGTATGTACAGACACACACACATATTGTGCAGTATAAAAATTATTGAAAGAAATGCAAAATAAATAATTCATTAATGGAAATGACTTGGCAATTTTACAAAAGTGAATAAATGCTACCTCTGAATGTGGTCCAGCCACTCATGTATCCCAATCAGTAGAACTTAACTTGCAAACCAGAGAACTTAAGGAGGAAGTCACGAGGACACCTAAAGTCAAGAAATTAAAAAGAGCAAAAAAAATTTTAGTAAATTGAAGCACTGCAGTGATTTCATCTGGTAATGCATACTCATTTCCTTCAGGTGCATGTTCCATGATAAGATGCATAAACTCTCTTTATGAAGACCATAAATGGGAAACCTCACAAAGGCGCTTCTCTGCAGCCAGGAGTGATTGTGAGAAATTTATTTCATTAAAAGTGTACTTCTTGGGGGGAGCAAAAGAGATAGCACAAGGAGTAAGGCACTTGTCTTGTATGTGATGGACCTTGGTTCAATCCCTAGCACCACATTTTTTTATGGTATCATCAGGAATATTTATTTATTTATTTTCCTCTGATAGTGAGAGTCAATTTATTTATTTTTTTCTTGTGTCTTTTTTTAAAATTTTTATTAGTGAGACACCGTGAGGTACAGTTGTAGATTTACAAATTTTTGTGCTTGGGTTTCAATTACACAATGATCAAATACTCATCCCTCCACCAGTGCCCACTTCCCACCACCGTGGATCCCAGTATCCCTCCCACCCCCCATCCCCCCATCCCACCCTGCCTCTGTGGCAGGGCATTCCCCTTTGTTCTCCTAGCACCACATTTAATCCCCTGAATACCACGCGTGACATGGTATCTCCAAAGCACCATCAGGTGTAGTCCACAAAACCAACAAAAGGGACTTCGTTAATTCAAGGGTTGTGAAAGGCTCTCAGGGTGACAGAGGCTGAAGTATGGAGCTTAATCCTCACAAAAGACCTAGCTATAGTAAGCATGAACAGAAAAGCAGAAATCCTAATTGTAGGGACGACCTCCAGAGATATTTGATATGGTTTCATGGATCCTTCTGTGGCTGGTGGAGGTTCCCTGAGAGGGGTATGCAAAGTAAGGGAGGAGGGAAGCAGCTGCTGAGAAGAAAATCTGCTTTCTCCAACCCCACCACAATCACCAGAGGAAGCTCCTAGATTTTTAGGACCAATGAAAGTCAGCCATTGAGTCTCTGCACTCCACACTTGCTCCCGTCTCACCAGCCCAATCAGTCATTCATCTGTACCTGAGGTCCACTTGCTCTGCAAGACATGATAATCCCCACCACCCAATTCGTGGAAAACCATGACCTCAGGCTAGCAGGAGGAATTATTCTGCAGAAATGGAAAGTCAGTCCTAGCATTTACCAGGCTTTTGGTTTTGTTGCCTTGACCTTCCAGAAAAGAATTTCTGGGGAGAACAATGAAGCATATATAAATAATGTACTGTGAAATAAAAATAAAGGGAAAGAAGGGGAAAGGGAAATTAAGAGAATACAGGCTTCTTTCTTCAAATGCTTGGGGAAAAGATAATTTGACCACTCTGACAAAGATAGTTGGAAATGGTCACTCTGGATAAGAACTGTGTACTGAAAGCTGATAAAGGAATAAATATAACCCTTCAGTATCTGTATTGCAAACCATAATACCCAAAAGAAGCAGGAGAGAGAGAAAGAGAAAGAGAGAGAGACAGAGAGAGAAAAGTGCCTGTCATAGAGGTAGGCCGGGCAAGGGGCATGGGTGGGAGGAAAACTGGCATCATTGGTGGTGGGAAATAGACACTGGTGGAGGGATGGGTATTGGAACATTATGTGATTGAAACCCAATCATGAGCAGCTTTGGAACTGTATATTTCACGTGACTCAAAAAATTCTTAAAAAAATAAAAAAAGGAATACAGATTTCTCCAGAATGGAGAGAGCCAGTACACATCCCAACATTAAAGTATGAAAGTACCCATCTCAGCACAGGAGAGGCAGGCAGAGTGTACTTGCAACACATGCAACTCAGGCAACGCGCACTCTTTCTCTGTCCAAGTTTAGTGTATATACATTTAACTCCACCCCCTCCATACCAAACCACTCTACTGCGTTGCTAAGGTGTTTGCCAAAAAGAAGTTCAGGGAAGTTGGTGGTCTTCTTTAGATACTTTTTTCCTGGCCATTGTTCCAGAGGTGGAGCCTCTCCTCCAGCCACTTCTTCTCTTGGGAAGCCTCCTTGCACTTGGTCTGGAATCCTGCATCTCATAGATTTTCTGGGCTCCTGAGATGGGTCCTTTGTGTCAAAGGCCTCCATGCATCCCTGCTGGTTCAGGTTTCAGAAGCCCTTTTCTAACACACATTAACATGCTCCCCAGTCACACTCCATATAGTTGCCTGTAATATGGGCGTCAAAAAACATGGAAATAGTTCAGCAGCTTTATTTGATTGAATTTTTAAGTTCTACCATGTGAGCTATTTGCAACTGTGGGCAACAAGTTTATTGAAATGCCTTAAACATCTGTTTCTATATTTGTCAAAAGTGGAGGTATAAATTCCTGCCTAATGCTTAGGTTATAAATTTTTTAAAGGGTGAAGACTAAAGGAAATAACAACTGTAAAACACTTTGTTAAGCTGGGGATTATTAAACAAATGTGAGTTCGATCTTCAGCATCACATAAGTGCATAAGGTCTCCTGAGCACTACCAGGAGTTGTCCCTAAGCACAGAGCCAAGATAAGTCCTGAACACTGCTGGGTGTATCCAAAAAAGCAAATAAAAAGGGGGACTAAGAGGCTTGCCTTGCAGCAACAGACCCAGGATTCACTTCCTGCACCCCATATGGTCCCCACCAGGAATTATTCCTAAGCACTCAAAAAAAGACAAACAAATTTAAGAAATTTTCATATTTTTAATTATCAAGTATATTTGTAAATTGACTAGTATAGGCCAATGACATATTTGGATTTCAAAATGGTAAAGCCTAGTCTTTTCTTCTCAGGATCTTTAGACTAATTAGGTTGGGGAGTTAAGATAAATATATTAAAACTATGGATATATAATCCAAGTATGGATATATAATACAAGACTGAGCCATAGAATCATAGATGTTTATATACATATATTTGTGTGTATATATATATATATCCTCACACTCACTATTAGTGATACCAAGTAGTGTTAACCATGTGTATGAAAAATATTTTGAGTTTTAAAAAGACTAATTAGAAGGGAATTTATTGCATCAGACATACATGAAAACACAGAAGTAAAATATTATTGTGGATGCTTTAGGTAAGTTTAATACTGTACTTCAGTGAGGTGACCAAATACTCAATTTTCTTATATCTTTCCACTCTATATTCTATATTCCAGATCCTCACACTATACTGGATGACTAAATATAATCAATAAAATCTCTTCGCATTGCACGCTCTCTCACCCACAATCAGGCAGGAAGAGATGTTTCAGCAAAGCCCACTAAATTTCTATATTTCTAATTCATGTCCTCATATGTAAATCAGTCCCTGCAACGAGTGAATTTTGTACCACCTTGTAACGAGTGGATTTTGTATCAATAATGGACAGGAAATGAGGTCAATTTCATACTAATCACATTGCTAGGAATGCAAAGAGAAAGGTTTACCAAAAGTCTGCTATCAAGCACTGTTTATAATAGCCAGAATGTGGAAAAAAACCTGAGTACCCAAGAACAGAAGACTGGTTAAAGAAACTTTGGTACATGTACACAATGGAATACTATATAGCTGTTAGAAAAGATCAAGTCATGAAGTTTAAATACAAGTGGTACTACATGGAAAGTATCATGCTAAGTGAAATGAGTCAGAAAGAGAGGGACAGACATAGAAAGATTTCATTCATCTGGGGAACATAAAGTAACAAAATAGGAGATTAATACCCAAGAGTGGTCGAGATAAGTACCAGGAGGTTTACTCCATGGCTTGGAAGCCAGCCACACATGCTAGGGGAAAAGGCAGCTCAGATAGAGAAGGGAGCACCAAATAAAGGGTTTTGTGTTCTCCTAGGATGGGAGATGCATGCTGAAGGTAGACTATAGACCGAACATGATTTCCACTCAATGCCTCTTTTGCAAACCACAACACCCAAAAGGAGAGAGGCAGGGTGGGATGGGGGGTGGGGGGTTGGAGGGATACTGGGATCCATGGTGGTGGAGAATGGGCACTGGTGGAAGGATGGGTACTTAATCATTGTATAACTGAAACCCAAGCACAAAAATTTGTAAGTCTACAACTGTATCTCGTGGTGCTTCACTAATAAAAATTTTTTAAAAAGAAATAAATATATTGATAGATAAGGTGAATGTGAGTCAGAAAGTTACAAAGGATTATAGAACCTGAAGGGTCTTATTCACTAGTGTCTCATGCTAATACATATAAAAATAAAATAAATGATAAAGACATTCTAGTCCAGAATTTGAGGAATGAGTCAATGAATATAGATGGAAAAATTAGGAAGAAATAATATATATCCTAGTCAAATTTACAATTCTTAATTCTCACTATACCCATTTTATATTCAAATGAATGAATGCAAGGATAGAAATTCTAATGTAGTTTATGCTCTCCTTCATAAAGTGTGCCATCTGACCTTAAATGCACCATAAGAACAGAAAACGCATTTATGTGTATTTTATACAGAAAAGATAAAAATTAAACAGCAACTAATTGGAAATACATTATGTGAATGCTACTTTAAAAGCTTTTGAAATATTTATTTTAATGGAACTATTTAATATCGGGATAGCAATTTTACTATATTAATGTACCATATTCTTGAGACATGTGAAGCTAATAGGAATGAGATGGCTATTTATATGACCCAGAATATTTATCTGAGACTCTGAGGTCTTCAAATTTTTGTACCAGTCAAGTTTTACAAAGGACATGCCTACAGTACCAGATAAAAGAAATGTAGTTACTACCCAGTCGTAAATGTGGAGGATGTACATTAAAGACTGGGACCAGTATATATGTAATTTTTTTAGCCTGGGTACTTAGATACACATGTGTAAGTAGTGGCAGGAGGATTATACAGAAAATGGGAAAATGAGTACATAAAACCTGAAGCTAATTTTTACTAATTCATTGAGCAAAACTAAAAGTATGGCATTTGACATGCAAGAGATTGTGAACATTTCCTTGGAAATAATGCCCTGAACAAAATTAAAAAATGAATTTCAACCTGAAGTCTTAGATCCAGTTTTCCTTCAGCAATAATAAAGTACTCACACCCATTTGAACTATGTACAGAAATTGTTTAAGATAATCTTAGTTGATCTGTTTTTAATTGCCCAGAAAGTCAGAGTTTTTCTTTATCTTATTTCTCTACCTTAGGATACAGTAGGAAGAATATTGGATTTAATGTAGACAACTGGTTCCAATTCAACCGCTCACCAGCTGGTGACATCTTGGCAAGTTATTTAATCACTCTGATTGTCTATCTCTTCATATACAAGAGAGGAACATTAACACTTTCCAATTAATCTAGATTATGTCACAAAAGTGCACAGTGTTCTATTCCGCTATTAAATTACTCCTTTCATCTAGGATGAAATCACTTATACTTCCATACCATGATTTCAAAAAGAATTTAATATATAATTTAAAAAATTGAAAAGAGCTGTTTTCACTTTTATGTTCTTTACCTACTCTGTACATACAAACCTCTTTTAAAGTATGCTGTTATTTTTTTAATTTTTCTCAATTTTTTAAAAATTTTTATTAGTGAAACACCATGAGGTACAGTTGTAGACTTACAAATACTTGTGCTTGGGTTTCAATTATACAATGATCAAATACCCATCCCTCCACCAGTGTCCATTTTCCATCACCATGGATTCCAGTTTTCCTCCCACACCCCATCCCCCCCAGTCCCACCCTGCCTCTGTGGCAGGGCATTTCCTTTTGTTCTCTCTCTCCTTTTGGGTGTTGTGGTCTGCAAGAGAGGCATTGAGTAGAAATCATGTTCGGTCTATAGTCTACTTTCAACATGCATCTCCCATCCTGGGAGGATCCTCCAAACACCCTTTATTCAGTGCACCCTTCTCTATCTGAGCTGCCTTTCCCCTAGCATGCCTGGCTGGCCTCTAAACCATGGAGTAATCCTCCTGGTACTTATCTCGGCTATTCTTGGGTATGAATCTCCTATTTTGTTACTTTATGTCCCCCAGATGACTGCAATCTTTTTATGTCTGTCCCTCTCTGACTCATTTCACTTAGCATGATACTTTGCATGTAGTACCATTTGTATGTAAATTTCATAACTTCATCTTTTCTAACAGCTACATAGTACTCCATTGTGTAGATGTACCAAAGTTTCTTTAACCAGTCATCTGTTCTCGGGCACTCAGGTTTTTTCCAGATTCTGGCTATTGTAAAGAGTGCTGCAATGAACAAACAAGTGCAGATGTCACTTCGACTATACTTTTTTTGCCTCTCTAAGATATATTCCCAGGAGTGGTATTACTGGGTCAAATGGGAGCTCAATTTCTAATTTTTTGAGAATTGTCGATACTGTTTTCCAAAAGGGCTGAACCAGTCGGCATTCCCACCAGCAGTGAAGGAGGGTCCCTTTCTCGCCACATCTGTGCTAGCACTGGTTGCTTTTGTTCTTGTGGATGTGGGCCAGTCTCTGTGGTGTGAAATGATATCTCATTGTTGTTTTGATCTGCATCTCCCTAATGATTAATGATGTAGAGCATTTTCTCATGTGCCATTTAGCCATTCGGATTTCTTCCTTGAGAAAATTTCTGTTCATTTTGTCGCCCCACTTTTTTATGGGGTTGGATGTTTTCTTCTTGTGGAGTTCAACCAGTACTTTATATATCAATTGATATCAACCCCTTGTAGGATGTGTATTCGGCGAATATCCTTTCCCATTCTGTAGACTGTCTTTGTATTTTGGTCACTGTTTCTTTTGAGGTGCAGAAGCTTCTTGGTTTAAGATAGTCCCATTTGTCTATCTCTGTTTTCACTTGCTCAGCCAATGGCATGATATCTTTGAAGATACCATTAGCTTCAATATCATGGAGGGTTTGGCCAACTTTGTCTTCAATGTACCTTATGGATTCCGGTCTTATGTTGAGGTCTTTAATCCACTTTGATCTTACTTTTGTACATGACTTTAGGCAGAGATCTGAGCCCATATTTTTTTGCATGTAGCCGTCCAGTGTTGCCAGCACAATTTGTTAAAGAGGCTTTCCTTACTCCACTTCACATTTCTTGCTCCTTTATCAAAGATTATATGATCATATGATTGAGGAGAGATGTCAGTATATTCAACCCTGTTCCATTGGTCTGCAGCACTGCCTTTGTTCCAGTACCATGCTGTTTTAATTATTACTGCTTTGTAGTAGAGTTTGAAGTTAGGGAGGTTGATTCCTCCCATTACTTTTTTCCTAGAATCGCCTTAAGTATGCTGTTATTTTTACTGAGTATGACTTACCCACCTGAAAGCAGGAACATATCATACAAAGTACCAAGCAAGTATATACATTCTAGGTACTTAGACACTTGTTCTCCAAGTCAGCCTCTGGAAATATGAGGGGTGAGAAGAAGATAAACTTTGAGCTCGCTTCCCTATCCAATATCCAGAATTAAAGATGCATTTTATTTCACTTATTTATTTATTCCAGTAATAAATGGATCTCATTTCCCTAACCCTGAATATGCAGAGTCGAGAAGGATATGGAAGGAGAGACTGATAAAACACCACGGCAGACATAGGCTGCCAAAACGCAGAAAAACAAAAATGATTGTCTGTACTTTTAATGCTCGTACGCTGGCATCTGCTGCATCCATTGAAAACCTTATGGTACAAGCACGAAAGATCAAGTACGACATCATTGGTCTGACCAAAACGAGAAGACATCAATCCCATCATGCTGTTTTCGACACTGGAGAAGAACTGTTCCTTGGAACATGTGATAAAAGAGGCGTCAGTGGTGTCGGTATCCTTGTCAACACAAACTTAGTCATGAGCATTGATTCATTTGAATGCCTAACAATCCGAATCTGACGATTACACTTGAATAAATGTGGCTCACTACCGGCAGTTTCTATCTTTGTTGTCTATGCACCAACATCCAGTTATGTTGAAAGAGAAACTGAGAAATTCTACATGGAGCTGGAGAAATACTATAAAGAAGATCACACCTTCTACAAGATCATTGTCAGTGATTTTAATGCCAAGATAGGACCAAGAAGATCAGTCGATGAACTCCACATCGGAACCCATGGCCTGGAATGGAACGAACAGGGTGACAGACTGTCTGAGTTCATCATGTCAACCAAAACCTTCCATGGTAACTCACAATTCCAAAAGGCTGAATCTAAACGTTGGACATGGGAGTCTCCCGATGGACGGTTCCACAATGAAATAGACCACATCATATTCAATCGGCGGTTTTGCCTAACTGATGTTGCTGTTGTCCCAAAATTCCAAACGGAATCAGACCACCGTCTTCTTCATGCAAAATTCTACCTCACAGAACAAGGAGAAAAGAATGCAAGGTTTAAGAAGAGGACTCCCAGAACAACCGCCAACTGGGAGCTCTTTGGCTCTATTGCGGCAACATGGGAAGATGCCGTCATTGACAACATTGATGAGGAATACGATCGAATGATTCAGCACCTCCATGATTGTGCAAGGAATGCCAAGAGAGAGATAACCACAAAAAACCGTCTTTCTTCGAACACTCTTGAACTTATTCGCCAACGTGGCTTGGCACGTGCCTCAGGCAACCACAAGCAAAGGTCCGAACTGGCAAAACAGTGCAGAGAAGCCATCAAGGATGACCTCAAAAACAGGAGACCAGCAGTACTGGTAGATGCAGCAGAAGCTGGGAAAAACATTCGTAATGCCCGCCTGTCCTTCACCAACTACAAAACCAAGATGACTGCCCTCCGACATCATGATGGATCTATCACATCTTCCAGAAGGGCAATGGAGAAGATTATTCATGACTTCTACTCAGATCTCTTTAATAGCCACATCCACTTGCCCACATACCACATACCACATGATGGATATGTCGTTCCCTATGTTCTCCCTTCCGAAATCCAACATGCCATCTCGTCGGTAAAGAAACAAAGAGCACCTGGCCCAGACAAGATCAGACCTGAACACCTGAAGAACTTACCATCAGTACTCATCAATACATTGGCTCGACTCTTCACACGCTACCTGTCTGAATGCAAGGTTCCATCCCAATGGAAAACCAGCAAGACTGTACTACTATACAAGAAAGGAGACATCCACGACATTGGCAACTATCGCCCAATCTGCCTATTGTCTGTCATCTACAAACTATTCACTCGAGTCATCCTGAATAGAATTAGCAGAACACTAGATGAAGGACAACCATGTGAACAAGCTGGATTCTGAAAAGGATTCAGTACCATCGACCATATCCACACAATAACCAAGCTCATTGAGGTATCTCGGGAGTTCAAGATGCCACTCTGTCTAACGTTCATTGATTTAAAGAAGGCCTTTGATTCTGTTGAGACGGAAGCAGTCATGGAAGCCCTAGCCAATCAGGGCATACAAACTCAATACATCAGGATCCTTCGTGAGCTCTATTGCGGATTCACTACCAAGATCTCACCATTCTACAAAGAAGTAATCATCCATATCAAGAGAGGGGTTCGGCAGGGTGATACCATTTCACCAAAACTCTTCAGTGCCACCCTCGAGAACATCATGCGACGACTAGAATGGGAAAACATGGGAGTGAAGATAGATGGTCGGCAACTACACCACCTCCGCTTTGCTGATGACATTGTTCTAATAACACCAAACATCAACCAAGCGGCACAAATGCTGAACGACTTTGACCGTGAATGTGGAAAGATTGGACTACAGCTGAATCTTACGAAGACAATGTTTATGAGAAACAGCCTTTTTCCTGACGCTCCATTCGCTCTCAACGGAACCACCATCTCCGAATGCAACAGTTATATATACCTAGGTCGAGAAATCAACATGATGAATGACCTGGCACCTGAGTTGTGCAGGAGGAAGAGAGCGGCTTGGAATGCCTTCAAGAGCATTGAAGAAATAACTAAAAGGACAAAGAACCTCCAGCTACGAGCACATCTCTTTGATTCCACTGTTCTTCCTGCATTAACATATGCCTCAGAGACCTGGACCCTACGAAAACAGGATGAGAACACTATTCGGGTCTCTCAAAGAGGAATCGAAAGAACTATGCTTGGAATATCACGATTCACTCAAATGAGAGATAGAATCCGGAGTTCTGATCTTCATCAACGCTCAAGAATCAGGGACGCTGTCTCATTTGCCAAGACATCAAAAATCAGATGGGCTGGACATGTAATGAGGTTTACAGACAACCGCTGGACTAGAGCCATTACTGATTGGATTCCATGAGACATCAAAAGATCACGTGGACGCCCACCTATAAGATGGTCAGACTTCTTCGTCAAGACCCTAAATGATCGGTTTGAGGCTCTACATGTTCCTAAAACGAACAGATACCATTGGGCTACGCTAGCACGCAACCGGGATGAATGGAGATGTTACTGGCACCCGCTCGAATAAATCGATGAATAACGGGGATTAAGTGATTAAGTGATTTATTTCACTTTATCTGTATATGAAAACACTGTGAAACAAGGTCAAGAAGACTGAACCTGCATTAAGCTCAATAATGGACTTGTATGATTCTGAACTAAACAAATAGGATAAAGTACAAAAGAATCTGCTTGCTGTTGTCGTCTTTGTTGTTTTGGTGGGGGGCACACCTGGTGATGCTCAGGGCTGACTCCTGGCTTTTTCTTCAAGGATCACTCCTGGCAGAGCTCAGATGACCATCATCAGCCATGTGCAAGGTAAACGTTCTATTTGGTGCAGAAACTAGTGCTAAAAGATTATTCATCTTGATAAGAGAAAAAACACATGGAGGGTGCGGGATCCCGGAGGAAAAAGAAAAAAGAAAAAACAGGTTCCAAAAAGATCACCCGCAAGTTCCAGATGGAGTAGGTGCCCCATCCCACCTCCCCCAGATGGAACCCCGGTGACCAGAAGCCTCTACAAACACAGCTCGAGTATGCGGGAACGAGGACTTTTTCTCAAATCTGCCGGACTACACCTCCCAGGTAACCTCTGATTCCGGAAGTCATGCCCACAGCCCGCCCCCCAGCGCCATCTTTGAAGTGTTCAGCATAAGAGAAAAAACACATGGAGGGTGCGGGATCCCGGAGGAAAAAGAAAAAAGAAAAAACAGGTTCCAAAAAGATCACCCGCAAGTTCCAGATGGAGTAGGTGCCCCATCCCACCTCCCCCAGATGGAACCCCGGTGACCAGAAGCCTCTACAAACACAGCTCGAGTATGCGGGAACGAGGACTTTTTCTCAAATCTGCCGGACTACACCTCCCAGGTAACCTCTGATTCCGGAAGTCATGCCCACAGCCCGCCCCCCAGCGCCATCTTTGAAGTGTTCAGCATAAGAGAAAAAACACATGGAGGGTGCGGGATCCCGGAGGAAAAAGAAAAAAGAAAAAACAGGTTCCAAAAAGATCACCCGCAAGTTCCAGATGGAGTAGGTGCCCCATCCCACCTCCCCCAGATGGAACCCCGGTGACCAGAAGCCTCTACAAACACAGCTCGAGTATGCGGGAACGAGGACTTTTTCTCAAATCTGCCGGACTACACCTCCCAGGTAACCTCTGATTCCGGAAGTCATGCCCACAGCCCGCCCCCCAGCGCCATCTTTGAAGTGTTCAGCATAAGAGAAAAAACACATGGAGGGTGCGGGATCCCGGAGGAAAAAGAAAAAAGAAAAAACAGGTTCCAAAAAGATCACCCGCAAGTTCCAGATGGAGTAGGTGCCCCATCCCACCTCCCCCAGATGGAACCCCGGTGACCAGAAGCCTCTACAAACACAGCTCGAGTATGCGGGAACGAGGACTTTTTCTCAAATCTGCCGGACTACACCTCCCAGGTAACCTCTGATTCCGGAAGTCATGCCCACAGCCCGCCCCCCAGCGCCATCTTTGAAGTGTTCAGCATAAGAGAAAAAACACATGGAGGGTGCGGGATCCCGGAGGAAAAAGAAAAAAGAAAAAACAGGTTCCAAAAAGATCACCCGCAAGTTCCAGATGGAGTAGGTGCCCCATCCCACCTCCCCCAGATGGAACCCCGGTGACCAGAAGCCTCTACAAACACAGCTCGAGTATGCGGGAACGAGGACTTTTTCTCAAATCTGCCGGACTACACCTCCCAGGTAACCTCTGATTCCGGAAGTCATGCCCACAGCCCGCCCCCCAGCGCCATCTTTGAAGTGTTCAGCATAAGAGAAAAAACACATGGAGGGTGCGGGATCCCGGAGGAAAAAGAAAAAAGAAAAAACAGGTTCCAAAAAGATCACCCGCAAGTTCCAGATGGAGTAGGTGCCCCATCCCACCTCCCCCAGATGGAACCCCGGTGACCAGAAGCCTCTACAAACACAGCTCGAGTATGCGGGAACGAGGACTTTTTCTCAAATCTGCCGGACTACACCTCCCAGGTAACCTCTGATTCCGGAAGTCATGCCCACAGCCCGCCCCCCAGCGCCATCTTTGAAGTGTTCAGCATAAGAGAAAAAACACATGGAGGGTGCGGGATCCCGGAGGAAAAAGAAAAAAGAAAAAACAGGTTCCAAAAAGATCACCCGCAAGTTCCAGATGGAGTAGGTGCCCCATCCCACCTCCCCCAGATGGAACCCCGGTGACCAGAAGCCTCTACAAACACAGCTCGAGTATGCGGGAACGAGGACTTTTTCTCAAATCTGCCGGACTACACCTCCCAGGTAACCTCTGATTCCGGAAGTCATGCCCACAGCCCGCCCCCCAGCGCCATCTTTGAAGTGTTCAGCATAAGAGAAAAAACACATGGAGGGTGCGGGATCCCGGAGGAAAAAGAAAAAAGAAAAAACAGGTTCCAAAAAGATCACCCGCAAGTTCCAGATGGAGTAGGTGCCCCATCCCACCTCCCCCAGATGGAACCCCGGTGACCAGAAGCCTCTACAAACACAGCTCGAGTATGCGGGAACGAGGACTTTTTCTCAAATCTGCCGGACTACACCTCCCAGGTAACCTCTGATTCCGGAAGTCATGCCCACAGCCCGCCCCCCAGCGCCATCTTTGAAGTGTTCAGCATAAGAGAAAAAACACATGGAGGGTGCGGGATCCCGGAGGAAAAAGAAAAAAGAAAAAACAGGTTCCAAAAAGATCACCCGCAAGTTCCAGATGGAGTAGGTGCCCCATCCCACCTCCCCCAGATGGAACCCCGGTGACCAGAAGCCTCTACAAACACAGCTCGAGTATGCGGGAACGAGGACTTTTTCTCAAATCTGCCGGACTACACCTCCCAGGTAACCTCTGATTCCGGAAGTCATGCCCACAGCCCGCCCCCCAGCGCCATCTTTGAAGTGTTCAGCATAAGAGAAAAAACACATGGAGGGTGCGGGATCCCGGAGGAAAAAGAAAAAAGAAAAAACAGGTTCCAAAAAGATCACCCGCAAGTTCCAGATGGAGTAGGTGCCCCATCCCACCTCCCCCAGATGGAACCCCGGTGACCAGAAGCCTCTACAAACACAGCTCGAGTATGCGGGAACGAGGACTTTTTCTCAAATCTGCCGGACTACACCTCCCAGGTAACCTCTGATTCCGGAAGTCATGCCCACAGCCCGCCCCCCAGCGCCATCTTTGAAGTGTTCAGCATAAGAGAAAAAACACATGGAGGGTGCGGGATCCCGGAGGAAAAAGAAAAAAGAAAAAACAGGTTCCAAAAAGATCACCCGCAAGTTCCAGATGGAGTAGGTGCCCCATCCCACCTCCCCCAGATGGAACCCCGGTGACCAGAAGCCTCTACAAACACAGCTCGAGTATGCGGGAACGAGGACTTTTTCTCAAATCTGCCGGACTACACCTCCCAGGTAACCTCTGATTCCGGAAGTCATGCCCACAGCCCGCCCCCCAGCGCCATCTTTGAAGTGTTCAGCATAAGAGAAAAAACACATGGAGGGTGCGGGATCCCGGAGGAAAAAGAAAAAAGAAAAAACAGGTTCCAAAAAGATCACCCGCAAGTTCCAGATGGAGTAGGTGCCCCATCCCACCTCCCCCAGATGGAACCCCGGTGACCAGAAGCCTCTACAAACACAGCTCGAGTATGCGGGAACGAGGACTTTTTCTCAAATCTGCCGGACTACACCTCCCAGGTAACCTCTGATTCCGGAAGTCATGCCCACAGCCCGCCCCCCAGCGCCATCTTTGAAGTGTTCAGCATAAGAGAAAAAACACATGGAGGGTGCGGGATCCCGGAGGAAAAAGAAAAAAGAAAAAACAGGTTCCAAAAAGATCACCCGCAAGTTCCAGATGGAGTAGGTGCCCCATCCCACCTCCCCCAGATGGAACCCCGGTGACCAGAAGCCTCTACAAACACAGCTCGAGTATGCGGGAACGAGGACTTTTTCTCAAATCTGCCGGACTACACCTCCCAGGTAACCTCTGATTCCGGAAGTCATGCCCACAGCCCGCCCCCCAGCGCCATCTTTGAAGTGTTCAGCATAAGAGAAAAAACACATGGAGGGTGCGGGATCCCGGAGGAAAAAGAAAAAAGAAAAAACAGGTTCCAAAAAGATCACCCGCAAGTTCCAGATGGAGTAGGTGCCCCATCCCACCTCCCCCAGATGGAACCCCGGTGACCAGAAGCCTCTACAAACACAGCTCGAGTATGCGGGAACGAGGACTTTTTCTCAAATCTGCCGGACTACACCTCCCAGGTAACCTCTGATTCCGGAAGTCATGCCCACAGCCCGCCCCCCAGCGCCATCTTTGAAGTGTTCAGCATAAGAGAAAAAACACATGGAGGGTGCGGGATCCCGGAGGAAAAAGAAAAAAGAAAAAACAGGTTCCAAAAAGATCACCCGCAAGTTCCAGATGGAGTAGGTGCCCCATCCCACCTCCCCCAGATGGAACCCCGGTGACCAGAAGCCTCTACAAACACAGCTCGAGTATGCGGGAACGAGGACTTTTTCTCAAATCTGCCGGACTACACCTCCCAGGTAACCTCTGATTCCGGAAGTCATGCCCACAGCCCGCCCCCCAGCGCCATCTTTGAAGTGTTCAGCATAAGAGAAAAAACACATGGAGGGTGCGGGATCCCGGAGGAAAAAGAAAAAAGAAAAAACAGGTTCCAAAAAGATCACCCGCAAGTTCCAGATGGAGTAGGTGCCCCATCCCACCTCCCCCAGATGGAACCCCGGTGACCAGAAGCCTCTACAAACACAGCTCGAGTATGCGGGAACGAGGACTTTTTCTCAAATCTGCCGGACTACACCTCCCAGGTAACCTCTGATTCCGGAAGTCATGCCCACAGCCCGCCCCCCAGCGCCATCTTTGAAGTGTTCAGCATAAGAGAAAAAACACATGGAGGGTGCGGGATCCCGGAGGAAAAAGAAAAAAGAAAAAACAGGTTCCAAAAAGATCACCCGCAAGTTCCAGATGGAGTAGGTGCCCCATCCCACCTCCCCCAGATGGAACCCCGGTGACCAGAAGCCTCTACAAACACAGCTCGAGTATGCGGGAACGAGGACTTTTTCTCAAATCTGCCGGACTACACCTCCCAGGTAACCTCTGATTCCGGAAGTCATGCCCACAGCCCGCCCCCCAGCGCCATCTTTGAAGTGTTCAGCATAAGAGAAAAAACACATGGAGGGTGCGGGATCCCGGAGGAAAAAGAAAAAAGAAAAAACAGGTTCCAAAAAGATCACCCGCAAGTTCCAGATGGAGTAGGTGCCCCATCCCACCTCCCCCAGATGGAACCCCGGTGACCAGAAGCCTCTACAAACACAGCTCGAGTATGCGGGAACGAGGACTTTTTCTCAAATCTGCCGGACTACACCTCCCAGGTAACCTCTGATTCCGGAAGTCATGCCCACAGCCCGCCCCCCAGCGCCATCTTTGAAGTGTTCAGCATAAGAGAAAAAACACATGGAGGGTGCGGGATCCCGGAGGAAAAAGAAAAAAGAAAAAACAGGTTCCAAAAAGATCACCCGCAAGTTCCAGATGGAGTAGGTGCCCCATCCCACCTCCCCCAGATGGAACCCCGGTGACCAGAAGCCTCTACAAACACAGCTCGAGTATGCGGGAACGAGGACTTTTTCTCAAATCTGCCGGACTACACCTCCCAGGTAACCTCTGATTCCGGAAGTCATGCCCACAGCCCGCCCCCCAGCGCCATCTTTGAAGTGTTCAGCATAAGAGAAAAAACACATGGAGGGTGCGGGATCCCGGAGGAAAAAGAAAAAAGAAAAAACAGGTTCCAAAAAGATCACCCGCAAGTTCCAGATGGAGTAGGTGCCCCATCCCACCTCCCCCAGATGGAACCCCGGTGACCAGAAGCCTCTACAAACACAGCTCGAGTATGCGGGAACGAGGACTTTTTCTCAAATCTGCCGGACTACACCTCCCAGGTAACCTCTGATTCCGGAAGTCATGCCCACAGCCCGCCCCCCAGCGCCATCTTTGAAGTGTTCAGCATAAGAGAAAAAACACATGGAGGGTGCGGGATCCCGGAGGAAAAAGAAAAAAGAAAAAACAGGTTCCAAAAAGATCACCCGCAAGTTCCAGATGGAGTAGGTGCCCCATCCCACCTCCCCCAGATGGAACCCCGGTGACCAGAAGCCTCTACAAACACAGCTCGAGTATGCGGGAACGAGGACTTTTTCTCAAATCTGCCGGACTACACCTCCCAGGTAACCTCTGATTCCGGAAGTCATGCCCACAGCCCGCCCCCCAGCGCCATCTTTGAAGTGTTCAGCATAAGAGAAAAAACACATGGAGGGTGCGGGATCCCGGAGGAAAAAGAAAAAAGAAAAAACAGGTTCCAAAAAGATCACCCGCAAGTTCCAGATGGAGTAGGTGCCCCATCCCACCTCCCCCAGATGGAACCCCGGTGACCAGAAGCCTCTACAAACACAGCTCGAGTATGCGGGAACGAGGACTTTTTCTCAAATCTGCCGGACTACACCTCCCAGGTAACCTCTGATTCCGGAAGTCATGCCCACAGCCCGCCCCCCAGCGCCATCTTTGAAGTGTTCAGCATAAGAGAAAAAACACATGGAGGGTGCGGGATCCCGGAGGAAAAAGAAAAAAGAAAAAACAGGTTCCAAAAAGATCACCCGCAAGTTCCAGATGGAGTAGGTGCCCCATCCCACCTCCCCCAGATGGAACCCCGGTGACCAGAAGCCTCTACAAACACAGCTCGAGTATGCGGGAACGAGGACTTTTTCTCAAATCTGCCGGACTACACCTCCCAGGTAACCTCTGATTCCGGAAGTCATGCCCACAGCCCGCCCCCCAGCGCCATCTTTGAAGTGTTCAGCATAAGAGAAAAAACACATGGAGGGTGCGGGATCCCGGAGGAAAAAGAAAAAAGAAAAAACAGGTTCCAAAAAGATCACCCGCAAGTTCCAGATGGAGTAGGTGCCCCATCCCACCTCCCCCAGATGGAACCCCGGTGACCAGAAGCCTCTACAAACACAGCTCGAGTATGCGGGAACGAGGACTTTTTCTCAAATCTGCCGGACTACACCTCCCAGGTAACCTCTGATTCCGGAAGTCATGCCCACAGCCCGCCCCCCAGCGCCATCTTTGAAGTGTTCAGCATAAGAGAAAAAACACATGGAGGGTGCGGGATCCCGGAGGAAAAAGAAAAAAGAAAAAACAGGTTCCAAAAAGATCACCCGCAAGTTCCAGATGGAGTAGGTGCCCCATCCCACCTCCCCCAGATGGAACCCCGGTGACCAGAAGCCTCTACAAACACAGCTCGAGTATGCGGGAACGAGGACTTTTTCTCAAATCTGCCGGACTACACCTCCCAGGTAACCTCTGATTCCGGAAGTCATGCCCACAGCCCGCCCCCCAGCGCCATCTTTGAAGTGTTCAGCATAAGAGAAAAAACACATGGAGGGTGCGGGATCCCGGAGGAAAAAGAAAAAAGAAAAAACAGGTTCCAAAAAGATCACCCGCAAGTTCCAGATGGAGTAGGTGCCCCATCCCACCTCCCCCAGATGGAACCCCGGTGACCAGAAGCCTCTACAAACACAGCTCGAGTATGCGGGAACGAGGACTTTTTCTCAAATCTGCCGGACTACACCTCCCAGGTAACCTCTGATTCCGGAAGTCATGCCCACAGCCCGCCCCCCAGCGCCATCTTTGAAGTGTTCAGCATAAGAGAAAAAACACATGGAGGGTGCGGGATCCCGGAGGAAAAAGAAAAAAGAAAAAACAGGTTCCAAAAAGATCACCCGCAAGTTCCAGATGGAGTAGGTGCCCCATCCCACCTCCCCCAGATGGAACCCCGGTGACCAGAAGCCTCTACAAACACAGCTCGAGTATGCGGGAACGAGGACTTTTTCTCAAATCTGCCGGACTACACCTCCCAGGTAACCTCTGATTCCGGAAGTCATGCCCACAGCCCGCCCCCCAGCGCCATCTTTGAAGTGTTCAGCATAAGAGAAAAAACACATGGAGGGTGCGGGATCCCGGAGGAAAAAGAAAAAAGAAAAAACAGGTTCCAAAAAGATCACCCGCAAGTTCCAGATGGAGTAGGTGCCCCATCCCACCTCCCCCAGATGGAACCCCGGTGACCAGAAGCCTCTACAAACACAGCTCGAGTATGCGGGAACGAGGACTTTTTCTCAAATCTGCCGGACTACACCTCCCAGGTAACCTCTGATTCCGGAAGTCATGCCCACAGCCCGCCCCCCAGCGCCATCTTTGAAGTGTTCAGCATAAGAGAAAAAACACATGGAGGGTGCGGGATCCCGGAGGAAAAAGAAAAAAGAAAAAACAGGTTCCAAAAAGATCACCCGCAAGTTCCAGATGGAGTAGGTGCCCCATCCCACCTCCCCCAGATGGAACCCCGGTGACCAGAAGCCTCTACAAACACAGCTCGAGTATGCGGGAACGAGGACTTTTTCTCAAATCTGCCGGACTACACCTCCCAGGTAACCTCTGATTCCGGAAGTCATGCCCACAGCCCGCCCCCCAGCGCCATCTTTGAAGTGTTCAGCATAAGAGAAAAAACACATGGAGGGTGCGGGATCCCGGAGGAAAAAGAAAAAAGAAAAAACAGGTTCCAAAAAGATCACCCGCAAGTTCCAGATGGAGTAGGTGCCCCATCCCACCTCCCCCAGATGGAACCCCGGTGACCAGAAGCCTCTACAAACACAGCTCGAGTATGCGGGAACGAGGACTTTTTCTCAAATCTGCCGGACTACACCTCCCAGGTAACCTCTGATTCCGGAAGTCATGCCCACAGCCCGCCCCCCAGCGCCATCTTTGAAGTGTTCAGCATAAGAGAAAAAACACATGGAGGGTGCGGGATCCCGGAGGAAAAAGAAAAAAGAAAAAACAGGTTCCAAAAAGATCACCCGCAAGTTCCAGATGGAGTAGGTGCCCCATCCCACCTCCCCCAGATGGAACCCCGGTGACCAGAAGCCTCTACAAACACAGCTCGAGTATGCGGGAACGAGGACTTTTTCTCAAATCTGCCGGACTACACCTCCCAGGTAACCTCTGATTCCGGAAGTCATGCCCACAGCCCGCCCCCCAGCGCCATCTTTGAAGTGTTCAGCATAAGAGAAAAAACACATGGAGGGTGCGGGATCCCGGAGGAAAAAGAAAAAAGAAAAAACAGGTTCCAAAAAGATCACCCGCAAGTTCCAGATGGAGTAGGTGCCCCATCCCACCTCCCCCAGATGGAACCCCGGTGACCAGAAGCCTCTACAAACACAGCTCGAGTATGCGGGAACGAGGACTTTTTCTCAAATCTGCCGGACTACACCTCCCAGGTAACCTCTGATTCCGGAAGTCATGCCCACAGCCCGCCCCCCAGCGCCATCTTTGAAGTGTTCAGCATAAGAGAAAAAACACATGGAGGGTGCGGGATCCCGGAGGAAAAAGAAAAAAGAAAAAACAGGTTCCAAAAAGATCACCCGCAAGTTCCAGATGGAGTAGGTGCCCCATCCCACCTCCCCCAGATGGAACCCCGGTGACCAGAAGCCTCTACAAACACAGCTCGAGTATGCGGGAACGAGGACTTTTTCTCAAATCTGCCGGACTACACCTCCCAGGTAACCTCTGATTCCGGAAGTCATGCCCACAGCCCGCCCCCCAGCGCCATCTTTGAAGTGTTCAGCATAAGAGAAAAAACACATGGAGGGTGCGGGATCCCGGAGGAAAAAGAAAAAAGAAAAAACAGGTTCCAAAAAGATCACCCGCAAGTTCCAGATGGAGTAGGTGCCCCATCCCACCTCCCCCAGATGGAACCCCGGTGACCAGAAGCCTCTACAAACACAGCTCGAGTATGCGGGAACGAGGACTTTTTCTCAAATCTGCCGGACTACACCTCCCAGGTAACCTCTGATTCCGGAAGTCATGCCCACAGCCCGCCCCCCAGCGCCATCTTTGAAGTGTTCAGCATAAGAGAAAAAACACATGGAGGGTGCGGGATCCCGGAGGAAAAAGAAAAAAGAAAAAACAGGTTCCAAAAAGATCACCCGCAAGTTCCAGATGGAGTAGGTGCCCCATCCCACCTCCCCCAGATGGAACCCCGGTGACCAGAAGCCTCTACAAACACAGCTCGAGTATGCGGGAACGAGGACTTTTTCTCAAATCTGCCGGACTACACCTCCCAGGTAACCTCTGATTCCGGAAGTCATGCCCACAGCCCGCCCCCCAGCGCCATCTTTGAAGTGTTCAGCATAAGAGAAAAAACACATGGAGGGTGCGGGATCCCGGAGGAAAAAGAAAAAAGAAAAAACAGGTTCCAAAAAGATCACCCGCAAGTTCCAGATGGAGTAGGTGCCCCATCCCACCTCCCCCAGATGGAACCCCGGTGACCAGAAGCCTCTACAAACACAGCTCGAGTATGCGGGAACGAGGACTTTTTCTCAAATCTGCCGGACTACACCTCCCAGGTAACCTCTGATTCCGGAAGTCATGCCCACAGCCCGCCCCCCAGCGCCATCTTTGAAGTGTTCAGCATAAGAGAAAAAACACATGGAGGGTGCGGGATCCCGGAGGAAAAAGAAAAAAGAAAAAACAGGTTCCAAAAAGATCACCCGCAAGTTCCAGATGGAGTAGGTGCCCCATCCCACCTCCCCCAGATGGAACCCCGGTGACCAGAAGCCTCTACAAACACAGCTCGAGTATGCGGGAACGAGGACTTTTTCTCAAATCTGCCGGACTACACCTCCCAGGTAACCTCTGATTCCGGAAGTCATGCCCACAGCCCGCCCCCCAGCGCCATCTTTGAAGTGTTCAGCATAAGAGAAAAAACACATGGAGGGTGCGGGATCCCGGAGGAAAAAGAAAAAAGAAAAAACAGGTTCCAAAAAGATCACCCGCAAGTTCCAGATGGAGTAGGTGCCCCATCCCACCTCCCCCAGATGGAACCCCGGTGACCAGAAGCCTCTACAAACACAGCTCGAGTATGCGGGAACGAGGACTTTTTCTCAAATCTGCCGGACTACACCTCCCAGGTAACCTCTGATTCCGGAAGTCATGCCCACAGCCCGCCCCCCAGCGCCATCTTTGAAGTGTTCAGCATAAGAGAAAAAACACATGGAGGGTGCGGGATCCCGGAGGAAAAAGAAAAAAGAAAAAACAGGTTCCAAAAAGATCACCCGCAAGTTCCAGATGGAGTAGGTGCCCCATCCCACCTCCCCCAGATGGAACCCCGGTGACCAGAAGCCTCTACAAACACAGCTCGAGTATGCGGGAACGAGGACTTTTTCTCAAATCTGCCGGACTACACCTCCCAGGTAACCTCTGATTCCGGAAGTCATGCCCACAGCCCGCCCCCCAGCGCCATCTTTGAAGTGTTCAGCATAAGAGAAAAAACACATGGAGGGTGCGGGATCCCGGAGGAAAAAGAAAAAAGAAAAAACAGGTTCCAAAAAGATCACCCGCAAGTTCCAGATGGAGTAGGTGCCCCATCCCACCTCCCCCAGATGGAACCCCGGTGACCAGAAGCCTCTACAAACACAGCTCGAGTATGCGGGAACGAGGACTTTTTCTCAAATCTGCCGGACTACACCTCCCAGGTAACCTCTGATTCCGGAAGTCATGCCCACAGCCCGCCCCCCAGCGCCATCTTTGAAGTGTTCAGCATAAGAGAAAAAACACATGGAGGGTGCGGGATCCCGGAGGAAAAAGAAAAAAGAAAAAACAGGTTCCAAAAAGATCACCCGCAAGTTCCAGATGGAGTAGGTGCCCCATCCCACCTCCCCCAGATGGAACCCCGGTGACCAGAAGCCTCTACAAACACAGCTCGAGTATGCGGGAACGAGGACTTTTTCTCAAATCTGCCGGACTACACCTCCCAGGTAACCTCTGATTCCGGAAGTCATGCCCACAGCCCGCCCCCCAGCGCCATCTTTGAAGTGTTCAGCATAAGAGAAAAAACACATGGAGGGTGCGGGATCCCGGAGGAAAAAGAAAAAAGAAAAAACAGGTTCCAAAAAGATCACCCGCAAGTTCCAGATGGAGTAGGTGCCCCATCCCACCTCCCCCAGATGGAACCCCGGTGACCAGAAGCCTCTACAAACACAGCTCGAGTATGCGGGAACGAGGACTTTTTCTCAAATCTGCCGGACTACACCTCCCAGGTAACCTCTGATTCCGGAAGTCATGCCCACAGCCCGCCCCCCAGCGCCATCTTTGAAGTGTTCAGCATAAGAGAAAAAACACATGGAGGGTGCGGGATCCCGGAGGAAAAAGAAAAAAGAAAAAACAGGTTCCAAAAAGATCACCCGCAAGTTCCAGATGGAGTAGGTGCCCCATCCCACCTCCCCCAGATGGAACCCCGGTGACCAGAAGCCTCTACAAACACAGCTCGAGTATGCGGGAACGAGGACTTTTTCTCAAATCTGCCGGACTACACCTCCCAGGTAACCTCTGATTCCGGAAGTCATGCCCACAGCCCGCCCCCCAGCGCCATCTTTGAAGTGTTCAGCATAAGAGAAAAAACACATGGAGGGTGCGGGATCCCGGAGGAAAAAGAAAAAAGAAAAAACAGGTTCCAAAAAGATCACCCGCAAGTTCCAGATGGAGTAGGTGCCCCATCCCACCTCCCCCAGATGGAACCCCGGTGACCAGAAGCCTCTACAAACACAGCTCGAGTATGCGGGAACGAGGACTTTTTCTCAAATCTGCCGGACTACACCTCCCAGGTAACCTCTGATTCCGGAAGTCATGCCCACAGCCCGCCCCCCAGCGCCATCTTTGAAGTGTTCAGCATAAGAGAAAAAACACATGGAGGGTGCGGGATCCCGGAGGAAAAAGAAAAAAGAAAAAACAGGTTCCAAAAAGATCACCCGCAAGTTCCAGATGGAGTAGGTGCCCCATCCCACCTCCCCCAGATGGAACCCCGGTGACCAGAAGCCTCTACAAACACAGCTCGAGTATGCGGGAACGAGGACTTTTTCTCAAATCTGCCGGACTACACCTCCCAGGTAACCTCTGATTCCGGAAGTCATGCCCACAGCCCGCCCCCCAGCGCCATCTTTGAAGTGTTCAGCATAAGAGAAAAAACACATGGAGGGTGCGGGATCCCGGAGGAAAAAGAAAAAAGAAAAAACAGGTTCCAAAAAGATCACCCGCAAGTTCCAGATGGAGTAGGTGCCCCATCCCACCTCCCCCAGATGGAACCCCGGTGACCAGAAGCCTCTACAAACACAGCTCGAGTATGCGGGAACGAGGACTTTTTCTCAAATCTGCCGGACTACACCTCCCAGGTAACCTCTGATTCCGGAAGTCATGCCCACAGCCCGCCCCCCAGCGCCATCTTTGAAGTGTTCAGCATAAGAGAAAAAACACATGGAGGGTGCGGGATCCCGGAGGAAAAAGAAAAAAGAAAAAACAGGTTCCAAAAAGATCACCCGCAAGTTCCAGATGGAGTAGGTGCCCCATCCCACCTCCCCCAGATGGAACCCCGGTGACCAGAAGCCTCTACAAACACAGCTCGAGTATGCGGGAACGAGGACTTTTTCTCAAATCTGCCGGACTACACCTCCCAGGTAACCTCTGATTCCGGAAGTCATGCCCACAGCCCGCCCCCCAGCGCCATCTTTGAAGTGTTCAGCATAAGAGAAAAAACACATGGAGGGTGCGGGATCCCGGAGGAAAAAGAAAAAAGAAAAAACAGGTTCCAAAAAGATCACCCGCAAGTTCCAGATGGAGTAGGTGCCCCATCCCACCTCCCCCAGATGGAACCCCGGTGACCAGAAGCCTCTACAAACACAGCTCGAGTATGCGGGAACGAGGACTTTTTCTCAAATCTGCCGGACTACACCTCCCAGGTAACCTCTGATTCCGGAAGTCATGCCCACAGCCCGCCCCCCAGCGCCATCTTTGAAGTGTTCAGCATAAGAGAAAAAACACATGGAGGGTGCGGGATCCCGGAGGAAAAAGAAAAAAGAAAAAACAGGTTCCAAAAAGATCACCCGCAAGTTCCAGATGGAGTAGGTGCCCCATCCCACCTCCCCCAGATGGAACCCCGGTGACCAGAAGCCTCTACAAACACAGCTCGAGTATGCGGGAACGAGGACTTTTTCTCAAATCTGCCGGACTACACCTCCCAGGTAACCTCTGATTCCGGAAGTCATGCCCACAGCCCGCCCCCCAGCGCCATCTTTGAAGTGTTCAGCATAAGAGAAAAAACACATGGAGGGTGCGGGATCCCGGAGGAAAAAGAAAAAAGAAAAAACAGGTTCCAAAAAGATCACCCGCAAGTTCCAGATGGAGTAGGTGCCCCATCCCACCTCCCCCAGATGGAACCCCGGTGACCAGAAGCCTCTACAAACACAGCTCGAGTATGCGGGAACGAGGACTTTTTCTCAAATCTGCCGGACTACACCTCCCAGGTAACCTCTGATTCCGGAAGTCATGCCCACAGCCCGCCCCCCAGCGCCATCTTTGAAGTGTTCAGCATAAGAGAAAAAACACATGGAGGGTGCGGGATCCCGGAGGAAAAAGAAAAAAGAAAAAACAGGTTCCAAAAAGATCACCCGCAAGTTCCAGATGGAGTAGGTGCCCCATCCCACCTCCCCCAGATGGAACCCCGGTGACCAGAAGCCTCTACAAACACAGCTCGAGTATGCGGGAACGAGGACTTTTTCTCAAATCTGCCGGACTACACCTCCCAGGTAACCTCTGATTCCGGAAGTCATGCCCACAGCCCGCCCCCCAGCGCCATCTTTGAAGTGTTCAGCATAAGAGAAAAAACACATGGAGGGTGCGGGATCCCGGAGGAAAAAGAAAAAAGAAAAAACAGGTTCCAAAAAGATCACCCGCAAGTTCCAGATGGAGTAGGTGCCCCATCCCACCTCCCCCAGATGGAACCCCGGTGACCAGAAGCCTCTACAAACACAGCTCGAGTATGCGGGAACGAGGACTTTTTCTCAAATCTGCCGGACTACACCTCCCAGGTAACCTCTGATTCCGGAAGTCATGCCCACAGCCCGCCCCCCAGCGCCATCTTTGAAGTGTTCAGCATAAGAGAAAAAACACATGGAGGGTGCGGGATCCCGGAGGAAAAAGAAAAAAGAAAAAACAGGTTCCAAAAAGATCACCCGCAAGTTCCAGATGGAGTAGGTGCCCCATCCCACCTCCCCCAGATGGAACCCCGGTGACCAGAAGCCTCTACAAACACAGCTCGAGTATGCGGGAACGAGGACTTTTTCTCAAATCTGCCGGACTACACCTCCCAGGTAACCTCTGATTCCGGAAGTCATGCCCACAGCCCGCCCCCCAGCGCCATCTTTGAAGTGTTCAGCATAAGAGAAAAAACACATGGAGGGTGCGGGATCCCGGAGGAAAAAGAAAAAAGAAAAAACAGGTTCCAAAAAGATCACCCGCAAGTTCCAGATGGAGTAGGTGCCCCATCCCACCTCCCCCAGATGGAACCCCGGTGACCAGAAGCCTCTACAAACACAGCTCGAGTATGCGGGAACGAGGACTTTTTCTCAAATCTGCCGGACTACACCTCCCAGGTAACCTCTGATTCCGGAAGTCATGCCCACAGCCCGCCCCCCAGCGCCATCTTTGAAGTGTTCAGCATAAGAGAAAAAACACATGGAGGGTGCGGGATCCCGGAGGAAAAAGAAAAAAGAAAAAACAGGTTCCAAAAAGATCACCCGCAAGTTCCAGATGGAGTAGGTGCCCCATCCCACCTCCCCCAGATGGAACCCCGGTGACCAGAAGCCTCTACAAACACAGCTCGAGTATGCGGGAACGAGGACTTTTTCTCAAATCTGCCGGACTACACCTCCCAGGTAACCTCTGATTCCGGAAGTCATGCCCACAGCCCGCCCCCCAGCGCCATCTTTGAAGTGTTCAGCATAAGAGAAAAAACACATGGAGGGTGCGGGATCCCGGAGGAAAAAGAAAAAAGAAAAAACAGGTTCCAAAAAGATCACCCGCAAGTTCCAGATGGAGTAGGTGCCCCATCCCACCTCCCCCAGATGGAACCCCGGTGACCAGAAGCCTCTACAAACACAGCTCGAGTATGCGGGAACGAGGACTTTTTCTCAAATCTGCCGGACTACACCTCCCAGGTAACCTCTGATTCCGGAAGTCATGCCCACAGCCCGCCCCCCAGCGCCATCTTTGAAGTGTTCAGCATAAGAGAAAAAACACATGGAGGGTGCGGGATCCCGGAGGAAAAAGAAAAAAGAAAAAACAGGTTCCAAAAAGATCACCCGCAAGTTCCAGATGGAGTAGGTGCCCCATCCCACCTCCCCCAGATGGAACCCCGGTGACCAGAAGCCTCTACAAACACAGCTCGAGTATGCGGGAACGAGGACTTTTTCTCAAATCTGCCGGACTACACCTCCCAGGTAACCTCTGATTCCGGAAGTCATGCCCACAGCCCGCCCCCCAGCGCCATCTTTGAAGTGTTCAGCATAAGAGAAAAAACACATGGAGGGTGCGGGATCCCGGAGGAAAAAGAAAAAAGAAAAAACAGGTTCCAAAAAGATCACCCGCAAGTTCCAGATGGAGTAGGTGCCCCATCCCACCTCCCCCAGATGGAACCCCGGTGACCAGAAGCCTCTACAAACACAGCTCGAGTATGCGGGAACGAGGACTTTTTCTCAAATCTGCCGGACTACACCTCCCAGGTAACCTCTGATTCCGGAAGTCATGCCCACAGCCCGCCCCCCAGCGCCATCTTTGAAGTGTTCAGCATAAGAGAAAAAACACATGGAGGGTGCGGGATCCCGGAGGAAAAAGAAAAAAGAAAAAACAGGTTCCAAAAAGATCACCCGCAAGTTCCAGATGGAGTAGGTGCCCCATCCCACCTCCCCCAGATGGAACCCCGGTGACCAGAAGCCTCTACAAACACAGCTCGAGTATGCGGGAACGAGGACTTTTTCTCAAATCTGCCGGACTACACCTCCCAGGTAACCTCTGATTCCGGAAGTCATGCCCACAGCCCGCCCCCCAGCGCCATCTTTGAAGTGTTCAGCATAAGAGAAAAAACACATGGAGGGTGCGGGATCCCGGAGGAAAAAGAAAAAAGAAAAAACAGGTTCCAAAAAGATCACCCGCAAGTTCCAGATGGAGTAGGTGCCCCATCCCACCTCCCCCAGATGGAACCCCGGTGACCAGAAGCCTCTACAAACACAGCTCGAGTATGCGGGAACGAGGACTTTTTCTCAAAACCGCGCGGCCGCTTACGCGGCCGCGCGACATCTATATACAAAGTGATCAATAAGAAGTAAACCACCCAATCTTTCTCCCTGAAAGTCAGAGTTAAGTTTGGAGCAGGGCCACAGCCCCAGAAACACAAGGACTTAATGCAGAACCCAGCAGCTTAGAGCAGAAAAGTGAAAGGACTATGCATTAATCCAGGCCATCAAGTCTGCCGGAGGGGAAAGGGTGTTGCCCCATTCGCCCTCTCTTCTCTGGAAAGAAGGATGGCGGCCACATGGGAGCCTTGTGGACAGCAGGTATGAGCCGGGGGTGTGGGGGCGACTAAAACCTCATGGGAAGGGGGGCGTTCCGGTCCGTCCTTCACGCCCTACCGAGGTCACCAGCTGCCCCCCACGAGCGGCTCTCCAGCACGGCCACAGCCCCAGAAGCACAAGGGCTTAATGCAGAACCCAGCAGCTTGGAGCAGAAAAGTGAAAGGACTATGCGTTAATCCAGGCCATCAAGTCTGCCCAGAGGGGAAAGGGTGTTGCTCCCTTCCGCCCTCCTCCCTCTGGAAAGAAAGATGGCGGCCACATGGGAGCCTTGCGGACAGCAGGTATGAGCCGGGGGTGTGGGGGTGACTAAAACCTCATGGGAAGGGGGGCGTTCCGGTCCGTCCTTCACGCCCTACCGAGGTCACCAGTCACCCCCCACAAGCGGCTCTCCAGCACAGCCATGGCCCCAGAAGCACAAGGACTTAATGCAGAACCCAGCAGCTTGGAGCAGAAAAGTGAACGGACTCTGCGTTGACCCAGGCCATCAAGTCTGCCGGAGGGGAAAGGGTGTTGCCCCATTCGCCCTCTCCTCTCTGGAAAGAAAGATGGCGGCCACATGGGAGCCTTGTGGACAGCAGGTATGAGCCGGGGATGTGGGGGTGACTAAAACCTCATGGGAAGGGGGGCGTTCCGGTCCGTCCTTCACGCCCTACCGAGGTCACCAGTTGCCCCCCACGAGCGGCTCTCCAGCACGGCCACAGCCCCAGAAGCACAAGGGCTTAATGCAGAACCCAGCAGCTTGGAGCAGAAAAGTGAAAGGACTATGCGTTAATCCAGGCAATCATTTCTGCCCAGAGGGGAAAGGGTGTTGCTCCCTTCCGCCCTCCTCCCTCTGGAAAGAAAGATGGCGGCCACATGGGAGCCTTGTGGACAGCAGGTATGAGCCGGGGATGTGGGGGCGACTAAAACCTCATGGGAAGGGGGGCGTTTCGGTCCGTCCTTCACGCCCTACCGAGGTCACCAGTCACCCCCCACGAGCGGCTCTCCAGCACAGCCACGGCCCCAGAAGCACAAGGACTTAATGCAGAACCCAGCAGCTTGGAGCAGAAAAGTGAATGGACTATGCGTTGACCCAGGCCATCAAGTCTGCCGGAGGGGAAAGGGTGTTGCCCCATTCGCCCTCTCCTCTCTGGAAAGAAAGATGGCGGCCACATGGGAGCCTTGTGGACAGCAGGTATGAGCCGGGAGTGTGGGGGTGACTAAAACCTCATGGGAAGGGGGGCGTTCCGGTCCGGCCTTCACGCCCTACCGAGGTCACCAGTTGCCCCCCACGAGCGGCTCTCCAGCACAGCCATGGCCCCAGAAGCACAAGGACTTAATGCAGAACCCAGCAGCTTGGAGCAGAAAAGTGAACGGACTATGCGTTGACCCAGGCCATCAAGTCTGCCGGAGGGGAAAGGGTGTTGCCCCATTCGCCCTCTCCTCTCTGGAAAGAAAGATGGCGGCCACATGGGAGCCTTGTGGACAGCAGGTATGAGCCGGGGGAGTGGGGGTGACTAAAACCTCATGGGTCGGGGGGCGTTCTGGTCCATCCTTCACGCCCTACCGAGGCCACAAGTCGCCCCCCCGCGAGCGGCTCTCCAGCACGGCCATGGCCCCAGAAGCACAAGGACTTAATGCAGAACCCAGCAGCTTGGAGCAGAAAAGTGAACGGACTATGCGGACTATGCGTTGATCCAGCCCATCAAGTCTGCCGGAGGGGAAAGGGTGTTGCCCCATTCGCCCTCTCCTCTCTGGAAAGAAAGATGGCGGCCACATGGGTGCCTTGTGGACAGCAGGTATGAGCCGGGAGTGTGGGGGCGACTAAAACCTCATGGGAAGGGGGGCGTTTCGCTCCGCCCTTCACGCCCTACCGAGGCCACCGGTTGCCCCCCGCGAGCGGCTCTCCAGCACGGCCACGACTCCAGAACACAGAAACCAGTTTCTTAACTATCTGACTTTCAGTAGAAATACTTCCAGGGTCAATAGGTAAAATAGCAGAAATCCAAAACCAACATTTAATTCTTGAACCCAGCTGTAGAAAGCAAATCACTTCACAATGCTTTTTCAGCATGTCTGATTTGGGGGGGGGGGGGGTAAACTCTAAATAATAGTGGTGAATCTTTTATTGAAACAATGAATCTAATCAAAGCAGATAGAGTGTTAACTAGAATTCATCTGCCTCACAGGGACGGGGAGGGGTGGGGGGTGAGGTTTTATTGGGGTTCTTCATGGTAAAAAATAAGTATTGGTAAAGGGAAATGTGTTTGATATTTGCATGACTGAGACATAAACCTGAAAGCTTTGTAACCTTTCCCACAGTGATTCAATAAATAAAAAAAAAAAAAGATTATTCATCTTGACTAAATGTTGCATTCAATTTAAGCTTTAAATAAGAATAAATTTATATTCTTGCCCATTATTTCCAAACTACAACTAGGAACTGACAACTAAAGATGATACTAGCAACTTAAAATCCCTTGGCACTCATGCAATCTATGTACTGCTCAGAAAACAATTAAGTTGTGTTCTCGTCTGTGCTTTAATCATAATAATGCAATTCTATTACTCTCCTGAATTAGTTGGTAACCAGATGTACATAAGCATTTAACAGAGACAGATCCCCTAAGTGGACATGCATTAATTCCCTCCTAAATGCCTTGTAAATAAAAGATGCACCAGAACCTCAAAGGTTATTTTGTTTTCATAAAGATTAGTAAAGTGATGTGGATTATCTCTTGCATGAGCAGTTGTTTAGAAATAACTTCTACTAAGCTGTAGAAGCTGTGCTCATACTAAAATTGTGTCTTTTCTGAAATAAATATGTTTTATAAAATATAAAGTTTTTCTTAGATGTTTGCTCTTCTACTAGTAAATTTGTACTTGGTGATTTATATTAAACTCGTTATTTTATATAGTAACTCTACTAACAACTATTCAAAAACACAGTTGCTAGTTAAGACAAACATCCCTAAAGAGAAATCTATTTGAGATTGCTGTGAGTTAAATTAGCCATGATTTTCTTTCTGTCTTGAGTGATTCCACTTAGAATGTCATTAGAGTGCCAATCATAACAGTGAGCATGTATTCAATATTTTATTAGCTTGTGTTTTATTAGACTCTCATTTTAATATTGCCTTAAAAATACTTGACACTTAGCCTTCAGTTATTCTATCATTATGATGTTGTGCTTCATCGCCTTCAAATGCATAACATTCACTGAGGAGACCCAATCTATGTTTTTTGCAAACCATAGTAATTGCCAGTCTGCAATCTTATCAGAAAAATTATATTTTCCCCTAAGGAATAAAAGTAGAAATTTACTTTTAAAGTGGAGCTGATCATTTAAACTTGCTCCCATTACAGTGAAGATTGTCAAACAAAATATTAAAATATGATTTTTCTCTAGGTAAATGTTCTCAAACTAAAAACAAATACAACTTTATTTTAACTATTTATGCCATAGTTCTCAAATTTCCAAATAATTATCACTTTAATTTTTTATGTCTTATATATTTTGCATGTAAACATTAAGGATAGTTGGATATTTTTAACCTGCCTATCCATAAGTGCCATTTTAACAATAATTTTAAGTGTACAAAGTATGTAATTGATGTTTGTCACACTTCCTCCCAATAATTATCACTGCATTAAAGATAGAATTTGTAAGGGCTGGAGCGCTAGCACAGTGGATAGGGCATTTGCCTTGCCTGCGGCCAGCCCGGCAGGGCTGGGTTAAATTCCTCCTTTCGTGTCGGAGAGCCCAGCAAGCTACCGAGAGTATCTCGCCCACATGGCAAAGCCTGGTAAGATATCCGTGACGTATTCAATATGCCAAACACAGTAATAGCAAGTCTCACAATGGAGTCGTTACTGGGCCTGCTCTAGCAAATTGATGAACAACAGGAGGACAGTACAGTGCAGTGCATTTGAAATTGCATAACAGTTTTATGTGGATTTAAGAATTTTAATTTTAATTATCTAAGGGTTTTAATTCATTTACAGGTTAACATTTAAAATGTAAACTTTATTTTCCCCTTGGGTTTTAAATAGTATTTATGAGTGATTTTGAGGATGTATCATGAATAACTCAGCTGCAAGAATAACTGAAGTAAATCATGTATTAGTGCACAAAAGAACTACGCAATAAAAAAAACACCAAATTCTTGTTTTTCATAATTTTACCATAATTTTATTTTGTATTTACACTTTTCAGTTCCTAATGCAAGGGTACTACTGAGGATTGGGGAACTTGTGGGGAGAGAAGGAAGGGCCTAGGGTAAGAGGAATCAGAGGTTTTTAATGCACAGCAATGATTAGTAAAGCTAGCAGGATGTGAAAGTCTTCCAGAAGAAATTCTTGCAGCCAGCCTTGCGTTCTCGGGGTGCCATGGCCGGGTTTGAGTTAGCAGATCTCTGCAGTTCCAGCCTCATTTCATCCTGCTCCGCAGCCTGGGACAGATCTTCAGGTTCCAGGGCATCGTTCTCTGTCTGGTTGGGCTCAGACAGCAGCTCTGCCAAGAAGTACTTGGCCAGTTCCTGTGAGGTGGGGGAAAGGATGAGAATGAAGAAGAACGAGACAAACAGTGTTTAGAAACATACTCAGTCACACCCCAAGACAAGTTTTTGCAGCTGCACATCTTTTTATCACACTTAAATTAGCTAAGGAAATAAAAATAAGGGAATTTTTATAATCACCAGGTTCCCCAAAATACTTTTTAAACTCAAATGTTGCTGCATACTGCCTTGCTACGTGGGCTTAAAGTACATAAAGGAGAAATAGTAGGTTATTAAAGCAGTTTTGCAAAAATAAGTGCCAATGATTTGTTTAACTCTGTTCACTCGCACAAGAGACAAACGGGAATCATTCTTTCCATTTTCCCTTGGTCCACTATGGGAAACAAGACCTTTCACAAGAGTCCGCATTGTATTCACACCCAATTCCTCTGCATGAGAGGGAGAGACCGCCTGCTAGAAAAGAAGCAGCTTCAGAGGTCCACGGATTCAGCACCTGGGTCAGCACCTTCTTGCAGTCAGCACCGGGGATAGAAACCATCATCCCTACCTGCTCATCACCCCGGTCTGAAGCATTTTCTTTGAAGACAAAGAACTTACCTGAACTGTCACCTGCAGCTCTGATCAGAAAAATAAAGCAGAGCAACAGAGAAGGAGGGAAAGGTAGAAGATTTTGGACTTTGAAAGTTTTTTCTCAGATTGGGGGAATCCGTTAAAGCCCCGAAATTCTTCAAGAACTCCCTTAACGTCCTCAGGGGGCAGGCAGGACCCAGGCAGAGGGAAGAATTCGGGAGAGGGATTAAGAAGCCAGCGAGGGAGTTTCTTTACCTGCTTTCCCGCGGCAGCAGCCAGGGACTTCTGCAGAAATTGGCGAAGTCGAGGATCAGACGGAGCGCCAGTGACACCGCCCAGGGCCAGGACGATGGAGAGCGCGGCCAGCGCGCACTGGAGCCGGCTGGACAGCATCTCGGCGGCGCCCAGAGGTCTAGCTCTTCAACGGCTGATCAAACTCTGCAGGCAGCAGCGAAGGCTCTGAACCTCGCGACTCCTCAAGCGGCTGTGTGCTCTCCACCGGCTCCCCCCTTTTAAACTCTCTCTCTGACGTCAGACGAGGAGGCGCCCCCAGATCTCA
Source organism: Sorex fumeus (assembly GCF_029834395.1). Lineage (NCBI taxonomy): Eukaryota > Metazoa > Chordata > Mammalia > Eulipotyphla > Soricidae > Sorex > Sorex fumeus. Next base: position 53,773,587 of record NW_026606101.1, read on the forward strand.
GCAGCGCTTTTACGCATCATTACCCTCCTGAAATCAATCACATAAGTGAGAGGAGGGTACACAATCCAAAGTGGTTTTACTTATAGAAAGTAAAAAAAAAAAAGTCCTGCGCACAATACAGGCCCTGATGATTGAACACGCACTTGCCACACTACACAATCTTTTTATGTTCATTCGGGGCTACGCATATCCTTTTTTATTCACACATGTGCACATGTACATAGACACAATTACGCATTCTTAAACACTCAGCTCCTGAAGCTGCAAAAGCACTATGGAAAAGCTGTATACACCTAAATGTGCCCAGACAAATCTACCATGTTGAGTTATTCAAACATTTAAGGAGGGCTGACAAATGCAAAAGTATATACGTATGACAAGTGGAGATAGAGAATCATTCTTCTACGGACAGCTTTGAGAATGGAATGCGGATGATAAAAAAGACTGAGCTATCTCTTTTTCCATTACCTCTGTTAACAGTCTGGTAGATTTAAGCGTAATGGAGCTCTGAGGGAACCTCACTTTTTTTTTACAATGGAGGGAAAATTACCTTAGGCTCGCCCTCCATTTTTTTGCTCAACAGTTAAAAGATTTCTGGCCTCTCTTCTTACATTGACAGAAATACAAGATAAAATAATATTAATTTCATTTTTGTGCCCGGAAACTTAGAGCTCTAAGCAATCTTAGAAACCATCTACTAAATCATAGAGTTTGAATCGTTGATGCCTAGAAATTGGCAATGAAATGCAATGGCTCACACACTCAGGCTAAAGCAAGTAACCGATCTCTACATGCAAACACCAATTTTGCTTAACTTAATGAACTCTGAGTTTTCTAACAGGGCCAGTAAAAGTAATTTTCATTCAGGGTTCCTCAGTGAAGACATCTAAAGCTTCAGGAACCCCCCGATTACTTTTTAAAATCCGTAGTTATTGTGGAATTAGATTCAGCATTACCCTGTTCTGCCACAAAGAGTGTTTGACAATTCTGGTTGTAATGTAATTAGATATTTGTCATTCAAATAAGAGTTGCAGCCCACTTTTTGTTCAATTTTGTTTTTAAGAAAATTCACTGTCACAGAACAGTTACCTAATATCCCAGTATGATCCAGATGAGCCCTGTTGATTATTCAAGTGTTGGCTTTAATGTCCTTCAAACTCATTACAGGATAAAAAGATGCTTGTCTCCAGAAACAAACAAGCAAACAAAAGCAGAGGACCTGTATAATTCCATATCCTCCAACAATGCATCGTGCATATATTATCAGTGTACTTAGACCAGAGTCATACAATTAATAGGCACAAAAGTTTGGGTAGAGTCTCAAATAGTTCGAATGATTGTGACAATCATTATTGAACTTTGTCCTTTTTGTCATTATTGAAATTGTCTTTTGATAATAATCAAGACTATTTCTTTTGAGTCTGTACACTGAATCAGTAAGAGAATGCAGTTGAAGGAGTTCTAAATCTGGAGTTGACAAGTCTGAGCAAAGACAAACAAGGAGCAAGAAGTTAAAAAGACACCAATGCACTGGAATCATTAGTGAGACCAATATATTTCAGCTTGCAGAACTCAGTCCTAAGACATGCATACTTATATTTTTCTAATTATGTTCTAGAATTCTTTTGGGAACTTAATCTAGTTCCCTGTCCAGAATACACACTCCCTTCCAACAAAAGATCTCACATTACTTCTACATAGTACTTGGCCTTTGACAGTTCATTCAAACAGAGAAGGAGAAGTCAAATCATACAGGAACTATTCAGAGAACAAGTAACAATCCCATCATCTAACCCTGTCTTCTGAGAGCGCTTATATTTTCTTCCCCAAACTTCACATCCTGATTCTTCTAGTCTATCCTTTCTCCTCTTTTCTGTTTCTCCCTTTCTCCAACTTTTCTGATATTTTTCCCAAGACCTTTTTCAAATTACTTTATCTGCTCTCTTTATCTCCTACCCTCATTCATTTTGTTGTTCTTACCTTGTCACAGTTATTTTTTTACCTCAGTGTGGTTACATCTGGCTTTTCCCTAGTACCCTTCAAGTCCTGCCTAACCAATACTTCTGTAGTCGATGATCTGCCTGTTCCTTATTGCAACTTACCCTTTTTTTGCTTCCCTTCCTCATTCCTTTTTCAGATTCCTCTCACCAAAAATATTCATGACCTGTAGTTGTTTAAGTAACTTTTTAAGTGTAGTAATATTGGACTGCTTTCTTTACACCCCTGCTGAAATATTGAGGCTACATCTAAGATGACTTCTAAGTGTTTTGTTCTGTATTATAACCCGAGCAGTATTATGAATCTAAAGAAGAGGAGTCAGGATAAAAGAGAACAGAAAACAAGCCTTCTACTTCACCTTTGAAAGTTTGAAGTATAAAACTACTTCAAACTTTCTCAGCTTGGGTCCCCTATGATCAACCCTCAAAGATCTCTCTCTAATGTCTCAAAGACAGGGAAGTATGGAAATTTCATTCCAGTTATAGTGGGAATTCCATTTCCCATAACTTGGTCATCAAGAATTGCATCCTTCATCACCTATTCATTGCTCTGTGAATCACATGCCATCCCGCAAAGAAGGAAATATAGGACCCAAAGGCCTGCGTGGTTTGAACAAGCACACACAAGTAAGAAAGTGCAAGGTCAGAGGGAGGATAGATTTATACCTCCTTCCCTGATCAAACAGTCTTTTGTCAAGTCAGAAAGGCCTCTAGAAGATAGGGAAGCCTCTTCCTAGGTATAACATAAAGAAAGACAACTCAGACAGCTCCTTAGGAAACCTTTGGATGCCAACTCCCAGGACCTGTCTTCTTAGAGAGGAAGCTGCCTTATGCTTATTGCTGGGGATCCTTCATTCCCAGGCTAGTTCAGTTAAGAGAAGATATTACTGGGGGTTAGAGCAATGAAAAGCTTGAAGAAGGTTATACTTAGTTTTGTTTGAAATTTATTTGAAGTCAGTAAGCAGAATGTGCGATGGCATCTTTGAATAACAAATTAAGGAGATGAGAAGAAAAAAGTAGTAATGCCAAAAGAGTGATCTAGACATCCTCTAAAGTGCCTTTCAGAGAGCACAGAAAGCAAATTTCTGGCAATAGCTTCTGGATGGGAACATCTGAGGCCTGAGATCCAGCTGCTTGGTTTTCTTCTGCTCAAAATAGGCTGGATGTTTGTTGAAAACAGGATTTAAGAACTAAATCAGGGGCTGGAGCAATGCACAGTGCGCAGTCGACCCGGGTTCGATTCCCAGCATCTCATATGGTCCCCTGAGCAACGCTAGGAGTAATTCCTGAATGCAGAGCCAGGAGTAACCCCTGAGAATTACTAGGTGTGACCCCAAAAGCAAAAAAAAATAACTAAATCAGACAACGTAAGTGGGAGTCCTTATTAACCCATACAACAGGATAAAAAGATAAAGACCAATTTTTGTTGTTACTATGTGTGTGCACAACATATTATAAGCCATTTCCTACCCATTTTTCATAACTACCACACCATATTTGATGGGTTTCAGACAGCAGGCAACAAATAATCAAGGGAAATATATATATATATATATATATATACATATATATATATATATATATATATATATATATATACCTCTCAGAGAGCCCGGCCAGCTATCAAGGTATCCCGCCTGCACGGCAGAGCCTGGCAAGCTACCCATGGCATATTTGATATGCCAAAAACTGTAACAATAACGGGTTTCATTCCTCTGACCCTGAAAGAGCCTCCAATACAACAATGTTGGGAAAGACGAGTACAGAGAGGCAGCTAAAATCTCAGGGCTGGGATGAATGGAGATGCTACTGGTGCCCACTTGAGTAAATCTAGGAACAACAGAATGAGAGTGATACAGTGATGTGTATGCATAGGGGTTATGTTCACCAAACTAGCTTTTGGGACTGGGTTATTCCTGCTGATGCTCAGACCTTTCTCACACTGCAGACTTATAGTGTATAATTTAAAGGTCCAGGAAGATAACTTACATAGAAATGAAGCAATGGAGGCTGAAATTTACTCATTAGGAAGCTTTCTTTTCCCTTGTAAACTTTTCCTTGAAAACATACAACACTAAAGTTAGTAATGATTAACAATTCAGTGTAAATTAATTGGTTGAATTGTTTTCTAGATTTATATCTAACTTTAGAAATTTTTGTGTTAAGTTTGGAATTAACCTATTTTTTTAAATGAGTCGCTCTTATTGAGGGCAGACTTGTTGATCTGTATTGTTTAGGGATTAGAACAGACTACAGTGAGTTTACAGGCTCTCATAATGAAGAGCAAAGGTGCTTAGGTAATATTGCCATGAGAAACTTTACTTTAGTAACAACCCTATCACCATAGAGAACAGAATGAAAAATTATAGAACTCTAAAGGTTTCTGTTGGGCTGGATTTCAATTGGAAATGTCCTAATACAGACCCCTAAACCTGCTTGTTAATGAGGAACCAGGCTTTAGCATCAAATTGACTTTCATTGACTCCCACAGCCTTTCCTGAAGTGATTACATTAGATAATACAAAGTGAATCAGTTCATATAAAGTAAGCTTTTTCTATGGAATAGGTATTGACTGCTCAAGTGTGGTCTGTATCCTGTCACCTTCCAGCTCAAAATTTCTGTGATTACCTAGGAGTGGTGTCAAGTAGTCCAAGTCTAGAAGTGGTGTTAAGTAGTTCATATGCAAACACATCCATCAGATGATCATGTTTCCTCCAATCTTACATTTTCTAATAAGTCTCTTTGCGTCACTTCTCATTTACCATCCAACCCAAGAACCCCAACCACCTGATATTCCATACAAACACTCTGTCATGTATTTATTCTTAGATACATCTGTTTGATCCCTCATGGAATATTTTTGGTCCATCTGTTGACATCACACAACTTATTTTCAGATTTTCTAAAATCTCTTTCACCTAGAATCATTATGGCTCTCTCCTATACCCCAAAGTATGTCCTTTGAGTCCATAACAGAAACCTTTACAACAACTTTATATTTCTGTTTTAGGGGTTCTATATGTCTTCATCTATAAGAAGTTTACTGAGGCAGAACTCTTTACTCTACTATGTTTGCAACCTTTTCAGAGACCATAGAAATGGATGAGATGCACACATCAGTGCTAAAGCTTATGGTGAAGCTGAAAATAAACTCTGTTCCCCATACATGGGGTTTCTGGTAGGCTCTGGGAGTAGGACAAGTATCATTACCCTCAAATAAACTGAGAACTGTATCACTTGATCCCCAGATCTAGATGACTAGCACTTTTGGGGGCACATTCCTACTGAGCAACTCTGAGCTTCAATGAAAATAAAAGAACTTTATTTTTTGTACAGGGCTGGAGCGATAGCACAGCGGGTAGGGCGTTCGCCTTACAAGCGGCCAACATGGCCGACCCAAGTTCGATTCCTCCGCTCCTCTCGGAGAGCCCGGCAAGCTACCGAGAGTATTCGATATGCCAAACACAGTAACAACAAAGTCTCCAATGGAGACGTTACTGGGCCCGCTCGAGCAAATCGACGATCAACGGGAGGGCCTTTACCTTACCTTTACCTTTACCTTATTTTTTGTACAATACAATTATTATTACATGGTAAGAATGTTACATATTATATGTTAATCACTGAAAATAAAGTCTTCACATCTTTGGGATCTAGAGACAACACATTCATCACTATTAAAGTAAAAATATATCGCTGGTACATAGATGTGTAAAGCAAGCCTAAAATGACCTTATGCTTGGTTAAGTGTGTTGATATGAACTAGGCAAGAGAATGGAGGCTTTGGGTGTGTAGTGTGTAGCTGGGGTGATGTCAGAGCTCTTTCTGCTATTCCATTTCCTCTCTGTCTCTTCAGAAATAAGCAAGAAACAAAGTTGAGGCATGTTTTGCTCCACTGTATCACCCAGAGAACATCTCCCAGTTCTCTTTATCTATTTCTCTCCTGAGAAAAGAATAAAATCTGAAATCTTCCCTGATCCTTCTAGGACTATAGTCAGGAAAGGAATTATGTTGCTCAGTTCAGTCTCAGCGACAGTGCCAAACACCAGTGTCTGAGCCTCTGAAACACTGCAGAACAGAGGAAAAATTCTCTTTGTGGAATGATTCTGAAATGCCTACTTTGAAATGGCATGATGTTGGCTATAATAAACACATAAAAGGACAAGACATGAACTGTTCTGACAACAGCAATAAATTTCCCACACCTAACATGAAAATATTAATCACCCCCCAAATTTCAGGGGAAACAGTATTTAAAAATAAGGGACAGAGGTAAGACAGCAGGTAAGATGTTTGCCTTGTTCTCGTCTGGCCTTGGTTAGATTCCCAGCACCAAATATATCTCATGAGCACCACCAGGGGTTATCCCCGAGTAGAGAACCAGGAGTAACTTATTTATTTTTGACCACCTACTGTGGTCAAAATGGGGGTTCTAACGTTTTTAAAAACAGCCCCTCCAAGATTCTCTTGTATTTACTCAACTATTTCTTCTCTTTTCTCACCCTTATTCTCTCTCCCACCTAGCTGCCCCCAACCCCTAGTTTTTGTTTGTTTGTTGTTGAATTTAATCACTGTGAAATACTCAGTTACAAGGTTGTTCTTGATTTGAGTTTCCAATATCCTTTTTTTTAAAATTTTTATTAGTGAAACACCATGAGGTACAGTGGTAGATTTACAAATTTTTGTGCTTGGGTTTCAATTATACAATGATCAAACACCAATCCCTCCACCAGTGCCCATTTTCCACCACCACGGATCCCAGTGGAAAGCCTTTTTAACAAACTGTGCTGGCAAAACTGGACGGCTACATGATAAAAAGTGGGTTCAGATCTCTGCCTAAAGTCATGTACAAAAGTAAGATCAAAATGGATTAAAGACCTCAACATCAGACCGGAATCCATAAGGTACATTGAAGACAAAGTTGGCCAAACCCTCCATGATATTGAAGTTAATGGTATCTTTAAAGATGTCATGCCACTGGCCAAGCAAGTGAAAACAGAGATAGATAACTGGGATTATCTTAAACTAAGAAGCTTCTGCACCTCAAAAGAAACAGTGACCAAAATACAAAGACAATCTACAGAATGGGAAAGTATATTCGGCTAATACACATCCGATAAGGGGTTGATATCAAGGATGTACAAAGTACTGGTTGAACTCTACAAGAAGAAAACATCCAACCCCATAAAAAAAGGGGGCGACGAAATGAACATAAACTTTCTCAAAGAAGAAATCCAATATCCTTCTTTTCACCAGGGACATTTCCCACCACCAATATCCACAGTTTTCCTTCTGCCACTGCTTCTGCCTCTCGCTCCCAGCCCCAGCCTGTCTCCACGGCACTTCTCTCTCTTTCTCTTTTCTTCTGGGCATTATAGTTTGCAATACAGGTACTAACACCTTATCATGTTTATCTCTTTACCTACTCTTACCACTCAGATCTTGTTCAGAGTGATCACTTCCAATTATCATTGTCATAGTGGTCACTTCGGTATCCTAACTTCCCTCCCTCAGCCGTTCCAGTTGTGGCAAGCTCCCATTCATGGACCTGTCTCCCTGGCCCCTTTTTCTACTGTACATCTGTACATGAGTATTAGTCATATAGTACTTTTTAAAAATATTCCACAGATGAGCACATGCTCACTTTAATCTTGTGTAAATCTAAGTATAACAGGCTTGACTTTGCCTGGTAAGAGCCAAAGTCTCTGATTTTCCTGATATGATTCCAGGAGTTGTGAGTAGGCAGGCCAAGGGCCAGAAATTGACTGACCTAAAGGGGATTTCTTTGGGGAGGGCGGGGGGAGGGAGGGAGACGGGAACTGAAGCTGAAGGGTCCCTCTCAAGACCACATAGGGAGTATCAGAATTGGAATCTCTGTTTCTCTTAGTTGTACAAGTGAACTCTGAATTTTTTTTGAATCGTTTCTATCCGAATCATTGAAATTATATAAGACTGATAGCTCCTATCCTGATCACTACGTGCCTTGCAGTCTGACCAAAGCAAACCCCCTTCCCTGACAAGAGTATTATTCTATTGAGAAGGCTCTGGGGCTTAATTTATTGGGAAGCTATGCTTTATAGTTCTATCCTTTTCTGCTTGTGCACTTCTTAATCTCATAAACCTACAGGCTTAGCTCCTCGCGGCCCTGGCACCTTGTGTCGGCTTCAGCACTGAGAAGGAAGCTGTTGTTAAACTGGACTTTCCTGCCCTCTGCTGGCAGAAAACCGTTTAGCAAAAACTAGAGGACAGGATTTTATTCATTCTTTCACATACTCTGCCAACTTTGTCTTTTTAAAACAGAATCACACAACAGGGTACTATGTTTGATACTCTCCAATGAGCCTCTTCCTACAAATATTGAACCTTTGTTCTCAATGTTGGAGATTCAGGTGGTATCATAACTCAAACTAGAACTTCAAAAAGATACCTCAATTTACTATTAGTTCGGAGAGCCCGGCAAGCTACCGAGAGTATTCGATATGCCAGACACAGTAACAACAAAAGTCTCCAATGGAGACGTTACTGGGCCCGCTCGAGCAAATCGATGACCAACGGGAGAGCCTTTACTTTACTTACTTTTACTATTAGTATATACACTTTTTTTTTTTGCTTTTTTGGGGTCACACCCAGCGATTCTCAGGGGTTACTCCTGGCAATACACTCAGGAGTCACTCCTGGCGGTGCTTGGGGGACCATATGGGATGCCTGGGATTGAACCCAGGTTGACCACGTGCAAGGTAAACGCCTGACCCCCTGTGCTATCACTCTGGCCCAGTACATACACTTCTGTGTGAGCCATGGAATCAAATAATTAACACTTAAAGGAACCAAATCACCTCCTAACTAATTCAAAGCTTTCAAAATTAACTCTAGGACTCTGTACACAGGATTCAGGACTGTCATGAGAATTCTGTTCCACTCAGCTGAATTTTGCCATAAAGTTTTGAAAAACAAAGGACTCAAAAAAAGGAAACATCTGAAAAACTGAAACTCTAAGACAAAATGGTCTCTTGAGGAGGGTTACTTTTATAGAAGTTACATCTAGAGGTGCAGGGGAAGGGGATGGTGGGGGTGGGGGGGCAGGTGGTGTAGGCCCAGGGACAGATGATCAGACAACTTGGGCCATGTGTGAAAGTGCTTGGATGCCCAGGTGGTGCAGGGAATTGAACTCAGGAGATCACAAATGCTAATAATACTCTACTACTTGAACAGTCTCACAGCCTGACAATCCGTCCGTCCTCTTACCTGTAATCTGAATCTTTTCCTATTTCCCAGGCCTGTACTCACATTCATGCCCCATTTGTAGCTGTTCTCATCATTGCCTGATATAATTGTCTTTTTACCCACATTGCAGAGGAATCACGCTGCCATTGGAAGCTACCATCACAAAAAAGAAGAGATCTCAGGTGTGTTGGGAACCAGTCCTGGTTCTTCATTTCCACTGTCACTGGATCAACTGCTTACTCCTTGTTACTCTAAAGTGTCACACAGGATCCTTTATACAAATGGATTTGATATTTTCGTTTGTTTGGAGCTATGCCTGGCTTTACTCAGGGATTACTCCTGGCTCTGCTCTCAGAGTTCACTCCTTGTGATCTTGGAGGATCATATGGGATGCCAGAAATTAAACCCAGGTCCACTGTGCAAAGCAAGTGCTTTACCTGCTATATCATCTCTCCAGTCCCAGCTTTGAAATTTTTGACTACAACTTTGTAAGAAATATATTTTACATCTTAATCCTCTGTTCACATGCAGGCCTACACATATTTCTAAAGGCAAGACTTAGTTTTATTACTTGCAATAAATTCCCACATTTTCCATTCCTTTCATTTTTCTCTTTAATGTAGTTTTGACCCAATAACTTCATTGTGTGATCATTTATATTGAGTCATAAATCTCTTTAAATACACACTTTGGTCCCTCCTCTGCCTGTGCTATACTTTACCTACCCCCTTAGAATGACCAGACAACAAAATCCACCACCCAGAATGCTGGAATTCTCTCTCTCTCTCTCTCTCTCTCTCTCTCTCTCTCTCTCCCTTGCTCTCTCTTGCTTTCTTATCTGCCTTCCCTCCTTTTAGAGGTTCACATAGCTATTTATCAGCTAGAAATCTAAGCTTCTATAAATATAGCAGCAGTATATACTAACTGTAGTGGGTTGAATGATGATATCCTTTCCCCTGATATGTCCACATCCTGACACCCAGACCTTGTGAATATGACCTCATTTGAATGAAATGCATTTTTTGCAGATATAATTAAAAATCTCAAAATTTGGCCAACATGGAATATTTATGGGGCACTAAAAATTCCAAAGACAGGAGTGCTTGTAAGAAAAAGAAGAGGCCATGGTAAGTTGAAGGTAAAAATCACAATGACATTGTCATAAGCCAAAGAGAACTGGAGCCAATAGGAATTGGCAGATGTAGGAATGAATTCTACTCTAAAGCTTCTGAGGCAGGGACTGGAGCGATAGCACAGTGGGTAGGGCGTTTGCCTTGCACACGTCTGACCCGGGTTCGATTCCCAGCATCTCATATGGTCCCCTGAGCACTACCAGGGGTAATCCCTGAGTGCAGAGCCAGGAGTGACCCCTATGCATTTCTGGGTGTGACCCAAAAAGAAAAAAAAAAAGCTTTTGAGGCATTTGTGACCTGGAAGACACTTAGACTACTTAGACTACTGCTTTCTTCTAGTACAGTAAGAGAATGCATGTCTGTTGTTTGAAGAAATATAATGTTTGTAATATTTTATTCAGAACCATAAGAAATTCACAGGTTAATAGAGTCTCTCTTTTTACTAAACCCTAAGAGACCAGAGCTGGATTCAGATCACAGTTACCCTCCATACATGGGACTACTACATCTCTCCACACTTCAAGTTCTTTAACAAAGTCAAGTTTATTCTGGAAAACACTATTCTGAAGTTCAGTTCTGCTAGCAGGACCCCTGAATCTCTTCTTGCAATTTCACTCCTATTGCATGACCCCCATCCACTTCTGATAAAGATGTCTTAAAAATTAAATCTTAACTATACCCATTAGAACCTTTTCCTTGAGTTTTTCCTCAACTTTTATGTATCTCAGTTACTAAAATAAAAAACCAGCCTCATTATGGCAAGAGAAGTGGTGGGTGAGAAAGATGCTAAAAGCCTAGAATAATTTGCCACACGGTGAAGCAAAGATAGATGGGTGAATGCTAACAAAATAAATGTGATCTTCTAGGGTTTTCCATTTCCAACAGAATTCTAGGGAAAATATTCACTAGTGTGATATACATCATTTCCTTAGGTATGCTTTGCACTTATCCTGCAACCTGTTTACTTCACCATATGCTCACTATCTGGAGGAGACAGACTGCCCTAGCAGTTACCTTTCTGCCCTAGCTCTTCAATGCTAAGTCATATAATCTTTTAGTTAAATTGATGATCCCATGTCATGTCCTGAGGGGAAAACTAAAAATTAGAAAAGCAACATGTGACTGCTGGAATTACAAAGAAATAGATGCCATGAGACTAACAAATCATCCATGTTGAGCTGTGTATTTCAGTTCCTAATGCCAATATTTTGCACAATAAAATTGGAGTCTTCTGCACAAATATACTCTGCTGACTCCAGAGAGCTAGTATAAACAAAACTAAACCACATTCATAAGCCTTGTCTTTCTAGAACCTATATACAAAGAAGCAGAACCACATAGCTAAAGAATGCAGAGACAAGACAGACAGTCTGTGGTTTTATTATTGTTATTGTTATAGCAATTATATTACAGTCAAACCTTAGTTTATCTGTGAAGTCTGGCTACTAGCAAAGATGACTCTCCTTAACAGCAGAAACCAAGACTTCCCATCTTGTCCTACCTGGAAAATTGCCTAGAATATAAAAATGTTCTCAGGAAATGCCAGTCAAATATTGAGAAAAAAAATAAGCTTTGTGCCAATCAATGTCTCTAATTCTCATATTTTTGAAAATGGCTCCTAAAGTTAACTTATATTTATTGCACCTTTTATTTTAAATTTCAACTAATCTTATTAAAAATTAATGCTACTTAGCACTGTCCTCCCATTGTTCATTGATTTGCTCGAGCAGGCACCAGTAACGTCTCCATTGTTACTGTTTTTGGCATATTGAATACGCCACAAGGAGCTTGGCAGGCTCTGCTGTGTGGACGGGATAGTCTCAGTAGCTTGCCCGGCTCTCTGAGAGGGACAGAAGAATCGAACCCAGGTTGGCCGTGTGCAAGGCAAATGCCCTACTTCCTGTGATATCGCTCCAGCCCCTAAATTAATGATACTAAAAACAAAAATTAAGTATAAATACAACAAAATAGAATGGGGAATGCAGGACATTCTCAGGAGCTAAGGTGCCTGCCTTGCAAGTGTGAGGCTGTGAATTTGATCCCTAGAATAGCTGTGTGCACCAAGTTAGTTCCTGACAGTTCCCCTGCCTTTGTCCAGCATTACAAACAACACAGAAAAGTTATAGAGAGACTAAATCCAAAAAGTTAATGTTGAAGGTGACACATAATTTGTTGTGGGGGTGATTTTACAATGTATACAAATACTGAATCATGTTGTATACTCAAAAGAAATATGTTATAGATAACTATGTCCCCAAACTTTGAGGGTCAGGGGGTCGGTCATACCTGGTGGTGTCCCATCTCTGTTCACGGGGATGTGAGAGGATTACTTGGGACCATGTAGTGCTAGGCATTCAATCAGGGTTGGCAATACGAAAAGCAAATGTTTTAACCTTGGACTATCTTTCTGGTTTTCAAAACGTAAAATTTCATTAAGATATGAGAAGAACAAAGAGCAAATAATCATTATTTTATTAGGTTACATTCCTAAATATAGCAGTAACAACATTTCTTATCTCATATCTTTTGTATAGTCTTGTTTTAACATACCTGTTGACAGATAATATCTTTGTCTACTCTCTTAAAAACCAGATTTTGTTACTATTCTCATTAAAATAATTATTGTTATTAGATTAGTTATAGCTAGATTAGTTATATTATATTAGTTATGGTTGGAGCAATAGCACAGCGGGTAGGGCATTTGCCTTGCAAGCAGCCAAACTGGCCAACCCAGGTTCGATTTCTCTGCCCCTTTTGGAGAGTCCACAAACTACCAAGAGTATCTCGCCTGCATCGCAAAGCCTGGCAAGCTACCCATGACATATTCGATATGCCAAACACAGTAACAAGTGTCACACTAGAGATATTACTGGGCCCGCTTGAGCAAATCAATGAACAACGGGAGGCCAGTGACAATGACAGTGATATTAGTTATAGTTATTGTTAATAGTATTAGAATAGTTATCAACAGATATCATTGATGCCATGTGATTGACAAGCTAAGCAAAAAAAAAATGTTGACTTGTGTTTTTCTCAGTAAAGTATTTATTTTCAGAGCTTTCAACTTCTAAGGAACTTCTATCATGGTCTCACCATGAAGAAACCCAATCTCTCACATGGAGAAATCTGAGGACTTTATAATGAGAGATACCAAATCAGCCCTACATGCTTCTGTTTCAGCCATTATCTGAGACATTACGGGAGGCCCAGAATAATATCTGCTGAGTTGAGTTCTTTACATAGTCCTGACTCTCAACCATGAGAGAAGATGAAATAGTTGTTATTCTTTTATGTCACCAAATTGTTGTTAACTTAAATAAATAACTGCTATCCAACAGATAACTTAAATACTCTCTCTTAAGTATACTTCCCCAAAATTTTGTTTTGTTTTGGGTCCATATCCAACAGTGCTAGATGATGAGGGCCTGTTCCTGGCATGTTCTTGTGCTGCTGGGGACCAGAGCCAGGCTTCCCACATGCAAAGCATATGATCTATTCTTTGGGCTCACTCTCTAACCCCATTTTCCTAAAACTTTTATCAAACAACTTCACTTGACATTGAAATGAGCCAGGCTGCACTCAACCAGTGAAATCTCTCAGTAAGTGGATATTAACAAGGACTTGGTATGGCCCTGGGATATCTGTCACATGGGGGGAAAGTCATGCAAGTGGGTTTTGCTATGAATTCGATGATATCAGAAGATAGGAGAGTGATTCTATTTGGGGGATCTGACAGTTCTTCTTTAGAATGTGGGAATCGAACAAGGCAAGAAGTGCGACCAATAAAAATAAAGTAGTCATTCAAATGGACCAGAATAGGGGACTGTGCCAGCATTTTTGTGGTTTGAACTATAATCTAGCTTCATACTAAAACATCTATAATCAGATATGATAATGGAATGGTCTAAGGCTTACCTTTATCTGCCATCAACTTAGAGGGTTTTTGTCTAAGGTGGATAGTCTGTGAAATTGTTTGTATTTATCAGGAGAATGCCAATAGTATTAGTTCATAAATATCAGTGACTGTTTTTCTCTTTATTACCATCTATAAAAAACATTTTAATGTGTAAAACACTCATATACTTATAAAATTAAAATATTGTGTATAGGAGAATTTATTTTTATTTCATGGACTTATTATATAGTGTATGTAGGTACACTTAGGTCTTTAAGAAAGTTACTCATTTAGAAAAAAACAAAAAGAAACAAAGAGGCAAAAGGATAATCATCTATACTAAAATTGTTCTTAATTGAATTCAACTAAGGGAAAATTCATGACCAGAAACAAATTGTCTACTTTCACTGATTATTAAATGAGAAAATTGATCTTATTTTCACCATAAATAAACAAAGCTTTCTGTGTTGTTTGACTAAAGCTAGTAGTTTATCATTTTACAGTCCAAATTTTCATTGCACACAGAGCACTTAAATAGATCATCATTTCTATGTCTAAGTATGAGATCTGAAGTCCATCTCAGCTACTTGATGAAAAAGAAAGATGGATGGAAAAATTGGGAGGGGGGTTGTAATTCTTCCTTTAAAATAGATTAGTGCTCAGCACAAAATACATTGAAAGTTGAATTTTGTAGAAGGATGAGAGTAAAGTTGCAGCTAGGCACTAACTTTTTTTGCTTTTAAATACAAGTTTTACATGATAATAAAGTATCTATCATAAATTAAAAGACTACCTCCTGATACCAGACCAAAGTTGGAGTCACAACCAAAGTTTGAGTCACACAACTCCAACCTGCCTTGGTTTTGGGGGGTTTTTTTGTTGTTGTTGTTGTTTTGCTTTTTGGGGTCACACCTGGCAATGAACAGATGTTACTCCTGGCTCTGCACTCAGCAATTATCCCTGGCAGTACTCAGGGGACTATATGGGATGCTGGTAATCGAACTCGGGCCGGCCGCGTGCAAGGCAAATGCCCTACCCGCTGTGCTATCACTCCAGCCCCCAACCTGCCTTGGTTTTTGCCTTGTTCTAGATAGTGCCCAAGATTGCTCTGACTTAATTTCCCTGCTCTTATCATCTGTGACTCAGTAACTTTATTCTTTCTGAACATGAATGAGCTTTGCCTCTGATGCATCTTTCATAATGTATTCTAAGGTGCATATAGCTCCTTGTCAGTCCTCTTGACCTCTTGACCACTTCTGCCCACCCTTAATATTGTTCCTCTTAAGACTCCTACTCTAGGAAACCATTTCTTACCTCTCAAGCTTAAATATAATCATATTATATTAATATGAGGCTGTCCTCTTAACAGGCTCAGTATTGACTAGTACATGTTGTAAACTCTTCACATCAGGGACTATGTCTATTTATCTTTGTGACCTGTCTCTGTCTGTCTGTCTGTCTGTCTCTCTCTCTCTCTCTCTCTCTCTCTCTCTTCGAGATTTATTTCTGAAGTGCAACTATCATCCAGATGGTCATAGGTGACTCTACCCATTAGGATTAAAGGGTTGTGGTCCTTGTTCAGGATCTTAGTCTCAACATTAGTCATGTTTTGAGTTCAAACAAGCAAGCATATATAATTCTTAATTTCTTGGAAGTCTGGACTGCTGACCCAGTCTTTAAAAACCAAGTCACAAAACCTACAAAATTATGCAGCTTGTTAAACCGGTTTCCTCTTTATAGGTATGGATAGGTGTGATGCCTAGTGCATGGGATTTTATGACAATGAAATTATTTACAGTAGCTGGCACAAAGTCAGATGCCCCCTTCTTTCCACTTTGATGGTCTATCAGTACCAGACACATATGATGGTTCTTAGTAAGAAAATGGGAAACTCAATAGGAAATCTTGCATTCAACCAGACAGGAATCTAATTAGCCATTCTGATGAAGCAGTTAATTTGTGCCAGGCACTGGTGATAGAAAGATGAAAAACAACTGACAGTGGTCAGCACACACATGTGCCAAGAAATAGAAATGATACATTACCAAAAGCATAGTAGAAGTAGTGGAAGATAGCTTCAAGGTGGTAATACCTTAATTTGATTTACCACCTGAGGCCATGAAGAAGGCTTCACACAGGATATTATGCTCAAGCTAATACCAAAGAAAAAAATTCTTCAAAGCCAAATGACAACAGTATTCCAGAGAGAGTGAACACTGGAATTTGAGAATCATTACCTTGATTAGAGCAGCAGGATAGCATAATGAGGACATTATGCTTGGTGTGATAATTATGCTTGATAGATTGAGAACATAAGTCCTGAACCAAGGGGACACTGAATTTCAACCTCAGCCCCAAAACCTACTAAATGGGTTACTATGAACCAGTTTCTTAACCTCTCTAAACCTCAGTTCAAAATATTATTATTATTACCTGCCTCAAAGGGATTGTTTTCAGAACTAATGAGACAAAGCACATTAAGTCCTTACTATAATCCTCACATGGAAAATTGTTTGAAATTATATTATTATTATTATAAGCAAATGCTTATTGAGCGCCTTCTCAATAAGCAATATTATTATTATTGTCTGGGAAATGAGCTGTACCAGACTCATGAGACTTAGTTTTTTACCCATAAGCAGGAAGGAGGTCTGGAAGAGCAAGGGAATGAGATGATCATATTTAACTATTAGAAAATCATTCTGGGATAGTGGCTGAGTGAAGGGTACACTGTAAGCAGAGAGGTTACAAGAAAAATTATTAATAAGGGAAGAAGCATCAAATTATGAGTTAAGGCAATGGTCAGTGGAAAGAAAAGCAAGGAGACCAACCCAACCAGGAGGGGTAATTGGGAAAAATAATCCACAGGTTACGGTGACCCATCAGTACAATGAGAAAGTGTCAGGAGGTAATTCCAAGATTTCAAAGAACTAGGAAGAGCAAGTTTGGTTGGCAAAGTGGTGATATCAGCTTTGGTAGTGTTGCTTTCAAGGGACACTCCCAAAAGACAGATTAAAAGATTAATCAGTGTGTCTGGAGCTCAGTGGAAATTCTTAGAGGAGTTAAAAAGGTCAGGAGTTTATTGATAACACTAAAATAAGTCACAAGTAAGTACATGTTTCTGAAGAGAAATAAAGTGACATATGTATATCCCTGGGACATATGTATATCAGGAATAGGTAAAAGTGAAAATATTGAAATGTAGAGAAAAAAGAAGTGAGAAAATAAGGATAAAGTACCACACTGGAGTCTGAATAAGAAAAAAAGAATACAGCAGTGAGACTAGTAAACTATGAGCAGAAATGTGGCCAAAGTATAATAGGGTTTGAAGTAACAGTTTTCCATATAGATATAAAAATGAGACTTCCATAAGTTAGGTAGAAAGTATCAGTACAAATAAGTATTATCTGTTGTTTTGAGAAATTTTACTTTGGGTCATAAAAACAAATTCATGGCAATAGAGGGAATGCAGAAACAAAGAAGGGTTATTTTAGTTAAATATGAAAAACACAAGTGTACTTACATACTGAGAAGACTGAGCTATCTTCTGGAATTTTCCTTGGACCTTATCTTACTTTGTCTCTCCTCTATGCTTCACTCATATTTAAAGTGGCTCTTCATCTCTCAACTGAAGGGTACTGTGTTCAACACCTGCCCCTTACCCTTGAAAATACTTCTAATACCACTAATCTAAGTGCCAATGGACCTTCTGGCTCCTATTCATCCATACTCTGCTTCTCCAGATATCCCTGAGACTCCCAAGGATTACCAAGGCAGAGGACGGACAGGAGACCTCAAGAGACCATTTGGGGGGCCAGAGCAATAATACAGTTTGTAGGGTGTTTGCACTGCATGGAACCAACCTGAGTTTGATCTCCAGTTTTCAATATGGTCCCTTGAGCCCAACAAGAGTAATTCCTAGGTGCAGAGCCAGGAGTAACCCCTGAGCATTTTTGGGTGTGGCCCAAAGACCAAAAACCAAAGGAAAAAAAAGAGACTGACTCTCATGCTAATGACATTTATCTTACCAGAAGCCACCATGTGTTTGTAACTGAACAAAACCCCATGAGACTCATACTCTGTGTAGGCCCAGCTGAGCATCCTTTGCAGCTGACATAGGTGAGTACAATCTACCATGCCTACTAGTTCACATCACAAATGCTAAAGACACCAAGCTAAATGGAAAACAACATTTGCACACAATAGACCAGATAATGGGCTAATATTCAAGACATGTAAAACACTCACAAAACTCAGAAACAGAAATAGCCCCACCAAAAGACATAGAGAGCAAACTCACTTTTCTGAAGAGAATACATTGATGACCACTAACTAGGCTTATGAAAATGTGTCACTGATCATCAGGTAAATACAATTAACATCACATGTATCTAAAATACATGAATCACATGTATCTAAAAGACTGGAAACAACCAGTGTAGGAGGGGATGGGTAAAAAAAGTCTTTCACTCTTTCACTGTTAATGAGAATATCATCTGGGTCAGTCTGTATGGAGACTTCTCAAATAGAGTTTCCACAGTAGTCCATGTTTCTACTTCTCACATCTACCCCAAGAACACATTAACTCAAAACTATACATATACACCTGATTCGCTGCAGTATTAAGTATAACAGCTAGGATATCTAAACAAACTAAATTTCCCATGACAACTGATTAAAAAAATATATGAAATATTACACAACTGTAAGGAAAAAGCAGCCATTTTTTTTAACTTGGACAGAAATGGAGGACATCATGTTAAGTGAATTATGTCAGAGAAAGAAACATCTGATGATTTCACTGATCTTTAGTATGTATATATACAAAATTAGAGAATGAAAGTAGTGAATGGTGACAAACTCTTGGTCTTTGATTGCAGAGCAGATTTTCAAGCCAGAGGGGAAATCAACTCCGAGGTAAAAGAAGAGAAGGACCAGGAGTGACCTAAGTACAGAGGCAGCAGCTGTTGGGCATTTTAGAGGTAACGTATAACAAAACCATACTTGTTAACACTATTATAACCATGCTACCAAAACTATAATTTAAAGTAGAGAGCTTCTGTTTTTCTGGTAAGAGAGTTTCTGGTTCCTATTCCATATAAAAATCACTACATAACTTAAATCAGTAGCCCAAGTCATATTTATGCCAGGGGAAATAGGCATGATACACTCCTCTGGGATGAGTAGGCAAAGTCAGAAGAAGATCTGGAAGTGGAGTTGCCTTTCACCACTGATTATGTGTCCCTTTGGTCATTTCTCCTGGAGGGATACACATAGCCTCATTTGTCACCTGGAAGACCCATACCCCAGACCTGCCTTCTCCACTTAGCTACTAAAACAAATAAAGAAATAACTACAAAATATTTTCATACAGGATGGCAGAGAAATAACCTCCTGCATCGTGCAAGTAGAGGTACCACAATCAATAGATTTCTTTAAAACATAAGAATGTGGTGCTCCCTTTGAAGGCATATGTACTAAAACTTGAATGACAGAGAAGATTAACATGACCCCTGTGCAAGGTTAATATGCAAACCCATGAAACATTCCAGACTAAAAAGAAGAATGTATCCTCCTTGCTCCAATCCAACTGACAGAGCATATGAGAGAGAGAGAGAGAGAGAGAGAGAGAGAGAGAGAGAAAGAGAGAGAGAGAGAGAGAGAGAGAATGAGAAAAGACAGGGGAATGGAATGGAGGGTAAGCAGGAATGAGACAGTGTTTTTCAATGAATTTCAACAACCCTTCTTTTTCCGGGGAAGGGGGGCATAGAAAACACTAGGATACACAGATTCCAGTCAACTCACAGTCAGAAGGACAGAGGTTAAATATTTATTTGTCGACATAACTACCACACCCCACCTGTTCTTATCTCCAAAAGGCTTCATACTGCATCTTTAAACCTGTACCCAACTCCTATTTTATGAGTTCTCATTCATAGAGAAATTTCTATGATGCTCTTCTTTATTAATGCAATATAATGGCTACTAGCCATTCAAAGACTACTGAACACTTGGAAGGAGACTGTTTTAAGGAATGGAATTATAAAGTTAATTTTATTTAAATTAATTTAAACTTAACTATCCCCGTATGATGATTGGATAGCACATTGTATCATGCTGGTCTAATTCTATCCAAGAGGACTCCAGCACCAGAGTGAAAAAAACTGAGCCTTTCAGAAGGATGGGGTGGATCTCCAAGGGAAGGGATTTGTGCAGATACAGAATCTTGATGGATTATTGCACTGAGTATGGCAATTGTCTGCTTGAAAGAGGATGATCAGGGAGGTGGAGCAGGTGAGCATTTTCCTTGCATGCATCCCACCTGGGTTGGATCCCTGGCATCCCATATGGTCCCCCAAGCAACACCAGGAGTAATTCCTGAATGCAGAGCTAGTAGTAACCCCTGAGCATCGCTGGGTGTGAACCCCACCCCCCCAAAAAAAAATCAGAGAGAATGGTCATACCATGGTGGTCAGAAGACCAGAGGAAGATGAGTTTTTGAGTATAAGGCAGGGACCAAAGAAAGAACCTACTGGGTTCCTAATGTGGTATGGAATATAGGAATGAAGCAAATGCAGGAATAGAGATGGAGGGGAGGAGGGACAGATATCTCTTCTATGGCTTAGTTTTGATACCAAACCTAAAGAGTCCTATCATTTTCATATCACCCTTCTCCTCTGCACCCCAAACAATGAAAATTTTATGGACAGGTCATTAAGAATCTTCTAAAGCAGACCTCCCATTCTCAATAAAGTTGAGACTCAAGGAGGTCACTGAGTTGTCCAATGTTATCACTGAACAAGTGGCAGAATCAGGACCAGACCGGGTTTCCTCCCCCAACCACCCCCCCCCCCCCCCGCCACGTTCCAGCCTCCCACCCGGAGCCGGCTCCACTAAAGGAAGGCAGAACCACGGAATGAGAACTGCAAGTACACGACGATCAGACAGAGCGAGGCCCAGAAGAGGCACCAGCGAAGGGAGAAGAAGTTAAAGCCCAAGGCCTCCTGGGTCTTCGACTTGGAGGCCCTAGCAAAGGTGTAGGTGGTCGCCTCCTCCTCCAGCAGCTTCTCACTGGGCTTCCAGTGCACGATGCCCGCCTGGCAGGCCTCGCAGAACTCGCTGCGGTGGGACCCACTGTCGGGGCGGCTGGCCACGTGGATGCGGTACTGGCCACCGTCCTCTTCGTAGCACTGCTCGCGCAGGCTGGTGATGAGGTTGTCCACCAGGTTCTCGATGTTCTCCTCCAGCATGCTGGATTCGTCCAGCCGCGAAGTGCCGCACTCGTAGCACAGCTGCTTGAAGACGCGCATGCGCACCGAGCCCGTGCGCTGGGCGCGATCCAGGTAGAAGTGGAAGAGGATGACCACGTGGGCCGACTGCCAGGTGTGCCAGCACCAGGAGCAGTGGAACCTGCGGGGCGGGGAAGGGAGAAACACAGAGGATGGGCTCTTCTCCAGAGATACCCTGTCCAGGAGGAGATAGGATAAGGAAAACTTTGTGGGCCTGAGCGTAGACGTGGAAGCAACTGTTTACCGCTGCTGTGTTCATTAGCACTGGACGCCTGCTGACTTCTGCCTATGCCTAGTGAGCTCCCTGGGGACTGTGGCAGTGCACTCAGGAGTCGGGTGCAAGAGCCATCTAGTTTCCAGCAGTGCGCTTGACCCTGCCGTTTGTGTGCCATTTGGTGGCCTTAGTTTCTCAGCCACTCACCACCACCGCACAAAGGACATGAATCTGGATAGAACTCCAGGGTCACTCCCACTTTCTAAGTCTTATTTCTTATCTGTGAAACAGAGCAGTAAGTGAAGGATTATGGCGTCCAAAACTCTGTGTAATCTCCTAGGAATCTCTACTAAAATGGAGGGACTAGGCCTTCTGCTGTGCAGACAAGATAGTTTTTACTGTGCTAAGCACTGATTATCCAGGATGATAAAGGATAAAGGCATGGATTGGGATAGCAGCCTGACATAATAGACTGATAAAGGTATGGATACATATGTAGCCAGACTGGGTCTTCCAGAGAATCAGCCCCAGGAAAATTGGAGGGGTGTGACCTGCAACTAGTCAAGCCCACTACCTCACTCCGCCTCAGTACTTGATCTCCTTGGGCAATGGCTCTTTTATTTCCTTCAGGGGCAGTTTCTTTTCTCTTTGAGATGGAACTCTCCTAAGCTATTACAAGTCTATACAAGCAACCAAGGCTCAGCTGGGCTCTCTGCCCTTACTGTTAACTCTCTCTGAGTCCATGTGTGATGCTCCTGAAGGACCACTCATGAAGAACTCAATCCCACAAATCACCACTAGGTAACCATCATGTGTCAAGCATCACATGGTCCAACATACAGACCAGCAATTCAAACCCTGCCTTTGAACTCAGAAGTCCCCTCACAATAAAAACATCTAGGAATACATAACACAGCTTAAGGCAGGGTTTGTGAGCAGAATATTTTGATTGATTCTGACCAGAATGGCCTACCCTCTTCCTCTGCTGGGTCAGAGATGTGGAACAACGGAACTCATGCATCCCAAAGTTGGGCTTGAAGGAGCCAATGGACAGAGTAAGCACTGGGAAAACAGGTCTTCAGCTCTATCTGAAGCCATATGGTCACCAGCTAGGAATATGAACAGCTGAGCCTGGGACAAAAAACCATGAACTAAGCCCCTCAATCTCTGATCCTGGACTCCTGTTTTAGGTGTTTTTCGGGTTTGTTTTGTTTTTTGTTTTTGTTTTTGTTTTTTTTTTTTTTGCTTTTTTGGTCACACCCGCCGATGCACAGGGATTACTCCTGGCTTATGCACGCAGGAATTACTCCTGGCAGTGCTTGGGGGACCATATGGGATGCTGGGAATTGAACCTGGGTCGGCCTTGTGCAAGGCAAACACACTACCCACTGTGCTATCTTTCCAGCCCCCCTGTTTGTAGCTTTTCGCTATCTATTTCCTATTTATCTATTTCCCCAAGCAAATTCAAGACCTTTAATAAGAGTTGTTTTCCCTTTTTCAAGACAGACCCAGATCTTAAATCCTGAAATAACAGACGTAGTGGGAGAGAACTTTAATGATCATGAAGCCATGTATCTCTTACTTACAAGAGAAAGAGACTATTCATGCACAAAGCTAGAGCCAGGACAGAACCCAGCACATAGCAGACACCCACATAGATACTTCCTGAATTGAAATGAACCAACCCATGTTAACTTTTCTGTGTTTTGTACCAAAGACAGGTTCACTCTAATATTTTCCTGTCTTGGGAGATGAGGGAAAATGCAAACTCTCCACTCACAGCATGCCTCCTTCTTTTCCCACCCTCTATGCTATCCTGCACCACAAGACGCATCATATGCAAACATGTGAAGCCACCCAGTTAGTGCATCCAATTCTTTGAACATGCATAAAAACAAGGTCATCTAATGGTCTCCCCAGGAACTCAGGGGTTTTCTCTGTCCTAGAATTGATAATCCCAGCTCTGCACACACACTAGAGATGAATTTGAACTGTCTGTGTAGGGAATTTTACTTCAGTGATGATATCTCTTTGGCCTCAAGGATCCCTTGCACTGTGAAAGACAAGCTTATTCTATGAAACATAAGAAATTGATCCCAGTGGACCTAGGGGAAGTCCTAGTTAAAGCTGAGTCGCCTTGCTCGATGATCTAAGGCTAGCCCCTTACTTTTGCAAATGTGAAAACCAGATCCATAAAGGAATGGGGACTTACCCAGGTTCACGGGGTCATTTTACTATGAAAACAGCTTCTAGGAACAGGAAGCAAAAAATGAACGTGTGTGTGTGTGTGTTTGTGTGTGTGTGTGTTTGTGTGTGTGTGTGTGTGTGTGTTTAAGTCAAAGTAACAAGTTGATTGACTATTTCACATAATAAAGCAATGACCCCCTACCTCCAAAGCCAAGACTTTCCCAGTGGGCCTGATGGTTTCTTCCCCTCATTTTGAACCACTTTTTAGGAGAGCGTGAAATATGAAAACACTCAAAATGTCAGAGAATGCAGACACATGGAAGATATTACAGCTTTTCATTTACTGAGGCTCAGAAACATAAGCAAATTTGTCCAGGGTCCGCAGGGAGCCAGTTGTAACGCTGGGGTTAGCACAACTTTTCCTTGAACCACTAGAAAATTCTTTCCCTGCTCCTAGCTTTTGAGACCACAGGACTGGTCTCCACAATTCTCTCTGCTCCCCCTTGAAAGGTGCATCCTGAGTAGTGCCCCAGACACTACCTGCTGGATTGTTCCCACCTTCCACCATCTCCCCCCACCACCGCCCAACCCCAGTCTCTCACCTGCCTGAAGCATGCTGCTCCAAGTACTGTTTCCAGCCTGGAGCCAGCTCATTGGGTTTGAGGTTGGGGTCCATGATGAGCTCCCAGCTGTCAGCTGGCTTTGCTACCTCCATCTTCTCATAGAAGACCTTCTTCCATTCGCAAGTGGTCAGGCTGGTGGACATGGTTCTATTGGCTGCAGAGGAAATCCAAATTCCACCTGAGTGAATGCCCGAAAGTGCCCTGGTAAGTGCACAGCACTTGAGTCTTTGAGGTCTGAAAAGCCTCATCAACGGGACTAGGAAGAAAAAAGGCCCCAGCAACCTCCTTTGTTGCCCTGGAACCTGTTTCCATGGCAGCTGGCAGGATGCCAAGAGCCAGGATGGGGCGGAGGAAAGTCTCCAGGGAGAGTTCAAGGGACCTGAACTAGGCCTGGGAGGCTGGGCTGGTTGGAAGTAGTGGAGATGGGGTGGGAGAATGAGCTCCAGGTCAGAGTCACCCAAGTCTCCAGGAATATCGGGAGGCAAAGACTCTTAGAAGGTCATGCTTTCAGTTAATTTCAAGCATTCTCTGCACCCACACTAAATGCTATAACTATGACACTCTTGGGAATCATAGAGAAATGTGACGAGGCAATACAGAAACTGCAGCACCCACCTTCCACCCCGAATACCATGTATAAGGACAGTTGTTTATATAAGCTGCTAGTCCTCTGTTCCAGCTAAGGCAGGGATTATTCACTTTGTCTCATTGACCAGACTGGGAAACAGATTTTCGTATCTCTTAAGTGGCTCATCCAAGATTCAGGTCCAGGCTTTGATAAAAACAAGTCCACGTCTTCAATTACTGCAGTACTATTGAATTCCTAATATGGGGTATTGTGGTACTGAGGAAAAGAAATGGGGTCCTTTTGCTTGAGAACACCTCACACCAGTGGTGCCATCCTATGAAACACACAAGTAGACACATTCTCTTGGGATGATGAAGCATCTTCTAGCTTGGTGCACAAGATTTCATAAAGAACAGAACTACAATTTGGAATCCTATATTATTTATTTTAGCCTGATTTCTTCAGAACTGGGCTGCTGAGAGTTCACTAAGGGTTCCCTTAGGAGCCGGTCAGGTGAGATGGGGCAGGGAGGGACCATGAGTTCAGAGGAATTGAGTGAATCCAGGCATTCGTGGTGCAGCCTAGAGTCGCGTGCTAAGGAAGAGTGATTCTTTGGGAAATGTCAGGATATTCTCTCCTCCCCTCTCTTCCCCTCCCCCACAAATGAAGAAGAAAAAGAATCTGTAAGAGAAAAAGGGAGAATTGTCAGGGTTTTGTCTGTTTATTTTTATTCAAATGATGCAATCCCCAATGGTCTATGTAGGGCTTAATTTAGAGTGGAAATCATCAAAGCAGACAGAAATGTAATCTTTCTGTAAAACAGTGCTATTTTTGCCCCAAAGTGGGTGAGAGAAAACTTACTTGTAATACAATCAGTGATGAATAATTCCCTAAATTTTCTGTGAATGACACTGGACTGTTCCAAAAGCCTCTGTTAAGAACCCATTCATATGTAAAGGGGCAGATCTGCGGCTCCTTCATACACCAACCGGTTCATTTTACATCACTAGATTTTAAATCTAGATAACAGGTTTGAAAATTGAGAAATTTGTACTCCTTTGTAAAATGAAATACCCTGTCACCTGTGACCTGCAAACAAAATTGACAAAGGAGAAGGATATCAAAAGAACCTCTCTCCCCTTTCAGTTTGGAATGTGGATTGATGAATGCACTTGAAAAATATTCATTATTGAAAAAGTTTCAGATTAGAATAATACAAGGAATGCCAATGTGGCACCTACATGACAAACTAATAAGGAAATGGAAGTGAGCATAATAAAACTACTTGGCTGCTTTTGAAAGCTGCCTCCCTTACCCAGGAGATTTCAATCCCTGGCCTTAATAGGGATATACCCACTCCACCCATTCCACTACTGAGAAGAATCCCTTTGCTAGGTCTGGTAACTGGATTCTTGTCTTGCCTCGCAGAAAACAATGTCAGAAGCATGCGAGCAGTAAAGTAAAAGCTGATTTTATTTGGAGGATTTTAGAAAGCAGAAGGAGGGAAATTGAGAGAATGTAACATGCTTAAGAGAGGATGCAGGCTTCTTCAAAGGAGGGAAGTACCACTACACACACCCCAGCATTAGATATAACAGCATGAAGTATACATTTCAAGAGGTGAGATGCAGGTGACACATGTGCTCGGCCACATGGGCACAAGCAACATAAGGGCTTGAGCAGCATATGCACCCACTTCCCTTTTGTTCAACATGGCTTTTACCTACCCCCACGTGGGGTTTCTACCTAGGTAAAAGTTCCTTGCTAGGGTGGTTGCCAAGGTAATAGAGTTGGCAGTGGTCAATGGTCTTCTTTGAAATTCCTTTCCTGGTCTTTTGTTCCTACTGGAGCTTCTCTTGGAGGGGGGTCCAGTCTTCTCTGAGTCTGTTGCTGGTCCCAGGTGAGGGTCTTTGGTTCCTGTGCTTGCAGCCTTGACCCTATAGGAATTCCACTGCCGGGGAAACTTCCCTGTCAACATCAGGATTATGTTGTCCCACAGGCATCTGAAGTAGAGTTGAGAGGAGGAGGAAGGTGAAGAGAGGAAGAAGAAAGGAAGGGGAAAGAGAAGATGAGAACTAAAAGTAGTGTTGAGTATAATTGAGAGGCCCAGGATATTTCTTCATTAGAAAAAAAAATTAGTCAGAAGAAATGCAAGCTCTGTCTTCTTTTCCCCTTCCACAGTTGAAGGAAACTTGGATGATGCTGCAGAAAAAAATCTGACTCTCTGGAATGTGTCTTCAGAAGCAGTTTAGAAAGGTCACCAGCATGCAGCTCTCAGCATGACCCAAGCCCTAGTCTTTGGGCAGGGAGTGACCCCTGACCCTTGGAACAACAGCATAGTGATAACTGTCCATGGCTGTCAACCTGTATGTGTAACTGAGCATCTTCTGGAAAAGATTCCCCTACTCTTTTTTTTTAATTTTTATTAGTGAAACACCATGAGGTACAAGTTGTAGATTTACAAATTTTTGTGCTTGGGTTTCAATTATACAATGATCAAACACCCATCCCTCCACCAGTGCCCATTTTCCACCACCACAGGTCCCAGTATCCCTCCCACGCCCCACCCCCATCCCACCCTGCCTCTGTGGCAGGGCATTCCCTTTTGTTCTCTCTCTTCTTTTGGGCGTTGTGGTTTGCAACAGAGGCATTGAGTGGCAATCATGTTCGGTCCACAGTCCACTTTCAGCATGGATCTCCCATCCTGGGAGGATCCTCCCAACACCCTTTATTTCGTGCTCCTTTCTCTAACTGAGCTGCCTTTTCCACTAGAATGTGTGGCTGGTCTCCAAGCCATGGAGCTCAAAAGAAACAGTGACCAAAATACAAAGACAGTCTACAGAATGGGACAGGATATTTGCTGAATACACATCTGACAAGGGGTTGATATCAAGGATATACAAAATACTGGTTGAACTCCACAAAAAGAAAACATCGACTCTTTTTTTGAGAGCAACCAGAACAGCTACAAGCTTCTCAAGATTTCATCCTTGCTGGTAGTCAAGATTTCAAACTCTATGGACTGTGCTTCCAAAACACCTCAAAGTCAGCAGTAAGGTCTGTCACTTTTTAGGGCTTTATTATAGTAAGCAAAGATTTGGTGAGAAATCCAAAATACATAAAGTAAAAAGAGGTGGGTGGAAGTGAGAGCACTTTATGCAAAGCAAAAATGATCGTGGGGTTTGATGTTTCATAGTCTAGGAAGGAAATATTTTAAATGTTGTACTATAAAGAGATATTCAAACTCAGAGGGTCGGGGATAATTTCCACCTCAATTATGACATTATTATCATAGAGCGAAGAGCCAGCTGACCAGCAAAATATAAAAATTCTTAATTATGCCAAAGTTTGGTAAATATAAAAGTCAACATGAATTGTCATATACACTCAGCAGAAATTTATATAACTTTGGGAAAAAACTCTGTAATTTTTTTTAAAACAAAATATTCAAGATATAATAGCAAAAAAAAGAGCACCTCTGTCCAAATGCAACTTTTCCTAAAACTATTGTAAATTTCATGTTTTTGCCTTAATTTTCCCCTCACAAATCTATTTCTGGCATTATATCATATATGGGCTGGACCAATAGCACAGCAGGTAGGGGCGTTTGCCTTGCACGCGGCTCACCTGGCTGACCCAGGTTCGATTCCTCTGCCCCTTTCAGAGAGTCCGGCAAGCTACAGAGAGTATCTCGCCCACACGGTAAAGCCTGGCAAGCTACCCATGATGTATTTGATATGCCAAACACAGTAACAACAAGTGTCACAATGGAGACATTGCTGGGCCCACTGGAGCAAATCGATGATCAATGGGAGGACAGTGACAGTGATATTATATACATATTTTTATTTGCTTAAAGGCATCCTTTCTCTCCCTTCTCCCATGAATTGACTGGTGCTTAGCCATGCTATTCCCCTGATACAAGCCCTAGCCTCTGATCTGTCTATATTCTAGTAAATCTAGATTTCATTAGACATATGGCATGAACTTTCACTTTATCATTCAAATCAACTCCATAGAGAAATCTCTTGGTACTGCCAACTACTAGATTCAGTAGCAAGAGAAAATGAAGAAGTACTTTATGCTGTTTATATTAGAAAAAAATAAATGGACAAAATTTGAATATCCAATATCCAATGTTTTAATGAGTTTCTATTGTCAATAAGCTTTTCAGTTTTATTTTCCCCAAGAGAGGCTCATGTGAACAAGCCAGGAATACAGTCGTGTCCATAAATGGTGCAACGGTACATTCTAATTTGTCAAATAAACACAGACACCTACAGAATACAGCACTAAATTGTTTATAATCTCTGACCCAGTTTTTAAGAAGGTATATTAGAACAGGAAAATGTGTGTGTGTGTGTGTGTGTGTGTGTGTGTGTGTGTGTGTGTGTGTGTGTATAGTGCTGGGAAATGGATCCTGGTTGGCCATGTGCCAGGCCAACTGTACTAGTGTACTATCCACAGTACTATTCTTCAGTCCCAGAAAAGGAAAATCTTATTTATGCTGGATATGGATTTAGGAGAAAGAGTTCAAAAATGATTGATACGGGTGAGTGAATCTATGATGCTAAAGCAGACTTTGTAGGAGTAAGAGCCATAGTTATTTAATCTGTACTGCTCCCCTGGAGGCAATTAAGCAAAGACCAAGAGGTTAAGGAATTCTATGAATCAGTCTGGAATGGTTTCTGTGTCCAAGCAGGTCAATGGATATAAATTGGTAAGAGCATGCTACCAAAGTCATGGGTAGCTGCAGTTTCCACTAGGGAATTCAAGTTAATCTTCCCAGAGACTTTATGATGCAAGAAATAGCAGAAGCTGCAACTCAGCTTTTTGGGCTGCAGGATCTGGGAGAGGAAAACACAGATTATTTCTCATCTTCAGAGCTAGTTAAAAGCACAATTCTAATAAACATCAATCACAATAAAAACGAATAGTAATAAAGTGCTTGCCTTGCATCATGAGTTTTCTTAATATTTGTCATATTTGTACATTTATTCAAGTACCTAAGCACTCTGTGAGACTGATATTATCAATATAATTCCTAATTTAAACTATGAGAAGACAGGCACCTAGATCACCCTTGACCCCAAATCTTAAGGAAGATAAGTACAAAGAGGAAAATAAATCAAGGGGGAAATCAAAAAGAGGAGAAAATAAAGCAATGAAGGAACACAAGTCAGGGGTCTTGGGTATCCTGGTGATGTGGAGGGTGGGTTAGCTATATATTTGCAGCACAGACTCAGCCATACAAAAACATGACATCCAAACTATAACCACCAAACTTTGAAATGTGGCTGTCAAAAGGCAGGAGGTGAGGAGAAAAGGGCAGAAGGAAACAACATGGTCACACTGGCAGAGCAAAATTGACGCTGGTGGTCAGATTGGTCTTGGAATATAGCATGCCTAAGACTCAACTATCAATAACCTTGTAAATTAAAAAAAAAAATCCACAGGGGCATAGTACAGTGGGTAAGGTGCTTGCCTTGCACACAGCAGACGCAGATTGGAACCCAACATCTCATAATTGTTCCCTGAGTATCTCTAAAAGTCATCCCTGACCACAGAGGTAGGAAAAAGACCTAAGCACAGCCAGGTGTGGCCTCAAAACAAACAACAACAACGAAAAGCCACAGTAGTGGTTCAAAAGAAAATAAAAAGGTAAAGGCCCTCCCATTGATCATCGATTTGCTCGAGCAGGCCCAGTAATGTCTCCATTGGAGACTTTGTTGTTACTGTGTCTGGCATATCGAATACGTCACGGGTAGCTTGCCAGGCTCTGCCTGGCAGGCGAGATACTCTGGGTAGCTTGCCGGGCTCTCCGAGAGGGGCGGAGGAATCGAACTTGGGTTGGCCATGTTGGCTGCTTATAAGGCAAACGCCCTACCGCTGTGCTATCGCTCCAGCCCAGACGAGGTGGCCAAGTTTCAAGTATAAAGCATTAAATCAATCATTAATATTGTGCACTCAAAACCTATGTGATATTACAAATCAATGTTACTTCAATACAAGTTTCAATTAATTAAAATTTAAAAACATAAAACAGATACTGGAACATCGTGAGTGTTCAAGTAATGTTACTCAGTATTATTGTTTTGTCATAAATATTTTCAAGTTTTTCTGCATCTAACAAATAATTTTGAAGTTATGTAGCAGTAAATTCTATTTTTACAAGAGAAATGGTGCTTCAGCCAGCAATGATGCGAACTGTTCAGTAGAAAATTTGAGCCCCTTATGAACTCTTAAGTAAGTTCAACTTTTTGACAATAGGCATCCTTTTGTAAGACCTCTTTGGGGTTATAGAAATATCAGGAGGTATAAACAGAAAAGCTCCAAATGCTAGGTCTGTGAATTCTTGGTCCACTGGATATAGGAAGCCCAGGGAATCAACCAAGATAGAGGACTTGACCCCAGCAATAGTATTCTATGACTCCAATTACTCAGTGTATGATTTCTCTTACTGAGATCTTCCAGTTTCTTAGGCTAGAAAAGTCAATGTCATGATTTCAAGAAGGGGACCTGGAGATTCATAAGGGCAGTCTTTTCCTTTTTATTCCAAAGTTGAGGTCAGGGGAAGCTTCCTAGTCAATGCCAATCACCTTAAACTCTATTAGACTGTTATGCAGTGGCAAAAGTGACCTTGAATCAAAGCCAGAACGGTTTGTCATGGATCTTCCAGTGATAAGTTTCATGCTGGAAGGGTGATGGCCCCCACCTACAGCCTACCAGATTTTTTATTTTACAGTCAGGAGAACAATGCTTTAGCGAGCACCCACTAGATGCTATACATTGATGGAGAATGTCACGTCCCCAGGGCACACACGATCTATACCTAGTCTATGTTTGATGACAGGTCTATAATATTTAGTGCACTGTGATGACCAGGCAGTCAGATGGTGCTTCAGAACCCCGCCTGGTTGCTTGTTTCTCTATATTCAGAATGTGGGATATTGGCTCAAGTCCAGCTCTGGACTCCTAAACTCTCTGATTAAACTATGCTGTGCAGGGGCTGGAGTGATAGCACAGCGGGTAGGGCATTTGCTTTGCACGTGGTCAACCCAGGTTCGATTCACAGCATCCCATATGGTCCCCTGAGCATGGCCAGGAGTAATTCCTGAATGCAGAGCCAGGAGTAACCCCTGAGCATCGCCGGGTGTGACGGAAGAAGAAGGAGTGGGGGAGAACGAGGGGGAGGAGGAGGAGGAGGAGGAGGAGGAGGAGGAGGAGGAGGAGGAGGAGGAGGAGGAGAAGAAGAAGAAGAAGAAGAAGAAGAAGAAGAAGAAGAAGAAGAAGAAGAAGAAGAAGAAGAAGAAGAAGAAGAAGAAGAAGAAGAAGAAACTGTGCTGTGCAGTGGCAAAGGCAGAAGACTGCAGTGAAAAAAGACAGGAGCAGCTCTGATCTGTTCTCTAGGTTGACTATGTACCTCAGTGGCAGGCAGAAGGTGAACCCCAGACCTATCACTGATACACCTGTGTGTTTAGACTTTCCTCCATCCCTCAGTTTCCTCAGCTGTAGAAGGGTATTTTTGGTATCAATAACACTTAATAATGTCATATCATAACCCTGCCTCCCCCTAAGGCTCTATTAGAGATTGAATTCTTTTCCCTTAGAACTGAAATGTTGGGACTGAAACTCAGTGTAACTTTCAAAGTGGTCTTTACACACCCAAGAAGCTCTCTGAACTTGAGAGTTTGAGGTCAGAGAAAGCCATCAGTCAATTCCTAATGATTTCAATGAGATGGAAAGGATTATAAGATATAGGAGGCCCACCAGAAACATACAAACACAAAGTTCCTAGCTCTTAATATCTTCGTGCAAGAAAAAACAGGAGGGGGTGGAAAGTGGTGCCTGTAATCTTCACCGCTTGGTCTAACCTGCCACCTAGTGGATACTTGCTAGATTGCACAAAGAATGAGGCTGCCTCAGAAAATAGAAATCAGAGCTAAGATTAGCTGGATCTTTCTTCAGACTCCCTCTCATTCCTCTCACTCCCTCATTCAACAAACCTATACACACGTTTCTTTCTGGGTGAGGATGTATGAACTTGAAAGAGTTTCTGACGTGGGATAGAAAGGGTAAAGGGAGAGAAAGAACACGTTAAGCAGTAGGCATTGATGTGTACCAGACACCAAAACTTGATATGTTTGGGAAATTATGCACTTTTCCATGTGAATGAAATACAGGAAGCATAATAATAGAAATGTTGGAGGATAAGTTATAGTTAATATTTTAGTAAATAATATGTATGAAACCATAAGCTAGGCTGTGCTGGCAAAAATAAAAAATGTATATAGAAAAGAAAAAAGAAAAAAATCATCCTGTTATTCGTCGATTGCCTCGAGCAGGCCCCAGTAACGTCTCTTTCATCCAAGCCCTGAGATTATATTCAAGGCTCTTTAGGAGAATGAGACTCATCATTGTTACTGGTATTTGGCATATTTGGTACGCCACGGGGAGTTTGCCAGACTCTGCCCTGTGGGCAGGCTACATTCGATAAAAATGTATATAAGCCTCTGAAATGCAGTTTAATTCAGGGGTATAGAAACTTTGCAAACCTACACAAAATGACTTGTATGTATGTCTCTGTCTCTTGAAGGATGCATACAGTTGACATTTTTTCATTGTCCAAACCAGTTTCTATGCTCATTTGAAGAGATATGTGGACCTCCATGTTCATAACACTGTTTAAATGGTCAAGATTTGGAAGCAACCAGTGACTACTGGCAGATGAGTGGGCATAGAAAGCGTATTATAATAATACCAAAGGGAAAGAGAGAGTTTGTGCGAGTGAGAGAGTAAGAAAGAGAGAAATTGTTCCTGCCATGAAGTATGGTGGAAGGAAACTGGGAACATTGGTGGTGGGAAATGTACACTGGTGAAGGGACAGGTGTTGGAACATTGACACTGTATGACTGAAACCCAACTGTGAACAACTATGTAACTGTGTATATCACTGTCATCCAATTTTTAAAAAGTAAGTGTGATATATATACACAAAGCAATACACATTATATATTTTTAAAAGACAGAGGAGTGAGGGGATAGCACGGTAATCACGGGTGCTTGCCTTACATGTGCAGACCTGAATTTGATGCCTACACTGTATGGTTCCTAAACCACTAGCAGCTGTCGCTCTGCAAATACTGCAGGCCAGAGCTTCTCTGCCTACTCCACTGCACATGAGCACTGGACCATCCAGCCCAGTCAGCTAAGCATCATTGAAAGCAACTTCCAGATCCCAAACATTACTTTGAAGCATCCCTCCCCCAAGCAAAGATAAAATCTTGCCATTTGCAACATCACATTATGGACCTTGAGGGTAATATACTGAGTTAAATAGCCATAAAAAGAAAGATAAATTATGTTATTTCATTCATACGTGGAGCATAATAATAAAAGCAATGAACAGAGAGAATATCCGGTGAAATGAATACTGGCAAGCGAAGTTCCTCCAGTAAAGTACAACCAGAAATCAATGAGCTATGACCAAAAAATCCACATTCGTTCACACAATATTCATCTCTCTCCTTCTAGAGGTGTGGGATTGTGGCATCCAACGGAGAGGTCCAGTGAATAGATTGGTGAGGAGATCAAGCTTCAGGGTGCACGCTAGCCACCACTGCTGTGCGCAAGCCTGGCCAACAGGGGGAGGGCTAATATCGTAAAAATGACAGTCCGTCGTCCAGCCAGAGGTGAGAGATTGCACAGTTGACAGAAATCAGGCTCAGAACAAGAAGCCAATATCATACAAACAAAATACCCAAAACCCTACTCCCTGAGTCCAAGCATTCTATTTTATTTATTTACTTTTGATTACTTTTGATTACTCCATGAACTACAAATTTACAAAGATATTTATGATTGAGTTTCAGGCATACATTTTCCAACACCAATCCCTTTACCAGTGCAATGTCCATTACCCTCCACCAATGTCCCAGTTTCCCTTCCACCACCCCCAGACTGCCTCTGCATAGGGCACCTTTCTTATCACCCATTGTCCTAATGTTCCCTTCCCTAATTTATAATCCCCACTCCTGACACAGTGCCATGCTTCCTACTGAAAACCGCTTCTCCGGTTCTTGGTTTCTATTGCCATTAGATATTTGATATTCCCCTCAGAGGTCTCTTTATAGACTAACACCCAAGGACAGTAGAGACAAGGGTCAGGACGATGTTCCACTGTTGGAAGCCTGTTTCATGAACTGGGGGAGAAGGCATCTGTGATAGAGAAGGGATCACTAAGTCAGTGGTGGTTGGAGGGATCACTTGGGATAGGAGATGTGTGCTGAAAGTAGATAAAGGATCAAACATGATGGTCTCTCAGTATTGTATTGCAAACCATAATGCCCAAGAGTAGAAATAGAGTAAGAAGGGAATTTTCTGCCATAGAGGCAGTGAGTGGGGCGAGCTGGGGGTGGTAGGAGGGATACTGGGGACATTGGTGGTAGAAAATGTACACTGGTGAAGGGACGGGTGTTTGATCACTCTATGACTGAAACTCAATAATGAAAGCTTTTAAACTGTATCTCATGGTGATTGAATAAAAAAGGTGGGAAGGGAAATAAAATAAAATAAAGGTTTCTTTATATCCCACATATGAGAGAAATCTTTGAGTGTGTTTCTCTCTCTTTCTCTAACTGATTTCACTCAGCATGCTACTCTGCAGATTCATTCACTTTGTTGTGAATTGCATGACTTTATCTTTCCCTAAAGCAGAGTTATTAATCTATTGTATATATGTACCATAATTTTTTTCTAGTCATCTGTCCGCAAACATTTGGGTTGTTTTCATATTTGAGCTATTGTATACAGTGCTGCAATGAACACAGGATTGCATATGTCTTTTCTGATCTGTGTTCTTGGACATATTCCCAGGAGTGGAATTGCTGGGTCCTACGGAAGCTTAATTTCTAGTTTTTTTTGAGCAATGTTCATATTTGTCTTCCCCAAAAAGCTGAGTCCAGGTATTTTAGGCTATCCACAGTTAGACCTGTTGATTCTTATCCCCTCCATCAGGGAATAGCAGAACCATGGAGGAGTAGGCCAGAACAGAGACTGAAGCAAACAAAAACAGAGTTGGGAATCTGAGCTGTCACAGATGCTGAGGTTCAGTGGGAGTTCATAGCTTGACCCTGGGCTGCTTCTTGCCCACTCTTCATTGGAAACTCTGATCACATGACTGAGGTTGTTGGGTTTTTCGTCTGTTCATCACCATGACATTGTCATTATGATCATAGAAAGAAAGGAGAATTCCTACCCTGAAACTACTGCACAGCCTGCAGACAAACACCAAGAACCAACCCAGATCCATCAGCTGAAAAATTCAGTAGGCAGAAGCTGTAAAAATAAAATGAAATTTCTTAAAGGAAGTGATTCTCTAGAGGGCAAACATAAAGACATAGAATTGGATGAGGTAACAAAGAATGGAGAAGAGCTTTCATAACAAAAGTTAAATGAATTTAGAGAACCTCTGCTAAATAAAGATCAGCAAGCACAACTCTAGTTTGTTTTAGAGAGGGGACAGTGAGATTACACAGGAGTTTAGATGGTACAAGGCACTTACATTCAAACTCTTGTTTGAATCTTTGCACCAGCTCTGGGTCCCCAAACACGTCTGGGACTCACTGCTGAGCACAGAACCAGGAATAGGTTCTGAGTACTTCTGGGTGTGGTTCAATCTCCTCCCCAGTAGACTGTTTTTTAATTAATTTTTTAAAAGGAGCTATAAAAACACAAGAACTGGCTCACAAAAGAGATTAAAAATTTACAAATGGGGGCTGGAGCAATAGCATAAGCTGTAGGGCATTTGCCTTGCATGCGGCCAACCCGGGTTTGATTCCCATCATCCCAAATGGTCCCCTGAGCACAGCCAGGAGTAATTCTTGAGTGAAGAGCCAGGAGTAATCCCTGAGCATTGCCGGGTGTGACCCAAAAATCAAAAACAAATAAATAAATTTGAAAACTTAAAAGAAAATAAAAATTTACAAGGATTCTGGCTCTGCAGATCACTAAATGAGATTCAGTCCAATATGGAAAACATACCAGGTATGTTAATAATAATAATCTCATAGAGGAACGAATATCACAAATTGATGTTTAAATAATATCAATGACTGAAATGGCTGGAGCGATAGCACAGCAGGTAGGGCGTTTGCCTTGCACGCAGCCAACATGGCTGACCCGAGTTCAATTCCTCCACCCCTCTCAGAGAGCCCGGCAAGCTACCGAGAGTATTCGATATGCCAGACACAGTAACAACAAAGTCTCCAATGGAGACGTTACTGGGCCCGCTCGAGCAAATCGATGACCAACAGGAGGGCCAATGACTGAAATGATCAAGGAGTAAAAGACATTTGGGGAAAATATCAGAATCTATTAGAAGGATAAACATCAGAAGTCTGAGTAGAACAGAAGGTGAAAAATGAAAAGAAAATAGAGTCATCCCTGAGAATTTCCAAACCTTAGGAAGGAACTTACCATAATTATCCAGGGAGCTTAGAGAACATCCAAATTGTTTAGCCCAAAAAAGACCTATATCAATAAATTGTGAAATTACCAAAAGTCAGTGATAAAGAAAAAATATTAAAGGCTGCCAGGGAAAAGCGAAAAACAAAATATAAAGATAAGTCTATCAGACTGTCAGCAAACATCCCAGCAGAAACCCTACAGACTAGAAGAGAATGGAATCACCTAAGGACCAAAACTGCCATCCAAGAATACGTAACTTTGTAGATTCTCACTGTAATGTAATAGAGAATTAAAAGTTTTATCATTTCTTTCTAGTGGGGAGGTCTCCCAAACAGTGCTCAAGGGGCCAATGGGCCATTTCCAAAATACGTATCTTAGTGTTCTGTGGTAGAATCCTGCAGTGTTGAGGGGCCACCATGCCCCACTTGTTACACATAGAGGCCCAGGCGGTGCCCAGGATCAAACCTGGGGCTTCCACATGAGAAGATAATCTTCTAGCCCTTTGAATTGTCTTCCTTGCTCCAGAAGCAAAGGCTTTTTAAATGAAACAAAGCTAATACAATTTACCATGATCACCATCACCAGACCTGCTCTGCAAGAAATGATGAAACAGGACTAGAGAGATGGCTCGAGGGTCAGGGGCGTATGCTTTGCATGTGCAAGGACCAAGAATCACAGGGTGTGGCCCCTAGGTCCCTGAGCACTGCTTGGGAGGCCCAGAAGAAACAACAACAACAACAAAAGAAAAAAAACGAAGAATGTAAAAATGAGGTCTTCTACCTCATTACTTTTTTTTTCTACCAAAAAGAAAAAAAAGCAAAAGATCACAAAATATTGAGCAATAGGATAAATAATAATAGAGCAACAGAAACAAAGACAGCAGAGATATGAGACAACAATCAAAGAGATAAAAAGGGAAGAAGAAAAGGATGGTTAATTTATGATGAATTGATACCCGTAGAAAAAAGACTTTTTAGATAGAGAAAGTATAAGACAATCCCTACAGTAACCACAAAATGAAATTCTGGAGCAAAGATACTAGGAAGGGAAAAAAAAAAGTGAAGAAACACCAGGATAGATATTCCACATGAAAGACAATAAGAAACAAATGAGTGAAAACAACAGAAACATAAAACAACCATAAAACTAATAATTCAATGATAGTGAGTAAGCCTCATATATTCATAATCACCGTCAATGTTAGTAGTCTAAACTCAGTAATCAAAAACAGAGAGTGGCTGGATGGATGAAAATCAGGATCCATTTGTCTGGTACATATGACAATAACACATAAGAGATAAAGAATCCAGGTGATAGGATGGGCAAGTTGTTACAAACCAACAATGGAGAAGGAAGCATAGGAACTAATATTCCTATACATCATAAAATAGACTTCTACCTAAAAGGCAATATGAGAAAATATTGATATTTTATATTGTACTTATCAAACAATCAATCCCCAAAAAAAGATATAAGAGAATACACTATGGGAGCACCAAAATATATGAAACAATTATTAACAGACCTCAGGATGAACACTGACAGAAATGTCACATTGTAGGGATCTCGAAATACCCCTACTGCAAAATGCAGCTTATCTAGACAAAAATAAATAAATAAATAAAATGAACAAAAAAATAATGACATTATGTGACATAATCAGAAATGGATTTAAGAGAACCTTTCCTTATTCTCTCAAATTAATCTACATGGATCATTCTCAAAGACAGATCATATATTGGGACATAAAATAAGTCATAATAAATACATAAAGGCTAAAATTATATCAGGCACTGTTTCCGATCACAGTGGTATGAAACTAGAAATCCATAACAAAAAGAAAATAGGAAAAACCCCAAACATAGGAAAACTAAACAACATACTTCTGAAGAAAAGAAGTCAAATGATTTACCTGGATAGCATCAAAAACAGAGATAGGTTATCAGATAGGTTATAAAATGCAACAAAAGTAATATTTTGAAGAAAGGCCTACGACAATGAGAAGTCTCAAACAAATAATCTAATGTTATACTGAAGGAACTCAAAAGGGAAGAACAAAGAGAACTTAAATATCTGCACAAGGAAGAAAAAACTAAAAATTATACTTCAAACAAAATAGAAATCTAAAACACAATGAGAAACATCAGTGCAGCTATGTTTTGTTTTTTGTTTTGTTTTGTTTTGTTTTAGGGCCACACCCAACTGTGCTCAGGAATTACTCTGGCTATGTTCTCAGAGATCACTCAGGCCATATGTGGAGGTTTGAACCTGCGTTCACAGGGTACAAGCCTTACTCACTGTATTTTTTTTTCTACATAAAGAGCTAGTTCTTTGAGGCAATCAATAGAACTCATAAACCCCTTCTAGGTTCACCAAGAAAAATAAGACAGAAAATCCTGATTAAAAGAAGAGGAAATGAAAAGGTTAAATTACAGCTGACACAACAAAAGTCTAAAGTCTCCTAAGAGACCACAATGGATATCTATATGCAAAATAGATAATCTAGAAAAAATAGATATAGATATATGTTTAGAATCTTGTAACCTTCCAAGACAAAACAAGGAAGAAATAGAAAGTTTGAGTAGACCAATAACAATTTCAGAAATTGCAACAATAATCAAAAGTTTTCCTAAAAACCAGAGGAGTCCTTTTGTAATTATACAAATTACTTAATAAATTATGATTTAACAAGTAAAAATGAAATGAAACTCTGATATACATCCCACTCAAATTCTTCCAAAACACTGAAGAAAGGAAAATACTCCAAGAGCACTTTCAAGTGAAATAGTTATGACTCTTATTCCTAACCAGTGAAGGACAACACATAGAAATCTCAGATTAATATAGACACAAAATCCTCAACAAAATCTTGGCAATCCTAATCCAATATTAACCAAGAGTAATTTGTCATGACTAAGAGTGATTCATCTTAAGGATTTAGAGGTGGTTTAATATTCACATATACATTAATGTAATATACCACATTAATGAAAAAATATATAAATAATATTATCATATTAGAATTTCTGAAAATACCCTGAACAAGATTCAACATCTATTCATGATTTAAAAAAAAAACACCCATGGAAGGGGGGTGGTACGGGCTCGTCCTTCACGCCCTACCGAGGTCACCAGTTGCCCCCCACGAGCGGCTCTCTGGCACAGCCATGACTCCAAACACACAGAAACCAATCTTGTAATTATCTGTATCTTTGCAGAAATCCCTCCAGACTTACCTAGTAAAATATCTGAAATCCAAAATCGTGCGGGCACGATTGCAGCCGTGCGACATCTTATGCTTCTCATAACCAGCTATAGAAAACAAATTATTTCACAATGCCTTTTCAGCAATTCTAATTGTTGGGGGGAAATTCTAAACAATAATGGTGCATCTTTTGTCGAAATAATGAATGTAATCAAAGTAGAAAGAGAGTTAAGTAGAAATCATCTCCCTCACAGGCATTGGGAAGGGTGGGAGGTGGGTATATTGGGGTTCTTGTTGGTGAGAAATATGTACTGGTGAAGGGAAAGTTGTTTGATCATTATATGACCAAGACTTAATCTTGAAAGCTTTGCAACTTTTCCCACAGTGATTCAATAAATAAATATAAGGAAAACAAACAAAAAAAAGAAAAAAGAAAAAAAACACATTCATATTGGAAGTGGAAGGAGTATAACACAACATAAAAGAGACTTATTTGACAAATTCACAGTTAACATGGTAAG
The DNA here is from genome assembly GCF_029834395.1 of Sorex fumeus. Taxonomy (NCBI): domain Eukaryota; kingdom Metazoa; phylum Chordata; class Mammalia; order Eulipotyphla; family Soricidae; genus Sorex; species Sorex fumeus. Next base: position 53,814,912 of record NW_026606101.1, read on the forward strand.
TAAACCTAGAAATATATATTCAAGACCTGTACACTGGAAAAAAATAAGAAATAATAATAATAATAGAAAAACAACAAATGGACTATTAATGAATTAGAAAGAAAAGCATAATTCAAATGGCAGCCATAACTAGAGCAGCCTGCAGATCTAAAACAGCCATCAAAACTACATTGGAATGTTCTTTAAAAAGCAACAATTCTGGGGCTAGAGCAATAGCACAGCGGGTAGGGCTTTTGCCTTGCACGCGGCTGGCCTGGGTTCAATTCCCAGCATCCCATATGGTCCCACAAGCACCGCCAGGAATAATTTCTGAATGCAGAGCCAGGAGTAACCCCTGTGAATTGCCGGGTGTGACCCCCCCCCCTCCAAAAAAGCAACAGTTCTTAAATTTGTATGGGAACACAAAGGATTCCAAGTAGTCAAAATAATTCTCAGCGTGAAGAAGAAAAATCTTCATTATGTTTCATCTTGGTTCATCATAATCCCTGACTTCAAACTGTATTACAAAACTACAGTGATAAAAGCACTGGCTATTGATTTCAAAACAGACTCACCACCCAATGACTAGAGAATCCAGAAATAGTTCAAACATATGTGAACATACAATCTATGTATGATAAAGGAATCAAGTCCATGCAACTGAGCAAACAAAGTCTCTTTAACAAACAGCGCTGTGAAACTGCACTGCTGTGTGCACAGTTAAAAAAATAAAAAAACAACAAACAACAAAAAAATAACAACTAATGACCAGTTAACACTATTCACAAAAATTAATTTAAGATGGATTACGTATTCAATCTAAAAGCATAAAACACATAAAAGAAAACAAAGATGATACTCTCAAGAACCTCAGCATCAGAGATGTGTTTCCGAGTCTCAACTCCAGTGATCAGAGAAATAAAAGCAAGAAAATGGGACTCTATTAAAAGCTTTTGCCAACTGAAAGAGCTACAACTGAAAAAGCTACCACAGAAAGCAAAAGCAACCTACCAAAGGGGAGAGGTATTTTCACAATGTATACCTGACCAGCAACATATCATATGTAAAGAACTCACATATTTTTCACAACAAAGAAAAGCAAGGAAGTGAAATAAAAAATGACATGACAATTGGGAAGGGGGGCGTTCCAGTCCGTCCTTCACACCCTACCGAGGTCACCAGTTGCCCCCCACGAGCGGCTCTCCAGCACGGCCACAGCCCCAGAAGCACAAGGGCTTAATGCAGAACCCAGCAGCTTGGAGCAGAAAAGTGAAAGGACTATGCGTTAATCCAGGCAATCATTTCTGCCCAGAGGGGAAAGGGTGTTGCTCCCTTCCGCCCTCCTCCCTCTGGAAAGAAAGATGGCGGCCACATGGGAGCCTTGTGGACAGCAGGTATGAGCCGGGGGTGTGGGGGCGACTAAAACCTCATGGGAAGGGGGGCATTCCGGTCCGTCCTTCACGCCCTACCGAGGTCACCAGTCACCCCCCACGAGCGGCTCTCCAGCACAGCCACGGCCCCAGAAGCACAAGGACTTAATGCAGAACCCAGCAGCTTGGAGCAGAAAAGTGAACGGACTATGCGTTGACCCAGGCCATCAAGTCTGCCGGAGGGGAAAGGGTGTTGCCCCATTCGCCCTCTCCTCTCTGGAAAGAAAGATGGCGGCCACATGGGAGCCTTGTGGACAGCAGGTATGAGCCGGGAGTGTGGGGGCGACTAAAACCTCATGGGAAGGGGGGCGTTCCAGTCCGTCCTTCACGCCCTACCGAGGTCACCAGTTGCCCCCCACGAGCGGCTCTCCAGCACGGCCACAGCCCCAGAAGCACAAGGACTTAATGCAGAACCCAGCAGCTTGGAGCAGAAAAGTGAAAGGACTATGCGTTAATCCAGGCAATCATTTCTGCCCAGAGGGGAAAGGGTGTTGCTCCCTTCCACCCTCCTCCCTCTGGAAAGAAAGATGGCGGCCACATGGGAGCCTTGTGGACAGCAGGTATGAGCCGAGGGTGTGGGGGCGACTAAAACCTCATGGGAAGGGGGGCATTCCGGTCCGTCCTTCACGCCCTACCGAGGTCACCAGTCACCCCCCACAAGCGGCTCTCCAGCACAGCCACGGCCCCAGAAGCACAAGGACTTAATGCAGAACCCAGCAGCTTGGAGCAGAAAAGTGAACGGACTATGCGTTGACCCAGGCCATCAAGTCTGCCGGAGGGGAAAGGGTGTTGCCCCATTCGCCCTCTCCTCTCTGGAAAGAAAGATGGCGGCCACATGGGAGCCTTGTGGACAGCAGGTATGAGCCGGGAGTGTGGGGGCGACTAAAACCTCATGGGAAGGGGGGCGTTCCGGTCCGTCCTTCACGCCCTACCGAGGTCACCAGTTGCCCCCCACGAGCGGCTCTCCAGCACGGCCACAGCCCCAGAAGCACAAGGACTTAATGCAGAACCCAGCAGCTTGGAGCAGAAAAGTGAAAGGACTATGCGTTAATCCAGGCAATCATTTCTGCCCAGAGGGAAAGGGTGTTGCTCCCTTCCGCCCTCCTCCCTCTGGAAAGAAAGATGGCGGCCACATGGGAGCCTTGTGGACAGCAGGTATGAGCCGGGAGTGTGGGGGCGACTAAAACCTCATAGGAAGGGGGGCGTTCCAGTCCGTCCTTCACGCCCTACCGAGGTCACCAGTCACCCCCCACGAGCGGCTCTCCAGCACAGCCACGGCCCCAGAAGCACAAGGACTTAATGCAGAACCCAGCAGCTTGGAGCAGAAAAGTGAACGGACTATGCGTTGACCCAGGCCATCAAGTCTGCCGGAGGGGAAAGGGTGTTGCCCCATTCGCCCTCTCCTCTCTGGAAAGAAAGATGGCGGCCACATGGGAGCCTTGTGGACAGCAGGTATGAGCCGGGAGTGTGGGGGCGACTAAAACCTCATGGGAAGGGGGGCGTTCCAGTCCGTCCTTCACGCCCTACCGAGGTCACCAGTTGCCCCCCACGAGCGGTTCTCCAGCACGGCCACAGCCCCAGAAGCACAAGGGCTTAATGCAGAACCCAGCAGCTTGGAGCAGAAAAGTGAAAGGACTATGCGTTAATCCAGGCAATCATTTCTGCCCAGAGGGGAAAGGGTGTTGCTCCCTTCCGCCCTCCTCCCTCTGGAAAGAAAGATGGCGGCCACATGGGAGCCTTGTGGACAGCAGGTATGAGCCGGGGGTGTGGGGGCGACTAAAACCTCATAGGAAGGGGGGCGTTCCAGTCCGTCCTTCACGCCCTACCGAGGTCACCAGTCACCCCCCACGAGCGGCTCTCCAGCACAGCCACGGCCCCAGAAGCACAAGGACTTAATGCAGAACCCAGCAGCTTGGAGCAGAAAAGTGAACGGACTATGCGTTGACCCAGGCCATCAAGTCTGCCGGAGGGGAAAGGGTGTTGCCCCATTCGCCCTCTCCTCTCTGGAAAGAAAGATGGCGGCCACATGGGAGCCTTGTGGACAGCAGGTATGAGCCGGGAGTGTGGGGGCGACTAAAACCTCATGGGAAGGGGGGTGTTCCAGTCCGTCCTTCACGCCCTACCGAGGTCACCAGTTGCCCCCCACGAGCGGCTCTCCAGCACGGCCACAGCCCCAGAAGCACAAGGGCTTAATGCAGAACCCAGCAGCTTGGAGCAGAAAAGTGAAAGGACTATGCGTTAATCCAGGCAATCATTTCTGCCCAGAGGGGAAAGGGTGTTGCTCCCTTCCGCCCTCCTCCCTCTGGAAAGAAAGATGGCGGCCACATGGGAGCCTTGTGGACAGCAGGTATGAGCCGGGGGTGTGGGGGCGACTAAAACCTCATGGGAAGGGGGGCATTCCGGTCCGTCCTTCACGCCCTACCGAGGTCACCAGTCACCCCCCACGAGCGGCTCTCCAGCACAGCCACGGCCCCAGAAGCACAAGGACTTAATGCAGAACCCAGCAGCTTGGAGCAGAAAAGTGAACGGACTATGCATTGATCCAGGCCATCAAGTCTGCCAGAGGGGAAAGGGTGTTGCCCCATTCGCCCTCTCCTCTCTGGAAAGAAAGATGGCGGCCACATGGGAGCCTTGTGGACAGCAGGTATGAGCCGGGAGTGTGGGGGCGACTAAAACCTCATGGGAAGGGGGGCGTTTCGCTCCGCCCTTCACGCCCTACCGAGGCCACCGGTTGCCCCCCGCGAGCGACTCTCCAGCACGGCCACGACTCCAGAACACAGAAACCAATTTCTTAACTATCTGACTTTCAGTAGAAATACTCCCAGGGTCAATAGGTAAAATAGCAGAAATCCAAAACCAACATTTAATTCTTGAACCCAGCTGTAGAAAGCAAATCACTTCACAATGCTTTTTCAGCATGTCTGATGGGGGGGGGGTAAACTCTAAATAATATTGGTGAATCTTTTATTGAAACAATCTAATCAAAGCAGATAGAGTGTTAACTAGAATTCATCTGCCTCACAGGGACGGGGAGGGGTGGGGGGTGGGGGTTTATTGGGGTTCTTCATGGTAAAAAATAAGTATTGGTAAAGGGAAATGTGTTTGATATTTGCATGACTGAGACATAAACCTGAAAGCTTTGTAACCTTTCCCACAGTGATTCAATAAATAAATAAAAAATAAAAAATAAATGACATGACATTAATAAGCACTTCAGCAAAGGAGAGGTATTGCAGATGGCTCACAGACAAATGGAAAACGTTCAGCATCATACATCAGGGAAAGGGAAATCAAAGGTTCAATGAGATAGTACTTAACACCTGAGGAAATATCCTTTATTAAAGAATCCTTTATTTACGGAAGACTATATCCTTTAGTATTAAAGAAAATGTCCTTTATCCAAAGTTTAGAAACAAGAACTGGTGAGAATGTGGGGGGGTTGAGGGGAACTCTGACACGTTATTGAAAGGAATATAAATTGGTGCGGCTGCTTTGGAAAAAGTATGGGACTTCCTTTTAAAAAATAAAAATGGAAATTTCCTATTAAACAGTAATAATACTTTGAGGTTCGTATTCAAAGGATGTAAAAACACTACTTTTTAATTGTATATTTTTACTCCTTTGTTCAGAGAAGCATTATTCACAATAGCCAAAACATGATATAAACCTAAATACTCATCAACTGATGACTTGATTAAAAAGATGATTTCTAAATGAAATACTAATATACCATTTGAAAAGATGAAGTTGTGCCTTTGGGGACAAAGTGAGTATAACCTTAGATGATTCTGCTGAGGAAAATTAATAAGGAAGTGAAAGAAATCTATGGATAGTTCATTTATTTGTGAGAACTCCTAACCCAAATCATTGCTAACATGGCAAGAAACAACAAAAATAACTGCTAGTCAGTGAAAACTAGTGGTTACCAGAGGAAAGGGTGGTGAGGGGGGGGGGGGGGGGGAAGAACATAGGGGTCTTTCTGGTGGTAGGCTGACACTGGAATTTGGTGCTTAGAGTGGCAACAATTGCACAATGTTACCAACTTCTATGGTAAAGCAACATCACTTCAATAAAAAGTTTTAAAGTTTTTGAGTGGGAAATGAGTTTAGCAATACCGAGCTTGAATAGAATCTTAGTATTTTAATTAATTAATTAATTAATTTTGCTTTTTGGGTCACACCCAACAAATGCTCAGGGGTTACTCCTGGCTCTGCACTCAGGAATTACTCCTAGTGTTGCTTGGGGGACCATATGAGATGTTAGGAATCAAACCCAGGTTGGCCACGTGTGAGGCAAAAGCCTTCCCCACTGTACTATCACTCTGCACCCAATCTTAGTCTTTTAGCCCAATCTTTTCTCCTAGTGATATTGCTGCCAGCTCATCAGGCACCTTTACTTAATCCATTCTTAGACTTTTATCTAGTAATTATTTATGCTATTCAACTGAGTTTCACCTTTTTATAATTTCTACCTATTAAACCTCTCTAGGGTCACAGCAGAGAAGTACTTAAATATATGAAGACAAGAGAGAGAGAGAGAGAGAGAGAGAGAGAGAGAGAGAGAGAGAATGAAAGTGCCTGCCATAGAGCCATAGAGGCAGGCTAGGGTAGAGGGTGGCAGGAGAGAAGCTGGTGGTGGGAAATGGACCCTGGTGGAGGGATCAGGATTTGAATTATTGCATGACTGAAACCTGATTATGAACAACTTTGCAACAACTATGTGTCTCATTTTGACGCAATTAAAAATATTAAACAAAAAACAATGAAATTTTAAAAAACTTAAAACATAAAAAAGAAAAGAGAAGAATCCCCTGTAGTGTCTGTTTATTAAGGAATTGCCTTCCCCAATCCCTTATAGCTGAGCTCTAGAGTCATGTGGCCCCTAACGTAGATGCCTCAGAGACCCAGGAGCCTGTGCACAACCTTATTCCCTGGAATCACAAAACTTTTTCATTTTTCTGGTTCTAGGAAACAAGGAACTCACAGACAAATCCAAGTAATGGTAGATAGTGGAATAGCGACCGGAACTTTGTAAATTTTGTCTTTTTTTTAATTTTTATTTTTCGTTTCCTTTAAATTTAGGTGCTGTAATTTATACAACCTTTAATAAGAGAGTTTTGAACATCCACTGTTCCCTCTCCAAACCCACAACTGCCATCAACATCTCTTCAACCAAGGTTACCTTTCTCTCCCCCTGATGCCTCCTTAGCAAACTAAAAAAATTTTTTTCTTTTTGGGTCACACCCAAAGAAACTGAGGAAAAAGCAGTTTCTTTGGAAAATTCTATGGGTAAATGCAGTTTGGTGTTAAATAGTCCTCACCATGCACAGGAGTTACTCCTGGTTCATGCACTCAGGAATCACTCCTGGCAGTGCTCGGGGGACCATATGGGATCCTGGGAATCGAACCTGGGTTGTCCACATGCAAGGCAAATGCCCTACCTGCTTTGCTTTTGCTCCAGTCCCAGCAAACTAAAAATTTTAAATTAAAGTTTGGGTCATCTGTTTATAATAGCGTTGAATCTTGTGGTTTTGGTATACATAGTTACCTCATCTCTAAACCACCAAAATGTCCAAAACCCTTGACCAATGCCCTCATGTTGTCACCAGTCCTCCACATCATTCCCATTCCACCCCCTCCCCCTGGATCCTTTTTTTTGGCATTTTAACAATTCAAAAACCCAGGGCCAAGACTTTGCTAATATTAGACAAGTGCCATTTCCTAAACAGGAACCCTTTTTATAAATTGAGCGTAAGAGGAATAAAATCTTCTAGATAGCTAGGAGCTACGTGAAACCTGACGTTGGATGATGATTCTAATTCCCAGCTTTCCCCAAGGATCTCATTCCAGTGCTGCAGCATGAACACTGTCCAGTTACTCTCTAGGCTTCTCTTCCCCATTCCATTTCTCTTAGTTTCCTCAGTTATCGTGATCCTGATAGACATAAGATACTTTCTAGAAGGCACATGAGCGAACATTTTTATTTTGAATGTTAAGCATTTGTTTTGATTTGTATCTGGGAAAATAGAGATCTAAAGACAGAGCCGATTTAAGGAGAGATACGCAGTCAAGGTATGATGCTATAGCAAACATGAGGGCAGATCTGTAAGACTGAAGTTTGAGAGAACTGGATGGGCTGGTTGTCTCCCTATTTCACTCCATGTTTCCACACCCAGACACAGACTATGAGAATTCCTTTTTTAGATAGCACTTTCACACGGCAGAGTCTGGCAAACTCCCCATGGCGTACCCAATATGCCAAATACCAGTAACAATGATGGGTCTCATTCTCCTAAAGAGCCTTGAATATAATCTCAGGGCTAGGATGAAGGAGACGTTACTGGGGCCTGCTCGAGGCAACCGACGACTAACAGGATGATTTGTGATTTGTGATAGCACTTTAACCTACCGTAATAGGCCATAGACCTGCTGATTGGTTGCCCTTGGATTCAGTGTCCTTCCTTTTTTGACCCATCAGTGATTATAAATATATGTCTCATGATGTAGTCATAGGGAACCCAAGTTTTGACCCTTCAGAAGAAACTGAGGAAAAAGCAGTTTCTTTGGAAAATTCTATGGGTAAATGCAGTTTGGTGTTAAATAGTCCTCAGTTTCAATTCCATTACTCAGAGAATTGCTGCTCCCTGGAGTTCCTGAGTTGGGATTTCCATCCCTCCGTAACCTCTACCCTATTCTTCTGAGAACTGAGTATGATTGTTGGTGCAAAACTGCTTTCAAAATCATAAGGACCTCATGGGGAAAAATGTTGTCACCATTGTTTAATAAAACTCTGAGTGACATAGAGTAATGGGAATTCATGTTCCATAGGAAATGGCTCATTGTCTCTAAGAAAAGAAAAATGATTGAAGTTCTATTAACAGTTATGTGAGCACAAAGACTACTTAGTCACTTCTTAATTATGACTTTGACCAAGTCCTTGCCTCCTTGTTAAAGCGAAAGTATTTGTATCTTCTTTTCCTACTCTCAGGTTGGGTTAAGGAACCTGCATGTTACTTCCTCTCTGCCCTACTCTAATTGGCAAGAGTAGGTAACAAATGAGAAGTTTCTTCATGTTTCCTTTGTCCCTTTTGGGGGCTGATAGCCGATTTGAACGTGCTGATCCTGACCATGGCCCCCTCCTTCCATCTGAACAGATGGCGTGATTTTTTTTTTAATTGAATCACTGTGGGAAAAGTTACAACGCTTTCAGGTTTAAGTCTCGGTAATGCAATGATCAAACACCTTTCCCTTCACCAGTACTTATTTTTCACCACCAAGAACCCCAATATACCCCCCTCCCACCCCTCCCAATGCCTATCTTAACTCTATCTACGTTGATTATATTCATTATTTCGACAAAAGATGCACCATTATTGTTTAGAGTTTACACCCAACATGATGGCGTGATTTTAACCAACCCTTCAGGTCTGCTTACAACCATCAACCTGGTCCTCAGAAGCCTTTCCTCTAAAGATCTCACTACATGGAAATGAATATCATAATGTTCCATTTTATGTGTTAAGTGTTTGCGAAAACTTGCTGTCATCTCATGCTTTTGTAATAATAATTCTATATTCCCTTTGCCCTCGCCTTTATCTGTTTTGAGATGTTTGCTTTTACTTATTATTGATCTTCAATTGGCCAGTTACTCTTTGATCTTCCCCGTGGGTTTGAACTTGAATGCCACCCACACTGTCTGCCCTCAGCCCCCATCTCTCCATTAAACAGTAATGATATGTAAACAAACTCCGGAGGCCCTTGGGGAAAGAAGGGGCCCAGGAGCCAACTTCCTGGGCCTGTGAATTGTCATTGCTGTAGCCGACTGTTTTGTAAGTTCTTCTGCCAAGTTTCTATGGGAGCGGAGAGATCACTTTCTCCCTTTTCAAAGAGCAGGGTGAGCCGGGGCCTTGAGCTGGCGAAGGGCTTTTAAAATCATTTTTCAAAGGAAACCTGAGCTAAGAGACCATGTGGTTGGCAGAGGGTGGTGTCATTTTCTGAGGCGCTCACGGAGGTTTGAGGGGTCAGTTCTTATAGGCTCCCCAGCACATGTTTAAAACCTGCTGTAGAGGTTCTGCCAAGGGACAGTGCTGTCCAGCTAGTGGCCCAAGGGTTCAAACAATGACTCGGCTTCACCTCTCTGCCTCTCTGCCACCCAGGAACCCAGTGTGAACTTTCTCTTCAGGGCCTGCGGCCAGAATCACACTTGTCCTCACTGTTTTTAGTTCCTGTCAATCAACTTGATCCTTGGGGTTTCTTGAGGTGAAATAAAACTGGGTGCCAAGGCAAGTTAGGGTGAACTTATGTCTGAATCATGGAATCATAAATAATCCAGTTAATCCAATCTCCTGGACAGATTGGGAAGGGAACTCAGAGGGAAAAGACTGTCTCAAGTCACAGAAGTGGCGGCCAACTATCACCACAGCATACTTCAGACAAAGAGCACTTATGCAGGAACTGAAGGTTGCTTGGCCACTGGTCACTCACCCAGGTTCTAAGTCTACAGATGGCTGTCAATCAGATCCCAAAGAGGTTCCTAAAGCAGTAAAGCTAAGACATGAACTGTGAGCCAGAAAACTTCAAACTGCACCCTTGTTCCCTGTAAAGAGATTGTTTATGGAGCAAGGAGACTAGAGCCATCTCTCTCTCGAGAATATGCACAGGGGCATATTCTCAAGAATATTTCCCAGGGCAATTTCCCAGGGAGCAGAGGAGGGAAGGGCTCACAGACAGCTGAGTTAGAAGGACTGGAATATAGTCCTTAACATCTCAGTCTCGGGTTTAATATAAAAAGGAGGGGACCGTCCTAAAACATAGGTGAAAGGTCCACCCATAACCCCTTCCACTGGCACTCCTGATAACCAGCCTGGAGTTTCAGATCATTCCAACAGCTTCCAGTAACAAGTTCAGTCCCAGCTTTTCCACCAACCAGCAAGCCTTCTGCAAGCACTTTCCAAAAGGTTAAGAACTAGGGAAACCAGACCCACTCCAGTCCTGAATCTAAGAAAAAAAATCTCCAGTACATCAGCTTGACTTTTCAACATTTTATTGTTGTATTTGTACAGCTATATTTTACAACGCGGTAATGCAGTTTAGACACAGCCAAACCCTGTCTCCGGAGTAGTTATAACACAAGCATGACGCAGAATGTGATGAGACAAACATTCCCAAAGAGAGCTTAGTTAGTGACAACTTCAAGTCCCTGTGTCTGCCTACACTTCCAAAAGGGATGGCGCGCTTGTCCACTGTTGAAAACTTCCATGAAAAAAGGCACCGTAGGACACGTTGTACAGGTATATACAAACCGAAAACTAGAACAAAACTACACATTTTTTTCCTTCGGTAGCTTTTTTTTGTTCTTTTTTTTTTAATACACACTTTGTAAATTGTAAACCTTCACTTGCAAAAAATACAAATACACTGAGGCATTTTAGACAAAATATTTTCTTACTTATACAGATGCAATACTTAAAATATTCTCTTAAATGCTCTTTCTCAATAAAGATTCTCAGATCCGTGTCTGCCTGCAGATACAAAATCGAGCCTTTAATGCAGTTTTATATTTTTAATATATCTTTTTTAGGTTTATATATATTTATTTTATATATATATTTATATATCTACAACTCTGCCATATATTCCTTCACCTTTGGTTAAAAATATTAAAGCCCTCTCTTTGATAACATACTGAAGTCTCTTCTTTTAAAAGAATGCACATTTACATACAAAAGAAACATCTGTTCCCACAGAACATATACATTCCTCATTTTGCAGACTAAGTCAAGTCAGAACTTTTGTATACTCTCCCACTTTGATATATAAAATGAGTTTGCATTTTGCTGACATGGTTTGCCTTACACATAGGAGAAGAAGCAGTATTATTTTCTTGATGTTTTATGGCAGTGGGGAAAGAGGAGCCACTTGGCTCCGGGACCCCATGCCCTTACCCTACCCCACCCCCCGCCCCCAGTTATGATTTGAACCTAGTGGATGAAGGAGGGTACCACATCACGGGATGGACATTGTAAAGTGTTACAGTATCCTTTGGGTAGATTCTGAAAGGGGCCGAGTGGAAAGCATCAACACTCCATGCTTCAGCAGGCTTTGGGGAGCTCCGGGGGCAGGTCAGTGGCGGACACGCGGTACTGCACCTTGGTGTTGGTGATGGCACCGTGCTTCTGGCGCAAGTGCAGGCGCAGCTGGCTTTTGTGACGGAAATGCAGGTTACATTTCTCGCACTGAAGGAAAATCAGAGGGACGCCGTTAGCTGTCGTCAACCCAAGAAACCCAAAACAAAGATTCTTTTTCTTTTTTCGGTTTGTTAGGTCACACCCCGCGATGCACAAGGGTTCCTCCTGGCTTTGCACTCAGGAATTAATCCTGGCAGTGCTTGGGGGACCGTATGGGATGCTGGGAATTGAACCCGGGTGGGCCGAGTGCAAGGCAAACGCCCTACCTGCTGTACTATCGCTCCAGCCCCCCCAAAAGGATTCTTGCAGAGAGCGAAGAGTAGTTCTTCCCTCTTGAAGAACAGATTAAAGACCCCTCTGAGCCCTGACTTCTGTAAATTACTCTGTGGCAGAGTCCCTTCCCTAGTTTCCAAGTGCCACTCACACTTCACCCCCCCCCCCAAGATGAACTTTCCTGCTTTAACTCTACACAAATTCCAATCGTATCGTGAAATGCAATTCAAATGAAAAGCTCTCCCAAATTATCAAGACTTCCCTATATATCTCCAGGAAGAAAATAATCTCTCTTTCCCTTTGGATGTCTGCAAAATTCCTGGCTTTGTCACATACATACGCATTGTATGTTTTGGCATCCTTATCAGCTCGGGAATGCTTTAAGGACAATGGCCTCTTTTTGTTGAACTTTATCATCTTCCTAGTACCTAACAGAATATACCTCTTAGGTATATTGTGCAATATATTGATTATGCAATGACTGTAAACATATTTGGACAAATAGACTAGGCCAGTTGGATTTATGAAAACCAAGGAGTCTAGAATATGCTTTTTAAAAAAAATGCAGTTATAGTCCTTCACAGTGTACACACCTTAGATCAACTAAAATGGCATTAGTAATTAATGGTGTTTCTCAGTGTGACTCAATTAAAAAATTTAACTTAAAAATTTAAGTTGTAAAGTGTCTTAAAAGTCAAAGGGATAACTAACATAACATGATAAAGTCAATGAGCTCTTAGAGCACACCTGAAAAAAGATGCTTTGGGATTGAAAAGTAAGAAAATACAAATAAAGCACAGCCTTTAGTATATAACGCTAATTAAAATGTTAACAACAGGTGAAATGGTACACTCTGTATTGTTTGCAGTTTTGCTATAAATCTAAAACTAGTCCCAAATGACATATAGAATAAATGCTTCAAGAGAATATTTTTTAATGTTAAAAAATTTTTAACTAGGAAAAAATGGGTGGGACCACTAGCAAAAAGAAGCCTGGTGTGGAAATATTTTTGTGACCCTCTCTGTTTCCCAAACACTTCATTTCTCTTCCTGGGTCTTGGCTTATCCTTCCGTAAGGGACTAAAATCAACACACACTGAAGGTCACACTTAACTCTCACTACTGGGCATCTAAACTTCGAGCAAAATTTTTAATAGCAAATACCTATGTACTCATATTATGTGCCAAGTACTATCCAAAACATTTCAATGAAATCCTTACTACAACCATCTCGTGAGTTAGATTCTAGTTTCAGGTGGATATGTCGATAGATATTTCCCCATTCACGGTCCTATGAACCTGAGCAAACAGTTCTACTACCCCACTCTCTCACACTCTACCCTCCCAGGCCAGCCAGAGATCCAAAGAGACCCACATACATGGTAAGGTTTCTCTCCTGTGTGGATTCGCAGGTGACTCTTCAGAGTCTGAAGGTGCCGGAAACGGGTGCCACAGATTTCACAGGGATAGGGCTTCTCGCCAGTATGAATGAGCACATGGGCGCGGAGGTGGGCCACCTGCAAGGAATAGCATGGCATGAGAGATTCTGCCTGGGTGGGCTACAGAACCCGACCACCATGCTGTCAGAGGTAGTGGGGTCCTTGCTCCAAGTCTCGGCTCACCTGCACAAATCTGGCGCCACAAGTCTCGCATTTGTAGGGCTTCTCTCCAGAGTGAATTCGAGTATGGGTTTTCAGGTTGGCTGGCCGGTTGAACTGGGCCCCACAGATGTTACAACGATAGGGTTTCTCACCTAATATATATATATAAAAAAGGGGGGGCATGTTCAACAGAGCATTTCTTCACATTTCCTGTCCCTAGATTTCTGAGGAAACTGCCCTTCCTGGGTGGAAGGGGCATTTCCTTGGAAGATGTCCCCCAAAAGAGGCAGGGACCTGGCTTCCAGCTCTCTCACATCTATACAAGGCTTACAGAGGGTGGCTCGGATATGTGGAATGATGCCCAGAGAGGAACAAGGAGAGGACTTTGGGAAACTTAGAGGGTGGCTCTGTCATCAGGATTTTCTAACTGAAGGATCTGGACAAATCACTCTTCTTCTCTAAGCCACAGTTTCCCTCCCTAATGTGAAAGACAAATTTAAATGAACTAGGAAGACTTTTCTCACCCCTTGCTTGGGTAAGATTCATTAGGTAATCAACCCACTCAGGAGGGAAAAAGATACAGTCAAGCTCCTCTGGTTTCTGTGTTATAGAACATGCCTCTTGTTTTTTCTTCCTTGTGGTCAACTACAGCTGGATTTCATTTCCAAGAGAATGAGACCTGAATTTTAGCAGATGCTCAGGCAGAGGAAAACTGAAGGGCTGGGACTGCCTTCATGGGAAGGACTTGGGATAATGGATCCATTCAAAATGCTAACAGCCTCAACACTGGATGAAAAAAAAAATCACATTCTTAAAAGCTTCCTGGAAAAAGGACTGTGAGTTGATAAAGAAATAAACTCACGGGGTAGGGGGAGGGGCATGAAGGGAAAAATTATTTTAAAATATTTTTATAAAGGCCCAATGTGTTTTCTCTCCATCTGCCTCCACTTATTCCACTGAACTGTGGGATGAACGTTTCTGACCCCAGCAAAGAAGGAGAAGCAGGACAGAGCATCTCAGAGGAAGGCAAAGATGACAGGGCGTGACCAATCAGCAGAGACAGGACAGGGCGAGACCCTCATTTCAGGCCAGGACGGGGCCTGTTCCCTGCCTCACCCGCTCAGGTACCAGAGAGCTCCATCCTGCTTTCTCTAGGATCCCCTCCCTGTCCTGCCTCCTCAACCCCTGGAGAGCCCAGGTGGTGTGGAGCAGGGCCATACCCGTATGGACGGTCTTGTGGCTGGCGAGGTTGCCCTTGTAGCGGAAGGAGGCCTGGCAGCGGTCACACTTGTAGGGTTTGTCACTGTGGGTCTGCAGCGTGTGCCTCTTGAGGGAGGCCTCCTCAGAGAAGCGGCAGTCACACTCATTGCAGAAGAAGGCCCCGTTCTCTGTCAGAGGGTGGGAGGGGGACACCAATGTCAGCACGAGGAAGGAGGTAGGCAGGCAAAGCCTGTCTCCTCTGGAGCTACCCCTGGTGCCAAAGTGAACCCTCAGCCCACCCTCCCTCCAGCCCCATCCTCCCCATATTCCTAGAAACCCAAAGCAAAGGGACACCGGGAATTTTATTTTTCTAAGCACTTGAGTTTCAGTTATGGAGAAGAAAGGAGACAGAGTTGAATATTAAGGTTCAGAAGGAAAGCTCCAACCAACAGCTCCAACCCACACGGGCTACGTCAGCTTGAAGAAAGCTACACAGGCTTAGTTCTTACTTCTCTTGAGGGCTCTGTGAGCTCACTTTTCTTATCAGTTCATAGTTTTGCTTACACTGATGCACAGAAGTCCTTGGGCAAGACCCTTCACCTCCCTGTGTCTCTATCTCCAAAATCAGGATTAAAAAAAAATCCCTGTCTTGCCTACCTCATAGGAACATATTGTATAACACAAAGCATTATAGGAATGTAAGATAGAAATCAAATTCAAGGCTACTTTGAAGTCATTGAAGGAGGAATTAATGATGAACACGGTCACCCTGGCAACTATCTGGATTCCATGTCTCCCAAACACTTCTGAGACTGGGACACCAAAGATGATGACAGAAATAGAAACAGAAGCCCAGAGAGAAGGAACTGGAATGCAGAATAAAGGCAAATGGCCAGGGGGACAGACGGGGACAGTCCCTGTTCTCCCAATTATAGGTTGGTGACCCCTTGTGAAATCTCTCTGTGTGAGCCGCTGATGGATTTTCCTTACTTATAACAACTTGAAAAATTACATGGTATAATGGTTCTTTAACCCTACTAGACATTCTTGGGATATAGTCCTGTGTTCAGAGCTGGGGGAGAGTTGAGACATTTTATCTGGTCAAACTGGGGTTGCCAATCACAGACAACCCAGAAACTTGTTTAATGTTGTGTTTCACAGGTTGAATTCAACTGACTTTAAGTATTTACTCTATGTTGGGAACTCATGTGAAACTACAAGAAACCCAGGAATGAAGTTTTTCCCTTATAGAATCTAGGCAGCACACAGGTTAATACCAGTTACTTGGATCCAGAAGGACCAAGAAGTTTCTGGAAGTTACAGCCAGCATCACAAACTATCTTTTCCAGAAGGCAGCAGAAAGATTGTTTGGCCAATCCTTTCTACCCTAGATTAACTATAGCACCCTATCCTTTACTAGGGTCAGCCTAATTTTTGATTGGTCAAGAGTGGGGTGATTGACTGGTGGTCTTAAGCACCAATGGACTTCCCACTGGCTCCCAATCAGAAATAACAGTATCCATAAAAGTGGATGCATAAAACCTGGAGAGGCGGGAGCTTCCCTCTTCTAGGTAAGAGGAGGCAGGAAGGGACTCACCACAGCTGGAATCCGAGTACTCGGAGTGGGTCTCTCCCATCTCCTCGGGGAAGGCGGGCCCGGCGGTATGAAGACACATCTCCGTGTGCTGTGGGGACTGAGAGCCGCAGGATGTACACTTGGGGGGGTGCAGGTAGAGCGGTGAGTGGCCCTCGCTGCTGCTGCGTGGAGAGCCTGTCAGGGACCTATGTGGTAGGAAGACAGGGTCTCAGCAGCTGCAACAGGTGAATCATTCCACCAAATCCTATCCCTTTCCCTCCTCCTTCTTCTCAAGCAAAGTCAGAGGAGAGGCCAGCGCCAAGCATCTGAGGTCACCTAGTGACCTGCACACAACACTTGCTTGGGGGTTCACACTGAGCCCAAACACCCTAAATCTCAACTCAACTTCTCCCCATCAGACCAGAAAGCCATAAATTCTCTTAGTCTAAGGCAAGTATGAGCATCACCCAGCCACACCAGCATCACCGAAGCTACCTCTTGGTAGGCTGTTCTACCACAGAGGGAATCATGCATGGTATGAAAAAAGAAATATCCTCAAGTTTAGCATCCTCCCTTTTTAAGGCGAATTCTTCAACAGGCGTTTCCATCCCACCCCACATCTATAATAGGTGTAACACTAGAGTCTAGGAAAGAACTCAGCCCCCACAAGTAAATGAAGTGACTCTGGAGCCTGGTGCAGACCTCGATCAGGAACTTACCTGTTGACGATGTTGTTGAGCCGGCTAGCCTGGGGGATGGTGGAGTCCTCCCCGCTCGTGCTGAGCTTGGTTGGGGACTGAAGGTCAAGGTTCTCGGGCTCCATGGGTGGCTGGCATGCCGAGGGGGCGGCGTAGCTCCGAGGGGAAAGGCGGCCCAGCTCGGTCTGCTCGGCTCCCTCTGGTTTGGCGTTCTGGTTGAGGTTGTTGAGCACAATGAACTTGTATTTCTTCCAGTTGCAGGCTTTGGGGTCAGTGGGGCTCTTGGCTGGTGGGGAGCCAGAGGCCTGGAGGATGCAGGCATTCTTGCTGCTGCAGGACTCTGTCGGTGAGTTGGGCTGGCAGTCAGACTTCTGGGGGCTCTGGGGACTAACCAGACCCTTCCGGTTCAGTGGTGCGTTGGGGGGCTCGAAATGCAGGGCAATCTCATCCTCAGAGGAGGGCCTCTCTTCATCCTTGCCACCCTTGTCACAGGGGAAGTAGGGGACGTTCCGGACTGAGGGGGCGGCAGGCTTGGGGCCCTCTGCCACGGTGTAGTGCATGTCACTCCGTGCCTCCTCAGAAGCCACCTCCTTGGGCGAGTAGATGTTGCTGTGGCACATGCTTGGGGATATCTCCATGGCTGGCCGGCTGTACTCACCAGGGATTGGCCTGGCACTGTCGCAGGGGAGGGCCCGCTCCTTGGGGAAGGGGTTGGCCACAGGCATCCGGGCATCCCTAAGCTCCTCATCAGAGAAGAGGAAGCTGCTGACAGGGAGGTGGCTATACACGGGATATGAGGCTGGCGGTGTCGACAGGCCGCCGTACAGGCTGGGGGCAAAGGCTCTGCTTTCACACCCATTTCTTGGTGGGGGGAGGCTGTTCTCCACCATCTCCCGACTCCGATAGGCCATGATGTCTTGGGGCATCAGCATCCGGCTGTTCAGGAACTCCTCCCGAGGAGGCTTGATGGCAGGGACCATTTCTGCTTCACTGCCAGAGACAAAAGCAAGGATACATTGAGGACCAAATCAGAACTGGGAAGCAGATGGCCTTCCTAGGCTCTGCTCTCTGGAACCTCATTCATGCAGGGGTTGGAATGGGGACGCCTCTCACATCCCAGTCTGGATGCCCCAAGTCTAGAAATACAGCCCACAGTTTGAGGAACAAAGTGAGTTACTAGCGCTTCCAGAAACAGTACCTTGTATGTTGAAGTCACATGTGTGTACACAGGCATCTAATTCCTCAGATTTTATAGACTGTCAAAGCTTCGATAAAGCCTGCAGAGGCCATTTCTCATTTCACCCATGAGAAACCCCATGAGGAAGGAAAGGTGAGCAGGGTTGCCTCCATTCCCCATACACAGGATCAGAGGCTTAGCAATGGGAGACCCCTGCTTGGACTGCTGGCATCATGCTTTGTAGAAAGCCTGGAGCCTAGTCGGGACCATCCCGCATGCTGTCTGGACTCCCAGGGAAGTCTGTCTTGGAAAAGCAGCACCAACAGTGCCGGGATAAGAAAGCCCCTTGGCTCTAGAGTTGCCACACCTGGTTTCTAAGTCCAGCAGTGCTACTAAGCAGTATGACCCAAAGCAGGTCACTTAACTGCTCCGGACTCCAGGCCTGCCCCAGAGCACCTTTCAATAATGGAGTGATGATCCTACCCCATGATGATGACCTACAGGCCACAAAGAGCTCAAGCTACACATGTTTATCAGGATGGGATGTGGGCAGAAAATAGGCCAGATCAACAGTTAAGCGAGCAAGATCCAGTGAGTAAAGATAAAAGATGATCAACTTTAACTCATGATGTAGAGAAACTCTTTGACTATCCAAGGCAGATAATGTGGTGCTGAGAACAATGAACTCCTCCGGGATCCTGGATGTTCAGAGGCTAGAACTTATTTTATTTCAGAAGGAATATATGTATTCCAGAGCTGCCAAATAAGACATCTCTAAAAATTCAACCGCTAAATCTGTTCCACTCAGTAAAGTGCCTTATTTCTTTGACTTTTTGCTTCCTCACCTTAAAATGATGGCCATGGCTTAAACACTCTTGAGTAGGGGATTAGAACCAGTGATCTCAATTTAATTTAATAAATTTCCTCCAGTCTTGTAGGAGAATGGGTGACAGAAAAATAATTGAAGTGGCCTACAAACTCGATGGGAACTAAAGCACACATATATAGTCAGTCAAAACAGAAGTACAGAGAACTAGAAAATAAATGCAAATAGTGAAGATAGAAAGAAGGTCTGAAAGTCAGGAAAATTGCTTCCAACCACAGAGGAAGGGCTAACAGAGGAAAAATGATCCCCAGACACACACTGATGAAGGAGTTGGCATTTAAGTTTGTGAGAATGTGTGGAAGAAAAGGTATAGCAAGTGGAAGAAATCAAAAAGGCAACAAGGCACTGGACATGTCTGAATTGCAGTAGATCTCAAGTTTGCTGGGAGTATAAGACTGGAAAGGGCACAGGGTGCAAAACTAATTTTGCTGTTGTGGTACATCATCAAGGATAATTTTTCTGTACCCATGCATCATGCAGGCTCTCTGGTCCCTTTCATCTCCAAGTCTGACATCTAGGAGGCAGCTCACCTGGCCTTGATAAACTTCCGGCACGTGTCCACAACATGTTCCATCTGCAGGTACATAGCAGTGGCCATCACAGCCATGATATTTCCTTCCCGCAGATTGAGCCGGGATGTGTACATAAAGTCCAGGAGGATGCAAAACCCCTCGGGATTGATCTCCGGATCCAGATTGATCACACTTAGGTTGCATTTCAATTGGTCTGTGAAGATGCTGTAGAAGAGGCCACTGAGAAATAAAAAACATGACTCAGTTTTACAACCATATAGAATCTGGGGCTTTGGTGTGATCAGTATGGAAGCTCAGCCCCTCTCCTCTGGGGCTAGCTCCAGAACTTCCATGGCAATTACTAACAGCTTAGAAAATGTCAGCAAGTCATTAAGCACTTAACATGCATTATTGTGAGTTCCCCACAACCTTGAAAGGTAGATACTATCAGTTTCCTGCTTTAGGAGGGGGATCAGAGAGGTTAAGTGGTTTTCTCAAACTTACAGAAGAGTTTTCCATTTAACCTTAACTGCATGGATTACCAAAACATTAAAGTCATCACTTACTTGCAGTAACTATTTTAGTCTATATAATTTCATTCCTCTATTCTTAAAATCTGATTGCATTGTTTTAGAAGCAAGTTGGGAGTTTCTACAAATAAGTAAATGAATTGATACCGACATCGACTGTCTATTGATTCCCTAAAAGCTCATAGACTATCCAAAGATCAATATTCCAATTTCAGGCCTTGACTCCTGACTCCAGGAGTCTGGTAGAAGGAAAAATACTCAGAAGACAGAGTTCTAGGCTTGATCATCCTGGTTCCACTCTTTCTGAGCTAGGTATCCTTGTAAATTTAAAATAGGAACAACCCTGAAAGGGTTGAGGCCAGGAGAACAATATGAAAAATACAGAATAATGTGCGACACACATAGCAAACGTCCTGGTAGTATTTTCACTAGTTTTATATCTCTGCAAGGATTAATTTTGCCACTGCAAGTAAACACAGTGCCTGATGTACATGTTGAGTAAATTTTCTGTGAATTTTGTCTGCCTGTGTCTTCATTTTATCATCTGTAAAATGGAAATAATCATGCTGCCCATACAATGCATGGTTACTGTGAATATCCAAGGAGATTGTTGGATATTCATGCAAAATGCCT
Source organism: Sorex fumeus (assembly GCF_029834395.1). Taxonomy (NCBI): domain Eukaryota; kingdom Metazoa; phylum Chordata; class Mammalia; order Eulipotyphla; family Soricidae; genus Sorex; species Sorex fumeus. The sequence continues at coordinate 53,835,592 of NW_026606101.1, forward strand.
CTGAACAACTGAACTACTCGGCAAGTATGAAGAATTAGCTGGCTCATTCTCATGAATATTTATATACTCTGATACATTCGTGCAAATAGAATTGTAGCATATAATAAATAATTGCAAAATAAAAGGGCAAAAGTTCTCAGCGTAAACTGGATACATTTCCTTTCTTTCTTTTTCAGTTCTAGGCACTGAATCCAGTGCTTGACGTACAGTGAGACACGTGTTCAACCCCCAAGCCACGCCCCAGCCCACATAAACTATTGCACAATTCTCCCTTGAATTTCTTTTACTCATTAGTTAACTAAAGTTGCTCTCCATATTTCCCCCCAAACACATCCTCAAAAGAGGCAGTATATGATTTCTTCTCCTTCTATTCCCACAGAACAGAAACTCTTTCTCTGAGAACAGTAATGTTTATTTATTCACTTCCTGGAAACCCACTCTGCCAGGTCATGCACTGAAAAACTGAAGACACATGCAAAGTGATTCCCCAGCACAGCAAAAGCCTGTTTGGTCCTCCTTAGTCAACCCTTTCGTTCATCTACCTTTCTCTTCTAGACCCTCACCTGCAGGCCATGAGGACTGTCTTATGGGCTCTAAACTGCTCACGGCTCACCACTATGACAACATCAGTCAAGATGTCACGGCTCCGCAGGCGGTTAAGGTTGAGAAGAACGTCACTGGCATGGCGGGTGAACTGGATACAGCTGTCAGCCGGTGAGGCCATTTTGTCTTCACCTGTAAAACATAACGGGAGTGGGGGGGGGGGGGGCGCTGAATCAAACTCCTGTTAGCCCTGCACAACCTGTTTCCTGCTTGCCAGGTGGCCCAGCCTGTTAGCACAGGTAAACTGAGTTCTCCTGAATTTAGTCTTTGAACAACTCAAGGAGTCTCTGGACGTTGGAATAGTGGGGAAATGGGAAGCAAGTGAGCATCCATTGAGTACTTTTGCTACCTGCCAGATTCTGTGCCAATACTGAGAGGCAGTGAGCATCTTATGGGGGAGAATAATTATGCTTGGAGGCTAGCATGCCAGCTTTACCTTTGCAAACTGTGTGGCTTGGGGCAGGACATTTACTCTTTCTGGGCTTTGTTTCCCCAACATGGCAGTAGTAAAAGCTATGTTTGCTCCATAGTAAGGTCTCAAAAATTGCAGTCATTCCGGGTCATCTGTCTCTGTCCTTTCGAATGAATGTACCTTGAGCATGTAACTCGCTGTCAGTAGCTAAATTAACTAGCACTAAGAAATGAAAAAGGAAGGAGTGGTGACACAATATTGTTAGGCTAGTCTAATACAGAAGTGATGGGCAAGGCTTGGAAGTGATAAACAAAGGAATGACTATCTTTTATCTCATCTAATGGAAAGTGCAAGCAGAATCACATACACAGGCAAATTCCAAACAAGTGTTTGGAAAGCACCAAAAGTGATACTTACCCAAGGCCTAGATTCACAGTCCAAAATTTTGCTTAAAACCTGCAGGGAAGAGAAGAAAGGAGACAGAAATTGATTTAAGTGAATATGAGATTGTCCACTATAGTTTTATTTTAGGACACATGTATTTAGTTTTATTTTTGATAGTGGCAGGTCTGCCAGCTGGTATGGTTTTGCCACTAGCTAGCAAACATTTCTCCAGGCCCTACTTGTCTGGAAACTGGCACCCAGAACTATGCAATAATAACGCTTCTAGACTGTGTACTGGGAATATAACTGCATACATTAATTACACATAAATATATACATATTTCTTCTTTCAAAGCAAAAAACAATTCCATCCAAAGGTCACTAGAGTTTATGGAAAAGAAAAAAATAAGAAAAGTGGTTCTTTTAGTACTAATGACTATGGGTTTGGGAGACCTGAAAACACTGGATTTTTTAAAAATTAAAACTCGTTAAAATACTATCTTACAAGTCTTAGACTGATTCCAAAGGTCAACAGACTCAATGCCTTTAGCTCTACTTCTCTGGTGATCAAACTCAGACTCAGGGGTTTGCTCAGGACCAACAGCCAGGTAAGAGTTCCCGATACTCTGAAACATTGAATACAGAACCAGCACACCACCTAAGATGGCATGCCTACACTTTTCTTGAGAATCTTTGCTTTCTTTTTCAAAGCTTCTTCTCCCTTCCCTCCTGGATCTAAGACCAGGTAGAGTGAAGCAAACTTCCAAGTTTGTGCTCTCCCTGCTAGTGGTTTAACTATGTGGTTTAGCTGAGAACTGGCCGGGGAGCACTCCTGCAATATGTACCCTTTCCAAATGGCTTTCTCTGAAACAAAATCATTTAAAGCACAAGTGTAAGACTCTCATACATCATCCTACAGGGGCTGCAAAAACAAGCAATACTTAAACTCCTTTTAAATTTGTTCCTGTTTGCTGTTTGGGGCTCATACCCAGTTGTGATCTGGGGCTATTCCCAACAGTGTTTGGAGGGGACCACGCTGTGCCAAGGATTGGACCCAGGCTTCCCACAGGCGAAGCATGCGCTCTAGCCCTTTTAGCCATCTCCCTGGCCCCCAAGTCCCCCCCCTTTAAAGAAAAAAGGCATAGTCCTTGTGAGCTCTTTTCTGGGTAAAGGGCCCGGGGCCAAGGAGGTCATGTTAGGCCACATAGATGGTTCACGGCCCAGTCCTAGGTCTCCTGGCTCAAATTCCTGTCCCTTTTCCAAATCAGCCTACGTGCTGTATAACATGCAAAACAGCACCCTGATGTGGGTGAATCTCATTTTTAAGTTCCTTCCCCGACACAAACACTTTGCCCCCATTCCAGGCTGCTGAGTCTTACCAAATGAGCACTCTAAATGAGAGGTTTCCTTGAGTCTGTAACCAAACACTCTGACATTTCTCTGTGGTCCCAAGTGCCAGTCACTCAATCCCATCGGCTTCAAGGTTAGTGTGTGCATGTGAGTGAGTGGGGGTGGGGAAGAAAATGGGGGTGGGGGGTGGAAGGGAGAGGACAGAAGAAGACGAAAGAACCTATTTCCTCCTCTCCCCAGCCTAACACAAGAGGGGCCAAGAGAGACACACCACATTGTTCCAAACCAAGTTCAACGATCGTCTCCCTTTGAAGAATGCTTAAGAGACATGTGAGACTTATTTATAAACCTCTCCTCCCCGCCCCACCCCCCTCAAGGACAAGATTTCTAAGTGCTTCTGGAATACCTAAGTCTGTCCTATAACCAGCTCCAACCACCGGCTTGCTCCTGGCCTTCCATCGGCAGGCATTTAGAACCACAAGAATCCCAGATTTGCCATTTCACCTTGACAAGTAGCAGTGACTCATGCCAGATTCGAATGGAAACAAACAATCCCGGAGTCTACAGGAGACTGGGCGGACACTTTTCATCCCAAACCTCTGCCTGGTCTGGCCGAAAACAAATGCATGTAACAGGAGGCCTTCTTCCCCGTTACATCCACTTCTTCCTAAATGAAATCTGTTTCAGGAGGCTCCACGCGAGCGCGTGGGATAGAGGCAGGTGGGCGAAGGGACTCTGCTGCAATATTTTGGGGGAGGCTTTTTTCCAGACCACTCAGCTCTGGGCTGTCTATCACTGTATGGACTCCTGCGAACAGCCTCGATTTACCGGGGAGGACACTGAGGTTCCAGAGGACAGAAGCCTTGCCCAAGAGCTCTACTTCCCAGCCAAGTCCCGGACAAGCCCTGTCTGCAAACTACTGCCGTCACACCAAAGCCACACGCCAGATGCGTTCCACAAAAACCACCACCTAGAGAGAGCGCGCGCAGGGCAGTCGTCGAGGAGAAATTGACAGGAGTGCCACCCGACCTGGACACCTGCACCCCGCCCCAGCGACCGCAGGGCAACCACCACGGGAGACTTAACCGTTTTCTCCACCCCCCCACGCACTTGTCTATCTCTTGCACTTTCCCTGCGTGTTTCCAACCCAGCACCTTCAGGGAAGACACAGCCTTTGGAAAGGAGCTAGAAAAGATTAAGGGCCATCCCACCCTCCACTCCCCGCAATGCCCCCCTCTCCCCCCAAATAAAGGATCGCAGAGAGAGAACATCAAAAAGGAGAGGGACAGGGGAGGTGAGTGGAAAAGAGCGAGCTGAGGTTAAGAGCCAGAGGAAGCGACAATACCAAAGACCCTATCCTTTCCCAAGCCTCCTTCTACTGTCTCACAGCCACAGATGCGAGCCCCGGTACCCGGGCAAGTGGAGCGCACGTTCGCTGCCCTCCCACCCCTTCCCCCCACCCCAGTACCTGGCTGCCAAGGACCGCCCACCCCCGGGCCTGGCGCCGACACCGCAGCGCATCCGCCGCAAGCCCCAGGGAGAAGTGGTGGACGTCTATGCCCGAAGCGACCTTTAATTCGGTTATATTCAAATCAAACTTTTTTTTTTTTTGGTGCGCCCCGGTGGCTAACATTAACTGACGCCCGTTCTGACAGCGGGCCGTGAGGGGAACTGGCACGGCCCTCTCATTCCCGGAACGGAGTGGCTCTCGGCTCAGCGGATTTCACAGAACACGCGCGGCCCACGGCAGGCTCCAACCAGAAGTAACTTTCCAGGAAGCTGCCGGGCCCCGCCGCCCCCGACTGCCGCCAGGATCCCGCCCGAGCCGCGTGGACGGCGGAGAAAGCGCGCCGGGAGCGCAGGGGTGCAGCGGGGACACACTTTCCCCGGAGGTCCTGGGCCCCGCACTGGCCGGACCTCGCGCGGGACAACTGGTCTACCCTGTCCCCCCAGCAACTGCTCTATAGAAAGGGAAAGTCCGAATGCAAGTTCGTGGCAGCGCAGCTCTGTCATGTAAAAGTGCAAGTCCCTTCCCAGACTCATCTCTTGATTTCAAACGGCCCCAATTTCAGACGTTGCCAGGTGCGTCGGGCTCCCACTTTCTCCTGCGCACCCCACCCCGCCCCGCTCTATCCTGTCTGTTTGCCGGAACCCTCACCCCCACCTCCAGCCCCACCTCCTCTTTGGTAAAAATCGGGTAGCTAGGCAAGGGGCCAATGGTTGAGGGTCTCCATCCAGGGAGCCCTGGATCGAATAGGAGAAACATTAAAGCGAAAGTCCCTTTTGCCACCTTTGGCCAAGAAGGAACACCCAGCTCCGCTCCGGTTTCTGCCCCAAGATGATTTTTTTTCCTTTCTTTTCTTAGAACTAGGTGCCGCCAGGCCGAACCTGGCCAGCTCTCGTCATTTCTGAATTCTATTTCTCGGACAAGGTTAGGATTCGGCATCAGACAAGGTTAGAACCCCCCCAGCGCGCGCGAGAGAGCGCTCTGAGGTTGCTTTGCCTTCGCGTGGCCTTCTCCGGAACTGCAAGGGACTCAACTCCTAATTGCTCTTGGAGGGGGTGCCGGGGTGGGGCGGTTACTCAGGGAGCCGCTCTGCAGCCGGGAGCTGCGGGGTGGAGGGAAAGGCGCTACTTCTAACGCCTCCACCCGCTGTCTACACTGGGCGGGTGGAGTCCCCCCGCGCGCAGCGCATCCCTCTGCTCGAGGCGGCGTCTCTGACCAGGGCTTTTGCAGACTGGGCCCTCTTCCGCCGGCCTGGAATCGTACTCGGAGGCTTTCTCATCCCTTTTTCCTCGGGAGCATAGTGGTGAGAGCGCAGGTCGAAATGTTGTACGGGATGGGGGCGAGAGTCGAGAAAGCCAAGTGAGAATGAAGGGAGACGCACTTCGGGTCAATTCTGAGTCCCGAGGGTCCGGGAGCGCCGACCTCCTCCTGTGCTACAGCTGCCGGACACTAGAGGGCGCCCCCGGTCAAGGCTTGAAACCGGCCGGGCCCGGGTCGCCCCGCCCCTCCTTTCCAGTGACCTAGTTTAGACCGTCTCGGGATTGGGAGGACGCCCTTCGCCCTTCCCCTTCTCCCCCTCTGCTCCATCCCGGCCGGCTTGGGGATTATTGGTAATCTAATAACGCCAACAATTCGCCGAGAAAAAAAAAAAGCCAAAATAGGAATTTCAAAACAGGGGTGAGGCACGGAGACGCAGACTTTTAATAAAGGCTGGAGCTGCACCGTGAAACACGCATCCCAGGCTCCCTCCCGGGCGCTCCTTTCCTCCTCCTTAGCGGCTCAGCTGAACAAACTGCTGGGGTCGCTCGGGTGGGGTCCAACCTTGGACTCAGTTTTCTTTTTTTTTAATTTAAGCCAGTGAACACGTTTCCCGGCCGTGACGGAGGAACGGGAGTGTTGGGAGACGGGAGTCGAGGACAGCGAATTGGAGAACGCAAGGGCCTCGGCACTCGCTTTGGGGACACGATGTCCTGACTTTTCATTTCTATCACGTTCCCTGCCAACAGCACTACTGCAAGCCTGCAAACTTCTAGGAAACGCAATAAACGAGAGGGCTGTGTTTTATCATCAGGATCTGAAGGGGAGCTTGCAGAGGGGAACGCTCCCCCCATCCTATCCCCCCCCACCAACCACCCAGAGCCCAGCTCGTGACACAGCCTGCAGAAAACGCCAGGCTATCAGGTCCCCTAGCAGAGACAGCTTGGTCATCCTGGATGGGCCAGGCCCGGCCTTGCCTTCGCAAAACAAAACAAAACAAAACAAAAATAAACGCCTGGAGGAGGGAGCGGCTTGACCTCTCCAAGCCAATAATGCCTTTAAAAAAAAAAATCCAACGTGGACAGAAGTGTCCGCCAAGGTCTTGATTCGCGTCGGTGAAGACGGGAGGCACTAACTGTCCTTGGGAAGCGATGAGTCAAACTTGACCGTTCTTCTAACACGTCCCCGGATTCTTCTCCAGCGCGAACAGAGGCTCGTTTCAGCGAGCGGCGGCCTCCCCGGGCGGCGCCCCGCGAAGGGCGGGACCGAACCGAGCCGGGGGCCGAAACGCAGCAAACCCGGGAGAGCGCGGCGGCTCCCGCAGGGACCGCACCGGCCGCCGCCGCCGCTAGGGGCCGCCAGCGAGCAGCCGCGCGTTTGCCATCTTAAGGCTGGTGCTCTGGGAAAGAAAACTTTTGCCCAGGACAACTGTCGTGGCACATAGGTTCCACGGGACTGCACTCTGCGTCGCCATCCGACCTCCGTCTCCCCGCCGGCCCCCGCATGCACATGCACGTGCACACGCACGCACCGGGTTCCTTGCCAAATTTGCAGAGAAGGGGAAGAAAGAAATGGGGTATTTTCAGGATCCCAGGCCGAGCCTAAGGTCACACAGCACGGGTGCACCGCTACAAGGGTGGGGGTCGGGCTTTAAATGCCCCCCAACGTACTACACAACACATCCTTCGGATCTAAGACACACACAGTCCTAACAGCTGGTTGTTGATGTGACCGAGAATCTTAAGACCACACTTTCTAAACAGATTTCTCCAAGACAGCCAGAGAACCTGCTCCAAACTGGTGGTGACCTAAGAGGGTAAAAACGGGCTCTGACCGCCGCTCCTTTCTCTCAGATGCCTCCTCAAGGAGCCGCGATCAAGTTGCCTCGGACTGGGTCTGGAATTCAGAAGCTCGCATTCTGGACCCGGTTAGGTCACTGAGCTTATTGGGTTAGTTTCCTCAGCTGTCAAGAGTCGTCTGTCCTAAGGGCCCGTGGCAAGCTTCCATTACCAACTTCTTTCTCCCCAGGTGAGGTCACAGGGACAGACAGGGCAGCTTGCTGTGTGCAAGGCTATTTTTTTGGTTCTTTTAGGGGAGGCAGGAGTTGTCTGTTACTGAGCGATCCAGGAAAGGGACCGGTCATTCGAGGGCGGGTAGGGTTTACTAAGTCACCAAACTTTTGGTGATGACACTTACTGGCGGGGGGGGGGGGGGGAGGCTCAACTCTGCGCTAGCACAGCCCTGATACTTAGGCACCAAGGGTGACACGGTCAGCCCCGACCCAAGGGGCGAGGAGCGCAGCTACGACCCACCACTAGGGGGCAGGCTCGGCCCGTCCGAAAATCACTGCGCAGCCACAGCCTTCCACACCCAAAGACCCTCAATCTTTGAAGGGGGTGATGGTGGGGGGCGAGGGGGGGAGGGGGCTTGTTAAAGGATGAGGCGGCTGCCTCCAGAGTCAAAAATGGAAAACATTAAATGTACTAGTTGTGATCTTGATCTCTCTGAGGCTCTAGCAGCCACACAGCGGTATCTGGAGCTGTGTTCCTGTGCTCTGCGTGAATTTTTTTTTTTTTTTTAGCCCGAAAGGCTGAATGTAAGTAGGAGAGAAAGGACGCACTTGTCTCCAAAAGAAAAAAGAAAAAGAAAAAGCGAAATGGCACTCGAATGGAATGAGCAGAGATTCCTGCCAAAACATCAGTCAACGTGCAAATTAAAAAACATTAAAAAAAGAAATAAATCAGCAACGACAACAGGAATAAACTGATGGCCCCGGAGGAGAAAGGCAGGGACTCCCGAGACCCAGGACAGGGTCCAAGCCGGGCTGGAGAATGCTAGGCAAAGCTGGGGGCGAGCGAGCGGGCGCGGGGAGGGCGTCTCGGTCGCGGCTGCGGGCCTAGGTGGACTAGGTGGCCGGGACGAGCCCTGCCTGCCTCCTAGTGAGGTGCGGAGCCACCGGCCAGTCTGACCACAACAGGGCGGCCTCGCTGGGATCCCTGCGGCAGCGTTTCCACTTGTTGCGCAGTGCACCCGGCACGCGCCCGCCCCACGCTCCCGGAAGGCTCCGAACGCGGCCGGGAGCAGCGGGCACCGCTCCACGCCTCCCCGCAACGCCCGCCGCGGCTCGCTCCAGACACACCGGCCTCGCCGCCAGGAAAACTACAGGATTCCCGGGCACGGCGTTTCTCGGACACCACCACATTCCTCCTTATCTCAAAGTCAAGCCCAGAGCACAGCAGTCAAGTCCAAGGGATGGGAAGGGGAGCCACCGCAGGCCGACCTCGCTTCTTAGAACCATCAAGGTCACTAGTCACTGCCCACCTCCCTCGGAGGCAAGTGGACACACACACACACACACACACACACACACACACACACACACACACACACACTTTTGCCTGTTATGACACCAGCCCTGCTGAAAAAAAAAAGAATTGCATTTTCCCTCCTTCCCATCTGGGACATCAGCTGCAAGATGCTTCTTTTAAAAGAAAAAAAAAGTTTTATCTTTCCTTTTTAAAGGGGGAAAAAAATCTCATGAGATCATTTCACAATATTTTTTCAAATATTTGACTTTTGCAAACAAGAGTTTCACCTTCCAAGGGGTGGCGCTACTGCACTGTGTCCTCTGACTCAAGTTTTTCACAACAAAGTGGGCTGTGAGTGCGGCTACTCAGCAGGGGAGAGGGGGAAGGAAGGATTTTGACATCTAGTCTTGGCTACCATTTACTCAACCAATAACTGGAACTCTTCAAGGCTCAGCAAATGACAGCTTGAAAACGCAGAATTCCATCTCTGTCCACTAAACCCAGAATAAATTGGACCACGTTTACAAGAAAGCATGGGGCAAAACCCTTCAAAACTGATCAGAGAGAAAAGCCAGCTGACTTGCCTAGTCCAGGTTGCCCATTATTATTATCATTATTATTATTATTATTTTAAAGTCAACAGCTTCCAACCAGATTGCCATGATCAGCCAAAGCTTGGGCCTGCAGTCAAGTCTTCCAAAAAGGATACGGGAAGCATACATATAAGTGGGGAGGGGGCATCTGGTTTCTATTTTGGTCCCAAAACTCCACCAGAGTCATTTTAGCAAGGGAATGACCATCTCCTGGTACTCTCTTTCCACTCCCTCCGCCCCCAGGGGCAATCTCTTTTCTCCTTAATGAGGAAAGGTATATATTTTAAAGCAGGAATATTATTTCACCTCGTTCCTTTGAGCTCATGTTTGCTACCTCCAGGAATAGCGTGTGGACTAGGGCCAGATGAACTTCAACTTGGGCTGCAGATTTACGAGGTTCTGTTCCAGTGCCAAACACTCTTGGTAGTAAATAGTGAGCAAAATAGATACCTGTCTCCTGACGAATCTTACCGGGCCCCCTTTTATTATGATTTTTTAAAGTTATTTATTAAAACCACACACACACCTTGCAAAGAAAAGGGAAACTGGCCGTCTCTGTAGAGGAAGCCAGTGGCATCGCTCAGAGCCACAAACTGTATTTCTAAACAGCCCTTTCCCTGCTTCCTGCCCACGCCCCCCACCCAAACTCTGGGCAGTGAAAAATACATCTGCGGAGACTTAATTTTTTTTAAAGGCTGAGAGTTACGATATGCCCCCCCCCCCCAAGAAACTATAAACTGAAAAGAGAAATTCAGAAAAGATTAAATCAAGTTTCCTGGGGGGGGGGGGGGGGTATGGTCAGGCTTTCTGGGGCCATCAGGGAGCCAGTAACAGTTCTGGCCTTTTAGCACCTTAGCGGGGCTCCGTTCTTCACCTCCCCTGATCTATCAGGACCCCTGCCACTATTGAGGGGAGGGGACCACTAGAGAAAGCGACTCTCTCTCTCTCTCTCTCTCTCTCTCTCTCTCTCTCACTCATTCTCTCTCTCCTTTTTTTAAACTGTTGGACTGTTTGTATTCCATGGGGGAGCTTTTCATACTAATTATTGCAACACTCATTTTTTTTTTCCCTCTAGAGTTCCAATAACAGGGCATCATACAGGCAACGCAATCCGCAGTTTTCAAGACATTTACCACGGTCACTACCAGCCGCGGCGGACGGACGGAGTGGTCCCCTCGCTCCCGCTGCCCACCGCGCTGCGGCTGTCGGAGGCTCCGAGTCCCAGCGCGCTCAGCCCCGGCCGCCGCCGCCGCCGCCGCCGCCGCCGCCTTCCCCCTTCCCTGCTCCCTCGAGGAGAGCCACAGGTTGCAAATCCAACAAACCTCGCGTCTCGTTTTTGAGGGGGATTTTGTATGTGTGTGTGCAAAATCACTCACAAAGATCCCCCTTTTAGCACCCCGCGCCCCTTCCTCCCGCGCCGGGTCCCCCTAACCAAGGGCTACCAAGTGCCTCTCGCCCGGGTCTTGCACGTAGGAACGCGGGCTCGGACGGGTTTTCTTTTCTTTCCTTTTTTTTTTTCCCCCTGGCCCGGTGCAACGACCTCCGGAATCCAGAGCCTGACGTCGGCTACTCTCGGGCTCTCGGATGTCTCGGCACGCAGCTTGCACCGCGGGGCAAATAAAATTTCGGGCAGGGGAAAACAGCCACTGGGAGCGAACCAGGAGTCACGCAGCTCCCCCAAATACAAACACCGCGACCGCCAGAAACCCCCGCCACCTTCCCGCGGGTCTGAGCGCTCCTGGCCAAGACTCCCGGAGTCCTAGCGGGGGCTCCAACGGCACCGCAGGTGCACACGAGCACCCCCTCTCCCGAGCCCACCCCCCACCCCACCCCGGCCCGCTTCCCGCACGCCCGTCCCGCCACCCGCCGAGCTCCGGGGGGGATGCGGAGCGGACGCGCGCTAGGGCTCCGGACTCCCTCGACTGCAACCAAGAAAGAATAATTTTCAAAGTCTTCAACATCCCCGCCCCCAACAGGCTAAACCTTTCTCTCTCCCCCCCCACGCCCCCCAAATAAATAAAACACAGGGGGGAAAGGGAAACATCAAAACACTCGGCTCCGGTTCGGAAGATCACGACTCGGAACCGGGAGGACCGGGAGGGTGGGGGGGTGCAGCCGGCGAGTTCGGTGGCATTTTTTTCCGCCCCAATCTCGGCGGGGAGGCAGGGAGCCTGGGAGGACCGAAGCCCGGTGGAAGGGAGCCAGCGGGGCGAGCGGGCGGGCAGCCTCCCTCCGCGCCTCCCGGAGTTACCAAGAAGGACGGGAAGAGGGGAAGGAAGGAAGGAAGGAAGGAAGAAGCCGGGGAGCGGAGGAGGGCGGGAGGGCAGGGGAGGATGAAGCGAGGAAGCCCAGACGGCAGTTTGCAAGCGAGGGAAGAGGGCAAAAACACAGCCGCACGAATCCAGCGAGACCACAAGCCGTACGCAAGCAGCAGCAGGCAGACAGAGCGAGAGCGCGAGCGCGCGTCCTCTCCGCCGTCCGGGGTCAGACAAGCCCCCAGACTTGGCCGAATCGCCCCCCCCCGCCCCCCGAACGACTGTCTCGTCCTCTCTGCTCCGGCCGCCCCTCGCTCCCCTCCTTCCTCGCCTCCACCTCCTTCTCCAAAAACCAAAACAACACCGGGGAGGGTGGCCAAAGCCTCCCCCCAGACCGGCCGAGTCACTCAAAAGACAACAAGAATCAAATAATACATCTAGAAAAATCTACATCCTAGAGTGGGAGAGACATGGGACTTAATCTTCGGCATTTATTTTAAACACCTGACAGCTAACATAAATAAATATATACATTCATATCAATAGATACACATAGGAAACTTGGAGCCAAAGCATTTGGCAAGAGCGGAAAAAAAAAGAATTAAAAGGTAAAATAATGATCATGAGCAGCGGCGGCGGCAGCGGCACCAGCGGCAACAGCGGCGGCGGCAGCAGCAGCAGCAGCGGCGGCAGCAACAGCAATAATCACCTGGTGTCCGGCCTTTCCTAGAAACTTCTTGCATCACCACTTCTAAGAACCCCAGTTCTAAGAATCAACAGAGCTCAATTCTCGGAATTTGAGCTGCGGACTTTACCATTGCGACAAGGCAGGGGAGGACCCGGTGTCAGTTCCGCGCAGCTTTTGCCCCCGATGCCCCACGAAAGGCCCCCCAAATCGCCCTCTTCCCCCACCACTCGGCCTATTTTGCGGTCCCCACACGCCGGGGGTCCCCGATGGGGGGGTTTCTCTTCGGGGGCCGGGGGGCCAGAGGAGGTCCCTCCCTCCCCGGGCCCCGCCCGATGGTACAGCCTGCTCCGCCACCGTCACGTGGGCGCCCCCTCTGTGACGTCGGCGTCTTCGCTGTAGCATAGCTCGGCCTCTGGAATTCTGAGAACTAATTTGCTATTCGGTGACATAAGAGGGGGAGTGCGCTTTGCTTTCCCGGGGTCTGGGGCTCATTCCTCCTCTCTTCCCCAGAAACTCAGCTCCCGGAGCTAACTAAACACACAATAAAAGGGGACCGAGAGAGGTTCGTGCCGTTGGGAAAAGTCTGTTATATATAGTAGGTTTCGAGACGAGTAAGAGAGAGAGAGGGGGGGGAAACAACAACAACAACAACAACAAAAAACAGTAAACACCACCTCTTTCCAGCTAGAATATTAGGCACCACGAGAAAAATATTTGCCAAGCAGTTTTCGGTGGGTTTCTTATTTTTATTTGGGACAGGTTTGGGGTGGGGGGACGGGTGGGAGGGAGTTGGGTTTCTTCGTCTTCTTAACCCCCCCCCCCCTTTTTCCTTTTTGGTGTGGTGACTTGGGATTTTGAGTTGTGTTTTGATTTTCGGGGTTTTTTTTTCCCTTCTGATTTTTGCCTTTTGCAAGTTTGTGGTGTTACGTAAATCGTTAGGATCCCGCATCGGTTGGATTTTGTTTTGTATGTGGCTTTTGTTTTTTGTTCTTTTCTTCCTAGCTAATCTTTCAAGCCCTTCAAGGAAGACGGGTTGTTTAAATACTGCTCCTATTGAAAGAAGCTTAAATTTTTGATCATACATAACAATCCCAACCCCCACTTTTTTTTTTTTTTGCGTGCAATTTTCTTCTCCCTCTCGGACCTTCCAGTGAGACGAGGCTCTTCCTGCACTTGGGACATGGTCAGAGGGTTTGTTTTGCTTTGGTTTGTTTCTTTCCAGGACAGCAAGTGGTGGGTTTATTCTTTCTGTTATTATTGACTCAGGACATTTCTGACTGCAAGCGAACGTGTGTGTTGGACTGTGTGTAAGCGTGCGTTCTACCAAGATTCTGTAAGCCAAATACATGTTTGTGTTTTGCTTCTTTCTTATAAGGTCTGGACCCCCCCCCCCCCCACCTCCCACCTCACCCCACCCCACCCCACCCCACCCAGCCACCACCAGCTCCTTTCAAGGTCGTTGTAAAAAATCTCTTCTGTCTGTGTGTTTAAGAGATCAGCCGGAGGGAATTCTAAAGGCCTGGCGTGCCGGTATCACAGATACTGCGTGTATTTAGAACAGCCTGTTACAACTCCAGGGCGCTGCACGCAGCACAGTTCTCTCAGCTTTGGAGCCGAGTTAGGGAGGAGGAGAAGTGGGGGAAATCTTTCTTTCTTCCTTTCTTTCTTCCTTTCTTTTTAAAGGCAAATGCACTGCAGAATCTTTTTTGCTGTGGGCCTCGGTTTGTTTATTCAGAACTGCCAGTTTCCCTATTTAAATGTTGGTTGGGGTTTTTACCCCTCCTACTCATCCCTGAATGAGGGAGACTCTTGTGTGTGTGTGTGTGTGTGTGTGTGTGTGTGTGTGTGTGTGTGTGTGTGTGTGTAATGTCTCTCTCTTAAAAGAAGGGTGTGAGGGGAAAATAATATTTCAGATTCCTCAAGAATTAACCCAAACTGTTTGGACCAGAAGCAGCTTTCAAAGGTCAGGCTGTTCTGAGCCTTGGCTATGGGAGTCGTTCAGGCAACTCATTAAATTACGGATGAGTTCTTAAAGGTTCCACTGAATTTCTTTGCGCTTCCTTTCCCATAAGGGTATCTTCCCCAAACCAAATGTGCCTCTCCACACCTCAAGTATGAGTTTACAGGAGAGAAGAGAGCAGAGCTATGAAAGATTGCTGCTGGAGGTATTTGAGATCTCGTATTAGAAGTCCCTTAGAAGTTCAGATCTGTCGCTGCCAGAGCTGCTGTTACCCACGCAGCGCTCACCCCACTTTTAAAAGACTCTTGGGGGTCTCAGAACCAAAGTGGCCCAAAGGGATTGATTATTTTCCACAAGGACTGGGGTTTAAGTAAGATGCGTGTCTGCCCTTGCAAAATCTGAGTATTTTAATACTTATTGACAGATGTATTACTGCAGCCTCTGCAGAAAAGACTGTCATGTGAAGGATTTTTGAAAAATATACATAGGCCTCATCCTGTCACTGTTGTTGAAATGAACGTTTTACCCCCAAAGACGCATGATACTGTCAAATGCAGATTCATTCTGCCAGAAGGCAGACTATCTGCTTTTTAATTTTTCTCCTTCCCCTCACTTTCAGAGTTTTAAATGAATGCCACTAGATTAAAAAAACTCCCCAATTTTGCTGAATTTTCTTTGTATTTATATGTATGGGTACCCCCCCCCCCCCATCATTTTATGGGCCGTATGTGCTTTAGGGTTTCTCCGATGTAGTATTATACGATTTGGAATGTGAATTGAAAGGCTCTGGATTATTACTGACTGTATACTGGGATTAGTTTTTTGCTTTTTTATCCTTTTTCTTTTTGTCAAAATTGTCACCCTGTCCCATTATCCCCTTCATTGTGCAGCTTCACAGCCCTTAGCCCTTACACTCACAGCCTCTTGTGTTTTCTTTGCCACTCCAATATTAGCCCCATGGGGGCGCTGCAGAGCAAAGGGAAACCATCTCCCTCTGACAGTAGAACTTACCAGAGTGGGGGCTGGGAAGCCGTTCACCCTTGTACTTCAGCCCTGTTTAAGTCTCTGCAGGGAGGCTTAAAGGAAGAACCCACCAGGTTTGGTTTATATTAAACCCATCCCCAGAGACCTCAAACTTCAGCACATTATTTCTGGGACCAAGTGCCAGAGTCCTACATTTATATTACTCGCTTTTTGGTGGTGGTGGTGGTGGTGGTGGTGGTGGTTGTTTTGTATTGGCAAATCAAAGCATTTATACTGAGATTAATTCCAACAGAAGGAAATGGCTTAAAGAAAATATGTATTGAAGATAGTTTAACAAGCCCTTTTCTCTCTGCCGAATGAGTGGAGGAAAATTGTGCATCCACCTTAATCTTTGTTGCAGTTCCTAGGAAAATAACTTTATCAGATTTTACTGATTTCTTTCGGCATGTCCTTTTTTCTCCCATTCTGATCTTTCCTCATCAGTACCCAGTTGGTATCACTATGTGGGCCTGTCTTACTCTAGCAGGGCTGTCTTACAGAAGTAAAGGATGGCCTTAAATTTGATTTTTTAAAAATTAGAGCTGTAAAGAGAAATTTTATCTCGGGGGAGGGGGGCCTTAGAGTTATTCCTGTAGACTTGGAGGGACTAAGTGTAACCAGTGCTATGGTTTGCAGTGCTTACTGGCTATTAATACTCAGAATAGAAGACCAGGCCAGCCCCTCTACCTGGTTGCTCGGGGCGAAGTAATAGCTTCCTAATCTTAGCTTTGTTGCCAAATGAAATCGTCTTTTCATATTTCACATCTATTAAAGGTAAGAAACTAATTTCTCATTGAGTTTCCTCACAAAAGTTCCACCATTCTGTCGTAACTGAAAAGGAACATATCCTTAGAATAGACAGGCCTGTAATTTTTCTTGAGGGGCTTCAAACAAAATTGTTTTCACTCTCAGCTCTCTGGGACTTCTGGTAATTTTGCAATCCCAGCACAGATTACAGAGTTTAGAACTAGAGAAAATTTGTAGATCTTGGACTCTGTTCCCCTAAGTTTCTTTCTTCCTTTCAGGAGAATAGGCTGGCCAGACCAGAGGGGTGTGTGTGTGTGTGTGTGTGTGTGTGTGTGTGTATGTGTGTGTATCCTGAAATCACAGTGGAAAGTGGGTCTGTGCCATTGAACATGTCTGTGTCATTTCAGAGAACTCAGGTGTCGGGGTACATGTGAGCAGGGAGTCGGGCTGATCTGCCCGTCTGGGTTCTGGGTTTGGGGGTGGATATTTTGTTTTCTGGCAGAACTCCAAGGCTGCTCTTTGGTTCTAAGAACAAACTCCATGTCAGGCTGTGGACCGAATCCCTGCTCCCCCAGGTTTGCTGATACTTTCCTCACATGTTCAGGACCAGGCCCTGCTTCGAAGGGGGATGGGCAACGTTATCTACCTGTCAGTTCAAACTTGGTCATTTTCTTTCCGATTCCTCATTTCAACTATTGTTTAAAAGGAAAAGAATTTCCTGGGCTTATTTTAGAGAAATTAAGCAGAAAGTTTTGAGACGTTACAAAAAAATAATAATAAGATTTCCAACTACTACCTGCCGAAAGAAAAGTGTCAACTTTTAATTTTGATCCATATGCTGCTGGCTTTCAGCCTGTATTATCGTGACATTATTTTCCTTTAGAAACCTTTTCAGCCTAACTCCGTGCCGTTCCCCGCCCCCTCCACACACACATACCCCAGCCTCCAATACTGATTTTTCCACACTCTTCTCACTTATTTGAAATGGAAATAAATATCTTGAGCTTAAAATAGAGAAGTGGGGGGGGGGGCATGTAATCATTTGTTTATTGCATTCGATCACTGTTTTGAATAGCAGGGTTTTCACTTCCTATGAAACCTTAGCATGAGGGGAAGCTGCAGCTGGAGTCTGGGAGATGATGGGAGGAGAGCACTTGAGTGTTTGTAAACTCAGGGTGGCTGGCCCACCCTCCCTCCAGCCTGTTGTACTTAGCTGTCTTTACTACCTCAGGCTAGAAGTGGAAAAACTTGATTTGCGTGTTGTGCCTGCATTTTTTTTTCCCTTTCTCTTCCACACCGCCCTCTGTACACCTGACCGTGCATAAGCCTATCTGAAGCCGGCTGGATGGCAGGGAGAGCTGGAGAGCTGAAGAATGTGAGGAGGGAGGGAGTGCTCGGTACTTTTCCATTCACATCTCCACAGTGGCTTTTCTTGTTTATTTCAACCTCCACCCGCAGAAACCTTTCAGCTGCCTGAAATCCAAGTCATTAAACTGTTCCCTGAGGTCAGACTACAGATGCTTAGTGCATGCTCCCTACATGTCAGCGTGTCTGTAACATATGTACACACACACACACACACACACACACACACATACACACACAAATGCAAAACTCCACAGGGGCTCAGTGTGAAGAAGGGGAAAAAATGCATTTGTTGGCCAAAAAAAATAAAAATCTCAGTTTTCAATTATAGTTCTTACTGGAACTCTATAAAGAACATAGAACAAAATCACTGATCAGGACTCAGTTTCCTCAAATTTGTCAAGGAAAAACCCAGATGATTTACATGGTGTCTGCATGTGCTAAAATTTGCATTTTATGTCTAAATACATATTTTTATAACTTAGACGGGGGAGATACAGGCAAGAAAATAGATGTGTGTATGTGTACTTGGGATGGAGGAAAGGGTTAAAATTTAAACTTCTAAGTAAAGAAGGCAGGCCCACAATCCTCACCTCTATCAATTTTTAACCAATTGTGGACCAAAGTCTGAGATTACACTGAGAGGGTCCAAAAGCCAGTTGAAGATTTTAAATGTTGAGAATTAAATGTAGGAGGCAGTTTCTAAAACCTTTGATCTTCAGCATACATAATCAGATGTGACATGACTCAAGTGTCTTTGTAGTGTATTTTTTTTATTTGATTTTGGAAACTGTCCTGGTTAGTGATAGACTTGTAAACTGGTCAGTCTGTAAGCCACAGGGCTCCTTGTGGGTGTGAAAGATATGTCATAATATTCACACACACACACACAAACACACGCACACACAGATGGGGAAAGAGAGCATAGAGAGATTCCTGGTAAGAAACCAAGGTAGAGTCACTGCATTGAAAGAAATTGTTTGAAACCAGAGGAAATAATAGATGAGTTTATTCTCTCCTCAACCCTCCAGCAAAACAAAGGGGGCCTTAATCTATCAGCACAATCCTGAAGACAGTGAAAGAGATATTTTCTTATATATATATATATATATATATATATATATATATTTGCTTTTTGGGGTCACACCCGGCAATGCACAGGGGTTATTCCTGGCTCTGCACTCAGGAATTACTCCTGGCGGTGCTGGGGGGACCATATTGGAAGCTGGGAATCGAATCCGGGTCGGCCTCGTGCAAGGCAAACGCCCTACCCGCTGTGCTATCACTCCAGCTCCTCTATCAATATTTCTATACTTTCTAAATTCCCCTTCTTTGAAAAGAAAGGTCTAGAGTTTTTCATGGTTGTTTTCCTAGACAAAAGGCCTTTTACAAACTTTGGCAGCCTCAGGAAATAATAATCTCCTGTTCGCTGTAGTGGTGTCTGCCAACTCACACCTCCATTGTTTAGACTTTTTTGGAATATTGATGTCCATGAATAAGAAATGGAGCCAGTAACGTTCAGAATTAAATTTCTGAGAGCTAGAATATGCTAGTCCTGGGAAGGGTCTACAGCAATGATCAGATTCAACATACTGGTTTTATGTAATTGGAAATTTAAGCTCAGAGAGAATGCCACCATTATTTGCCACATACGCAAAATCACTGACACAGCTGAATCCAGAACTTTGATTGGCTGGTTCTAAATTCACTATGTTGTTGCTTATGTGGCTTATCATGGAAAGAAGAGAGAGGGGTAAGACCTGCAGAGAGTCATTTGCTATTTGCTGTGGCTACACAGGCAGAGAACTACTCAAATTTGGATTTTGACATGATCTCCACTGAGGTTCTGCATTAGTTTGATTAGTACATTGATAGCATGAAGAATAGAAGATAGTTCTGTATGAGTTTTACATGGAATTCCCAGAGTAGGAACCCCAGGATCTGTGGTAAATGCCCCAGTACTGTGATTTAATATTGTTAATTAATTTATAACTCTCAAAATGTACTTTTGTGAGGCCGGAGAGCTACTACAGCAGGTAAGGCACTTGCCTCATAGTCAGCTGACCCAAGTTCAATACCTGGCCACGTATGGTTTCCTGAGGCAGGAATTATCCTGAACACAGAGTAAGAGTAAGCTATGAGTACAGCCAGATGTGGCCCCCAGACAAAAAGCAATTTTATTATATTAGTATCAAAAATGTAAAATTAAAGATGCTTTCTTAGAAGCAATGATTTCATCTTGGCAGTGAGCACTTAAATATTGTTGTTGTTGTTTTGTTTACTTTTTATGTTCCAACACCCATCCCTTGACCAGTGTACATTTCCCACCACCAATGTCCGCAGTTTCTCTCCCACTCCCACCCCTACCTGCTTCTATGGCAGGCACTTTCATTTCTCTCTCTCTCTCTCTCTCTCTCTCTCTCTCTCTGTCTGTCTCCCTCTATCTCCCTCCCTCCCTCCCCTCCCCCCTTTTAGGTCATTCTAGTTTGCAATACAGATACTGAAAGGTTATCATGTATATCCCTTTACCTACTTTCAATACTCAGTTCTTATCCAGAGTAATCATTTCTATTATTATCATACTGGTCCCTTCTCTAGTCTAACTACCCTTTGTCCCCCACACACTTGTGGCAAGCTTCCAACCTTCTGGCCCCTGTTTTTTCTGGTTTTGGACATCAGTCTCATGCTATTTTTTTTCAATATTCCACAAATGAGTGCAGTCATTCTATATCTGTCCCTTTCCTTCTGACTCATTTCAGTCAGCATGATATATTACTATCAATTACCATTCCCCAGTAATGGAAAGGAAGCCTTCTTGGCAAAATGTTTGATTCTTGGATTGGGGCAGGAAATGTACAATATTAGGATGGAGCATCTGGTAATCAAACAAACAGAAAGTATTACATTGACTGGGGGTTCTTTTAAAGAGGCGCTGTAGTTGCCGGTCAAATTCCCAGTGGCCAAAACTGGAAAATTTGAGCAACAGAACAAATGAAGTAATAATGAATTACAAACCAAACAACAAAATATGAGTTCACACTGATATGAATAAATGATGGAATAAATAAATGGAAGTGGGTAGACAAATACTCATTGCAGAATTCCAAATAAAGGATGTAGATACTGTGCCCTCAAGGGAGTAGCCAGCTCCTTTATGTGTGAGGTGCTCATAAATCATTTTCTTCCAAATATACGTGAAACAGCTGGAGTGGGGAAAGGTGCGTGGGGAAGGGTACTGCAGAGAGTACTGAGTAGTTTGATAAAGAGAAAATAATTGGCATAAACTCAGCTAATTTATTAAAATGATAAAAATGACACTTTACCTCTGTTGTCTTTCTTCAGTACCCAATGTATGAATGTAAAAAGCATCAGAACAATTCCAATAAGGGCTGGAGCAATAGCACAGCTGGTAGGGCATTTGCCTTGCACACAGCCGACCTAGGTTCGATTCCCAGTATCCCATATGGTCCCCCCAGCACCGCCAGGAGTAATTCCTGAGTGCATGAACCAGGAGTAACTCCTGTGCATCGCCGGGTGTGACCCAAAAAAGCAAAAAAAAAAAAAAAAAAAAAAAAGAACAATTCCAATAAAGGAACATATTACAACAAACAAATAGGGGTACAAAAACAAATTTAAAAAAACAAACAAGAAAAAGAGTACACAAAACAATCAAGATCAGAAAAGAAAAGGAAAGAAAAGGATAACAAACTGCAGGGGACCCTCAGGAGATGTGAAAACTTAATGCAATATAGTATCCTGATTGGAATTATGAAAAAATCCTAAAATAAAGCTAAACAAATCTGATTAAGTAATGGATAAAGTTTATATTTTATTGATATTGTTTTATCATATTGTTTTAATATGTTATGCTAGAGTGAAATGTTACAAAGGGGAAAGGGGGGAAAAGTTTCTCTCTACTCATATGTATTTAATAAAAATATATAGTGGCATATCTTCTTAATATTTGAAGTATCAGAAACTTACAAGAAAAGTGAGCCACTCCTTTCTTGAAATCTGAGAGGTTCTTATTTCTACTCAACCATGCTCCAAAATGAAGTCATGGAAATTAAAGAAACTTTATTTATTCATTTATTTTCAGTTTAGTTAAGTACAAGAAATCTGATTTCTGTGTGTCACTCTCTAGCTAAGGACCTATCAAGAGAACACCAGATGCTCAAGTCACCTGATCACTCCTTTCTTGTGTAGTTTCCACAGCAGTCTCCCTTGGGAACCTTAGCTGGAAACAAGGTCCTGAAAGACTGTGGAATCAGATCATATAAAACATACAAATCTTGAGGATCATCAGTGAGGCTAGGAGTTTCCTAGAAGGTCTACATTTCACAGGACAACTCATGAGACTATGGATCTTGTCAGAGTTGTGACTCAGTGTCTAGAGAAGAGCTGACTGGATCCCATAACTCTTAGTTTTTCTTAATTATGACCCCATAATCTACACCCTCTTCATCTTTCAATTTACCAGTTCTACAGTTGAGAAAGATCCAAAGAGGAAAATGGTTTGCGAAGACCATCTATCAAATTAGTGGTAGGGATGATTTCCAACAGCCTGTGAACCCTGAATCATTAATTTTGCTGTAGCATCCACTTTGGTAAACTGAGAACTGCATTGCATTGATGTACATTATTTCAAAAAATGCTTCATTAATTTCTAATCAATTGTTAGTTATGAATGGTGTTTAGTTCCAATGCCGCACTTGAGTTTTAAGTGTCTCCTTCTTTCCCTTCACCTTTTCCGATTCTGCCTTCCCTGCCAAGTTATTGTAAGGTCTTTGAAGCAACACATTCACTATGGAGGCCTGCTTTTATATAATTCTTGGTAAAATGCAGTGAGACTAAGGCCTATCACTGAGTTATACCATTAGCGTAATTTTCAGTGTGATCTACTAAACTAATCACATTTCAAGAATTTAAATGTCATGCCCTTTGACCCAGGAATTCTACTTCTAGGACTTTTAAAGAAACAATTCAACATTCAGGGGAGAAATGGGTAAATGTACATATGCATCCAAGAATGTCATCCAACAACAAAAATGTTGAGTGGCTTACCAATTTACATGTCCCATAATTAGGTTGGAATGTGCTGGAAAATGTGCTAGATAAAAAAAATCACTTAGGGGCTGGAGTTAAAAACAGCATGTAAGGTCGTTGCCTTGCATGTAGTCAACCTGGGTTCGGATCTCAGCATCCCACAAGGTCCCCTGAGTACCTCTACCGAGTGATTCTTGAGTGTAGAGCCAGGAGTAATCTGAGAGTGTAGCCAGATGTTCCCAACCTCCCTCCCAAATTTGGGGGTTGGGCTAGAGTGGTAGTACAGTGGGTAGGGCATTTGCCTTGCATGTGGCCAACCTAAGTTCAATCCCCAGCATCCCATAAGGTCCCCTGAACAGCACCAGGAATAATTCCTGAGTGTAGATTCAGGAGTAAGCCCTGAGGACCACCAGGTGTGGCCCCCAACAAAAACACATTAGAAAATGTTTTTAAAAATTATAATATGGGGATAGATTGTGCAGCTTGTAGGGCATTGGTCAGGAACGGAGCTCCCCCAGGTTTGCTCCTGAATACCATATATGGTTTCTTGAACCCCACCAGGAGAGATCCTTGAGCACAGAGCCAGGAGCAAACCCTGAGAATTTCTGGGTGTGACTCCAAAACCAAATAATAAGAATTATAATATTGGCCTGGAGAGATAGTACAGCCAGTAGGGCACTGCCTCACATGCTACTGACCTGGGTTCGATCCTCATTACCACATATGATCCCCCAAGTCCCACCAGCAATGATCCTAGAGCACAAAGCCAGGAGAATACTGAGAGCACTGCCTGCTGTGCCCCCAAAATATTAATTTTTTTAATTTTTAATTTTAATATTTTTAAAAATAAGAATGAAAAATATGCATCATAACATAAAGTGAAAAAGTAGGATATAGAACCTAAGGTATATTCATAACATGTTTCTATTTATATTAATGTTGTAGGCACCACACATTCAAAACACTGAAAAACTCTTAAGTGAAGTCTCTTAAAGTCAAATAGTCCCCCAGTTCCCTACTTTGCATGTTTGATCTAAAAATGAAGCCATCTGCAACTTTAAGGCCTACAACCCAAGTGAAAAATGTCCACTCTTGGAGAAACTTTTCACTCTGCAGGGAGACACTTCACACCAAACAGAACATCAGCCTCTCTGAGCACATTGACTGTAATGAGATTAGGTAGATCCTGTAAATCTTTGATCTGTCTCTGCCCCACCCACTGGGTCTTGGTTGTTCTTATCTTGTTTGTTGGTGTTTCACAGCATTTGCAAATGTCAAAGAGTTTCCTGGTTACTTTGCTATTTTTGTGAGGCTTCCCAGGAGCTCTCTTGGTAGATCTTCTTTGGGATCCACTTGGGGCTTACAGTAGACTTGTTTTTAATGCTTATAACATGTTTGGCTAGTGAGTGCAAAGGGGAAAAAATTAAATAAATAATACGGAGCCCCCTTTTGTCCCTGAAAGTTTCAAAGCTTAAAACTTTGTAAGGGTAGGTATGCTATTGTTTAAAACACTGAGTCTTAGAAAATGCATGGGGAGAGGGAGTATTGGGGGTTATATCAGAATCTAGTGGATTAGGACAAAATTAAGTCCTTCTTCCCTTAGGTCACCGTTATAATTCCTCATGATCAGTTCATTCTATTTCTTAATTCTGAAAGATACAGTACATTGTCAGTCTTTTGTGGGGGTACACACTGGGAATGTCTAGATACTTGTGTCTGCTAGATGCTGGGGAAGTAAATATAATTATAACAGGAGACCCTGCCCTCAGGGGTCACATAGTATGCTGAAGTAAAAAGGACCATACATGTGTAAAACTTACTTTATGTTATGTAAAATAATCCTGGAGCCTGGACTGGGCCCCAAATCCGGATTCTGAGTCCAGTTTTAACACACACACACACACACACACACACACACACACACACACACACTCTCTAACACACACAAACACACACACCCCGAAAAAACCTCAATGGTTTCTCTGATGCTTTAATAACATCAGTTCGTTAATAACATCAGTTCGTTCTCTTCCCCGAATGGGTTCAGCTTTTTAACTTTTCATCCAGTATTGATTAGAACAGAAAATAACCCTGCCACTGAAACATACTATATGGTAATACCCAATACCAAATGTGGAAAAATCCACAAGAACCCAAAGCACAGACAAATCCTCTATTATCTCCATCACCACCATCACCTGGTTGCTTCAGGCTGTAGACAAGAGCTTTGTTGCTAAGAAAATGCTCATTGCTCTCATGAGAAAAGACCCCTATCTTGAATTCCAGGTTTTACTCTTTTCAGTGTTAAAGAAAGAGTTAATCGGAGATGCTAGACCTTAAGTTCTGTTTATCCTTGACAGGTTCTACTAGAGAGATCTAACAGCACAATGTCTTTCCAAAGCACACAGCCTCAAATCATATCTACAGTCTGGACAGGAAGTCAATAGAAACGTCTCTAAACAGGAACTGGACACCTACTAGATCCTGATGCCTATTCAACCCAACCCAAATTCACCTTAATCCTCTGGGCATCTCACACCTTGGGGTAATAAACTGACAGGCAGTATCTCCAGGTGCCAGCCCTGTGTCCCTATAGTATCCACAACACACAAGTCACCTTGGCCCTGCCTACGTCAGGGCTTTTTAATTAATTCTGTCCATATTTGCCAGCAGTTATAATCATTTCCTTCTTGTGGCCAGGCAAGGCAAGGATGGATTGGATTCAACAGCACAGGCATAGTACCATTAAACTCGACTTTAGCAATTTTTCAATTAGGTGGAATCCTGTTTTCAGTGTCTAAACACCTGGTTGCTGAGAACCACCTCACCCTTTAGAGGCACTTACACTAAAATGCCAGCAAGAGAATGGCAAGAGAAAATGGAAAACCCCCCAAAATTAGTAATGAAATTAATAAAGGCTATTATTTTGGAGTTTTATTAAGAAGGCTTGATGATAATAGTGGTAAATCAATAAGGCACGAGGACTTCAAACCTTCTTTTCAAACTCATATCCTATAGCAATTTTCTATACCAGCACCTCTAAGGCTTCATGCACTTACCTCTGTTCGTTCCACATTCATGTCCAATCTCTGCTTTTCTTTTCTTAAATTGGTGAAGCTCCACAAAAATAAGAATACTTCATTTTTATTTCTTTAAACTTATATCCAGCACAGGATGCTCAGAAAATGTTGATTGCAGTAGGTAGAACTGAAAGAATTCTGTGTGAAATCTGATGGTCTGGGTTCCAGTTAAAGTTCCACAACTGACTAACTAGTGTAGGTCTCAGTTTCTTGTTCTCTAAATGATCATTTCTGATAAGGGACTACACTACTGGATTCTCATGAGAATCAAGTACACTGAGGGGGGAAAGTACTTTGAAAATTAAAACGCACACTTCAAAGAAGTTGAATGCTGAATGACTGAATGGACAAACTAACAAGTGAACTATCACAGTTAAATAAAGTAATCAGGTTATTTTGTAACAGATTCTGTGACTCAGATTCTACCTGGGAAATGGTGTATGTGAAGTGCCCCATCTTGACTTTGTAAGCATCCTTAAGTGGTTATTTCACTTCCCAAAATATTTTAACTCTTTAAGTGTATAAAGACATAAATTACTGCTCACGATTCATACTGATCCAAAGAAAATAAAAAAGATCATCAGAAAGTCTTTTTGTTCTTGAAATACAGAATTGGAAACGAACCATTTCCCAGTAGTGGGAACTGAAATCCAGTACTAGATCCTCCTTTTTGGTACCTTCTTCCTCTTTCTTCCTCCTCTTTCTACCTTAGACTCTCCCCACCCCAACCCACACCGAAAAGGAAAAACCATTTATTTTGAGCAACCTTGACTCTTCAGAGAAGGTATAATCAAAGTCCAAATTTAGCCAGGCTGTTCAACAAGGTGGATGTCTGAAGATACTTAAAAGCAATTAATTTGATGAAAAGCAAAGATTTAGGTTAATTTTCTACCCAAGGAAGGCCTGTATTGACAAAACAAGCACTGTCCCACACTTTCTTTTATTTGCTTTGCTTTCTTTTGGGAGGGTGGGAGAGCACACTCAGTGATGCTCAGGGGTTAATTTTGGCTCTGTACCCAGTAGTCACTTCTGGCGGGCTCAGGGGACCATATGGGATACCAGGATCAAATCCTGGTCAGCTATGTGCAAGGCAAATGCCCTACTGGCTGTGCTATCTCTTTAGTCCCTGCCCCACTCTTTCAACCCTTCCATTTCTGCAACAAATGCAGAGTGGAGACCGTGAATGTTGAAGAGAAAATAAAAAGGGATTCAGAGTGAATGGGTCTTAACAGGGGGCGAAAAAGAAAATAGAAGCATGGGCGCTGAAGAAAAATCGAAGTCACTCTCATAATGGAGTATCAAGGCTCATCAGGTGAAGCAACAACTTTATTAGAGTTTAACATTTCTCAAAAGTCCCATGCCTGTTAGGGCTGGAGAGATAACACAGAAGGTAAGGCATTTGTCTTGCATAAGGCCTACCCGAGTTCAATTCCCAGCATCCCATATGGTCCCCTGAGCACTGCCAGAAGTGATTCCTGAGTGCAAAGCCGGAGTAACTCCTGAGCATCACTGGGTGTGACCCAAAAAGCAAAAAAAAAAACCAAAAAACAAAAAACAAAAAACACTCAAAGTGGGTGAGCTGGGATAATATCCAAATTGCATAAGTATTACCCTCCCCTACTGCTGGCACCCCCCACATTAATATAGTTTCTTTCACTTTTCTTTTTCTATTTGTATTTTATTTACACCCTTTCTTTTTCCAGTATATTTCATCTCATAACTTGGGAGCCCACATTCCTACACAAAGTTAAATCTTTCTTGAAGGATCAAAATGAAGAAACAACATACCAAGATGCTTATCAAATCTGAAAACAGCAAAGGTTCAGTAAGAAAATAAAGACTCTAGGTGTTAAGAAGTGAACATTTTGGAGAAATGGAACATATTCACCTGTATTTGGTTATTTTTTCACCCACGTGATTGCCTTTCATTATATGTTGATATTTTTCAGGTCTTACCAATAAGTAGTCAGACAAGTTATGAATTGAGCACCTACTGTGTGTTTGCATTTAAAGGTCAACAGCCACTTTTCCTTATCTTTATCTAACTCTCTCATTTGAGATTAATAAAAACCTATATAAAATATTTCTTTGAGTAAGAGAAACCAAAAATAAAAAAACACTTTCACAAACTTTATGCACAATTGTCTTTGTACATGCATTTTCTGAATACTTGTTACAGGTCAGGATCTAAAGGCAGAATTTCATTAGTCTTTAAAATATCTTGTAGAGGGGTTTTATCAACTATACAGTATAGTTATACAGTATATTTAAATTTATTCATGTGTATATATTTGCATACCTTCTCCCCAATTCAATAGTATTTAATGTGTATTGACCTCTGTTCAGAGGTAAAAGAGGAAATTTATGTCACTGAAGTCTCTAAGGCCATGCAGGAAATAGATATCAACAAACATAAGCAAACTGAACTACGAGCAATGTACTTAGGTTGGATTTGGGAATATGATTGCTTTAAAGTAAGAAATAGGGGCATTACTCGGAAGGATGAAGTTTACACTGTATAAAATAATCTAAAATAAATGTATTTAAAAAAATCATCTGAACATAAGCATAGTCTTGAAGTAATAAGACCTAACATTTGTATGGTACTTGGGATGTACCCTTCTGAACATTTTACACTTATTAACTTAATTAATCCTTATGGCAATCTGGTAAAATGGACAATGTTCCTTTCCTCATTTTATACACAGGAAACCAAGGCACAGAATGGTTAGGCAATTACCATAAGACCGAAAATAACAAATAGCAGCATTGAGAATGGAATTGTAGCAGCTTAAGTCAATGCTTTTAGCCATTTTGCTAACTGCCTAATGAATGAAGAGTAGAACTTGAACAAGAAGATCAAAGAGATGGAGTGGGAAGGGGAGGAGGGCATATTAGACAGACAGTAGAGCTAAAACAATGACACAGAGATTAGGCATATACTTAATAAAGCTTTGTTTTCTCTAGAAAGCTGTCAAGTTTGCAAAGAACTTTCTCAGCCATTCTTTAATGTGCTTCTCTCATCATGACCCTGTGAAGGATGCTGTGATTTTTTATTCTAATTAGAAAGATGAGGAAATTGCTACTCAGAATAGGGAAGACACCAGCTGAACTAGTTCACTAAAGCTTGAGGTTCAAACTCCTCTGTGGTTCTTTAATTTTAGAGGTGTACATTTTTCCTGTACTGTATTAGCAACTTAAGCACATTTATGGCTCACTATTCTGAAGGTCCTGTTTTACCTTTTCATGTATGTTCTAATTTCATCCCCACAATAGCCGTGAGAGGTAGATATTGTTGTATTTCAATAGAGGAAACCATTTAATTCTTCGGTTACCTGATTAATTTTTTTAAGACTAACAGTGATTCCCTCTGAGGCATGTTCATTTTTAATTTCATGCTTTACCCACTGTTTAGTTGCCGGGAGCCCCTGAGGATGGAGCATTAGCACATGCAGCTTCTCTGAAGATGGAAAATCCCAATTAATACCATTGCCAAAATCTTCTAGTCACTTCTGCATTTGGCCAACCTTTCTTGTGTGGTGAAAGTCAATATATAAATATGAAACCTGGCTTCAGTTCCCTAAGATTTAATTGCATTATTAGGGAGTAATAGAAATTGGACTTTGTGAATTGATGGGGAAAGACTGTTAATAAGGAGGACCAATGCTGAAGACCGGTCAGCAATTTGGTGCAGTTGCTGAAACCTTTGATGTAACAGGAGGTACGCTAGTGGGCAGTAATCTCTAGCAATGTGAACACTTCCTAGTAGGGCATAGGTATATGTCCCCTGGACGGCAATAGGAATCGTTTTGCTAGGGAAGAGACTGGACTTTAATGGATCCAAGCAAGTATGTCAAATGCTGCAGAAAGACAATCAAGAGCCCTTATCAGTCCTCAGTCAGCCTCATAACCTTACTGCCTACAGTAAGGGTTGGATCCTCAAGCATCAGTGTTTGTGCATATTCATTATGGGTGCCATGTACCAAAGACTGTGAGTTCAGTCCTATTACCTTCTGGATTTGATAAAATCTCTTAGGAAAGTCATGACTTTAACCTGGAAAGACAATGTTTCGTGACAACGGGGGCAGAGAAATGGTTCAGGGGGTAAGGCATTTGCCTTGGATTTGATACAGGGTATCACATCCTGGGTCCCCTGAGCATTGCCAGAAATGAATCTTGAGCACAGAGCCAGGAGTAAGCTCTGAACACAGTCAGATGGGACCCCAAAACAACAACAACAACAAAATAAATGGACTAAAATAGAGAAACCACAATAAGAGAAAACAAGAAAAAAAGACAAGATGTCTCAAGCCTTGTGTGCAGGGGGAGGGAGAATGGGTGGAGGTTGGAGTAAATATTGGAAAGTTTCCATTTATCTTTAAGGCCAGGGTTATAATGAGGTGTCTCATTTTTCAATGCTGTCAAGTCTTTTGAAAGAGCATTCTCGAATTCTGGATGCCAAATTGGAGATCTGGATGATCTTTCTCTATGCCTCTTACCTTGGTTTGCACACTTGTTACAAAAGGGGTAGGTAGGTGGAGGTAACAATTGCTATTTCACATTTGAGGATTAAATGTAGCAAAGCACAATAAGTGGTTCATTAATGTATGTAGAAAGTAAGCTGCCTGATTTAGTGTCCAGCCATCCCAGTCACCTGATGAAAAATAGGACTTGGTTACTAGTTAGACTCCTTTAATGAGATATTAGGTCATCTGGTATAATACCTTAAGATGGTAGATGAGAAGGAAGAAGACAGTGTTTTGCCCAAGGGTGTTTAGAAGGGATTAGAATCCCAGGGGGTATATGTGAGTATGGAAGTTTGTGAGTCTTCTGAAAGAGTGAGATGCAAGAGCTTTTTGAGTCAGCTAAGCAGTCGAGTAGCTTCAGACATATTCTCATTTTATTCTGACAGTAGACATAGACAAGTGTTTCCTTCATCGTTTTTTTACATTTCTGCAATCTATGAATGCAGTATCTGTCTATTTATACATTTATCAGTCCAAATGAGCTTAATAACCAAAACCATGTATATTATCACATCTAGTACCACACCTGTTATGCATATGCATAATGATGCCATAGAGATTCTGTGAATGTTGATTAAGCTCCTGTATGTCTCAGAAAACAAGCCAGTTTCTGGGGAAGTGTGACCAGTTTAAAATTTAGATTGGAATAGCCCATGATCCAAAAAAGTCTTGTCATTTCCTACAACCATGTTTAAAAAAATAAACTTATGTTTAGAAAGCCCATTGGGCTTTGATTCTAACTACATTCTTTTATGCTTTTACTGAAAATTGAGTTGAAAAATTCTGATTTCTTCTAAATTGTTGCTGTTTGCTCTTTAGAGAAACCAAACATAGCAGGAGCTTAGAGAAGGGTTTAGACTTATAGATAACAAACCATTTTTTCTTCATTTTTAGAATTACTTTTAATGACTCAAGGTGATATCTGTCAAGGACCCTGATTACTCATGTAATTTTGTATTCAATTTTCCAAATTCAGCTAGCAGAGGCAGGACTGTTGTTTCAAATTATTTGCCTCAAGTTCTCTAAGAAGTCAATCTGTAGAAAAAGCATATTCTCCTGAAACAGAACCACTTTCTTCTGAAATATCTAAAATCTATGTAACCATAGGCAAGTTACTTAACTTCTCTGAATCCTGGATCTTATCACTACAGAAAGGCAGAATAATAAGTCAGAAATGTAGGTTTGGAGGAAAGGAAAAGTAACCCCTATAAACTCTGCCATTGTAGAGAATAAATAGCTAACTCATTTGGATAATCGCCTCAGGAAGTACTCCTTCCAAACCCTCCCATATTTGAAACCCAGAAAAAATATTTCTGAATTAGTCATAGATATGGAACCCCCTTTTCTCCTTTCTTTGCCACTGAAGTAGATGATCTACACATGAGTCTGAGTTATTACTTCAGCAACACACTCATGCATTCACTAATCCCCACTCTAAAAGTCTGGCTTTCAAAGTGTGTAACACTTTGCCATTCATTACCTAATTTGATTTTAATGGCAGCCCAAGAGTACAAAGCCAGAGTTTTTATCTTCTTTGACAGATGAACAAGCAGAGGGTTAGAGAGGTTAAGTGGCTAGTGCAGGGTCACCCATATAGATTCAGGTCTGTGACTCAGAACTGCATTTGTGAGTTTCTCATGGCTTGCACTTATGGGGTTTTCACCATACACAAAAGGCTTACCAAAGATTTTCTGGTATAAATGAAACCATGCAGGTAAGGGCTGATGGAGAATGGACAAGTTGGTCTGACTTCCCTTCCCATGGCTCCACTTGGCCTTTTCCCACTGTTCTACTCGCCAAGCCTTCATTTCTCATCCTCTATTCCACTGGATTCTCCACATGGTTCACAGCATCACTCAGGTCCAGTTTCCTCCAAATACCTTTTGGCCAACCATCTTTCTCATTTCTTCTAATAATATTTACTAAATCCCCATACTGTATTCTACTGCTCTTTATAGTGTATATGAAAGGGGATGATAAGATGTGAGACAAGGGATTAGGGAGGCAGTCCCAAGCTGATTATATTAAAGATTGAGGAGAGGAGGAAGAGGAGGAAAGGACTTTCTGGAAATGGTGCAGGGTGGAATAACAGGGGAAGAGATCCAGATAGAGGAGTCTGCATGTACCATAGAACTGAGCCAAGAGTGTGGGCCAGTACTTCGGAGGAACAGGGAGGAAGCTGATGTAGTCAGAGCAGAATAAAAGAAGACAGGCAATAGGAGAGGAAGGCAGGGAACAGAGAACTTTGTATCATATATACTTCATAGAACATTAGAACTTTATATTACTCTCATGGGAGTGAAGACCATTGAGGGGTTTGAACAATGTCAGCATTTTATTTTCACAGCACCTCTCTAGCTGTTCTGTTGGTATGGGCAAGGTAGGAACATGGAAATCATTCCTAATAGCTTTAGGAAGCTACTATAATAATGCTGGAGACAAACAATGCTGGTGAGACAGACAACTATGCTTACCACTATACTGCCAATGCTGATGCAAATATAAATGAATATAAAAATATAGTGAGAAGTTTGATTTTCCATACTTTGAAGCAGAGCACTTTGTAGCTTTACTTGTAACTTCAGTGTGGTTGTGGATAAAAGGAGTCTAATACAGTTCTAAGCTCTTTAGCCTGAATAACTATAACACATGGACCATAACTAATGACAAAAAAAGAAAGAGAAAGAGAACAAATGGAAGAAGTTGGTGTAGCATATAATATATATCAATTTATATATGTTTAGATACAGGATTCAGATACACAGTCAATTACAGATGGTTATACAGGCAGCTGGATTTCTGAATCTGGAGTTCCAGAGATAAGTTTAAACTGGAGAGAGAGAAAGTAAGAGTTGTCTGTGTTTCAATTTTATTAAAACTTGGAACTAAAAAGATCCCCAGGGAAGTCAGGGATAGCACAGGATATCCATGTGTTAAACCTTGGAATACTCTCCAGTTCAAGGTATAGGAGCAAAGGACTCACCAGTCAAAGTGCATGAAGAATGTTTAGGGAGAAAGCCCCAATTATCCTTTATGCAAAATCTTCATCTAACTTGTCTTCCTTCTCAACACCCTTTTGCGATTTCCTTGACAGAGGCTGACTAGGCATTTTTAGAGCAAGAGTTATGCCACTTCTCGGCTCCCCACAGAGTTTAGCATCTAGGAATCCTTCTATTAAATTCAAACTGATTGTTTTACAGCTGAGTCAGAAAACAATCACATATCAGGACCCAACAAATCACCTGGTTTTGTGATTCTCCAACTTTATTCTTTGGAGCATACAAAGGAGTTATTTCCTTTCATCATTGGGAACTCTATAAAACCGTTCTCTCTCCTTTCCTAGAAAGGCTTTATTAAAGCAACAGCATCCTGGCAGGCAAATGCCTGATTCCTTCCTTCTAGGAAATATTTCTGATTTTCATCAGACCTCAGACATTTCAGAAGGCTCCAAGTGCTTGGATCTAGTCAAGCACATCCACGGAGCAGAGGGGCCAAGGAAAGAACATGCTGTACTCAGAACCTTGGCCTCGTTTCAGCCTGACTTGAGAAGGAAAGACACCATCTGCACATTCTTTCCTCTCAAGAACCAACCAAAGGCCCCAAATCCTAGACAAGATCCTAAACATTATAGCATTCAAACACCTTTTAGTTGAGAAACTTGGGCACAGAAAAGTCCCAGTATCATGGTCAGAATTATAAACAAGTATAAATATCTTTGATCCAAGACTGAAAACCAGGTCTCTCTCAGCCTGAAAGGTTTTGCTCAATCTCAGATTTAACTAAATTATATTCACATTTATTGCTTTCCTGAAAATTTGCCAGGTGTTTTTGCATTTTATCATTCTTAATCCTCACCACAACTTCTAAGACTGATATATTAATACTACAGATGAGAAGATAAATGTTTGGACTGACAGAAAGTGCAGTGTCAAGGGCCATGTGATTGGTTTGTGGAAGGGCAGAATGAGAGCCCTTATCTATCCGGTGCTTATTCCAGCATACCTGCTGCTTTCCTCAGCTTATATATTCCCATTGTACAAGAAACTGCCCTTGTAACAATAGGTTGGCTTCTCAATCTTGATGTGATAGTGAGTGACTTACGTTTGAGAGCAAAATATGAAATTGCACTGTCTGGGTTTGAATCATGATTCCACCTCCTTGGGAGCTGCGCAATGTTGGGCTCTGTTATTTCCCTAAAACTCAGTTTTCATATCATAACATGGGATCAATGATATAGTTACACCCAGGGAGTGAATAAGCAATAGGCTTAAGTAGTTTACCATAAGGGCTGATGTATACAGTGAATGTTAAATAAATGTTAAATATAATAGCAATGACTGGTTCTATAAAAAATCTAAGGTGCTTTGGAACATGTTGTCTGCTTCTTCAAAATTCTTTTCTGGAGCATATCCAGGTGGTGAAATCAATACCAAAATACAGATCTTATACTTCTAAGAAGTTACAACATTCTCTGTGTCAATCAAGATTCAAATAGAAAAGAGAAATCACCACAGGTGATATATGCAATAAAGGATTTATTATAAGAATCATATCTTGCACAACTATTGTAATACCAAAGGTACAAAGTGATGAGTAAGTCTTAAAATGTCCTTTGAAATACCAACAAAAAGGATTGATGTTATATACACACATATGTGGATGAAAACACAATAAGGAAATTCACTAAAATATTCACAGTGGATATTTTTGAGTATTATGATACCAAGAAATTTAATTTTACTTTCCATGTACTTGATTTCTAATGTTGTAGCCAAAACAGTAATTCAAACAAAACTATTTGTTGATATTTATTATTTCTTACTTATCTTTACTTTGATTTTAACTTTTTTTCTTAAAAAATTCAAAACAGGGACCAGAGTGATAGTACAATGAGTAGGGAGTTTTGACTTACATATAGCTATCCTGGATTCAATCCTGGCACCCCATCTGGTCCCTAAGACTTTCAAGAGTGATATCTAAACGCAGGGACAAGAGTAATCCCCGAGCATTTATTTTTGAGTACATCCTCCAAATAAGAAAAATTTAATATATTATAAGCACTTATAATTGTAAAACAAATTATGGGGAAGAGATCTGGTTGAAGGATTGTAATTGAATGGGTATAGACTAGGAATGCAAAGTAGATAATCCCTTGATATAAATTAATTAATTTTATTCTTGGGATGGGCTGGAGCGATAACACAGAGGGTAGGGCATTTGCCTTGCACGCGGCCGACCCAGGTTTTATTTTTCCACCCCTCTTGAGAGCCTGGCAAGCTACCGAGAGTATCTCGCCGTCACGGCAAAGCCTGGCAAATTACCCGTGACATATTCAATATGCCAAACACAGTAACAACAAGTCTCACAATGGAGACGTTACTGGGCCCACTCAAGCAAATTGGGAGGACAGTGACAGTGATATTCTTGGGATTCTGAGAGTCATGCAAAAAAGATAATACCTTATAATCTTAATCTATATTAATGTGTTTATCGTTAGTACGTAGTAATTCAGATGTATATTAATATCTTATGCTACTCAGTTAAAGACACTTTGGCACTGTCTTCCCATTGTTCATCGATTTGCTGGAATGGGCTCCAGTAACGTCTTCATTGTGAGACTTGTTACTGTTTTTGGCATATTGAATACGCCATGGGTAGCTTGCCAGTCTTTGCCCTGCAGGAGGAATACTCTTGGTACCTTGCTGGACTCTCCCAGAGGGACGGAGGAATCAAAACCAGGTCAGCCACATGCAAGATAAATGCCCTACCCACTGTGTTATCGCTCTGCCACTCAATTAATAATTGACAAAAAGAACATTTGGATTGATGGTGCTATGAAACAGACACAATATGGGTGTATCTAGGAAGATGCCTTGGCCCATCTCAAGAGTTACCTGGGATTCACATTCCTGTATAAAATGTTCCTCTACAAAATGAAAAGCTTCCAAGTCAGGGTTTCTTGCCCTTATCTGTGTGCCAGATTCTAAGGTCATTACCAAAGGGAAGAACGGGGGTGTGGTGGGATGGGTGGAGCAGGTGCTGGGTGTTAAAGTGAAAATTATGCTCCTGGAGGTGTATTGGAGTATTCTTGGTGAAGCATTCATTTTTTTAATATATATCTTCCTGCATACAGCAAATTTTCAATAAATGCGTGCTTATTAAAAAAAAAGATAATTATGACCCTAAGGATAAACTCTTAAAGCAGATTTTT
Organism: Sorex fumeus; assembly: GCF_029834395.1. Classification (NCBI taxonomy): domain Eukaryota; kingdom Metazoa; phylum Chordata; class Mammalia; order Eulipotyphla; family Soricidae; genus Sorex; species Sorex fumeus. Next base: position 53,871,907 of record NW_026606101.1, read on the forward strand.
CTCCTCTCTACCATCATCCGGATCACCCTGGAGGAGAAATGCACATAGAAGACAAGAAGATAGAAACCTTTTTTGTATATCTGGTAAAGTATTATCAGGACAGAATCTAAAGTTCTAGAGAGAATTTAAGGTCTGGAAGTATCAAAAGATACATATATTTCAAGTTTCCCACTTGATCAATATGTACACCCAGACCCAGAAAGCCAAATCGCTTGTCTAGAGAAGCAGGAACAAGGGATCCTGGATTGAAAGAGGGTCCACCATACCTTAATATCTTTAAGATACTTCCCTCCACGGGCTGGAGCAATAGCACAGCGGGTAGGGCATTTGCCTTGCATGCGGCCGACCCGAGTCCGATTCCTTCGCCCCTCTCGGAGAGCCCGGCAAGCTACCAAGAGTATCTCGCCCACACAGCAAAGCCTGCCAAGCTACCCGTGACGTATATTCGATATGCCAAACACAGTAACAAGAAGTCTCACAATGCAGACACTGGGCCTGCTCGAACAAATCGATGAACAATGGGAGGACAATGCTACAAGTTCTACTGAGCAGTGCTACTTCCCTCCATGGTCAATTTTGTAAAGATCAAGAAAGGCTAGAAAGAGGACTAGGACCATGAGTCTTAGTCTTATTAGGTAGAAATTAAAACATTTATCATGCAGGCAAATAGACTACATTGGTTCATTTTCTTCAACACTCTAGACTCCCCACAAGAATAGACTTAATTTTTGATCAACAATCGTTGTCCAGTATTACAGAGATGATCCGTATAATGACCAGTCTATATTTAGTTAGACAAATCTTCCTAACTATGCAAACAGACCGACTTACTGTGTACTCACATTTTCTTTCCTCTCACTGACAGCAAAAATATATCTGCCTAAGATTCTCCATAAAGCACAACTCAAGAGTCTAAAGGCTTAATCTTAAAAGATTATTGAGTGGGAAGAGGCAGAAAGGCTTAGAAAAAAATCAAGCCAAGCATAGAATCAGAAAAGTGATGATGTTTGATGCTTCCATTAATTGGGCATATGGTGTAGACTAAGGCATTTTCACTCCCTGGACCTAGGTTCTTTCATCAAAAACTTGGGTAATATTTGTTCTTGTCTTTCAAATCCTGCCTCGTGGTTAAGAGGACCAATACAAGAGGCATAAAAATATTTGTACTCTCATTAACTATAGTTCTAGTGGTAATTCTCGATAGCATTATAAAATTAATGGAAATGAAACATCACTTGGTGAAAGTGAGATCTGTCCACAAGACGAAAATGGCTTTCAGATATCAAATATATTGGTGAGTGGGTTGATGTGAGAAGATAGAAGGAACAGAGCAAAGAAAAAGTTTTTTTTCCTTTTCCTGGAAAGCTCTGTTGTTTAATCTTCTTTTTGGAATAAAGAAATCCCAGCCATATTCCAGGAAACAAAACATAAGCTTCTCTTTGATGTCATCACTCACCCAGTGGCCTGCATCACTTCCCTTATTTCTTTAATAGATTCAAAATCCTTATGTTTGGATTTCTTTGGTGACCATGCTTGATGTTTAATCTCCCTGAAAAAAGTATTATCACTTAACCAACCAGAAGGAAAACAAAATAAAAGATCAAAGAGAGAGAAAAAGGGAGAGAGATAGGGATTTGTATTCTTTGGAAGGATGGTGGATCATGAGACTTACATGCTGATTAAAAGCCAAATAGTTTTCTTCAAATAGTGGAATCCACAGCAGTGTCAGACTGGAGCAGGCAGGAGCAGAAACATGAGTCCCACTCATCAAGTAGTTTTGTTACCACCCATTTGTGGTTCCCAAGAGAGAACACTGACTGGTGCAAGCCAGGCTTCACCACTCTGACCTGCAATAACAAGCACGGACCTGGCCTTTCAGGTACAATCCTTCTAGGGATGGGCCTCTTTCCCCTGTCTTGGGTTCCGCCTCAAGGCAGGGTGAGTCCTGTAAAGATTCCAAATACTTCTTCATCCAAGATCAAGATGTTATGTCTACCCATGCTGGACCTTGCTCCTTTTTGAACCAGTTGACAGATCAGCACATGTCCTTCCTGAGAATGATGGGGTTCATAGAACTTTCTAAAGGACCCAAGAAGAGGTCAGGAAAGTACTTCAGTAGCTCATTTACTATGTCATTCTTTAACTCCTGAGTCACTCTCCACACCCTACAGTTCAAACCGAAATTCAACCCTCTTACCAGATTTGGAAAGATGCTGCAAATGTTGCCTCTCCCATGATTATGGCAATTTGACACGGTCTTCTTCTTTCTACATTTCAGATCTTCTTGTACACCTCCTTTCAAGTGGTCGATTTTCAGCTGGATCAAGGAATGATCAGCTGGTATAAGACAAAATAAATGATCATTAGGCAGTGTTGAGTCTTGAACAGCACAAACATAATTATACTAATTGGTGGATTGGTGAAGGTTCAGTTGGGAAATAATACATTTTAAGGAAGTGTAAACTTTTAACTTCTGAGTTGGAACAGGAAGCATGAGAAGAGGAGGAGTGGATTAACTATAGCATAACCCTATGTGGACTGAGTTGAGCATAAATTAAGTCAGGGTCAGGAATTCTCAGAGGATCCAAGAAGAAATAGATAAACTTGGATTGGTTAAGTACCACAGAATATAACACCAAGGCAATCTTGTCTCCTCATGTTCACCAACAATAAGTTTGAATGTACCATCCACCTCTCCTAAATGTTTTTTCCCCATTTATAATGTTACCACAAATATTTAATAGAAATTCATTGCCCAGATTCCCATGACTAAATTCTAGAATTCTAGAATGTTAGTGTTTGTAATATTGAGACCAATTAGCTTTTATACCGAGTTGACTTCTCTCTATTATTCAACAAGTTTAAACAACTAATTTCTTTTTTTTAACTATAAAGATAAAACTCATCAACCATAGTCCCACTCAGTTGCCTTCTTTTTAAATAAAATCAGAATTAGTTCCTCTAATTCTTAGTAGAGTTCTCTATTCTCATTATCATATGTATAGAATATTATGATCTCTATAGTATTTTTTTGGAATAGGAGAATTAGTAAGCAAATAAATTAAGTTAGGGAGTAGAGTAATGAATTAACCTTCACCTGTCTCCCCATCTGTCAACTTTGTGGAGAAAGACTGCCAACAGCTCTTTTATCACATCAATAGACAGCAATGAAATACATGGCAAACACCATTTAATTTATCTGTATATAAATATATCAAAATTAGTCCCCTTAGGAAAAATGTTTGTGCACAATATATCAGATATAAGGTTGATATTCAAGATCAATAAAGCACTCACAAAACTCAAAAATGAAAAATCTACTGATCCTCTACACATATGAGGCATGGAGATGAACAGACACTTTTTCAAGTAGACATGCAGATAGAATGTGCTCATATAAAAATGCGCTCATTATCACTCATGATTAGGGAAATGCAAATCAAAACAACAATGAGACCTCATCTCATGCCTGTGAGAATGGTCCATACAAAAATGTCTGGAAACAGCGAGTGTTGGTGGGGTTGTGGTGAGAAAGGAATCCTCATCAACTATTAGTGGGAATGTTATCTGGTTTAACTTCTATAGAAAACAATATGAAGATCTATCCAAAAAATGCTATGCAACCCAATCTACCAATCCTTGGCATCCATCCCCAAGGTATAAAATATTAATTTGATGGGATTTATGCACACCTATGTTTATCACTGCACTTAGTACAATAGCTTAGATATGGAGACAACCCAAGTACTCAACTATGATAAGTGGATCAAGAAGTTGTGGCATTAAGATGCAACTCCAAGAAAAAAAAACCCATCCAATTTGCAGCAACTTAAATGAAACTAGGGATATCACATTGAGTGAAGTAGTCAGAAGAAAGGAGGGAGATAACCATATCCACCACCTTCTCTAAATGACCACAACTTCATTCATGTGCTCTGCTCATCATTAAGTCTCTAATATTATGTATAGCTGCTACTTGTGTGGCTATTTGGAATATTTTTTTGAAATACCTAACTTTTCAGCTAAGTCATCTCATCAATTAAGTTATATAATCCCCAATTAATGTCACATTATTCATCATTAATGCATCATATTACAAAACAGGGCAAAGTGAGACCCTAACATCTATTGGCAAGTTGCAATGTTTGTTATGTAAATATAAATACAAATAAATAATAGCATCCTGAAAATATTTCTTAGCCATATTTTGAACTGTTATTTATTTATTCTAAATGATGTTTATATTAAAAGACTATCTGCATAATTTAAAGTCAGAGCATTTTACAGTTGAGCTTGGTCCAGCATCTGGTTATAAATTTGTTGCATAAATAACGTTTTCTCTAATGTATATATTTTTAAAACTATATTTGCCATTTTAAATATAAAAGAAATATATAGATGAAATCAGAAACTGCCTGAAATTTATGTGTTTTAGAGAAACACATATTCCCACAAACAGATTATGGATTATGATAGGTACAATGTCCAGTAAAGAGAAAGTAAGTATGTGATATTGAAATAATTATTCTATGATTCCCTAAAAGTCTTAGGTGAAAGCTCTCAAACATAGAACATCATCATGATGATGGAGTTCTGTTACAGAGGACAATAATATGGTAGTTTAGAGAAAGCAGATCTTGGGCAATTGGGAAAACTGTCATCCTATAAATAAACTTGTTAAAATATGCCAAAAATATGATGAATAATCCTATTTCATGCCCAAGTGAAATGTGGGCATCCTTTCTTTTGCTTCTGAAATTCATCAACAGCGTTTTATTACAAATATATGAACAGCTGGAGTCAATGAAAGAAGCCCAATAAAAACAGCTAAACTTTCGGGAGTACTTACTAAAGCCAGACATTCTTCTTTGCAATTTACAGGTATTGGCATTTTTGTCTTCACAACAACTTGGTAGAAAAGGCTTTGTCGTGATCTCAATTTTTATACGTGCTGAAGTTATATAGTTGCTGCATGAGGGAGTCTTTGTTCAGAGTGAGGGAGTGACTCCAAAAGAGCCTGGAATTTTCAACCACAGTTTTGCACTGCCTTTCCGGACCCTGGGCTGGTGATCAGGACCTTCACGGATAGCAGCCCAAGTTGCAAGGGAGAAGTCCATGGCGGTAAATGCTTGTGTAGAATCTTTGTAGTTCCTATTATTGCTTCAGTGCCACTCACTGTCATCCTTATGAGAAAAAGCTTCCTATTTTGATGGTGAATCACCTACTTACTCTTTTTAATCCTCAGCTGAATTTCCTCTTTAAAAACTGGGGCCTCTTCATGTTTAGCATTACCTTACTGGACATCTCTCAATGTTCTGATCGCCGTTTCCTGAGTTTGAATTACTCTGCCAATGCCTGCCCTTTCTTTCTTTCATTAAACTTGAAAAACACTGGTCAGTTCTATTCTTGCTGAACTGTTATCTCTCAAAACACCAGTACTCATGTCCTACTTATTCTTTGTTTTAATACTATCTGCACACCATATATCACCCTTTTAATTAATTTAAAAAACAAGAGAATAATGAATGAATGATTATCATTTGAGGGCTTTCTAGACTCTCCTGATGATCAGCTCTGATTCCTTAAGTAGTTAACTAGGCAATATTTCATTAAGTAGCCACAGTCTAAAAGGGAATAGAGTGTCCTGTGCATAGAAAGGCAAAATTCATGCTTGAAGATTCACACTTTCTTCATTCATCCATTTTCTGTTCATTAGAATAAAAAGCATTTATTGGGCACCTCTGCTAAGAACATACAGGAAATGGTAAAATGGATATTAGAAATCATTGATTTAAACCAGAAATTCCTAGTTTTTAGTTTGGCCTCAGCAGCTCAGCAGTTGATAGTTGTAAACTTGGGAAACTTTCTCTCTCTCTCTCTCTGTCTCTCTCTTTCTCTCTCTCTCTTTCCCTCCCTCCTCTCTCCTCTCTCATTCTGCCTCTCATTTGTATGTTGGGAGCACACATCATGAAGGATCATGTGGTACCAGAGGCAATTTAACCATTGGGCAACTTTTCTGGCCTTGTTTTCTAATTTGAAAAATGAAGAAAATACCAATATAAAACACTGAATTAGCTGTGAAACTAAAGGTAATCAGGTAATCGTGTTTTTGTATGCAGCCTTGTTTTTCAGGTTCATGTGGTCACCCTTGAACATATATCTCACTTGCTTGTCTCTGTTTCTTCCCTTGCTTATTTCTATGCTGGAAAGCCTGTGTTCTCTCCTGAACACATATTTCCCCTTATCCTCTCCTTTCACTTCTTTCTAAGCATCTTTCATCCCATCTAAACTACCTTGCTTCACTGAAAAGAATGTTTGGAGCTCAATAAATCTTAGCCTTTAGCTTTTATTATTTCCTTGGTCAATGAAACCAAGAGAAATGAGCTTTTTTTCATTGTTCTCAAAGAACTGACAAACTCATGAGAATATGGATTATTATAATGTGAGACACTGATAATAATAAAAATGACATGGAAGCTCAAATTAAGAAAGAGGACTTGTGGAAAGTATCATGTTAAGAGAAATGAGTCAGAAAGAGCAGGATAGACACCGAAAGATTGCATTCATCTGGGGAACATAAAGCAACAAAATGGGAGACTAACACCCAGGAGTGTCCAAGATTATTACCAGGAATTTTGATCCATGACTTGGAGGCCAGCCACATGTGCTTGGGGGAAAGGAATCTCAGATAGAGAAGAAAGCACCAAATAAAGTGTGTTGGGAGGATCCTCCCAGGGTGGGAGAAGCATGCTGAAAGTAGTCTATAGACCAAACATGATTGCCACTTAATGCCTCTCTTGCAAACCAGAGGACCCAAAAGGAGAGAGAGAAAGAGGGGGGAGAGAGAGAGAGAGAGGGAGAGAGAGAGAGAGAGAAAGAGAGAGAGAGATAGAGAGAGAGAGACAGAGAGAGAGAGAGAGAGAGAACAAAAGGGAATGCCCTGCCACAGAGGTAGGGCGGGATGGGAGGGAATGGGGGTTGGGAGGGATGATGGGATCCGTGGTGGTGGAGGATGGGAGCTGGTGGAGGGATGAGTACTTGATCATTGTATAACTGAAACCCAAGCACAAAAATTTGTAAGTCCATAACTGTACCTCATGGTGTTTCACTAACAAAAAAAAGAAAGAAAGAAAGAAAGAAAGAAAGAAAGAAAGAAAGAAAGAAAGAAAGAAAGAGGACTCGTCACAGGGAAAATGATATAAAATATCCTTCCTAGAGGAGGCTTCATCTAGAGGAGGCTTCATTTAAGCAGGTTTAGATATACAGACATATAGGGGAAAAGAATTCTAGGAGGGAAAATTGCCCAACAAATAAACAGAGGTATTAATATATATATATATATATATATACATACATACATATATATATATAAATTCTGGTCTTTGGAGCCACCGGTTGTTTAATTTGACAGAAGTATGAGAGATATTAAGAGAATAGAGTGACAGGAGCCTAGAGGAAAAGCTGGGAAATATCTTGTGGGAGAATCTAAATAACTATACAAAGAGTTTGTTTTCCATTCTTGTAGAAGGAACATGCAGCTGTGAATTTATTTGCACCATTCATTCATTTCATTTTTATTTTCAGCTGCAGAGAGGTATGGACATCTCTAATTAAGCCTTTTAGATTTTAGTCATTACTTCCTTCATGTTGGGAAAGTGTGATCATCTTCCAGTGTGCTTTAGTATTATCCTGACACGCCTCCCTGAGTGACTCAGTCGCCCTGTGCGATGAAGAAATGAAGGAGGAAGTGAAGAAATCCACATGGGCAGGTTAGATAACCTGCTGGGGAGAGAGTTGTAACCTGCGTGGGCTGGGAGGTAAATTTTACGGCTTCTTACTCCATGACTTTCTTATTTCCCTAAGTGGGGGAACCAAAGTGATGTTGCCCAAGGGGCAGAGAAGGAGCTTCAATGACACAGCTCTCCAACTGGCCGTTGCTTCTGCTGCCACAGGTCAGTTTCCTTGATTGTGATTTGCAGAAGTGAGTGCCATACAAATTAAAATCAGTTGTAAATATTTTCTTGCTCCCCTGACTTGGCCGACTGGACACCTTTCCTCTAACCGCATCCTAGGTTTCTTAAAGGACCTCAAAAGAAATTGTTATTGACTCAACTCTGGGGTTATTTATAATGGAAATCCGGTCTCTTTTTCCTTCTCTCCTCCTCAAAAGAATTGGACTCTTAATTTGAACCTTGGGGAATCAGAGGCCCAATTTGCTTTATTTAGCTTTCAGGACATTGTAATTTTTTTTCCAAAGAGCTCAAAGTTCCTCTGAAGGCAAAAGTATGCTATATCCCAGTCTTGACCAATTTAAGCAACTTGTTTTCTTCTCCCACTGAAGCAAAATCGATAAACAACGGGAGGACAGTGACAGTGACAGTGTTTTCTTCTCCAGATCCCATTTTCATTTTTCCCAAAGTTGGATATTCTCTTTATTCCTTTCCTTAAGCGGTTTTGAATAAACTTTTGAGCATAATCTAGAGGCAATTTACTTAAGCAACACACACACACACACACACACTTTTATATAGCTTTTTTCAAGGAGTTTTCTTTCAGGTTCAAGGAGAAAGTTTTGTAATTTATGTGTTCTGTATTCTCAAGACTTGAAAAGTTATTCTTACTCCTGGTAAGTTCTTCAACATTGTTGACTAAACGAATTTGTTTGTGAGCATGCCTGTGCTTCTTTATGTGAAAATAATGATCTGACATAAATTACTATGATTTTTTATTAGTTTACATTTTCTTAGGTCCTTGCTTACTTTATACTCTTTAATTTTTCTGTCTTCCCCAACCCCAACACAACACAACACAAACTCATACACACACACACACACACACACTAACTGTTAAGTTTTTTTTTTTATTTTTTATTTTTTTATTTATTTATTGAATCACTGTGGGAAAGGTTACAAAGCTTTCAGGTTTATGTCTCAGTCATGCAAATATCAAACACATTTCCCTTTACCAATACTTATTTTTTACCATGAAGAACCCCAATAAAACCCCACCCCCCACCCCTCCCCGTCCCTGTGAGGCAGATGAATTCTAGTTAACACTCTATCTGCTTTGATTAGATTCATTGTTTTAATAAAAGATTCACCACTATTATTTAGAGTTTACCCCCCCCCCAAATCAGACATGTTGAAAAAGCATTGTGAAGTGATTTGCTTTCTACAGCTGGGTTCAAGAATTAAATGTTGGTTTTGGATTTCTGCTCTTTTACCTATTGACCCTGGAAGTATTTCTACTGAAAGTCAGATAGTTAAGAAATTGGTTTCTGTGTTCTGGAGTCCTGGCCGTGCTGGAGAGCCGCTCGCGGGGGGCAACCGGTGGCCTCGGTAGGGCGTGAAGGGCGGAGCGAAACGCCCCCCTTCCCATGAGGTTTTAGTCGCCCCCACACTCCCGGCTCATACCTGCTGTCCACAAGGCTCCCATGTGGCCGCCATCTTTCTTTCCAGAGAGGAGAGGGCGAATGGGGCAATACCCTTTCCCCTCCGGCAGACTTGATGGCCTGGATCAATGCATAGTCCATTCACTTTTCTGCTCCAAGCTGCTGGGTTCTGCATTAAGTCCTTGTGCTTCTGGGGCCGTGGCCGTGCTGGAGAGCCGCTCGCGGGGGGCAACTGGTGACCTCGGTAGGGCGTGAAGGACGGACCAGAACGCCCCCCTTCCCATGAGGTTTTAGTCGTCCCCACACCCCCGGCTCATACCTGCTGTCCACAAGGCTCCCATGTGGCCGCCATCTTTCTTTCCAGAGGGAGGAGGGCGGAAGGGAGCAACACCCTTTCCCCTCTGGGCAGAAATGATTGCCTGGATTAACGCATAGTCCTTTCACTTTTCTGCTCCAAGCTGCTGGGTTCTGCATTAGGTCATTGTGCTTCTGGGGCTGTGGCCGTGCTGGAGAGCCGCTCGTGGGGGCAACTGGTGGCCTCGGTAGGGCATGAAGGGCGGAGCGAAACGCCCCCCTTCCCATGAGGTTTTAGTCGCCCCCACACTCCCGGCTCATACCTGCTGTCCACAAGGCTCCCATGTGGCCGCCAACTTTCTTTCCAGAGAGGAGAGGGCGAATGGGGCAACACCCTTTCCCCTCCGGCAGACTTGATGGCCTGGATTAACGCATAGTCCTTTCACTTTTCTGCTCCAAGCTGCCGGGTTCTGCATTAAGTCCTTGTGCTTCTGGGACTGTGGCCGTGCTGGGGAGCCGCTCGTGGCGGGCAACTGTTGACCTCGGTAGGGCGTGAAGGATGGACCGGAATGCCCCCCTTCTCGTGAAGTTTTAGTTGCCCCCCACACCCCCGGCTCATACCTGCTGTCCACAAGGCTCCCATGCGGCCACCATCCTTCTTTCCAGAGAAGAGAGGGCGACTAACTGTTAAGATTTGGCTTATGTTCTATTATGCTGGATATGTTGATTGCAAACTTCTTAAGACTTTCAGGAAGCTTCATTTTGCCAAAAGTACTATAAATTTATACCATATATACCATGTATACTTCTAAAACTATTTTGGGCCTCACTTGGAAATCTTAGGACTTTCTCCTGGCACTGTAGTCAGGGACTACTCCTAGCAGGACTTGGAGTACCATACGGAGTATCAGGGATCCAACCTGAGTGACTGCTTGCAAGGCAAGCACCTTAACTGCTGTCCTGTCTTTCTGGCCACTCTAATAATTCCTCCCCTCACTTAATAGTTGGGTGGCCTTAGAGAAGTAAATTAGATGCTTTGGTCTTTCAATTAGATGAGAGGGTGGAGAATAAATTATTTAGAGATATTGATACATAGCATGTGCTCAATTAGTGTTTGTTACATGAACTTTTTGTATGTATAAATGAAGGACTTGTCATAATGATGCATATGTACTTTTAGGCTACCAGTCAACTTTTTTTGGGGTAAAAGATCAGACATAAAAATCCAGTAAGATATTTTAATTATTCATAAATTTATTATATATGTAATATATAGTGGTAAGCTATATGGCTTACTATTTAATCGAAGTATTTGAAAGAACTTATAATAAGATAGTGCAGACAATGTCATTATTAACATTTGGATTAAAAGTAAGTATGAGTCATTTGTTGAAACAAATAATTCTATAGTCCTGTAAGATCACTTAGTGCTTTCTCAAACACATACTCTAATCCTATCACAGTTATTAGCAAGACATTGTTACTTATTGTTATTCACTGTTACTTATCTGAGGGTGTGCAAGTGACTTTCCTGGTTTTCACTGCTTTAATATGAAGTAAAAGGGCTCAGAAATGTTTAGAAGTTTGTATCACAATGCTCTCTTCCTCACAAAAGAGCTAGATATAATAATCTTTGGAATCTATTTAAACCACAGTCTTGCCTTTTCTAAGGCCAGGACTTTGTTGAAGGGGCAATAAAGCAATAATCACCTCTGGCCATCATTCTGATGTAAATCCTACGTGACCTAAGGAGATTTAAACACTTTTCTGAGCTACAGTTGGCTTGCATGTAAGATAGTACAGATTTTTGTGATGATAAAATGAGGTAGTGCTCACTGTGGGGACATATTTGACCTAGCAATATAAAAGTTCAACTATGGCCTTGATAATCTTAAAGCGAATTCTTGGCTGTCAGAAGGTTTGACTCAGAAAGTTGTTGAAGGAATGGAGGAGAAAGTCCCAGCTAGAATTAAAGAGAAAGGGAGAAGACACCTCTAAGAATAAGAGCCCATGGCTATTGAGTTCATTAGACAGGGCGTGGCACAAAAGGGAGAGTGAAAGAATGAAATCTGAACCAGGAGATCTGAGTTCTCTCACCAAGGTCTTTAACACTGGTCCACGGACCAGTTTCCCTGAAATTTCCCAGTACTTCCTGAAAAAGTTGTAGCCACTTAGTTGACAGTGATTTTTAATTGTTTGTGTAGTCACTGGTGTACAATTTGCATGTGTCAATGTTGGACTCACTGTTCTAGATATTTAGTTGCCAATTCAGTAATTCATTTTGGTCAGATCTTTCTCCTTTCAGGGTTTCAATTTACCATCTGATAAAAAATGGACACAGATAATCAAATATCTAGGGATTCATTCAACCTAGCTTTTGTTTTATAAATTGCAAGAAGTCAAGGAATTGCTGAAGAAAAGAAACACAAAAGATTCGAACCCTGAAGTTGTGTTAGTCTCTTTTTGGTTCTTATATTCTGAGCATTTCACATTCTGTGCCTAAATTACTCCCCCCTACCCTCCACTCCCCGCCTGTCAGGCAATGGTTAGAGCCTTTGGAGACCCTTAGTCATCATGTCATGTAAGAAACATGCTTGATCTGATGATTTCCGACTTGGCTGTCACTTTTATGATCAAGCTAGATGCAGCTAATTGTGAGAATATTTCTGTGATGAAAAATGGGATCCCAGTCCTAAGCAAAGATAAAATCGATAAAAGGAGGAGTGAGGAGAAAAAGGAGGGGTAAAGGAAAGGAATAAAAGAGAAGGAGACTAGAAAGAGAAAAAACTGACTTGGAGGTAAATTCACATTTACAAGCTCCTAAAGAAACTAATATCCATCTTGATCCTCATAAGCACCCTGCGATTATTATACTTTTGCAGAAGAGGAAACTAAAGCTCAGAGAAATAAAATCACTGCCAAATACCATGTGAGTCAATCTCATTCCAGGGGGCTTTCTTCTGAAAATCTTTTTCTTTGTAGTATTTGGGTATGTGTGTACAAGTAGGTGAGAGTGTTTTCGTGTGTGTGGTCTTCATCACTATTTTGTGTGAGCATCTTATGGATGAGACTTGAATTTTACTCCATTTATGTTCTCCCTAAGTAAGTGGGGGCTCAATATTTTATACAAAGTAGATGTATTGTTGGATGGATGAACAAACCCCCAAGTACAGCACCTAAAATTAGACAATCAGATACCATAGATATGACATCTCTCTCTCCTGGTTTTATTGTGTTGGGGATAGACTTAGGTGATACTGTTTACCAAGATAAAGCCACTCATCTTTTCAGGAATCAACTTGAGAATCCAGGCATGGTGTTTAGACTATTGGTCACTTTGCATGGAGACCTATGTACTTTGGGAAATTCTTTCACAGGATATTTAATTTAACAACATTGTAAAAAAGTAATTATTTGTAACTCATTTGTGGAAGGTAAGTGACTTACTTGGCATCATCTAGTATAGGAGTGGTTGACCCTAGATTTGAAATAATTCACCAGGGTTCTGGGCCCTGTTCTTGGTGCTCTGTCTCTGTCTGCGATATCTCCCAGTGTTTTAGCCAGCTCAACAGGAATACCACTTGTGTGAACACAAATCATCTGATAATTTTAATACTAACAGAGTCAAGATTATCAAGAAAATACATTGCTCACATATTTTAAGTTAAGGAAAGATCTTCCCTTTAGTATAGTCACTTACATTGATAAAATAGTTATATGAAAACTCTGTTAAAATTGATGTTGCCCATGAGGAAAGATAAATGTTGGTCAGTTGTACTACTCCAAATCTTGGGGGGAAAAAAGTCCCTAGGTAAGGTGACAGAATCGGACTTTTGTGTCTTCAATTTTCTTGAACATTTTTTTCAGAGGATTATTCATTCAGCCCTTCTGTAGTACTTGGACATTTTCCATGAGTGGTGATAATCTGAGAAATTGTTGATTTTTTTTCGGTAGTCATCAAACATCAGCCAAGCGGCACAAATGCTGAACAACTTTGACCGTGAATGTGGAAAGGTCGGACTACAGCTGAATCTTACGAAGACAATGTTTATGAGAAACAGCCTTGTTCCTGACGTTCCATTCGCTCTCAACGGAACCACCATCTCCGAATGCAACAGTTATATATACCTAGGTCGAGAAATCAACATGATGAATGACCTGGCACCTGAGTTGCGCAGGAGGAAGAGAGCGGCTTGGAATGCCTTCAAGAGCATTGAAGAAATAACTAAAAGGACAAAGAACCTCCAGCTACGAGCACATCTCTTTGATTCCACTATTCTTCCTGCATTAACATATGCCTCAGAGACCTGGACCCTACGAAAACAGGATGAGAACGCTATTCGGGTCTCTCAAAGAGGAGTCGAAAGAACTATGCTTGGAATATCACGATTAACTCAAATGAGAGATAGAATCCGGAGTTCTGATCTTCGTCAACGCTCAAGAATCAGGGACGCTGTCTCATTTGCCAAGACATCAAAAATCAGATGGGCTGGACACGTAATGAGGTTTACAGACAACCGCTGGACTAGAGCCATTACTGATTGGATTCCACGGGACATCAAAAGATCACGTGGACGCCCACCTATAAGATGGTCAGACTTCTTCGTCAAGACCCTAAATGATCGGTTTGAGGCTCTGCATGTTCCTAGAACGAACAGATACCATTGGGGTACGCTAGCATGCAACCGGGATGAATGGAGACATTACTGGCACCCGCTCGAATAAATCGATGAATAACGGGGATTAAGTGATTAAGTGATAAGAAGTGATTAAGTCATTATTTGTATATAACATGGAAAGGGAAACATTTGGGGAGAGGGTCAAATATAACCAGCGGTTCTCAGGCTCTATTCCTGGCTCTGTGCTCAAAAGTGACACCTGAAAGTGCTCAGGACAGTCTAGGTGGTGCCAGGGATCAAACTGGGCTCAGTTTCAGCCAAGCATGTGACTTTCTATCTGCACTTATCTCTGGCCCTCAAAAAATTTCTTAATTTTTATTTTTGTTGATTTATTATTGCTTTACAATACTAATAAATTTTAGAGACTTGTAGCATCCCTCTCTAAGTGTATAATCATCACCACCCCATCATCAAAGTTCTGGTACATTCTATCATCAAAAAGATCCCGCTGTTGCTTGTACCCTTTCTCTGTTTCCCCTCTGATATCCATCATATTTCCCTCAGTCTTGGTTTGTTTTGTTATTTTTTACCAGTTGGCTTGCTTTGCTTATTATTATGATAAAACTTTTACTTATTATTATGAAATTTTATGATAATTGTTTTTCACATCATACTTTTCCACTTAGCATACTCACTTCAAGTTCTATCCAATCTGTCCCAAAGGGCAAAGTTTCATCTTTCTAATGGCAGAGTAATGTTTCATATTTTTCAGGGAGTGCATATTTCTGAAGAAAGTAATATTGTTAACATATGAGAAAACGTAGGTCACAGAGAATATTCATTAAATAAACATTTTGTGACTATGTACTCTATGCCACACACATTCTAAGCATCAGGAATATGGGGTGAACGTTCACAAGAGATAAAATCTCTGGACTCAGAGCTTATATCCTAAAGGGAAGAAACAAACAAAAAAGATGTTACTGGAAAGTATCATGCTAAGCAAAATGAGTCAGAAAGAGAGGGACAGACATAGGAAGCTTGCATTCATCTGGGGAACATAAAGTAACAAAATAGGAGACTAACACCCAAGAATAGCTGAGGTAAGTACCAGGAGTTTCACTCCATGGCTTGGAGGCCAGCTGCACATGCTAGGGGAAAAGGCAGCTCAGATAGAGAAGGAAGCATGAAACAATGGGTGTTGGGAGGATCCTCCCAGAATGGGAGATGCATGCTGAAAGTAGACTATAGACTGAACATGATTGCCACTCAATGCCTCTTTTGCAAACCACAGCACCCAAAAGGAGAGAGAGAACAAAAGGGAATGTCCTGCCACAGAGGCAGGGTGGGATGGGGGGATGGGGAGTGGGAAGGATACTGGGATCATTGGTGGTGGAGAATGGGCATTGGTGGAGGGATGGGTACTCGATCATTGTATAATTGAAACCCAAGCACAAAAATTTGTAAGTCTACAACTGTGCCTCATGGTGTTTCACTAATAAAAATTTAAAAAAAAAAGATGTTACTAGCAACTCTAATAGGAGATGCTAAATGCTATGCAGATGATTTTACTAGGGAAAGGGGGACAAGGGGGGGTAGAGGTTATATTATTTTTAGCATATTAATAGTATTTGGCATTGGTGAAATTTGAACCCAGATGTGAGGGAGTGTCTGGGAGAAGAATGCTCCAAATGGAGGGAATATAATTTGAAAATATCTTGTAGTGGAATATGCTTATGCATCCTGGGGACAGCAAAGGGGTCAGAAAGACTGCATCAGATTTTCTGGGAGAATGGGTGGAAGGTGAGATCTGAGAGAACCTGGAGATCTCTCTGGGAGATTTCTGCATGGGAATAAGGATCTCATGTGAGGGAGAATACTGGGCGGTTTTGAGCAGAACCTCAAGGATCTCACTCAGAATTCCCCTGATTGCTATCATCATGGCTGCTCTGTGGGAACAATCCTGCTATGGTGGGCAGAGGAGGGAGGTGGCTATGTTGAAAGGGCAGGAGTCAAATTAATAGGTGTTATAAAAGTCAAAGCCGAAGATGATGGTGAGTTGGGCTTAATAGTCAATACTGTTGACCCAAAAAATGAAAAGCATTCTCTGGGCCAAATATAGGAATAATTTTTCTTTCAAAGCTTGAGCTGTGGGAGAGAGAAAATTGAAATTCAATTTATAATTTTGTGACTATTTCCAGATATCTAGTCTAATGTAAACAAATATTAACTTTGATAAACATGTAGGCAATTTTTTTCCAGTGGTGAAAAATTATGTAAGATTTCATATCCCTTCTCTTGTTTTTCATATCATTTGAATTATTAAGTGGGTTGTGAACAGAATAATTCAGTCAGCTTTTTAAATATTTCTCTCTTCTTCCCTTTGTTGCAATGGCTGAAGGCTGCTCACACTTGGTTGTGCTTGCACTTGTGTTTGTATGGGGAGAAGCACACCACTTATGGTGCTCTTGTATATTTTTTGTGCAATGCTTGTCAAGGGTCATAACTTTGATTGTGGAGCTTGCATGCACTTGGTAGTGGCACCAGCCCATAGAACAGATTGACTGGTATCACTTAGGCATATGCGGCAGTACTGGAGATTGAACTCACGGCATCATCATTTTCAGGCTTGCAAATCTGGTGATTTTGCCACTGAGCTATTCCCAGACCCTAGACAGTTGTGAAGTGATTTTAAAAAAAGCAAAAGAAAATGTATCTCTGGTTATAGAGTACGTGGCCATTAATAAGTTTGAAATTCTCTCAGAAACATAAATACTGCCACATTAACGTAAGAAAGGAGCACATGTCTCTAGATCTAGACGAGATTCCACTTTGTAGATGAGGAAACTAAGACTCAGAAGGGAGATTAACTATCCAAATTACACAATAGTTGCAAAAGTTGGACTAGAACCTGACTTTCAGCACGTTGACTCCTCCATAGAATGCTTTCTTACATGAATAGATTTAATGCTAACATATTTAAGGGAGATTTGAGTATGACTTTATAATTGGCCCTATTAACATTTTTCTAATAACTTGATAGCCAGTATAGAAGTTAGGTACTGCCAGGGATTGACCCTGGTATATACAGTGTGGGCTCTTCCATGGTTCAATCTTTTAGCATCTCATGCCCCTAGAGCACTGCTGGGTGTGGCCCTGATGGTCCCCAGCACCACAGAGCCTAAGCAACACCCCATTTTTAGGGTCTCTAGTTAAACCGCTAGACCAATTGGCTGGGAATCACCAGGAGTAGCTAGAGAGAGAATTGAAGTTAATACACTGAGTCTTTGATCCCCCTCTGCTGAGCCTTCCCCTCCCCCACCACTTCCTCACACAGCCCCATGAGAACTGAATTATTTTGCTCTGATTGCCTTTCCAATGGAAATCTGCATCCCCACCTCCTCCCCTGGCTTCTGTCCTCTCAGGCTGCAGAGAGGGAGAAACTAAACAGAAAAAGAAACACCTGGGTGGGTGTCTGGTGAATTGGAGCTCACCCCCCATCCCACTTCAATGTTTTCATTCCTTCATGAAAAAGATTTACATTTTCAAGAGTTGGAATTTCAATATGTGACTTTATTCCTGTTACTTTATATTTGCTCACACATTCAGTTTTTTGAGAAGGAACACAGTGTGAATTTGAATGTCAAAGAATACATAGGATTCTTTTTTATTATGTTTATGGTAACACAACTTGAAAAGAAATTTTGAAAGCAGGAATCAGTTAACTTGCAAAGACACAGATTGCTAGATCCAGCTCTGGGACTCAGTACTTCTGTATTTCACTGGACTGTTTCATTTCTATACTCTCCTCTTGCATTTATGAATTAAGGGAGGAGGATATTGGGGTTTTGCTGCTAGTGTCTGCTAGGGAATCTCAAGGCTCATGCGTAAGACTTGACCATGCACTTGCCTTACTATGACTCCATCTTTTCAGGTCATTTATGGTCCTGCTTCCTAATTCCAACATCCCAATATCCATCTTCACAGTTTCAAATTCTGTGACTTTCATTCACACTTGTAAATATTTACTGTGTTTCTCTTACGCTCAGTGTTGTCTTGGGCACTGTGAAACCATGAAAAAGAAGCATAATACACCGTTTCTTGCCAAGTAAAAGTGATTGGGAGAGAGGCTTGTTTGAATGAAGAAACAGTTTACATTATAGATTCTTTTTTAAACAATAAAATTTTAATGTCTTTATCTACCTTTTATAACTCAGTAAATCCAGAAAACAGTGCTTAGGAAAGCACTTAGAGGAAAGCTTTAATTAATCCACCAGAAAGCTTTGAAATGAACAAACCAAGAACTTCTTTGTAATTGGGGGGCCAGACTCTCTGAAAAATAATGGATTCTCTTCAATATTTGAAACACTTTTTGTTAGAGTTCTACACTATTAATTTTTCTACTACTCAAGAAAAAAAAGCCTAATTTTTTGATGGATCACATTTTCAGAATGACTGAAACCTAAGCTCTGAACGAAAAGTATAGTTCCTCTAAAATTCTGTTGCTCATTTCCACTTTTAAAAATTCTAACCATCTTCGAAAGTTGAATTCAAATGTTTCCTCATGTATAGCAATAACAATAATAATAATTCCCTGCTTTCAATTAGTGTAGTTAACTATCCATACTGCCTTAGAGCACTCATGATCTCTACTTTGCCTAAAAGCATTTTGAGGATTTGCCATTTTGTGCGCTGGGCCAGGTTCCCTGGAGTAGGAAGCATGTTTGATTTACCAACTCATGCTGTGCCTTGCCAGTAGCAGGTTTTTTGCATGATATTAGCTCAGTAGTATAGCTGGCATTTTCTGTGAAAAATGGCCCTATTAGTTAAGATACAAGTTCAATAGTTCTAAGAGAGACCTACAATAAAAAATGAGTGAATCAATTAGAAATATGTTGCAAGTTTACATAAAATATCATCAGTAAGGAAAGTAGAGCTAGTATAGTAGCACTCAAATATTAGAAGTCTGGAGGTTGGAGAGATAGTATTGCAGATAAGGCACTTGCCTTGCATGTGGCTGGCCTGAGTTCTATCCCAGGCATCCCATATGGTCCCCTGAGTACTACCAGGAAAGATTCCTGAGTGCACAGTCAGGAGTAACTTCTGAGCATCACTGGGTGTGGCTCTCCCCCAAATTCAAAATAAATAAATAAATAAATAAAATATTAGAAGTTTGGTTCTTTCTATCTTGTTCTGTCAGCCTTAAGTTACGTTTCCATTACGTACGTGATGTAAAACAAATTCTTCAAAGTGTCTACACTACAAACCATTGGAAAGTGGAGAAGTGGGAGGCCACCACTTCTAACGAAGGAGTAATTGACCATTTTTCAGCTTTGCTTCCACTCATGTTCCACTGAAAAATTCATCTTATGGTCCTATTTAGTCAATAGTATTCTGGAACCAGCTCACAGGATGTCGTGCAATAACTGATTATATGCATTTCCTTCCAACTCTATGCTCAGTGAGTCATGTTAGTAGCTTGAAATGGGCCATGAGGTAACGAAAAGCACAGGAATTGGCAAATGCTACAAGTCAAGGTTTCTTTTTCTTCCATCACAAGAACTGATAATCATTTACATGTAATCAGCTGTACCTAGCTGTAAGAAAAGCTTGTTTTGTTTTATTTGCCCTGCAAAGCTAGATAGATCTAGTTAACAATTCCTTATCTAGGAACAAATTTTATTTCTACAAGGAGGCTAAGAACAGATATTTGCAAACATCTGAAAATCTGTAAATGCTATATCATTTGGTGAAAAAAAAAAGTACACGAAAATCTTGTTTTTAACTGTAAGAGAATAGATCTATCTAAAAGTAAATGTTAAAAGGAGCAGATTACTGTCGTCCAGTTCTGAAGTGCTGTACTAGAGAGGTTAAACACACTTTGAGTGGGTTCCAGATGTAGATCACTGGGTATGTGATCAAATTTTCTTCCATGTTGACAATAAGAGCTGTTCAAAAAAGCAGCATTTTTTTTGTTTGTTAGTTATTGTTTTTTGATGTGAGTGTCCAGGCAGGAACTGAGATTTTACTCTGACTGGACGGTATCCTAGAGATTTACAAATCTGTTCATCTATTCAGTTTCAAGGACACTCTTCCTGATCTCTCAAATTTTTTTATTGTTGCTGTTGTTTTGATTTTGGTGCCACATTCAGTGGTGCTGAGGGGTTACCCTCAGCTCAGTGTTTGGGAATTGCAACACTAAATAAGGAGTGGTACTTAGTGGTGCTCTGGAGACCATTTGTTGTCAGGGATCTAACCTGAACCTCTTGCATACAAAGCATCAATTTATCTTTGACCTCCCTCTGGTTTTTTATGGTTTCCATTACTTTCCTTTGCACCACTCAGCCCAGTTGTAATTATTAGCATAAAAATTCAGTTTATATTGGCTCTTCAAATAGATTGTAGGAGCAACAGCTGTGTTTTTTTTTTTTTTACATTGTGTCTTGCAGGCTGGAGCAGTGTCTGACCTCAAATACCTGCTGAAAGGAGATGGATGCTGTGAGTTGTCATGTGTAAATTCAGTTGCCTTGTAAACAGATTGTGTTAATTATTATTTAAAAATAAAATGTTAAAATATAAAACAGAACAGAAAGCAGGTAAAGGAAGTGGCAGTAAGTACTACCAGACATCTAAGGGGAACTGAATTTGATTCTAAGCTTCCTGGAAACTAAGTCCAAAAAGAGAACATATCAGGTTACTAATTTTTTTTTTCTAATGGGACAAATTTTGTAAAGTCATCAAGAGAGGTCAATTTTTTCCTAGTGATTTTTTTTTAAAATAAGACTGTTGTTTCCTTCCAGTTAATGTTTAAGCATGATGAAATCTCTCCTATAAGAGATCTCTCCTAAGAAGAGAAAAAGAAAGGGGAAAAAAGAGAGAGAGAAGTCCTTTTGCCTCTTATTCCTGTTTTTTTTTTTTAAATTTATTTCTTTATTGAATCACTGTGGGAAAAGTTACAGAGCTTTCGGGTTTAGGTCTCAGTCATGTAGATATCAAACACATTTCCCTTTACCAATACTTATTTTTAACCGCGAACCTCAATAGAACCCCACCTCCCACCCCTCCCAATTCCTGTGAGGCAGATGAGTTCTAGTTAATACTCTATCTACTTTGACTAGATACATTGTTTCGATAGAAGATGCACAATTATTGTTTAGAGTTTACGACCCTCCCCCCCCCCCCAATCAGACATGCTGAAACAGCGTTGTGAAATGATTTGCTTTCTACAACTTGGTTTAAGAATAAAATGATGTCGCGCGGCTGCTATTGTGGCCGCGCGGTTTTGGATTTCTGCTATTTTACTTATTAACCCTGGAAGAATGTCTATTAACAGTTAGATAGTTAAGAGATTGGTTTCTGTGCTCTGGAGTTGTGGCCGTGCCGGAGAGCCGCTCGTGGGGGGCAGCTGGCGACCTCGGGCGTGAAGGACGGCCCATTACGCCCCCCTTCCCATGAGGTCCCTGCCGACCCCAGCCGTGGCTCAAACCTGCTGTCCACAAGGCGCCCGTGCGGCCGCCATCTTTCTTTCCAGAGAGGAGTGGGCGGGTGGGTCAACACCCTTTCCCCTCTGGGCAGGCATGCTGGTGCGGTTTAACACATAGTCCATTTGCTTTTCTGCTCCAAGCGGGTGGCTCTCTGTGCTAAGTCCTTGTGCCACCGGGGCCGTGGCCGTGCCAGAGAGCCGCTCGTGGGGGCAGCTGGCGACCTCGGTCGGGCGTGAAGGACGGCCCATTACGCCCCCCTTCCCATGAGGTCCCTGCCTCCCCCAGCCACGGCTCAAACCTGCTGTCCACAAGGCTCCCGTGCGGCCGCCTTCTCTTATTCCTGTTTAGGCTCACTTCAGCCTTGTTTCTGCTCTTACTCTTCTACTGGAGTTTGTGTCATGCAAGGCAATTGGAAATCTGGCTGGACTCTATCTCTGTTTCACTTTGTATTACCATAGACAGTTCTTAATGATTTGAAACTCTTGACCTTGCGAGATTATGTTCCCTTAGGTCTATGACACCAAACTGCCTTGATTTTATTCATATCTTCCTGTATACTTTTCCTTAGTCTCTTTTTCAAAACCATTTTATTCCTCTCTTAAACTTTGGCATTCTTTGGATTTTTAGCATTTTTCTTTAACCCTTTTCTTACTCTCTCTGCTCTTCCTAGGAAATTTTATTTATACTAAAAGACTTTAATTATTCTCAATTTCAAAGACCCCCCCACCCAATTTTAAACGTTCAGCAAGGTGTTCATACTTAGTTTCAAACCCATTTAACTTCCTTGTTTTGATTATCTTATATACCTCACTTCAGCAGGCTCAATACCTCAAAGTCAGCAGGTTCCAAATTGAGCCCCAAAGTTCTTTCCTCTTAACTTCTTACTCTTCATATATTCCCTTCTCAATGAAGTACCTAACCTTCCATCCAGTTTCTCAAGAGAGAAATCTCATCACCATCTTTATCTCCTTCCTCTGTCTGACTTATTGTCTCTCATTTATCCCCCAAGAGGTATAAATTGTATTTAAGTATTTTCGTATCAGTCCACCAATCAGTGCACTTGTCACTACCTCAGTGAGGCACCACATGGAACCATAGTCCTTAACCAACTATTTTATAAATTTGTCCTCCTTCTAATCAACTTCTGCAAAGTAATTAAGATGGTCTTTCTGAATTAAGGTTCTGAACTTGCACTTGCTCTGCTTAAAGCTTATCAGTGGCTCTTTGTGGACTTCGTGATGAAGTACTAACTCCACAGTGAGACATCAACAGTCTTCTTGGTCTGATTTCTTCTTACCTTCCAGTTTTGCATTATCTCCTTTTCCACCCTCCTCCACTCCAATCCCCAAAACTCCTGCCAGCTGGACAGTATCTGCTCTCTGACACTTAGTTCTCTCTTGCCTCAGGGTCATTGTATGTACTCTATTCCTCTACCCACTCCTCCACACTCATGAATTATGCCAAGTATTCTTCTACTGTTCTTAGAAGTAACTTCATTCATTCATTCATTCAGTCATATATATAGTGTTTTTGAGCACATACTGTTGCCAGGCACCAAGATTACCAAAACCAGCATACACACATAGTTTCTGACTCCATTGGTCCAAGTCCAAGTACAATTTTCAAGACTATATCTCCCATGGAATCCTGTCTATACCTCATCTGGCATGGTCTCAAATGTATTTTATTAACTTTAAAACCGGGGTATAAACTTTTTCTGTAAAGGGACAGAAGACAGATAATAAATATTTTTCTTTTAGGACATATGGTCTCTATTAGAACTACTCTCATCTGCAGTTGTAGAAGGAAGGTATAGATGCTAATACATAAATTAATGAGTAAGGCCATGACACAGTAATTTTTCTTATACAAAAGCAGATGTTTTCATTTTACTAGATTAGTTTTATTTGGGTCCACTAGGCAGTTTGCTGATTTTTGGTATACACAACCCAACTAGTTAGTTCTTATTCACCTTTATTTCTCTAGAGCAAGAATAGTATTTAACAAAGAGGCTTCTCCATAAGTGTTCTTTGGATTGATAAACAACTGGCAAATGAACACATTAGGGGGCATCCATTTACGGTTTTCCTTTGTGACCACATCTCCATGGTCACAGAATGTAATCAGAGATCACCCAGTGAGATGACTTTCATCCTTTGTGCTCATCTAAACATCTGTGGTAAATAAGTGCCAGATCAGAAGTTTGGGTTTCTCTGATCATAGTGGTCAGGTTTAAGTTCTTTGTCACTTTTCCCCATTCCCAATCTGTCCACAATAATGTAGTCACTGCTTTTTCCTATAGGAATGATAGTGAAATATTAGATTACCCAGATTACCCAGATGCATTTCCTGTAACTAATCATAAATTTTAGTCATTTTATGTGTGAATTGATGCATTCATCCATATTGGGGGTGACACCCAGGGGTACCCAGAGGTTACTTCTGGCTCTACACTTAGGGACCACTCACTCCTGAAGTGCTCAGTGAACCACATAGGGTGCTCAGGATAGAACCTGTGCCAGCCGCCTGTAAGGCACCCTACTTGCTGTATTAGTTCTTTTGCTCCTCATACATATTTTTAAGATCTATCTTAAAATCTTTCTGGAACAGGTAGAATATTAGGGGGAAAACTCATTTCAAATCATGTATGAAGCACTTATGCACAGGGCACCAGAAATTTCATTCTGTAGAGGTATTGTCACCAAGGAGCTTATAATGAAAAAAGGAGATATGAATACAATGAAATAGTTCTAGTGCAATGAAAAAAGTTCTAAGTTCTCTGAGGAAGGGATTAGTACAGTGTTCTGGGACTCTCAGAGGAAGTGAAGTTTATCTCCAGTCAAAGAGATCAAAGAAGGTACTGAGTGAGAGGTAATTGAACTGGACATTCAAAGATAGGTGCTTGAGATATTGATATAGTACTGAAGGACTTGTAAGACCTAGGAAAGTATAGGCACACCCACAAGTTACTAGAAAGCAAGATTTAATGAAACTACGTCCAGGGACTGGCTGATAAAAGTGCAGCCAAATCCCTTCAAGAAGGTGCCAAGTCCATTCTGGTCTGGAATGCATTGATAATTGGGACATTATGCTCAGAGACTGCAAATTGACATTCTGTCGTCATCCCTCTTGGAATAGAAACCCTGATCCTTTAAAGCAATTAGCACCAATTTGGAGCATGTGTGCAAAAATAAATCACAAGTGTCCAAAAACAGATACATTGAGTTCAATGATTAGGAAGCAAACATTCTTATTAGCTCCGCCTACATAAACAAAATCAGAAGCAATTAACATTTAAAAATAGAAGAGACAAGGAGAGTTCACAGTTCGCACTGGAAAATTATTATTTATATAAATGTCCACAATGATGACTCTTGGCTTGCCCTTCCTGATCCCAGTCACATTATTTCAATGGCTAATGGACCAATTTTCTTTCCTGAGGCTTAGGGGGGAAGAGGAAACATGATTCTGTGCATGCTGTCCTGCTTAAAATTGAAGGATGCATGTCCTACAGTGAACAAATAGGTTGGACTGTGTTGCCTCTGCCCTGTATCTTTATAGAGCATCACCCCATCCCCAAGTAAGTTAAGAAGATTGCCCATGTCTGAAGACTGTCAACAGACTCACTTCTAGAAAATTGTCTATAGGGTAGAGTGTTGGCCTTTGCCCAAAAGATAAACCTGCCTGTTGGAGAAAAACTCAGTTTCTCCCCTCTTATATCATTCTTTCCCCCCTTTTCCTCCTCACCCTGGGACCAAAAAGGGTAGCAGTCCTCATGAACTCACAAGTGTAAGTGGTCTTGATATGATTTGTAGGACATGGAGCCCTTTGGCCAAGGATGCAGCATTAGGTGTCTGAAGGGAGAGGCAAACTGACCACGGAACATCTGAGGAGTTGGGGGCTGGGTGGGGAAAGTGGGAATGTTGGTGGAACAAAGAGCACTGGCAAGTGCCTCAACAGGACTCAATTTCCCTCTGTCACTCACTATAGAAACTTATTCAAGCCACGTACTCTTTCTAGATCTTAGTTTCCTACTTTTGAAAGTAGGGACTAAAATGATTATCTTCTTGCTTTATTCCATGCAGAATTTTGACCTTTTTAGGTCAATCAACTATTTTGAGCTATTTGTTCACGCCCACTTGCTTAGAAAAATATGTGGTGAATGGTGGATTGGGTTAGGGTGTTGAATTCAAACATTTCTCAATTTCTCATTTGGAGACAATGAAAATATATCTCCTACAACTTCTCTGCAAGTTTGTGTCTTTGGTAAGCAGGGATGAGATGGGGGATGCAGATCTGATTGTCATGGAGGATGCAGAAGATCTGATTGGCAGCATTATTTTGGAAACTTCTAGACCACTATTAGTCCAAGAAACAAACATCACATTAAAAGTTGAGTGGACTTTAGAAAAATTAAGGGAAAAAGAAAGACACTGTGCGTCAAGTGGCATGTTAATGACAACTGTTTGCTCTAAATTCTCTTTCCACCATATCTTTCTTGTGCTGACTTTCAGAAGTCTAACCTGAAGTTGGTACTGAGGGAATGATGAGCAAGCATCTGCTTTAAATCATAACATTTGTGGGGTTTTGTGGGGGTGAGATGAGTTAAATCTTTGACCATTAATTTTTGTTAAAGCCCTATTCAATTTTTTTCATACATTTTCCCTGAAGATTTTGTTTTGTTTTGTTTTATGCCTTATAATTAATACCAGTCTCCCCAACTATTGTGCACATAATAAATACTTGTTTTGCATTGTGGCCTCCAAAGTAGTGCTAGGGAACCTGGAGGACACTCACGGTGCTACTTATCGAATCATAAAAGACAGTTCAATGCTCTGACCATTGACGCAATGCTGGGGCTGCCAGTTATATGCTTGGTGTATATTGGGAATCAGATATTGGGAGAAATGGAAGCATCTTTGTATTTCTGTTTCCAAGCCCAGAAATGCAACTCTGTTGAAGAAAGAAGTGAGAGAAAGAGGCAATTCTTCTCTAGCCAGATGGTGCTGTAGAAGTCCCTGAGTTTTGAAGACAGATTTTGGCTGTAGCCTTCATTTTTTCCTTTACGAGGAAATCAGAAAATTCGGAGAATGGGCAGATCAGTTTTGGCTCCTTCAAATCTCCTGTTAACTTGGCGCGTTCAGTATGACCATTCATGAGTGGCTGGAGAACACAGAGCCATCCTGTCTAAGCTAAGAAAAGGGGTACAGGGAGGGAGGCGGAGGAGAGAAGAAACCAACTCTGAAACTTTGCATTGCCAGGCTCAGCATGAGGGAATCCCAGAGCCAACCCACCCCCCGGCACTGGCTAGGGTCCTGGGTCTGTTTACTGCATGTCAACATTGATCGACTTTACCCTTAGGAGGAGGTGCTGGCAAGGGCCAGACCACAGGGGTGGTACCTTAAAACAATTTTGAATTAAGTGAGAGACTGAGTGACCACGTTGCTCAGAGGCATGGAGGAGCAGAAGGAGGGGAGGGAGACAACATAAGAATTGACCTAATTTCTGTTCAACAGGAAAAGAGGGAGAACAAAGAGGAGATTTATGAAATATTCGCAAAGGATGAGTTTGTATGGGGATGGGGCATGAGAAGGATGCTCTTGAAGACAGGATGAGGAGAAGAGCCTGAAATGAGGTTGCAGGAATGAGACAGAGACAAGAAAGACAGAACAAAAGAAACGGAGAAGAAAGAAAGAGGAAAGGAGAAACGAAGAATGGTTAAAATAAAATTAGAAATAAAGAAAGAAAGGAAAAGGCACAGATTCGCAGGCTGAATGGGGAGAGAAACTTTCAGAGAGAGAAAAATGTAATAAAAAGTAATGAAAAGTATATACAGACACACAGACAATTGAAAGCCTGTTTGACCTGCTCAGTGCAGGGAACTTTCTTTTGTGAGCCTGGCCAGAGGAAGATCTGTACACAGGAAAATGAGCTGACTCCTGCCCAAGGCCTATTGGAGGATAGAAACAGATCAATTAACCTGGGTGGGGCCTTCCAGTGCCAGGCCTGGCACTGCCAGTTCTCAAGTGTCCGGCCAGACCAGGCCAAGGACTCTCACATGACCATTAAGCTATTAAAGGGTCATCAGCTTCAGGGCAAAATCAGTTTTTTACCCAGCAAAACAAAACAAAAACAAAAACAAGACAAAACAAACCTCTTCTTGTGCCCATGTCACCTCTGCTGGTCTGGCCACCAGGCCCAACCCTGGGCCCAGTTAGACCACTCCCATTTGCCTGGGGAAAACTGACCACTGGGAATCTAAAGAGGCTTTGAGACCTTCTGGGCCCTTCTCTCATGTAATTGATGGCATGACCCTGGGGCTTATTTGTGGGTGGAGCAGGAGGAGTCTGGAGCAGAATGTTTCAACGTTCTCATAGATCTTAAGCCATGGGGCTTTATAAAAAAAATAATATTTCAGCTCAAGAAGGATGATGAAATCAAAACTGGGTCTATTAATTTATACATTCACAATTCTCCTATCGATTTTTGGCGCACTACATTAGAGGTCGAGCGAGGACACACAGATTCTTGCATTTGCTGCCTTAGGGTCAGAACAGTAATGACCACACTTCCTCTACCTGATATAACTGAGGTGTTCCTGGATTGTATTGGGAGCATGGAAGGAACAGGGCAACATTGAGGACTAGGCTGTCAGGATGGAGATTCTGAGCACAGACTTATAGGGCAAGTAAGATCCATGAGAGAAAGAAATGGGAATCTAGACCAAGAGAAGCATGGGGTCGGGTTGCAGGTGTAACAGTGTAGGCAAGTGTATCTGGAGGATGAATATGGCAGAATGGCGACCAGACTAGTGTGGGATGGAGGGGGTGATCAGTTAAGCACAAGAAAATACAAAGGCACAGAGATTCCCCAAATTTGGGTCAGTAGAGTGCTTTATCTTTTAATCAATGTATTTCCTTTTAAATTCAGTATATGTATGCATGCACGTGACATAGACTTTATTGAAAAGGGCCTGAAGTTTGGTATGGTAAAAAAAAGGGGACTTTAACAAAAAACAATAAAATGGAGATAGAAGAAACTTATTTCAACAGAACAAAAGCTGTGATACAGCAAAAATAAATAAATAAATGAAATAAAACGCCTCAATGTTCCATATTGATGGAGAGTATCATGCTGAGTGAAATGAGTCAGAGAGAGAGAGAGAGGGACAGACATAGAAGGACTGCACTCATTTGTGGAATATAAAGTAACATTCTAGGAGACTAACACCCAAGGACAGTAGACGCAAGGGCCAGGAATATTGGTCCATACTTGGCAGCCTGCCTCGTGAGCTGGGGGAGAAGGCAGCTGGGATAGAGAAGGGATCACTATGTCAATGATGGTTGGAGGGATTGCACGGGATGGCACTCGTGTGCTGAAAGTAGATAAAGGACCAAACGTGATAGCCTCTCAGTATCTGTATTGCAAACCATAATGCCCAAAAGTAGAGAGAGAGTATGGGGGAAATTGCCTGCCAGGGAGGTGGGGGGAGGGTTGGAAAAGGGGTGGATACTGGGGACATTGGTGGTGGAGAATGTGCACTGGTAGAGGGATGGGTGTTTGATCATTGTTTGACTGAAACTCAAACATGAAAGCTTTGTAACTGTATCTCACAGTGATTCAATTAAAAAAAATAAACATTCCATATTCAAAAAAAGGGGACTTTTTCACAACCAAATAAATTTGGGCTAAATATATTATTCCTCTTAAAAGACCTATTAGTAGGCCATCTTTACAGCATACAGCCGAAGAGAAGGGCCACATGGAGGGCGGGATCCACAGCTCCTGGAGGAAAAAAAAAAACAGGTTCCAAAAAGAGCCGAGATCATTGGGAAGTCCCAGATGGGGTAGGTACCGCCTCCCGCCTCCCCCAGATGGAACCCCGGTAACCAGAAGCCTTTACAAGCACAGCTCGAGTATGCGGGAACTAGGACATTTCCTCAAAACCATGCGGCCGCTTATGCGACCGCGTGACATCTCTCTATATACAAAATGATCAATGGGAAGTAAACCACCCAACGTTTCTCCCTGAAAATCAGAGTTAAGTTTGGAGCATGGCCACAGCCCCAGAAACACAAGGACTTAATGCAGAACCCAGCAGCTTGGAGCAGAAAAGTGAACGGACTATGCGTTAATCCAGGCCATCATGTCTGTCCGGAGAGGAAAGGGTGTTGCCCCATTCGCCCTTTCCTCTCTGGAAAGAAAGATGGCGGCCGCATGGGAGCCTTGTGGACAGCAGGTATGAGCCGGGGGTGTGGGGGCGACTAAAACCTCATGGGAAGGGGGCGTTTTGGTCCGCCCTTCACGCCCTACTGAGGCCACCAGTTGCCCCCCACGAGCGGCTCTCCAGCACGGCCACGACTCCAGAGCACAGAAACCAATTTCTTAACTATCTGACTTTCAGTAGAAATACTTCCAGGGTCAATAAGTAAAATAGCAGAAATCCAAAACCAACATTTAATTCTTGAACCCAGCTGTAGAAAGCAAATCACTTCACAATGCTTTTTCAGCATGTCTGATTTGCGGGGGGGGGGGGGGGGGGGTAAACTCTAAATAATAGTGGTGAATCTTTTAATGAAACAATGAATCTAATCAAAGCAGATAGAGTGTTAACTAGAATTCATCTGCCTCACAGGGACTGGGAGGGGTGGGGGGTGGGGTTTTATTGGGGTTCTTCATGGTAAAAAATAAGTATTGGTAAAGGGAAATGTGTTTGATATTTGCATGACTGAGACCTAAACCTGAAAGCTTTGTAACCTTTCCCACAGTGATTCAATAAATAAATAAATAAATTTAAAAAAAAAGACCTACTAGTATATTTTCGCCACATGCCTTCTCTCAGTCTTTTTTCTATGTCTTCTTCCCATTTCAAGTTCTCATCCATTTTTCCAGAATGCCCCAGATACAGTCATTTTTTTTTCTCTTGGGGCTCCTCAAGGAAATGGAAGATAATCAGAGAACAAAAGAACCTTCTATTCATTATATCTGCCTATATCTGCCTTCCTTAGAAGACCAATGTTAGCGTGTTTGTGTTTGAAAAATTTCCCAATTCATCCCAAAGTTAAAATTATCATCATGCAGTTCTTTTTAAAAATTACATAATGAGGGGCTGGAGAAACCTCATAGAGGGTAAAGTGCTTCCTTACATGCATCTGACCTGGGTTCGATCCTCGCCACCTCATATGGTCCCCTGAACCTGTTGGAAGTGATCCCTAAGTACAGAGCCAGGAGTAAGTCTTGAGTTTAGCTGGGTGTGGTCCAAAAATCTATATATACATGTACACTCACACATATTTATGGAAAGGAAATTATGCCTTACATATTTATCAGTTTTTAAATTTAAAAATATATTGTGAAAATGTTCTAACTCCATTCCTCATGCAGTTGAGTCCGTAGATTGGATGTAACAGAAGTTTTCAACTATTTTTCTGATGACAGACATGGATTGTTCAATCTTTCTGTGCTCACACATGATGTTGCTTCAAACATCCTTAAACATGTGTCCCTTTGTACTCGTTTTTTTATTTCCATAGAATGTAAGTGTAGAGGTTAAGTTGTTATGAAACTGATAATAATGCCATCTGTGGTAAGAGGGCAACTGTTAAGTTAAAGAATATGCACATTTAATTTATTTTACTCTTATTTTATTTTCATTTTGGACCCTTACCCAATGGTGCTCAGGGTTCACATCTGAAGGCACTTGGGAGGCCACATGTGGTGCCAAGATTCGAACCCGGCCTGTAGCTGAAGCTGCATGCTAGGCAAATGCCTTAACCTTTGTACTATCCGTCTGGTCTCCATTTTACTTTATTTTTTAATTTTGGTCAATACACAGCAGTGTTCATGAACTATTCCTAGCATGGTGCCTGAGAATTACTCTCTGTGGTACTCAGGGGACCAGGTGGTGCCAGGAATTAAATCCAGTACTCTTGCACACAAAGAGTGAAATCCTGCCTTGGAGCTATCATTCCAGCCCCTAGAATATACACCACTTAAATCTTACCAGTTATTACATAATTCAGTTCAGAAAGGTTGTACAAATTTATGCTCACACAATTACATGAGGGTGGCACTTCCACACTCATCCTCTCAAAGGGATGAGCGAAAGGGTCTCATCATTTGACACACGAGGAAACTACATTGAGATAATTAGCAGTTCTCTAATAACATACACTCAGGTGTTCGCAATGTTGGTGCCAAATGTCAAGATACAATGGGACAATGCATGCCAGATATGAAGGACAAAATGTAAGTGCTCTGTTATGTTGATTATTAGAGTGCACTGCCACAATGGGGGTCTATTAGAAAATTTAGCAACTAACTCAGTAAGGAAGATGGATTGGAGAAGAGAGCGAACAGAGTGGCAAGAAGTTCCAGAGAGGCAAGGAAAAAAGGCAAGTTCAGAGAACAGAGAGGCAAGATTGTCTCATTCACCATAATGTTGCTTCTGGAGGACAAGAGAGAAAGAGCCTTCTGATCTATTGGCTAAGATGCTGTCACCTCAGCATGTAATTAGAAGTCACCTTTTAATATCCAAAAGGAACTTGAAATGAGACTCTTCAATGGTTGAGATGGAACATTACCAAGGAAAGGGTGCTTCAAATTATTATGTACTTCTTATCCTAGGTGAGTTTTCTCTACTCAATTAAAATATATGTGAGAGTTTGTATGTAGGGTCTATGGGGATTCTATCTTGAAAATTTTTTTAAACATCTTTTCCATCATGACAACTGGTAGTTTGGGGAGCACACAGGAGGCTCTCAATGTGCATAAAGTGGGCCAAAATAATGAGACTGGTTTGGAGTGAGATCTCAATCAGTCCCTTTGTTTTTGAGTAATACCTCACAGATGCTGACTGATTGAATTCCCATGTGGCTATTTATCTAAAGTCATATTCACCCTTGCAAATGGATGAGCTCAGAACTGCTCTCAGCTAACCTCTCTGCTGTATATACTTCTCAGGATGTGGCCAATATTTTTCAGCTGAAAGTTGGATGGGACAGAAATGAATGTGTGGGGAAATGGGATTGTAAAAGGTAACAGCCACTGGAAGAATTTGGCCCCAAAGCCGAGGAATTTTCAATCAATATGCATGAATTTCAGAATTCCTATTTTAATCAGCAAAACGGAAATGAAATTCCAATGTAACTTTTAGTATAAAAAAAACAAATTACAAGTGGTATATGATATGCATACCATTTCCTCTGAAATTCTTTTTAAGAATTGAAGAAAATAACTAACATGCTGAAAAGAACACTAGCCTAGGCATCCAGAGATTTAGTTTCTTGACCTAAATTTATCAGCTAGTAGCTATGTGACCAAAAGTAGTTAGTTTCCCCATATTACCTCATTTCACTAATGTATAGACTATGAAGACAAATCATACATAATTGTTCCTTTACCCCCAATAATAAATCAATTAACAATTCTCTGATCATTGCCGAAGATTTTTCTAGTCTTCCGTCCATCATTCTTCCATCCCTCATCCATCCATCTTCTTATCCCAGATATTTATGGAGTTTCTGTTGTGCCATATCCATGTATTTGAATCTTGGGATTGGTAGGTGATGGCATTATCACCCTTCCAAATTCCCAGACTCAACGTTGGGTGAATTTTGTTTTACCCACACCACCCCTTAACTCTCCACCTTCCATGAGTCTCCAGTGTCTATTCTTCTGTGTCTGTTTTGGTCCATCATTTTTCCATGCCAACTGCACTGCTCTTCTACTGTCCTCATCAGCTTTCACCTGAGTCCTTGAAAAATTTTCCTAAGTAGTTTCCTAGCCTCACAAATCTTTTTCTTTATCCACTACATATACTATTCCAAAAGTCATTTCCAACCTTTGATTTTGTTTTGATTTTTTGGTTTGGGGGAGTACACCAGCTTTACTCAAATCACTCCTGTTTCTGCCTTCAGGGATCACTGCTGGCATTGCTCGGGGCCATATGTGGTACTGGTGATCAAAACCCGATTGGTTGCATGCAAGGCAAGCACTTTGCCCACTTTACTATTCCTCTGGCTCCTCCAACCTTCCATTTTAGTCAATAGTTTTTGATGGTTTGCTGAATTCCGACTCTGCTTAAACCCTTAAGTAGCTCAGTCTGGAGAGAAAGATACAAAATTGAAGAATGCATACAACATGAGCGATAGCACAGCGGTAGAGTGTTTGCCTTGCGCACAGCCAGCCCGGCTGAGCTGGGTTTGATTCCTCCGCCCCTCTCAGAGAGTATCTCGCATGCACGCCAAAGCCTGGCAAGCTACCTGTGATGTATTCAATATGCCAAACACAGTAACAACAAATCTCAAAATGGAGATGTTACTGGGCCCGCTAGAGCAAATCAATGAACAACAGGAGGGCAGTGTTTGTTTTGTTTGTTTGGTGGTGGAGAAATAGCGTTGTGTTTCTTTTCTTTTGTCTCATAGAGATTTAATGTTCCCTCTTTTATGTACCTTATACCCCCTATCTCCTTTTCCCCCTGCTTCTAGCATCTTTATTGCCACATTACCCGCCCCCCCCCTCCTGCTTTCATTCTCCATTTTCTTGTCTTTCTCTTTCCTGAATCAATATGAACACCTTGATGGCAGAGATCAGAATAGTTTAAGTCATCCTTTCAGTTCAGAAGCCTTGTGTTCTTCCCTTTTGCCCTCCGGGGGATAACTAAACCTTTATGCTGGGCACCAATAGTCATTAAGTTTGTGTTTATCTTTCCAATTAACTTTGATAATTGTCCCATATTTAATCCCACCCTGGTCTGAACTCTCTTCTCATGTAAACTTAACCTCTAGAATCTCATTCTTTCCTACACAACAGCTTGACCATGCTCAGCGCTCTCACACTGCCTTTGCGTCAGCCCTAGCCTCTTCTAAAAATACCTAATATATTCCTTCCCACCCCCCATTTTCCACCTCTGTCCCAACCTTGCTTCTTCATTCTTCAGCCTCATGCCTGCAGAGATTTGCCTAGAGGGCCATCTCCTTTCTTCAGAGACTAGTTTAAATCTTAACAGAGAATTAGATCTACCCATTAAAATTAATTTTCATCTACCCCAGTTGTTCTTATAGTTAACATCCACAACTCATGCATTGATGTCTTTTGCAGGGATTTCGTGAACTTTTCTATTTTCTTCCTACATTAGAAGCTTCTGAAGAGAAGTACCCATGTCACTTGGGGTTTTGGCACTTAGGCTAACTCTGTCTCAAGTTCCTGACATAGGCCAGGAACTGCACAGGCTTTGTGGCATTTCATCCTCACAGCACACCAGGAAACCTGACGCAGTAATCAGCCCAATGCACCAGCAGGTGGGAGATACAAGTTAGACTTGAACACAAGTGGCACTGACAACCAGGCAACATTCTGCCCTACAGAGGCCAACAATAAACGCTGAGTAGTTTTGCAGCCATTTGGAGGAGAGGTAGAAGATAAAAAAGCTAACAAGCATTTCCTGATTACCTAGGGAGATTTCTAAAGGTTTTTGAATGCATTGACATCTGATCTCTGCTTTGAAGAACAAATAGGAACTTGACAAAGGGAAAAGGGAATGGACATTCTACTGAGAAAATAAAATTTGAACTAAGCCTCCCAGAGTGCGAATAAAGTGGATTTGAGGGCATAAGGTGGTTGCTGTTTACTGATTCACTTCCTGAGGCGGACTGTAAGCATTTGAGGGAAGGAAGTGTCTTGGTCTTGCTTAAGGCTGAATCTCCGTTGCCCATGGCAGAGTCTAGCGCAGAGCACACACTGAATAAATATTGTATGAATTCACCTATTCAACAAATACCATTAAAGCAATGTTTGTGATCATATAATTTTAATCTCACTCTTGACCTAAAAGACCAAACACCCTGATTGCCTAGGTGAAAACTTAAAAGCCCCAACGCCAGACTTGAAGACCCTGAAAGTGAAACCTCTAGTGCCTAGAAAGTTTCACTGACCACCCCAGTTTCACTGACTGCTTGAGTCAAAGACAAGTATTATACCATCAAGACATGTTGCGAAAAAAAAAATCAAGTGAAAAAAAAATCTTTCGGTTCCAAGAAACCTGGGTATTTTCAATAATGTGCCTCCTGCAAGAAAACCTGAGGCCTGGGAGGCTGTCAGTTTCATTTCCAGTAGAGACCTGTGACCTTCTGACTTCTGGGGAAAAGCCCTCCCAGTCTGCATGACAGCTGGGATGGACCAAGTGTGAGTCTAAGGGAAGTGAGGCAGAAGCAATCTAGTACATCCTACTCACCATTTACAAGGCCTCGGTCCGATCACCGCCTTTGCATTAGAATAAACTGAAAGCTGTCTGTGTCAGTGAACATATTCGGATCACAACTTTTGTTGAATCAGCGAGTCAGAAAAATGGTTAAAGTGTAGCACAATGAAAAAGAAAATACAGAAAGTGGCACAGATGTGCCGGACTGTTCCCTCTTCGCCATTTGGATAACCTCTTTCCTCTTGGTGTCAGTTTCCTCTTTCACTTCTGACATTTGCAGGAGATCCTCATTATGGTTGGGGTTGTATGGGAATGCATGCAAAATATTTGGGGTTCTTTTTTAAAAGGAGACACTGATGGACAGCTTTCAATGTAAATGGGGAATCTGAGGGTCAGAGATTTTTCTCGCTTCTCAGCCAGAATTTCTCATCATTGGCACAAGTAGGACTAGGTAAATCTCATTAGAGAAGGCTGTCTTGTGTCCTGTGAGATGTTTTGTACCATCTCTGGTCTCTTTAGTCACTAGATGCCAATAGTATTCATTTGCAGTATCTCCAGACATTGCCAATTTCTCCCAGTTACCTAGCCCAAACTGACAGTTTCCTTAGAATAATATAGCTGAGGATGGTCTTGGAAGAGTTAAGAATGCAGACAGAGAGGTTTCCTGCGTCTCTAGAGACCTAAAGATGGGGTTTCCCTGAGGACTCAGGAAAGTTTGAAGTACATCTATTTTGAGCAGGAAACTGAGAAGTGGGTCCCTTCGTTATCAAAGATGGGCTGCGTCAGTTTTATGACAATGCCTAACCTCCCTGAGTCCCCAGGAAACCAAAGGGTATAAGACCTAACTGTTAAGGACCCTTCTTCCTAGTCTTTTCACCACTGCTTACATCACCAAAACATTTCTGGGTG
This sequence comes from Sorex fumeus, assembly GCF_029834395.1. Classification (NCBI taxonomy): domain Eukaryota; kingdom Metazoa; phylum Chordata; class Mammalia; order Eulipotyphla; family Soricidae; genus Sorex; species Sorex fumeus. Next base: position 53,908,804 of record NW_026606101.1, read on the forward strand.
TACTAAATGTAATCATGTTGGTGAAGGTCCAGGTGTTGGAATATTGTATGATTGAAGCCCAATCATGAACATTTGTAACTGTGTATCTCGTGGTGATTCAATAAAAACTTAAAAATAAATAAATAAAACCAATGTATGTAAAATGAAAAAAAAAAAAACCCAAAAAACCCTAACCCTGAGCTAAAAAGCATGTGTTGGATATCTGCTCTTATTCTAAAAAGTTTTTTCCCCCCTTCCTCTAAGAATACAGAAAAGGAACTTTCAACTGGATACCTTTTTATTTTTCTGTTACAAAAGGAAATGGCGACATTACAGGTACCATTCATTACAGCAGGTGAGTGACATTGACATAATAATAATTGACATTCTTATTGAATACTGCCATAGTGCAAGCTTGAAGATTTGGTTTCCATGAGGAATACAATAATTTTCCCAGTAAACATTTTCGCAACAATCATTTTTCCAATAATAATAAAAGACCATCTCAAGGAAGGCATCCTGATGTTATGGGAAGACAAGAACATGACTGGAAGTAGCTTGGCTCAATGCTGATTCTTTTTTCAACAAGCCTGCTGACTTGGAAGATGCGCTTACATGACTGATTCTTCAGCACCTGAACTGAATTAGCACAAAGGAAGATTTCTGAAAGTGGGCTGGTGTCTCGGAGTTGGGATCAAGTGGTCTGGCTAGCAGAGTAGTCATCTCAATATCTCAGGTCCAGTCAAACGAATCTGGTCTGAGGGTTGGGACTTCATCCTCAAGTTGTGGAAGAGTTTGTAGGCAGAGGAACATTCCATCAAGCAACTGGGTAATAGCTTGATGGGGCTGAGAGGGTGGGGGAGGGTGTGTTAATGGTCAAAAAGCTGAAATAGTTCAGACACAAACAAGATTTTTTTAAAATCAGAAACCTCTAAGTTCCAAGGGAGAGGTTCAAGTCAGAAAGAATAATAAAACCCTCATGTGTGAACAACGTTTTGACCCTTTAAGGGAAGTAAGGACGGATGGCTAAGGGCATGACCTTCTGATCCCTGATGTGTATCCTGGCTCCGCTCCTTTGCTTACTACGTGGCCCTGGGCACCAGGTGGGAGTGCTGTAAGTGTTACCTTCACTGCTCTGCGTGCTACTTGATGCGCCAAGGCAACCTCTGAGGTGGATGGTGCAATCATTTTCACATTGCAGAATCTAAAGTTCACACAAGTGCAGCCCTGCACAGCACCCCCACATCCCTTTGCCCTACTCTTCCTCTTAAGTCACTTTTTCTTTTATCTCTGCTATCTAAATGCCATCTGTTCCACAAATCTGTTCAAATGCTCCTCTTTAAATTTTGTCCCCAGGATGAAATTAATCTTAGCTTCCTTCAAACTCCATAGTTTCTTTTGAAAAACTTTTTTTTTTTTTTACATTTTGTTATGGTATGGCAGTCACATAGTAAACAAGTAAAAAAACCAAAAAGTTCAAGAGCAGAAACAACCAAACAACCAAGATAAGGACTTAATTCTTTGTAGATTGTGATAAAGAACTCGGGGAGAGTCCCAGGTAAATAAGTAAGAGTGTTTAAAGGTAGAAAAGTTTCCTCCCTGAAGCATTAATTCTCTTCTCACATCTGACAGTCTTTATAACTCACAGGACCTTTGAAAGTCCTCACCGCTTGCTAGTTTAGTCAAAGTAAACTCCTATGCTCTTTCCCTTCTGAGACTAAGTGAAGGGTCAGTATCACTTGGATTCCCCTTGACATCTTGCATCGCACATGGTCAAGGGTTGCAAGGGCTGAAAAATGCGTAGAACACTGAACTGAGAACAGCTTGCTGACAATGTGTGATGGTGCTGGATGACAGTGAAGATAACAATGATAACAGAGAAGTTAACTGAACTGAAACCCAGCTGTCACGAAGGTTGATGGACTATGGTGTTTCACTATGACTTAGTGAACAAGAGACCCACTAATCAGTCCTAGAAATGTAGCTCACTCATTGGTAAACTGAAAAAACACTGGAAAATGGAAATGGCACCTGGGTGGGGACTCTTATCAGCTTGAGTCTGATCTATAGATTAATGTGGTAATGGTATATGGAAATATTCTTTCTCTTGATTGTTTAAAAATGTCACTTTTTAAGTCACTGAGTCATTAAGTCATTGTTTAAGTCAATGAGTCATTAAATCATTGCTTGTTGAGAAATACAGAAAATATACAAAAGTATAGATAAGAGAAAATCATGCATCATAGCAAGCTGAGAGCTAGGAAGTTTCATTGTTTTTCCCTTGCTTTACCTATCTGATTTTATATAGTTTGAGAACATACTGATGTTGTCTATTATAAAATATGTTTTAGATAATCTTTTGGATACATTGCAAGTACATAGGGCACAGTATTTGAAAGGCAGATAGCAAAATCAGTATTTTTCTCCTGCCTCCCATCACCCAGTTCTTGAGTTGCTTGTGCATCTTTAGAGATGACTCCTATGACTGCCACTCTATATATTTGAGTGAGTTTTTAACTCTTAATTCTGTAAGACTTTCAAGAACCAAAAACTGTATGAGTGAAACATGTCCCCTAATATAATGTCTTTAAGCTGATAAAAGATACAATTAGAGTTATGTAACCAGAATTATGTGTAACACAACTTTCTCAACAAAGGTTGGAGGTACTCAGTCAAAATGCAATCCCTTGATAGGCTTCTGTCCAAAGATTTCCCTGAGATGTTCCCACTAATCCAAAGTGGTTCTAATGGCTTAGAACTTGGCAGTAGAGTCTGCTTGTGTCTGGTTGTTGTGATGGAGACATTAGCCCTAAATCCAGGTTTCTCCTTCTGAGATTACATCTGACAAGGACTTTCTCACCTTGCTCTGCCCTTGAGGGCTGGGATAGGAAGTGAGGAAGAGTGGGTGGGGGAATTCCAGTTCCAATGAAACGGCTTTTAAGCATTCCTTTCCATAAAATCTATCTCAAAACGGAGAAAAATCTCTTTACACTTATTCAAGCTGTGTCATCCTCAAACTCATCTCCTTACCTTAAACACAAAGAAAGTGGAGGAGCAGGATCTAGGGTGACCCTTGGTCTCTGGTGCCAATGCCGTTCCATGGACTTCACAGTCAGGGTCACGGTCCTCCCATTGTTCATGGATTTGCTCAAGCAGGCCCAGTAATATCTCCATCGTGAGACTTGTTACTGTGTTTGGCATATTGAATACGTCACGGGTAGCTTGCCAGGCTTTGCCGTGCGGGCAAGATACTCTCGGTAGCTTGCCGGGCTCTTATCTTGTCATAAATCCTCTCACTCTGAGTGTGCACCCCAGCATCACATCATTGTGAATCTTCTCCTTAGGAATCAGTTTCAAGAGAATTTCATGAATCTGCTATGAGTTTGGATGTTTATTTACCAGTGAAATGAATTTTCTTCTCTGCTCTCCTGCCTCCCCACCCTGTACCCATCTGATAAAGTTCCAGAAGGCAACTCAGATTCACAACAGCCCCCACCAGCCCCCCACCCCCTCTGAATAACACGTTGTCTGGCGACAGGAGGCGTTTGATTACATTGGGATGGAACGCCTGCATCAACTCCAGTTGTCCCTAAATTGGAACCGATGGAACTCACGTGCTGCAGCCAACAGTTTGTCTTCACCCACTCCCCCCTCTGAAAGGAACCTTTCTCTGGGAAAACAAGAAACCTACGTGCCATCCTGGGTGAGAGACAAACAGGAACTACGTCCCAGCACCACATCCCAGGCATCGCAGGCTAGAACACACTCAGAGGGACTTGTAACACCAAGCCATGCATCAAGCATTTCTAGAGGGACCCTCTGCATAGCTTTCTCTTGAATACTGAGGTCTCTGTCTTCATTTCTCTTCTTGGCATCTGGTTCTGCCAGCGGACAATATAAAGTACCTTCTATTGTCTCCTTCAGCAGACTCCATAACTTGCCTCCTCCTTCCCCCATGCCCTTTCTGCCTTCTTTTGACTTATTTATTTGGACAGTAAGAGTAACGGTTCCCCAAGGATTTTTACATCCTTCTCCTTAAAATCTGTGAATAAGTTACTTTATGTGACAAGGGAGAATTAAGACTTCATATAAAATTGAACTTACTGGTCCAATTACATTCCCAAACATGGATCTTATCCAGACTATTATATTTGGGCTCATTATAATAACCAAAGTACTTAAGTGGGGGAAAAGAAGATGGATGCAGAAAAATCAGAGCTCCAGAAGGTGGGTATTATGAGAAAAGTTCAATCTACCTTTGGTGTTTTTTTTTTTTTTTTGGCTTGGTTTGGTTTGGGGGCCATACCTGGCAGTGCCCAGGGCTTACTTCTGGCTCTGTACTCAGAGATCATTCCTGGTATGGCTGATCTGGGAACCATATAGTGGTGCTGGGGTTAGAACCTGGGTGGATCACAAGCAAGGCAAGTGCCCTACCTGCTATATTATTTCTCGGTTCCGTGGTGGCTTTAAACTAAAAGGATCATGAACCGGGAAATGAAATAGACTCCTCAGTCTGCAGCAGGTAAGAAGGCAGATGTTCTTCTAGACTCAGCTTCTTTGATTTTAGTCCATGAAATCCATTTGGACTCTAGTCTCCAGAACTGTAATAGTTGTGTTACTATAGGAAATCAAAATGCTTACTGTGTACTTGTCAAATGCCAGGCTGAGTACCAGATGCAGAGAGCATTTCTATAGCCTTTAGTTTGTGCTTTGTGTCAGTCATCAGGGTCAAATTAAGAGAATGAAAAGTGTTTTCAGGATAGAAATAGGGAAATGAATGCAGATCACTTGTTACATAGGTGATAGAAGCTGAGACACTATGAGAATAGCAGAGGTTGCTAGTGGGTTGCTACCAAGCTGGACTGGAAGGATACGGAGAGCAAGTCATGTACCCGAGTCCAGAAGTGATAGCCAGGAGGATCTGCTAGAAGCTGAACCACAATGGACTGGCAGGAGCTGGATCTCTGGAGGCAACAGAGCCCTGCTGAGAAAGTTGTCTGAGACAGAGAGGGAGACAAAGAGATTCTGGTTTCATTCTTTCTCCTGCTCCCCAATCTCATGCCAACAATTCTTGTTAGTTGCTCCCAGCTGGTTGGCATATGATGTAACCACCCGGGATTCAGAGGGGTCACCCCTCCTGCAGTATAATGCACAGCTGGGGAAGAACATGAATGGCGGGCTGATGTACTTGACCATGGACAGGTCAATTATACACACTTTGTTTTGTGCTGATCCCCATGAGTCTTGAAACGCAGAATGGCCTCTAAGATCCTACATAATCTGACCCTTCCCTAACTGCTCTTATTCATAAGTATCTCTTTCTCATTTATCACACCTCACCAAACCACACCGTACCACACCTGACCTATCTCTGTTCTCAACATGCCACAGTGGATCCTGCTTTTGGGTTCACTTTCAGGACCTTGCACTTAAAAGCAGAGGATGGGTTCCCCTCCCCTTTTTCCCCCCTCTGCTTTCTGGTCACTTTTTAACATTTTCCTCTTTTTTTTTTTTGCTTTTTGTGTCACACCCGGCGATGCACAGGGGTTACTCCTGGCTCTGCACTCAGGAGTTACTCCTGGCAGTGCTCAGGGGACCATATAGGATGCTGGGAATCGAACCCGGGTTGGCCGCGTGCAAGGCAAACGCCCTACCTGCTGTGCTATATCTCCAGCTCCTAACATTTTCCTCATTTGAGTCTCAGTTCAGCTGCCACTTGTTCAGTTAATTCCATAAAATAGGTTCCCCTAATTCAAAATCACCACAAGTCCTGAATTATTCTCTTCAGAGCAACTATCATTATCCTATCTTGTTACTTGAACTCTCTGCTTGTTATTCAAGTTGGTTAGATGGTCACACAGAAATAGATCTATTTCTTCTTCCTGGAAATAGAGTGAGGTTCATTTCACGTTCCTTAGGTGTGACTTGAGTTCCAGCTACTAAACCATAAGCGGATTGATACACTGCTGCTTCCAGGCCTGGCCAGCGAAACTTCTCACGCACATTCTTGCACAGGAAAGCATTTTCTCGTTCTGCCAGATGATGACAAGCCTGAGGGGATTGTAGAGGCACAAGATGAAAGGAATTTGGGCTCAGAATGACTAAGTAGAACTGTCCCAGCAACCTAAAGGCCCATCCAAGATTTTTATGGGTAATAAGAATTAAGTACATTTTACGTTGAGTCACTACATTAGTCTATCCTAATTAAAACAATCCTGACCGCCAAGAATTCCCAATATCTGGTCGATAATTGATCTTCAATAGTTATTGTGTGATTAAATGGTAAACACGCAGTGATTATTTGTCTTCTTTCTTTTGCTTCTTATCTGTGAGACTCCCCGAGGAAAGAGTATGTGATATTCATCATTGTGCTCTTGATAACTTTCCATTGAATATAAACCTCTATAAACATTCAATGTGTGTGTGTGTGTGTGTGTGTGTGTGTGTGTGTGTGTGTGTAGTGTGGACTGAATTTTCATTGTGTTTCAGAGTGACAATGATCAACAAGCCTTGTCTAGAAGCAAGATTCTAAGAGCATTTCTGCGCTGCTGTAACTTCCAATGCTTGTGTAGCCTTTCAAGTTTCTAAGGCACTCTTCACTGGATCCTTCTAACAAATCTGGAGGGAATTTGCTATTATGATGCCCATTACACAGATGATAGGCCTGAACTCTCATTATTTGCCCCAAATCATGCTATTTAAACCACTGACTGAATCTGGAATTAGTTCATTTTTCAAAACCTTTTACTAAGTACCTACAATGTACAAGCCCCTGGCTAAATTTACTCCACCTTGTAGGAACAGATAAGAACTCAAAGTTACAAAGAAATAGGAATTAGCTCCCAAGAGATAAAAGGGAGGCTCCCAAGCCCATGATAGAGATTAGAAAAGTGCTGATGTCCCTAGGCTTCCGTTTATCCATGGCTCGGTTGCCACTGTGTGTGAGTTTGTGGGTGGTCTTCAGATTTTCCTGGAGGCAGCACCATGGCAGGAAGCCCCTAGCAGCATTTCCACTTGCCCAGGCTAATGGCCCTGGCATTCTAAGTCTGCCCTTTTCCATACATTCTTTCCTCCTTCGTATGCCAAGATTTCAGCAGTCGATTTCGAGTGGGTTCCAGGCCATTTAGCTCAGTCAGAGATTTGGGTGAAAGTTTCCTCCCACCCATCCCAAGCCTCAGATAACCCAGGAGGGTGTGACTGCTGGGGTGGGTGAAGGAAGGGAACAAAATGCCATGCAGTCTTGCAGGCAAAGGGTTGTAACAAAAGTTTGTGTAGAGGCCACATTTACCTACCCTAATCTGACTGTACCGAGTGTTTCGGGGACGGGTTAGTTGGAAAACACGAGACGGAAAGCTGAAGAAAGCATGAAACACAGGCAAATGGAGACAGTGCTGCTCCTGAAGGAAGCCTACAGACAGAATTATTTGCCAGTGAAGAGAGGGTAAGCGCAGGTGCCTTGCAGGAGCTGAGAAAAACGGCCAGGTCTCTGCCAAGGCTCAAACTTTCCCAGGCTGACAAGACTCCTCCATGCTTGGGTGCCTCTCTCTGTAAATAAATCCAGGCTGCTCTTACAGTGCAGAATGTCCCACATACCGCACATCTGAGGTGGGGTGAAATACAAATATGCCTTTTCATAATAGCTTTACACCTGGAGCAGCAGAGGACTGGTTTATTACCTTGGTAAACAAAAGTTAGAATTCAAGCAAAGTACAAACTTTGCCCAAGGCACTTCTGACAGTGCACCTCGTGTTTGCTAAGTGAACTCGATATATATATACCATGTGAAGCAATGGCAGGCAGAGCTTTTTTTTTTTTTTTAATTCCCTTTCTCTCTTGTCTGGTTTCCAAGGTTTAAAAGTTCACACGTGTGTGTGTGTGTGTGTGTGTGTGTGTGTGTGTGTGTGTGTGTGTTTACTTTGGCTCTGTTTCTCTATTTTTGTTTTTAGCATTTTAAAATCATGCTGTTTGGTATGCAAAAAAAAAATCTATAAAAAATGAGCCAATTTCTATTGCTTTCCAAATAGAGTGTGTTTCTTGTCGCACTCAGGATTACAGTTGGGGTTTGGGGTGGAAGACAGGGTAAATCAGTTCATGGAACACACGAAGGAACAAGAATTTACATTGTACTTAAATATTTAAAAATTAATAAATATTTACTCAGAGCCTGTTTTGTGATAAGCACAGGACCATGAACTTTCACCAGTGTTACTTTATTTAATCTTCACCACCACGTGGGGTAGAAATTATTTTATTTCTTTATGTTTTTTTAATTGGATCATCATGAAATATATAGTCACAAAGTTGTTCATGATTGAGTTTCAATCATACAATGTTCCAACAACCATCTCTTCATCAGTGTGTGCTTCCTGCCACCAATGTCCCCAGTTTATATCCTGTCCTGTCCCCACAACCTGCCCCAGCTACCTGTCTCTATGGCAGATGCTTTTCTTTTCTCTCTAATTCTCTCTCTTATTTTCCTTTTAGGTACTGTGGTTTGCAGTACTGTTACTGAAAGGGTAACACGTATATCATTTTACCTTCTTCCAGCACTTAGGTTGTGTCCAGAGTGATCATTTCCAATTATTGTCATAGTGGCCCCTTCTCTCTCCGAACGGCTGTCCCCTACCCCTTGTGGCATGCTTCTGACCATGTACCAGTCCTCCTAAGTCTTGTTCATACTGTCTTTGGGTATTATTCACGTACTTTGTTTTTTGCTATCCAGAAAATGAGTGCAATCATTCTATGTTTTTGCATAAAAGCTGCCTAGTGCTCCATTCTGTATATGTCTCAGTTTCTTTATATACTCATCTGATCTTGGACTCTTGGGTTGTTTCCAGATTCTGGCTTTTGTGAAAGGGATACAATGAACATGAGAGTGCAGATGGCTTCTCTGTATTGTGTTTTTTGGCCATAAGGGTATATTCTCAGGAGTGGCATAACTGGGTCAAATGAAAGCTCAATTTCTAATTTTTTGAGGAATGCCCATATTATTTTTCAGAAAGGCTGGATCAATAATGGCATTCCCACAATAGTGAGTGAGAGTCTGTTTCTCTCCATATCCTCACCAGCACTGGTTGTTCTTTTTTTGTACCACTTTCTGTGGCCTGAGATGATATCTCATAGTTGCTTTGATTTGTATCTTCCTTATAATTGTGTGTATTTTGGCCATTTGTATCTTTGAGGAAGTTCTGTTCATCTCTTCTCCCCATTTTTTGATGGGGTGTATATTTTTTTCTTGTAAAGTTTCATCAGTACCTTATATAGCTTGGATATTAATCTCTTATCAGATGAGTATTGGTAAATACTTTTTCCCATTCTGTGAACTATCTTTGCATTCTGTTCATCATTTCCTTTGAAGTGCAGAAGTTTCTTAGTTTAATGTAGTTCCATTTGTTTTGTTTTGCTTCTATATGCTTGGTCAGTGGTGTTTCATTCCCAAAGATGCCGTTAACCTCAATGCCATGGGGAGTTCTACCTACATTTTCCTCTATGTACCTTATGGATTTCGGTATGATATCAAGGTCTTTAATCCATTTTTATTTAATTTTTGTTTATGGTATTAGAAAGAGGTCTGAATTTATTATTTTTTTCATATAACTGACTAGTTTTTCCAACACCACTTGTTGAAGAGGTGATCCTTGCTCCACTTCATATTTTTTGTTGCTTATCTAAGATCAACTAACTAATCAGATGCCTGAGAGTCTGTTTCAGGATATTCAAGTCTATTCCATAGATCTAAGGTTCCGCTTTATTCAATACCATGCTGTTTTAATTACTACTACTTTGTAATTCAGTTTGAAGTTGGGGAAAGTGATGCCTCCTATCTTCTTTTTGCCAAAGACTGCTTTAGCTATTTGTGGGAGGGCAGTATTGTTCCATATGAATTTCAGGAGTGTTTTATCTATTTCTTCATTGTGTATAATGTTTGCTGTGAATTTGTGGTAAATGGTTTTTGACTATATTGAGGAAAGTGCATTCAATACCAATTTTGTTGAGTTATTTGATTTTATTTTATTATCATAAATACTCATAAGCTGGATCTTGTAAAATGCCTTCTCTGAATTTATTGATATGATCATATAGTTTTAGTTTTGATTGGTGTACTATATTAATTGACTTGTGAATGTTAAATCATCCTTGCTTTACTGATATGAAGTCTACTTGGTCATGATGTATGATCTTTTTGAGGAATTGTTGAATTATATTTATTAGTATTTTGTTTCAAATTTTTGTGTCTGTGTTCATCAAGGATAATGGCCAATAATTCTCTTTTTTGTGATATCTCTATCTGTTCTTTTGCTTCATAAAAACTGTTTGGGATTGTTTTTGTTTCTTCAATTTCTTGGAAGAGCCTGAAAACAATTGGCAGTAGGTCCTTTTTAAAGGTTTGAAAGAATTCACTAGTGAGTCCATCTGGTCCTGGTCCTTTGTTTTGGGAAGATTTTTGATTACCATTTCAATATCCTCAATAGTGGTAGGTCTGTTCAGATATTCCCTATTGTCTTGGTTCAGCCTTTGGTGGTTACAGGAGTCTAGGAACTTATCCATTTCTTTTAGGTTCTCTCTTTTCGTGTCATAAAGGTTCTTACAGTAATCTCTGATGATCTTTTTAAATTTCTGTGGTGTTTGTTCTGATGTGCCCCCTTTCATTTCTGATTTGGTTTATTAGAGTTCCCTCTCCCTCTCTCTCTTTCTCTCTCTTTGTGAATCTTGCTAGAGGTTTATTGATCTTGTTTATTTTTTCAAAAAACCAGCTCTTGGTTTAATTGATCTTTCAGATTTTGTTTTAGGGTTTCAGTTCATCAATATCAGCTCTAAGTTTTATTATGTGCTTCTTCCTGCCTGCTTTGGGGTCCGTTTGTTGGTCATCTTAAGTTGTGAGTAAAGTTACTTATGTGGGTCCTTTCTTCTTCCCAATAAATCCTTGCATAGCAATAACCTTTCCTCTTAACACTGTGTTTGCTGTGCCCCACAGGTTCTGGTTTGTTTCTAATTCTCATTTGTTTCCATGAATTTTTTAATTTCCTCTTTGACTTCTTCTCTGACCTACTGGTTGTTCAGTAACGAAATATTTAATTTCCAGGTGTTTGAGTTGTTTCTCCATTTCTGTTTGTGATTAATTTCTGCTTTCAGTGCATCATGAACTGAGAAGATAGTTGTTATGATTTCTATGCTTTTGACTTTGTGGAGGTATGTTTTATGCCCCAGCATGTCGTCTATTTTGGAGAATGTACCATGTACATTAAAGAAGAATATGTACTTGGTCTTTTGAGGATGAAATTCCCTAATAGTCCCCCTTTTTCCATTTATTCCTTCAAATAAAGTTTTCTTTATTGAGCTTTAGTCTAGTTCATCTATCAAGAGGTGAAAAAGTGGTGTTGAATTCTCCCAATTGTATTGGATTATAGAAATGTCTTTCTTAAAGTCTATTAGCAGTTGTTTCAAATATTTTTCTGGTCTCTGATTGGGTGCATATCCATTTAGAAGTGTGAGTACTTTTTGATGTACATATCCCTTGATCATTAAAAAAGACCTTAGTTGTTTCTTAGAAACTTTTTGAACCTGAAGTATATGCCATATGATACTAGTATGGCCATCTTGGCCTTTTTGAGGGGTTTGTTTGCTTGAAGAATTGTCTTCCAATCTTTGAATTTGAGTCTGTGTTTGCTTTGACAGTTCAAATGTGTTTCTTTCAAGCAGCGGAGTGTTGGGTTCAAGTTTCTAATCTAAACTGACACTTTGTGTCTCTTAATTGATCTATTTAGTACATTGTCATTGAGAGAGATTATTGCTATGAAGTTTTGTACTGCCTTTCTGCAGAAGTTTGAATGTTTATGGGGCTTGTCTTGTCTTAAAGTAGCCCATTCAGTTTTTCTTGTAACCATGCTTTTGATTCTATGAAGTTAATGAGTTGCTGTTTATCTGTCCTCTTCTCAGGTGGGGGACAATCCTGACTTGGGGGCAAAATAGTGATCCTGAGTAAAAGGCAGGACCCCCAACCCAACACTGCTAAACTTTCTCCATTTCTTGGGACTGGGGCTCGGGTAGAAAAAAAATTTTTTTTGGCTTTTCGGGTCACACCTGGCAATCCACAGGGGTTACTCTTGGCTCTGCACTCAGGAATTACCCCTGGCGGTGCTCAGGGGACCATATGGAATGCTGGGAATCGAACCCAGATTGGCAATGTGCAAGGCAAACACCCTACCCACTGTGCTATTGCTCCAGCCCCATCAGGTAGAAATTGTCCTGTCCTGTCCTCCCATTGTTCATCGATTTGCTCGAGTGGGCCCAGTAACATCTCCATTGGAGGCTTTGTTGTTACTGTGTTTGGCATATCGAATACGCCACAGGTAGCTTGCCAGGCTTTGCCTTGGGGGCGAGATATTCTTGGTAGCTTGCCGGACTCTCCGAGAGGGGCAGAGTAATCGAACTCGGGTCAGTTATGTTGGCTGCATGCAAGGCAAACACCCTACCCGCTGTGCTATCGCTCCAGCCCACGTAGAAATTATTAATCAAAAATATGTTTTACAGATGAGGAAACTGATGTTAGGGCTGCTAATGAGGTTCAGGCCTTAGTTTTCTAAACCCTAAATTAAAACTTTCTGTATTGTCTTCCAGTGGCTCCCTGAGGTCACAGGTTACTTCATTCTGTCAGTTGGTTGGCCCTCTGTGTACCCCCCATCTTTCTGCTTCATTCTCTACCAGTACTTGGGGGAAACAATTGATCTCCATGGCCTGATAATGTTTTGGTGTATCTGCTTAGAGGATTTCTCAACTCGCTAGCATCCACCTGACCATCTGGGCCGGTGTCTCACTAACCAACACCTTCCTGCATTCAAGTGCAAAAGATTTGAAACATGTGGATTAGATTTCCTCCCAAAACACACATACGCTTAAAAGTAAAGTCGTCAACAATGAAGCAAGAACACATCCCATGTTCAGTTGGCTCCACAATTGCCTCTGCATTCTCCCATCCACAGCTTGAACAAATCAGATAAATTTCAGAAAAAAAGTATCCGAACTTTTTGGGTTTCTTTCCAAAACAAGCCTTTGAACCTGAAGAACTTTGCCCATCTCTGTTTGCATGTTCGCTCCCCGTATGTTCAGCTCTAGCTTTCTTGTTCCATCGCTCAGGCCTGTAAATTTTTTAACTCTTTCATCAACAGATTAATTCCCAAGCGTTCTAAAGCAAGAGCGAACTCATTAAGCTTATTTTAAAAGAAGTCTATAGAAATGTGTCAACTATGCCCATTGTTACAGATGAAGGATTCTTTGCCTTAAGAACATATAAAACTGAGCTCGAAAGAGGTGATGTCATTGAGACATTGTCAACTCAGCAGTTTCAGGGACTGGAACTCTGGATGCTTATGCCTAACAGAGATTTAGCAGAAAGGGTGTCCCACTCTCCTCCAATTCTCCTTTTACTCCCCACCCAGTACCACTAATGCGTCTTTAATTTTAGCTCCTTGAGGAATGCCTTTGGCTTAATTTATTGCAAGATAAAAAAAAAAAACTGAACACTAACACTCATTGCTAGAACCTAGATTTCAACTGAAACTGGATTAAGGATAATCCTGTACTGGAGGCCTGGAGAGAAGAGAGTGGAATGATAGTCTTGAAACAAGCTTTAAAAAGGCATTTAACTCAATCCCTTTCTCTGACCGAGAAGGAAGCAAACTCAGAGTGGAACACACAAGTACAAGGTCCATGTACTCAGTCAGTGTCACATCTTCCCCACTGCCTTAATGGGATCCATAATGCTCTACTATGCTCGAGAGACTGAAATTGTAGGGGAAAAAAAGTCTAGTTCTAAATCCTAATGTAGATACAGTTTCCTGAATTTTTATCATTGATATTAAATATAGGTCTATTGATTGAATTCATGGAAAGATGTTTACCCTGAAAAAAAGAAATGGAAATCAGAATCTTTTGAAACATTGATTGGAAATCTTATTCATGGTTAGGAGATATTAGTGCATTTTTATATGGCTATTATTACAGACTAGAAAAGCAATGCTCAAAAAGTAATCTATATTCTTTACCACATTTGGTTTCATTTTCATTTGTCTTTTATTTTTATGTTGTGTTTCTAAGTTTAGGTTCTAGGCATTGGGAAATATAAGCAGCCTAAGACTGGATTCTAAATTTAAGTAACTAATATATTGTTCATGTTATTGGGATTAAAAAGATCTTTCATGATATTTTGAATCATATTATTCAAGTTACTGATTAGTATAGCCGAACTGAGAGAGATGAAGTGATTTGTGATTACTAAGCAAATCAATGAATTACAACTACATTTATTTCCAACCATGTGGAAAGAGTCTTCTTCCAGGTGACAAGCACAAAGCAGAGCCCTTTGTAATAGTGTGCTCAGGTGTCTTTTACGCATAATTAATGGACTGTGCCCAACTCCAGAGAGCTGAACATTTATTGCAGTCTGGGCCTGACTAATCCATAGGCATCTCCATTAGGTGTGGGTTATGAGTTATCCTTACCATCTTTTGTTTCATGGAAAGATGGTATACAGAAGTCAGGAGAATTTTCCAAGGTTCTGTGATGAGTCAGTGAAGGTTCTGAGGCAGCATGCTGCTACTGGATGAAGAATGAGAAGATATACTGCATTCCTCACACTATCTCTAACTGTGTTGGAAACCTGAGAAACTCCCTTCTGAATGCAGTTTCTTTTTTCATGTATGGGCTTTGCTGTAAACCTTCAAGAACCTTAAAAGCTAATGGCCTGGAGATCTCAAAAACAAGACTCAGAGTTCATTAATACCTAGAATATGATCATGAAAAGTGATAAATTTCATGTCTTAGCTATTGTACTAAATGTTGCAATAAATAGTGATGTGCATATGTCCTTTTGAATGAATTTTTTTTAAATTCTGGGGGTAGATACTCAAAAGTAGAATTGCTGGGTCATATGGAAGATCAATTCTAAGTCTACCGAGGGTCCCTTTACACACTCTTTTCTACAGGGGTTGAACCAAATCAGTTAGCTGTTTCTTTGTTTAGAATTTGTGTTACTTTAAACATGTACCAGGGTTTTGTTATGACCCTCCTCCTATATATTCAATCCTATAATCCTCCCAGGGATATAGTGCAAGATTAAAATAAACTTGAAGAACATGATATGATTCAGAGATTCCCCTTTTAGGGGAGTCTGAATTGTGTCTTCTCCAAATGCCCCATAAACCAACCCCAAACATAGGGCAGCACCTAGAACCAGATCCCACACTCTTACAAGTTAGAGTCATAGCTCTCTCTCCTTTGTCCTATTCTTTTGGCATAGAAGTATTTGAGACTTTCATAATACTGATTTCTTTTTAAAAAGTGTTATTATTACTATTTTATTGGATCACTGTGAGATATAGTTACACAGCTTTTGTGATTGAGTTTCAGTCATACAATGATCTAACACGAACCCCTCCACCAGCGTACCTTTTCCACCACCAATGTCCCCGGTATCCCTCCCACCACCCCCACCCTACCCTACTCCCTGCCTCTATGGCAGACAATTTCCATTTTACTCTCTACTTTTGGACATTATGGTTTTCAATATAGGTACTGAAAGCCAGCATGATATCTACTTCTATACTGCTTTTGGTACAGTACAAGACTGATGATTTAAAGACACACTGCATTCTTCCTTGATATATAGGCCAGACCTCAGCAACAACCATGGGATCTCTCCTTGGCCTTTGCCCACTTTCAGGATCTAGAAGCAAAGAACCATGCCACATTAGGGTTTTCCTGTTTTGGCTTTCATAAGAGGGAAAATTGTTGTGCCCATTTGTCTCTGCAATTTCCCCGAAAAGCAGAGCAAGTTCACGTTTAAAATGACTCAAGAGGTTTATCTGTCCACTTCAATTCAAATCCCTCCTTTTAGAGACAAGATTACAGAGGTCCAGAAGGTGGAAGTTTGTCCAAGGTCACTCACAAGTGTGGGGCAATGCTGCTCAGATCTTCTGGCTTCAAGCTCAATGTTCTTTTCACTGCTGTTGTCTAATTGCCTTGCTGGTGGGAAAGACATTATCCTGGAAGGAAAAGAAGTCAGTCTTTGTTCAACCAAAAAATATGATCCAATGGATAGACAGCTCTGCACTTCCTCAAATGACACTGGCTTATGGTTCTATTGGACTAATTCTGTGGTCGACTAACAAAAGTACCTTATACTGTAGCACTGTGGCCATTCTGTGTTCAGGTCCTGGAAATACCAGACCTTTTCTTGCTCTGCACATTACTGGATCTGCACTATCTTCCCCTCTTTCCTCATGACAAGTGCTTCTCCGTTCAATTCTATCTCTTCCTCTACAGAACTACTGTGATTTTTATTCTGTGTCAGGTTAGGTAATGGGAAATATGTTTCCAACACTCTCTTTCCCTGCAGGGTTCCATGTAGTAGTGACAAAGGGGATATTTTGCACTGCATTTGGAATACAGGAATGCTGCTACAGGGTTTTATGGTTCAAAGGGTGGTAGGTGCAGCACTATGTATTGTAATGTCTCTGTGCTGCTGACACACCAATTGGTAGGGGATAGCAGTTACACCCTCAGTTTCCCAGCTTCCTTCAGATCTCCTCTTGCAGTTCCTCTGACTCTTAGGAGGCAAGTAGAATTCCATGGGGGAAGATCAGCTTGTCCTACAGGTGATCAATATTATCACTTGAGGCATTGGGAGTTGAAATGAGCTCTGGTTAGTTCTTATGGATTTTGTTCCATTTTCACTTTCTTCCACTTGAAGCTCATTTCACATTCCCAGCTGACTGCTCTGCTCACTACAGTTGAGCCCCCTACTCAGAAGCAACAACCTCAACATCAGCTGCAGAGTCAGTTCCTGCAATTTTGAGTATTGAGTACTGATGATAAAACTGATTCTGTAGCATATGTGGTGGTCCTGTTTCTCTGTTCAGGAGTCTTCTGTGAATCGTCCAGAATCAGTCATTCCCCAGAGTGCACTTCTATGAAGGCACGTAACACACCGTGTTGTTATTTTAATGATTGACAAGTCTCTCTCTCACATTAACGGAGAGCTGACTTGTCCTGTGTACTTACTTCGGGCCAGGCACTCCTTTAAGTGCTAACTTAGTCCTTACAACAAGCCAAAGAGGAAAGTGTGACTGCTATTCCCATTGTACAGAAATGACGAGTGGGAACCAGAACAGTTCAATGATTTCCCCCAGTTTTCACAAATAGGCATGGGTAGATGAAACAGTGGAAAGAGCAGTCTGTTCCACATCAGCACTCTGGCCCTCTTCAAGAAACCAGTCTTAGGGTTTATGAAATCCTGGCACTGGAATGAATGAATGAATGAGTGATCCATTACTTCATCAGAGGAGAAATCGTCTTTTCTACAAAGTTAGATGGAGGGTTGATAAAAATGGAAGTTTGAGGATCTAAGGTACTTCTCACCCTTGAATGTCATGCACCCAAGATTGGAAGTTGAAATTACAATAGATCCATGACCACGGCCTTGCTACACATAAGGACCCACTTACACACCAAACGTGCTCTCCAGTGCCACCAGCATGCTCCTCAGAAGCAATAAACACGGGCATTGCAGTACATTACCAGACAAGCCTGCTTTTCTCCCCAGTCCAGATAGATGCCCCACCCTGGGTGGGGCCCTCTGGCCCTATGAGTCTCCTGGAGTGAAGGGCTGAACCTGGCTGCAGGGAAGTATTCCCACACAGGTGCCAGGCATGCAATTAGTGTTTAACACTTCACTTTTTATAAGCACTGATGAAATGTGACCTCAAAACTGTCGTTTTGGATGGAGTAAGCACGGACTGGGATCCAGATTTAATTTTCAATGAGCTTGTTGATGTATAGATATCAAACTGAAATAAAATGTCAAGTCTGGATTTCAAACCATAACATCTTTGACAAGAGACCTATATAGAGTTGGGTGCATCTCCGGAGGAAATACAGGCCACATATCTTACATGTGGCACTCCTGGTTTCTTTTTAAAAAAGGAAAGATGGAGCTAGGAGATAGCTCAAAGAACAGGAGTGCATGGCTTGCAGATACAAGGCCCTGAGATCAGTCCCCTTGAGTCTCTGCCAAGGTTAGCTCTGGTGGCACAACTGGGTTAAGACAGTACTACTTATTGGAGCTAAGCATAGACTACTCTGCCCATTTGGCTAAGTGTCTCTGGGAATAGCCCTTGGGCTTCCTGAACATTGCTTGAGACTCCCCCCCTCTAAAGCCAAAAAAGAAACAAAATTTAAATGTTTTTGAAAGTTGTAATATATAAAAAATTGATTGCTCTCAAAGTAGATCAACTCCCTCTACTGCTCTTCTAGGAGACAGAGGAGACAGGGACAGATACAGAACTTCTATATACTTGAAGCTTCTACTTTTCACATGAGGAGAAAACCCTGTTGCTATTTGATGCATCATTAATGTCTCATATAATGAAATGTCTATAAGTCAAAGCACAAGGCACATTTGCAAGGGCTTTTATTTGGAATTAGACTTGGAGAACTGATTTAGTCCAACTCTTTTTTTTTAAAAAAACAGATGAGGAAACCCAGGTTCTGAAGAGAGATCCCAGGTCTCATGAAGCTAGCAGATTTGAGAAAGAACCAGAGCCAAGAGGTCCTGAAAGCATAGAATCAGCAGAGTCACAGGCTTCTTGCTTCAGAATAGTACCTTCTTTCCCTGGACACAGTTCCACCTGCTATCTACAAGCCCACACACAGCACCCCCCCCTCCACCCCCCCAGCACCTCTGTGTGACGTTAAAGCAAGGGATTTGGAGTGCGCCGACCTGAGGCCTTGCTGGCAATAAAATCCCATCACCAAGCCTGCGGCATGTTCTAACCTTCCTGGGATTTTCGCCCAAGCTCATAAACCCTTTTCATTCTTCCCACGCCTTCTGGGAGCTAGTTCTCCAAAACAGCTTCTGTCATATCCCAAGTCCACGAAAAAGAGTCTCACAAGAGCTTCTTTTTGAATCTTAAATCCAGAGGCAAAAAGCAGATCAGAGGTTGAGGACAGAGCTGATGAGATTTATTTCCTTTTCTTTACAAAATTTCCATTTGGGAATGTTTCTTCTAGAATAAAATATATCAGCCCTAGAGATGTTTTAGTTCAATTCACTTACTTCGTGGATGAAAAAGAAGCCCAGAGAAGGGGCGTATCCTATCTCAGGGCATGTAAGGACTGAGACAGTTTGGGCTTATGTGGGGACTTCTGGTCCCTAAGCAATGATTTTGCCTCTCAGTGTAGTGGACACCCTGTACATCCACGTGGCTGAGCTTGCATGTATATACACGTGCATGTGCTTCTCTCTCTCTCTCTCTCTCTCTCTTTCTCTCTCTCTGTGTGTGTGTGTGTGTGTGTGTGTGTGTGTGTGTGTGCGCACGCGCGTGCATTCATTTGTGTGCCTGGGGTGGCATAGAGTTTCCCCATCTATCACAGAAGGTCAGGAAGTAGGAAAGAAGATATTAGGGAGATCAAATCAGGATTCATTGTAAGTAAGAAATTGTCTTATCTCTATTATCTCTCTGGCCCCCAAATGAGTATTTTTACAGATAGAGTGAAAAGTACTTTCATGCAGGATGACATATGTTTTTCCAGCAGAATCCCCCCTCCCGATTTGCTCGAGCGGGCCCAGTAACGTCTCCATTGGAGCCTTTGTTGTTACTGTGTTTGGCATATCGAATACTCTCGGTAGCTTGCTGGGCTCTCCGAGAGGGGCGGAGGAATCGAACTCGGGTCGGCCATGTTGGCCGCTTGTAAGGCGAACGCCCTACCCGCTGTGCTATCGCTCCAGCCTTAGCAAAAAAGAAAAATCTACCTCACAATTTTGACTGCTACTAATTTAGAAAAATCTTGAAAGAGATACATATTTATTATAAAAACTTTGAAAGTTAAAAACTTTACAAGAATTAAAAATATTCATTAGCACACTAGCTAGAAATAGCCTTGTCAATGTTGGTTTAAATTCTTCAATGCCTATTTTTGAAATGATGCCAATGTGTGGCATATATGATTATGCCAAGTATGTAACTTGTTCTATTTACTAATCTAATGGTCATGCCCTAATGAAACTGTTTTCATAATATTAAATACTCCCTCATGGGTTGTTTTTCAGTGAGTGTCAAGTCATTCAATTCTATCGGTATATATACATATATATATATATATATATCTCCAATGTGAATAATTACATTCTATTTCAATCCATTGTTGGTAATTCCTCTACATTCTCATCACAAATATTAGTGAAATAAATATATATTGCTATTTTTTTCTTTTTGGGTCACACCTGGCGATGCACAGGGGTTAATCTTGGCTCTGCACTCAAGAATCCTTCCTGGCCGTGCTTGGGGGAACATATGGGATGCTGGAGATTGAACCTGGATCGGCCCCATGCAGGGCAAATGCCCTACCCACTGTGCTTTAATTCTGACCCCACATCTTGGTATCTTGTTTATTGCTAAATGGTATTATTAAAATACAATAGATTAAACAAAGAAAATTACATTTAAAAATTTGGTACATATTTTTCCAAGTCATACCTCAGAAACCTTGCATCTACTTGCATTCAGCAATAATGTGGTATCCAAGCATTTGTTTCTATAACTTTTGATTATACTTTTCTAGAATTCCAAGAAATCTTCTGTAGCACTGTCCTCCTGTTGTTCATGGGTTTGCTCGAGCGGCCCCAGTAATGTCTCCTTTTTGAGACATCTTGTTACTGTGTTTGGCATATTGAATACGTCATGGGTAGTTTGTCAGGCTTTGCCGTGCGGGTGAAATACTCTTGGTAGCTTGCTGGGCTCTCTGAGAGAGGTAGAGGAATCAAACCTGGCTTGGCCAGACCAGGCAAATGCCCTACTGCTGTGCTATCACTCCAACCCCATTTAGCACTTCCTCTAATTTTCCCTACAAGTAGTTGGTTGAGATGGTGTATTCAGATCTGCCTTTGACCACATGCAAGAAATCTTATAATTATTTAATCATTGATATACAGGCATTTTTAAATTCCCCTTAAACTTTATAAAATATATATAATCATGCTTTAAAGAAGGGAATAACCTAGTTGAATTTAACATTGTTTGAATTTTGATCTTTCTTAATTAAGATGAATTTACACATAATTTTAAGTGGCAACTTAGAACTTTTTCATATAAATTAGTCTAAAACATGTCCTGATGTGCTTATTTAACATTTTTAAACTGCTAAGTTTTATTTTGTTTCTTTTTGGGGCTGCACCCAGCAGTGCTCAGGACTTACTCCTGGCACTGCACTAAAGGATCACTCCTGGTGGTGCTTGGGGGACCATTTGGATTGTGGGGATTGAACTCAGGCTGGCTATATGCAAGGTAAATGTTACCCACTGTTCTATTTCTCCAACCCCTGTAAAGTATTTTTCAAGTACTATAGTGATCCCATGGCATACATGTCCTGTGATTTGGTAAACCAGGTCTCTATTTTGAGTTGTTTTCAGTTTAATTAAGACTTAGAGATAAAGAGTAAAAAGAATTTCCTCATTGCTATGGGGTATCAAAATCTCATAGTGAACTGTGCTTTGTAAATCATTGGAAACAAAACAGTTTCCATGATTGTTCAGGAGGATAAGAATTTTTGCAGACTTTTTTATTTTCCATAAATTCACATTTTCCTTTCAAATCTCTGTTGTTTACTGTGTTTATTCAAAAGGAAATAAAAAGCCAATGAATGCAGTGAATATAAGTGTATTTTGATGTACAGTTTGAAGTTTTCTTATAAAAATAATGTTACATGCAAAGAGTTACAGAATACAAATAAAAATGAAGAAACTTAAAATATCTTGTAGTCACTTCAGAGCAGAAGGAAATCTCTAAATATGATGTGTTGATACCTCTCCAGTATCTTCCCGATGGAAATAGAGACACAGGGTCCATGTTGTCTTCGTCCATAACCCTTTCTAGGGTACTGTGAATGTATTATAGAAACATACAATACATCAAGTATATACTTTTTTAACATATTTCTGGTTTGATATAGGCACCAAGAGAAGCAATTATGAGGAAAACTTACCTTGGTCATTAGTGAGTTTATAGAACAAATTGGGGAAAACAGGAAAGAATAGAGTTAACCCAAATCTTGCCCTAGAGCTCATTCTCCTGGAGTATTTTCATAAATAAGGAAAAACTTGATTTTTTTTGTCCCATCCTCTACCCTAGTCTTGATTTTTTCAGTATCAATAATTAAAAATCTGGGGCTAGAAAAATAGCACAGCAGGTGGGACGTTTGCCTTGCACACGGCCGACCCGGGTTCGATTCCCAGCATCCCATATGGTCCCCTGAGCACCGCCAGGAGTGATTTCTGAGTGCAGAGCCAGGAGTAACCCCTGTGCATTGCCGGGTGTATCCCAAACAGCAAAAAAACCAAAACAAAAAAAAAACAAAAAAAACAAACTTAAAAAAAATTAAAAATCATGGTATTGTTAGATTTGTCTTTTGGTCATAGTGTACTACTTATTGCTTCTGATCCATAAGCAATAAAAAATTTTAGTTTCAACCTCTTTTCAGAGTCATACTCCTTGATGGCATGACAGAAGCCGAGGAAGTGGATTTGCCCTACAGCAGTACTCACAATTGTTCATCATGTAGAAATGGCTCCTTGCTTTAGGATAATACAGGATTTCCTGGTGCTATAGTTCTCTTGTAACAAGAGAGGGATTCCTCCTATTTGACCAAGAACTCTGCTCCTTAATGCTCATCTTGATACACAGTGATCTTCCCTCCAGAAGGGAAAGTTGAGGCTTAGAGTAAGGAAGTCATTTGATGGAGGCTCAGCCTTCTGGGAGACAGAGCAGGACCAGGATGAAACCCAGGCTCTATGAACTCAGTACAGCACTCTTTGAACTCCTTAGGCATGGTCAACTTCACTAAAACCCCCAAATGCAGCAAAGATAGGCCATGACACCTGCTTTTCTAAAACTAGCAACCATGCCCTCCCCAAACAAATACTTTTATACACTGTCATAAAGAAAAGATAATCCCAACAAAATGCTACTGGGCATTTTTCCCACTTTGGAAGGATCTGTCTCATCTTGTGGCCCTTGCACCGTTGCTGGAGCCTGATTCATACTTAAATATTGTTTGGTCCAGACCACCCACAGCTACAGACCATCTCCAGACAAGCCAGGATCCCTTCCATGGGGAGTTTCCAGCTCTGCATCACACATGCCCCAGGGGCACACTCTCCACTCTCAGGCAGGGTCAAGAGTCCCAGACAGCACACACCCAACAGGCACCTCTGAAGAGCAGGATATATTGGGGGAGACTGTGAAGAGAAGTGTGAGGTGATGTAACACTCTAGAAAGCACTGGACCAGTGTGGTCACACTCTATGTGGTTGTGCTTTGTGCTTCATGGTCATGGTCGCACCTGTGTGAACCTTGCATCTATATGAGGCATTTGTTGCTAATCACATTTAATAGACAAAGGTGATGAGTGTATGGTCATCACCAGGTTGGGCCTCAATTCTGGCTGGGCCTAGATTAGATAGTGCACAGCTAAGACCTAAACCTTGGTTCATCCTTCAATGTACCACCTCCATTTGAAGGAAAACTTCAATACACTATGCTATTCTCAATTGTCCTTGTCACCCAGGAGGTGAGTTTGGTAAGACTCTACCGCACTTTACCAGGGGAGAAAGTAGGCTCCACTCAAAAAAAGTAAAGACAGCCCTGGTCGGCAAGGGTCCCTGGAACCACATCCCAGGATCCTTCTCTCTACCTGGTTCCCTTGGCAAATAGCACCCCCAGAGAGCAGGAGCTTGTGAACAGAGCAAGAATGACAAAGACCCAGAGTAGACTGAAAATTCTGAAGAGGACTACAGAGGAATGTTTTCGATTGTTGGCTGAGAACTTCTTGGGGGAGCCCCAGCCCCAGCTCTCAGTGTGTGGGTGTAAAATGTGTTTTGAGGTCATGTCCGCTTCCTCTTAGGCATTGTGGCCTGTGATTTTCCCTCTGGTCTAGGCCAGAATGCCACTTTCTACTGACCAGACACGGAGTCCTACTTTAGAAAGTCCAATTGTTGCTCAGCAGTGTGGTTTCTTGAAAGAAAAATGTGAACCGAGAAGAAGTGGGGAGGAAATTGTCAAGAGAGAATAGGAACAAACAAGCACACTGGCTTGTATATCTGTCACTTGTTCTGGGAAAGGTTGTAGAGCATTTTACACTGGCCCTGGCCTGTTCCTTCCACTCAGTGCAGAAAAAGTCAAACATTTTAAAGTCTGAGCAACATTTTCATTGTATAGATACCCATCCGAGGTGACAGCTGGAAGTCCAGTTTGGAAACTTAGAGAATTAAAATGGGATATGATGAAGATTTATGTAGCACTGTCCTCCTGTTGTTCATTGACTTGCTCGAGTGGGCCCAGTAGCATCTACATTGTGAGACTTGCTGTTACTGTGTTTGGCATATCGAATATGTCACGGGTAGCTTGCCAGGCTTTGCCATGCCAGTGAGATACTCTTGGTAGCTTGCTGGGCTCTCTGAGAGGGGCAGGGTCGGCCAGGTCAGCTGTGTGCAAGGCAAACGCCCTACCGCCGTGCTATTGCTCCTTAAAAGTGGCAAAGTTCATGCTTTGCAGGTAGAATGCTGAGATTCAATCCTAGGCATCAAATAATCCTCCAAGCACCCTCAAGAGCAACTCCTTGAGCACACACAGATGGAAGTAAACCTAGAGCACTGTAGGGTGTGGCTCCAGAACAAATGTTTTTAAAAGGAACTAAAATCAGGAATTGAGCCCAGGAAGTCTACAGAGGCAGAATCAACCTGTCTTTGAGCTTGAAATGATCTCTGGGTTACCAACTCAAACACCTAGGTGACTGAACATCCCAGGAATAGAGCAAAAGACCTCAGATGGAGAAAGTTGGAGGGAATATTGTGTTTGTTGAGAATATTCTTAGGATGTTAATAAGAAGGCAAGAGGCATGGAAGAGAGGGACTCTAACTCCATCTCATGAAATCACTTTGCAAAAATACATCATGACAATCATTATGGATCACTGCAGAGCAATTAAGGAGGAATTTGGAAAGGGAGATTGGGAAAGAATGGGCTGTACTTTTGTAATTCACAGTGAACAAAGGAAGGAGACTATAAGAGCAAGTAGACTTCCCTGATTTCCTTACAGCCAATTATTTTCATAGATTGTTTGGTAGCAGTACCAATGTCATATTGACAACTTAATAATGGAATGACTGGAGAATCTTGAGTTAAAAGGTCTGAATTTGACATTATAAATTATTAGCTGAGTGGTAGAATAAAAAATGCTCAATCTTTATGCTATTTCTTCCTTCTCTAAGAAATGGCTGTCTCGTAAAACTTCTGTACAAATTATAATAGGTTGTTCATTGTTATTTTATCTGCTTAAGATGTCATGCCAATAAGCAACTAATTTTGTAAGTGAAATTAAAAGCTTACCAATTTGAGAAGCTAAAGCTTTAAGGAGGAAGTACTAACAGATTGGAAAAACCCAGTGAAATTTTCAGATCAACTTATAGGAAATCCTCATAGCTCCAGTATCCTGTAGGGAAGGAATCTGCAAGAATGGAAGTCAGGGGATGTCCCATCAAACTTCTGAATACACCCCCAAACACCATCACTGCTGATGTTTGCATGCCAGATACAGCTGTACTCTCTGTGGGTGCTGTGCTTGTTTTTGTGGCACAGCTCTCAGTCATTCTTGATTTCCTGGGGCTCAAGGAGTTGTTACCTCCTCAGTGATATTGAGCATCACTCAAAAACTGGTCCATTTAGCATTGGCTCTGAAGTTATAAGAAGTGGTATTGGGCATAGGACCACAATTTAACACTAAAAAATACCCATTCCTTGAAGATCTCCAGCTTTTCAGGCACTGTGCTAGGCAATGGAAATTGTAGGTGGAACCAAATAGGCAAGGTCTCTATTGTCATGATGCTTCATAATGGGATGAGAGCTCAAAGACTGTCTGCATACATGTCCTGGGAGAAGAAACATAGGACGACAAATGAAAGTCGGAATTTGACATGTTGACGCGGAGTCAGTCAGTCACAACCAGTTCAATTCTGGACCATCTTATGTCACTGAAAAATGACAAGAATGGAAACAATTGAAGTTATTATTTATGAGTTACTTTCTTTAAGACAAGGAAGGGAGAAAATAAAAAAAAATCCTTAGTGCTGATATGCATATGTTGAAAAAGTACAAAATGCCTCTCAACTTCTCTCTGTATTCACCTTGTCTCTTGCATCTCTTTTCACACTTGTATTCTATTACCAGACAATGACTCAGTTGAGATGATCATACTAATTTGTGCAATAGAAGACAACATTGCTTCGATAAAAGAGGGAATGCATTTGGCACACAGAGTATGAAAAATCTCCGGGAAAAATAAAAACACATAAGAATTGTAGATTGTTGCTCTCATCTGTGCTTTTAACACAGTACTTGAGTGGGCTTCTGCAGTCTTATGCCTCATGAAGCTTCTGTGGTCCCATCTCCCATCGAGCCAAGAAATCTGATGTAAAATGTCTGGCATGATCAAAGAGTGAAAGGTGTGTGGAGATAATTAGAGGCCTCAGAGCAAACAATAACATTTGTGTTCACTCAATTCTGAAGACAGGTAGTAAATTCCTTCTGTGGACAAAGGGTGGTCACTTTGTGTTGAATTTTTTTTTAAAAAACTAAAACCCAACACATACAACTGAAATTCTCCAATACTTTCCCCCCCATATATCTGAAAACAAAGAAAAAAGAAACACATGCTTCTACAATAAATAATAGTGCCTTATTTTGCATATGGGAACATAGATTGTGGTAATTTTAGGATCATAACCAAACTGTGTACCTTAATTTCATTCTATGACTTAAGTCTTAAATTTGAGAAAATAAAAAAATGATGAATATACTGTTAAAAGAAACTGAGAAATGATATTTCCTGGGCGTCGTCATGGTACCAGGTACTCTATGACACTTTTTCTTACATATACTGTCCCCTAGTCCCATTAATCTTTTCCACCGTGTTCCCTGATCAAGGTCTTTGTACACTCGGCACAGTTTTCTTGAGTCCTCTTCCTTAATGATATCTGCTCCTTTTCACTCCATATAGCATGTGATAACCCTTCCCATTCTAGACTAGGCCCATGCTTGTCTGTTCAGCTTTTACCCTTCCATATTTCGTCAGAATCCTGTACTTTTTTTTTTTAAATCAGAGTTTGTCATAAAGTCCATCCATTCAACTGCAATATGCTTCCCCATAAAAGTGTACAGTTCATGCGAAGAGGCACCATTTCTATTTTTCATTGTCACAAGCCCATGTACAGGATAGTTCTTAACATGGAAAGTATTCTCCATGATGTTAGTTGATGAAATAAATGAGTTACTGAGTGAACTAAATAATATTAGTCCCCAGTTCTCTGATAAGAAAAATGAGGTTGAGAGAAGGTGAATGAGTAGTCCACATACTGATGTTTGATCTGTAGGTCTAGGATGTGTATTCAATTGCTAACTTGTTCTCTCTAATAACTATCAATAAGAGTGGGTGATTACTGATGTTTTGCAGACTAATAACCACTTTTCAGAAAAAAAAGTTACTCAGCAGCCCTGAAAATTGAGCTTCTTCATGTAAACAAAGAGAAAGTGCCTTCTCCTCCAAATTACATCCTAAACAATTTCCACCTTACCTCCCCATCTTTCCTGTACCCTCGAGGAAGCCATATGATTTCCTTTTATATTCACTAAAATAAAGCCCAAGAGGCAGACCTTAATTTGCATGTGTGAAGTCTTGTGTTAGATCCCTGACACCAAAATAACGCCTAAAAAGACATTATTGAAAAGCAAGCACTTCATAGCAACCAAAGCCAACCTATGATACAGGGTTCAGCAAAGAACCTTAAGCATAGGGGCACCCAGAATCTCCACTAAGGACAGAAAACTGAAATCAGTGAAATCCAGCATGGACCTTCTGAGTATGTATTTCACATAGCAGAAGCGCTGTAAGCTGATGAGAGTCTAGAGATGGGCACCAGGTATATACTGACCTTCAGATTTCTCTGAGGCTCTCCAAGGTGTGCAGACCACACACAAATGGTTGATATAGCCTCAGGTTGTGGGAGGCAGGTAAGAAGATAAGAGAAAGCTCCTGGCTAAATCAGAGGGAAAGCTTCTACCTTTTTCTTCTTTTAGAGAATCACTTACTTGTTTCTTGGAGCTTTAGTTGCAATACCTACAAAATTTAGCAAATGCTACTTCTC
Organism: Sorex fumeus; assembly: GCF_029834395.1. Classification (NCBI taxonomy): domain Eukaryota; kingdom Metazoa; phylum Chordata; class Mammalia; order Eulipotyphla; family Soricidae; genus Sorex; species Sorex fumeus. The sequence continues at coordinate 53,937,028 of NW_026606101.1, forward strand.
TCATGACCCTCAGAAGAAAGAAATTCTGCAAATACCTTGACTTCAGGTCTTTAGGCTCCAGAACTGTCATATAACAAATTCTGGTAAAATTACAAATATATTTTTGTTACAGTATCTCTAGCACCCATTCATCTTATCAGCTGGTTCTCCATACATTTAATTTAATTTTATTTTTTGCTTTTACGTTATACCCGGTGATGCACAGGGGTTACTCCTGGCTCATACACTCAGGAATTATTCCTGGTGGTTCTCGGGGGAACCATATAGGATTCTGGAAATAGAACCCAGGTCGGCCACGTGCAAGGCAAACACCCTATTCGCTGTGCTGTCATTCCAGCCCCTCTTTTCAGGCATTATAAGTCGATCTTCCTAAGATAAGACCATCCTATAGCTCTCCATGAATGTTCAGATTTCATTACTTTCCTCCCAAATTCTAACATTGCAGAAGAAATTCTATTTTAGGAAGTAGTTGACCAGACAGATTTCTTCCAAACCAATGGTGTGATGGTAAATGTTTAATAGCTCTTGGGAGTAGGGAGCAGAAAAGCCCTAATTTTTAATCTTTGTCAATCTCTGACTAGGGTCAATTTCAGCATTTTTATTGGAGCTTATTGAAGGTAGAGATGAGAGGGATCTATGCCATCGGCTAAAAATTGGTGGGCGTGGCCAGTGTAGTTCTGCTCTGGTCGTCTGGGCCCTCAGAGGTCAGGTTGGGCTTTTTGCACCTGACTTGTTTAAATGACTGAGCACTTTAAAACATCTGAGCTGAATGTTAGGAAACTAAGATCTGAATCTTGCTTCTTCTGTGGAATCACAGAGTGAAATAGAATAAGCCTTTAGGCCTTAATAATCATACTTGTTTAGATGAGAAGTCTTGAGCAAAGTAAGGATTTAGAGATTGTAACTTGTCCTGTACATCCTTTGGGTAAGGAAACAGGGCAAGTAAATCAGATTCCTCCTTACTCTTTTACTGCAGTTTGGTTTTTTTCATTAGAAATTTTCTTACTTATAATGGAGATAACAATGGTTTCCAAGAGTACAAATGTTTAGGGGTACAATGTTATCATACCACACCCACTAACAAAGGGCCAGTATCCCGCCACTATTGTTCATAGAACCTTTCCCGCCCCTAGGCCCTGGTCCCTTAGTAACCTCAGTTCTGTTGTCAGAGTGGAAGAGTTTGTTTTTGTTAGACACTGTCTAATTCCATTGCTTTGTTTCTTTAGATACCACTGATAATTGAGATTATCTAGTAATTGTCCCTATCTGCTCTTACACCAAAGGTACTTTGCTTTAAAAAGATAGTTTATATGTTGTTTTTCTAGATCAGGTTTATTTTGGGGAGGTAGGCATAAGAATGCTCTACTTTATAGAAGAAAAGCAATGACTCCTATAGAACTCCAGTTGATGTCTTGTGTCCCTCTAAGGTGCTACACCAGAACTCTCAGCTTCTCTCATAAATATGACAAAAGAAGCCTAGGAGATGATGGAGGAAACCCTCTCCAGGGGGTGTTCAATTCCAAAGAAAAATGCAATAAGGAGGGGAGCAGGTGGGAACCACTGTGGGAGACCCAGTGATGCTGCACATTTCCTGAGCATGCTTCCTTCAAAGGGTTCCTCTGACAATTTATGTGAAGGGAGGAATATTTTTTACCTGCCCTTGGATGGCATCCAGACCTGGGGTGGGAGGTGGCACCTGTTTAACAGCCCATGGTAACACTGCACAGCAATTAGGGCAGGAAGTGAAGAAGGTTGCATCAAGCTGAAACTGCTGAGGTAGAATTGAGGTCAAGGAAAGCTACTCCTTAAACTGATTTCTCCCTCCTGTCCAAACTGGATGTTTGGTGGAGCATGTGAGACAGGGTTGATGTACAGCTCCCCTTAAAGCTTTGTTCCTTTCTTGATGTTGGTATGTGAGGATAGAGCAAAAGCAAAGGCAGGACAGAATAGAGGACAACTCCACTATTGTTATAATGATATTATGCTGTATCATTCACACTGGGGTCTGGTTATATGTGGATGAGAGGTTGGGTTATCCAGATTAGGAGAACAAGGTAGAACTTCCCAGTGATTGTCTGGGGGAGGAATCTTCCACATTTTTCTGAGAGCTAGTAACCAGAACGGAGTACATTCTAAGGAAACAGACACTCCATAGGGAGTACACTGTCACACTTGCTTTTGTTGCTGATTCTGTCTTTTATATTGTCCTTGTAGCTTAATAATTTCTTCAAATAAAGAAAAAGTAGTAGGTTTTTCCCCATCTAACATTTCTTTCATGCTACATTTACAATTGGATTGAAAAAAATATTATCGCAGGAATCTCATGCCAAGTGCTGAAAATCATTACTTCCACAGGAGTCTAATTTTCATGTCAAGAAGCAAGATCCTTGAAAGCATTTGAAGTTGAGTGTCAAAACAGCACTGCTCTCCTCTCCCTGGTTTCTCCCTTGTGCATGCTCTCACTCTCTCTTTTTCTCTAGATCCTTTCTCTCCACCCCTCCACTCTTGGACATGAAGTCTATGTCTTTGTGGAGGTAATAATGGGATGTTAGTGGAGACAAAGAATTTTAGGGTTAAAAGGGTTAGAGGTAGAATTTTCATCAAAGAAATTATGTTGGCTCCAACTTTTAAAATTCTTATCCAGAAACGAATCACTTTTCAACTCCTGCAGCTATGACTTTCTGGTTTGTTGCAATCACCTCCTACTGGTCTCCATTCTACCCTCTGCTCCTTGGTATAGCCTCAAGTCAAAAGTCAGAGTAACACTTTTTCAAATGTTCATTGGATCACATCACTCTGTTGAAATCTTTGACTTGATATTCTATTTTTATCAGAGACAAAACCCAAGACCTCAAACTGGTTTATAGACCCTTCATGACCTATCTGTGATATATCTGTAACCTCTTTTATGAAGCTTTTGGCTCCAGTCAAATTACACTGCTTCCAACCTTTCAGGCAGACTGACTGTGTTTAGAAGATGTTTCTGTTGAGGTCATTGTTTTTCCTTGTGTTTGGTTATCACCCTCCTCTCCTTTAAGTCTGCTCAAATCTCACCTTACAAAGTTCTATTTTGATCATAATGTCTTGCCCATTGAATTGCAATTCCCTCCACCACCTCCACCCCTGTCATCAGCATCACCTCAAACCTGGGTTTTTAAGCTGTTCTAGTTCCCATACCCCCTCATAAGACCTAACATGATTTGTTTGTTTCTATTTTTTTCATTTTAATTTTTGTTAGTAAAACACCATGAGGTACAGTTGTAGACTTACAAATTTTTGTGCTTGGGTTTCAATTATACAATGATCGAGTACCCATCCCTCCACCAGTGCCCATTCTCCACCACCAATGATCCCAGTATCCCTCCCACTCCCCATCCCCCCATCCCACCCTGCCTCTGTGGCAGGGCATTACCTTTTGTTCTCTCTCTCCTTTTGGGTGCTGTGGTTTGCAACAGAGGCATTGAGTGGCCTCATGTTCAGTCTATAGTCTACTTTCAGCATGCATCTCCCATCCTGGGAGGATCCTCCCAACACCCTTTATTTGGTGCTCCCTTCTCTATCTGAGTTGCCTTTTCCCCCTAGCATGTGCAGCTGGCCTCCAAACCATGGAGTGAACCTCCTTGGTACTTATCTCGGCTATTCTTGGGTGTTAGTCTCCTATTTTATTACATTATATTCCCCAGATGAATGCAATCTTTCTATGTCTGTCCCTCTCTTTCTGACTCATTTCACTTTAGCATGATACTTTCCATGTAGTACCACTTGTATGTAAATTTCATGACTTCATCTTTTCTAACAGTATTTCTAATAGTATTCCGTTGTGTAGATGTACCAAAGTTTCTTTAACCAGGCATCTGTTCTTGGGCACTTGGGTTTTTTCCAGATTTCGGCTATTGTGAACAGTGCAGCAATGAATATAGAAGTGCAGATGTCATTTTGACTATACTTTTTTGCCTCTCTAGGATATATTCCCAGGAGTGGTATTGCTGGGTCAAATGGGAGCTCAATTTCTAATTTTTTGAGAATCGACCATACTGTTTTCCAGAAGGGCTGAATCAGTCGGCATTCCCACCAGCAGTGAAGGAGAGTCTCTTTCACTGGTTGCTTTTGTTCTTTTGGATGTGGGCCAGTCTCTGTGGTGTGAGATGATATCTCATTGTTGTTTTGGTCTGCATCTCCCTGACGATTAGTGATGCATTTCTCATGTGCCTTTTTTCCATTCGGATTTCTTCTTTGAGAAAGTTTCTGTTCATTTTATCACCCCATTTTTTGATGGGGTTGGATGTTTTCTTCTTGTGGAGTTCAACCAGTGCTTTGCATATCCTTGATATCAACCCCTTATTGGATAGGTATTTGGTGAATATCCTTTCCCATTCTGTAGATTGTCTTTGTATTCTGGTTACTGTATCTTTTGAGGTGCAGAATCTTCTTAATTTAAGATAGTCCCATTTGTTTATCTCTGTTTCCACTTGATTGGTCAGTGGAGTGTGGTCTTTGAAGATACTGTTAGCCTCAGTATTGTGGAGGGTTTTGCCAACCTTTAACCAGTCATCTGTTCTTGGGCACTTGGGTTTTTTCCAGATTTTGGCTATTGTGAACAGTGCAGCAATGAATATAAAAGTGCAGATGTCATTTTGACTATACTTTTTTTGCCTCTCTGGGATATATTCCCAGGAGTGGTATTGCTGGGTCAAATGGGAGCTTGTCTTCAATGTACCTTATGAATTTTGACCTGATGTTAAGATCTTTAACCCATTTTTGATCTGACTTTTGTGCATGGTGTTAGTCAAGGTCCAAGCCTATTTTTTTGTATGTGGTTGTCCAGTTATGCCAGCGCCATTTGTTGAAGAGGCTTTCCTTGCTCCACTTCACATTTTTTGTTCCCTTATCAAAGATTAGATGTTCATACATTTGGGGTTGTGTGTATGGATATTCCACCCTGTTCCATTGGTCTGCAGCCCTGCCTTTGTTCCAGTACCATGCTGTTTTAATTATTAATGTTTAATAGTAGAGTTTGAGGTTGGGGAGGGTAATGCCTCCCCATGTTTTTCCCCCAATAATTGTTTTAGCTATTCGTGGGAGTTTGTTGTTCCATCTGAATTTCAGCAGTGCTCGGCTTGATCTATTTCTTTCAAGGTTTTGTTTGTTTTTGTTGTGGGGCCACAGCTAGCAGTACTCAGAGCTCACTCCTTGCCCTGCACTCAGGAATTACTCTTGGCAGGCTTAGGGGACCATATGGGTTGCTGAGAATCAAACTTGGTCAGTCTCATACAGGGCAAGTTCCTTACCCACCATATATTGCTCCAGTCCCAAGGCTTCCAATAGTATCCTTCCAATAGGATACTTTTCATGCTTATTGGGTTGGTTAGTTTTTTTCTCTGTCCCTTAGGATGTAAGCCCAGCAAGGACAGAGAGTTCCTTTGTTCACTAAAATATACCTACCTTATGGAAGAATAAGGCTGAATAAAATAACATTTAACTAAAGTTCCTTTTTTATTGTGATATAATTTTGAAATCACAGAAGAGGTTCAAAAATATTTTCAAAGAGTTTAAATACACTCTTCATGAAGATCTATTTATCACCAAATTTCCTTCAAGAATGTTTGATAATATCAGTGTTAGCATCAATAATAATTACAGTAATGACATGCTTCTATGGCTTTAATGTTCGTGCCCTCCTTGCAAATTTACATATTGAAATTTGAAGCCCCAAGGTGAGGATATATATATATATATACATATATATATACTATATATATGTCAGTGAGGGCCTCTTGAAGGTGGTTAGGTCATGAGGGAGAAGAGTTCTTGAATGCACTCATAAGGCATTCTTAATTGGTACTGGCCATTTGAGACCAAACTCCTTCTTCTCTTCTCTCACTATGGTTACTGCCAGAGTGAAGGGTAACTCTGGGGTATGACTCTATCTCCTCCAGGCCAGGATGCCTCTGGGCAGCTGTGACAACACTCTCGAGGGCATGAATCACCCACATTCCTGCTCTCCCCATCGCATGTGCTCCCTTCACTCAGTCCCCTTGCCCTGTGCCCATGATGCCAGTGTAGAAAATGGTTTACCACTTTGGGGCTGACCACAGGATCTTCAGGCTCCCTCAGGCCTGGTGGTGGAGCTGCCATCCGCCATCCACCACAGCTACAGGTTTTCCCCCAGAAGCAGAAGGAGGGGAGCATGGTGTAGGTTGAGGAAACACTTCCTGCGGCTGTTCTAGGCACTGTTGTAACTTACAGGAAATAAGTTGTAAAACATAATGCCCCCAAATAGAGAGAGAGTATGGGAGAAATTGTCTGCCATGGAGGCAGGGGGAAGGGTTTCAAAGGCAGGGGTATACTGGGGACATTGGTGGTGGAGAATGTACACTGGTAGAGGGGAGGGCGTTTGATAATTGTATGACTGAAACGCAAACATGAAAGCTTGTAACTGTATCTCACAGTGATTCAATAAAAAAAAGTTATTGAACTCTCCAGGTCTTTGTTTTTTTTCTATTTGAAGAATGAGGAGAATAAATAGATTTGAAATTAATCATAATTTATTTTTTGAGAGGAATTGAGGGACAGCTCCTAGATAGAACTCAAGAAGCCATGGTCTATTCCTGGAGATAAAAGGCTGATGAAACAATGCTTCTTGGACCCAATGGTACTGCAGTGCTCATGGGGCTATTCAGTGCAGGGGATCAAATTCAGGGCTGAAGGTATGTATGCTTTGCAGATGCTTCAGACTCCTCAGCTCTTTCCCCAGTCTTTATACTTAATCATAGTTTCTTGGGTTTCTCTCATTTCCCCCCCCCCCCCCCCCGGTTGTTTTTGGATCACACTCAGTAGTGTTCATACTTACCCCTGAGTCTGTGCTCAGAGAAAACTCCTTGCAGTGCTTGGGAGGACCATACGAAGTACCTGGGATCAAATGAGGGACAGCAGTGTGCAAAGCAAGTGCCTTAACCTCTCTGGCCTCCTAGTCATGATTCTTAATGCTTCGTAGTCACAGTCTGTGATATTTTTGTGGGGGATGGGGTGGGGTGAGTGGAACAAAACAAAACAGCTTGTGTTTCTTCAATAGCAAAAATAAATAAATAAATAATCATACTGTAAAAAAGTACTGAAAAAAATACATGCAGAGTCGAAAATAGAGAAAATATAACTGTGAAACTTTAGGAAAATTCTGATCATCCATGCTCTGAACCACTTGCCAGGCTGTGGGTGGGCAGGCATCCAGCTGGGGTTCATGGTTGATTCTTATATATTCAAGGAAGAAGTCACAAATCCTGATCCATTGGGAAAGCTGTCAGACATGGGAACCCATCACTAGAGATGAAAGAAGAGGAAGGTATGTCCAAAGAAGAGGGGTCTGTCTGATGGAGAAGCTTTTAGGATGAAGTGAGTTCATGTAGGTAAAGCATGTGATGAGAAGTTAAAACATTTTTTTTTCTTTTTTGCAATCACAGTGAAGAGTCTCCCTCAGTGCCTCTGTCCTCACTGCCCTAGGCCAGTTTCTCTCATTGGACAGTTCTTTTATCTTGTTTTATCACCTCTGAACTTCTACATTCACCTTCAATGTATGGTTTTCCTGTCACCAGTGTCTCCCTGCTTTGAGCCTACCTACCTACTTAGAGGAATTTCATAGCTGTGTCACGTGTTCCTCTCCTGCTCAAAACACACTTCAGTGATCCCCAAATGCCTCTGAATTAGGTTTGAATGATTCACACTGGCAGTCAAGCCTTTCAACCACAAAGCCCCAAACAACTTTTCCCACTGCATTCCATCGGCTCCTCCACACCTGTCCAGTGTTTTGGTAACTCTGCTCAAGGCAGGCACTAGCTGCTGAGTGCAATAAGATGGTAGAGTAGGTAAGAGATCAGATTCTGGAATCAGAAAACCTGAATATGAGTAGCTGTGTGACCTGGGTAAGTTATATAACCTCTCTGTACTTTAATTGCTTCTTGAATAAATAAAGATTTGATAATTGCTGGGTCAGAGAGATAGTACACTGGGTATGTTTGCCTTGCACATAGTCAGCCCAGATTCTATCCCTGACACTGCATATGATCTCTTGAGTTCTTCAGGAGTGATCCTTAAGCACAGATAGTGTCAGGAGTAAGCCCTGAGTGAAGTCAGGTGTGACCCCAAATCTGTTAGTCAATCAATCACAGCACCTTCTATGGGAAAGTTTGTAAAGATAAAAAAGTGTGGAAAGAAACTGATGTATAGTGAATATTTAATATATACTTAGTTGTTGGTATTTAATCCTTACCCTGAATATATAGCCCCCTTATCCTCTGCACATCCTCCTGGCCAACTAGCAGTGATAAAGAGATTTATGAAGCCTAAGAAGCTCTTTATCATTCCTCAGCATTCACTATTGTATACATTTTCTTTATCCTCCATAAGGCAGTAACTGTGTTTTTTAGGTTTATATTTCCCCTTGATTGTGAAGGTCCTTGAGGGCATGAAATAGGCTGTATCTCAGAGGTCTCTTTCCTAGGATCTAGGTCAAAGCCCAGCATCTAAAAATTCTCAGTGAGGAATTGTTAAGATAAAGAATGAAGGATTAAGTGGTGACATTTAATCATGAATGAGTACCTTGGGGAAACAACCTGATGATGGAACTTTCCAAATGGGAGACATGACAATAGGCTCTGGACTAGTCAAGCTACCTTTCGATCACTGTCCCAGGGACAAAGCAGCTCGAGAACTAAGGTCAGAATGGCCTCCTCTTTCCAGAGCATCACTGTTCTCTAACAAGTATGCAGAATGATGAACAGCTCCTGGTCAAGATGAGGTTGGAGGAGAAGCAGGGGAAAAGGCTGTCACAGGGCACAGCTCCTGGCTCTAACTGGGTAAGGGACCTTGGTGGACTCACTCTGTTGACTCCAAAGGCAAATGTTCAGCTAGATTGATGCTTCTTAGCAATTTGGGGTTCTTTGGAAATTTCTAGAAAAACACAGTATAAATCCCATCTCATTTACAAAATCAGCAACTCTAAGAAGGGACAACTCAGGCAACTATTATCTCTAGTTTTCTAAACATCTGGGTTATACTCAAGGTTGAGATATACTGGGCTAGATGGGCTAGATGGATGGGAGTTTTAAAGAACATTTACTTTTTTGTTTGTAATGGCAACAAACTTTTGCCATTCCTCCAGTGAAATATTAGGCATAGATGCCCAACATCTTTGAACTGCGCCCGACTAATCCTCTGATGGAAGAGCACCCCGATCAATACGCCCAACATATCACACATACACATATGTACTCTTAATTTCTCTCAGATTGCACTGCCTAGAAAGAACTCCTGACCTAGTCAATCTGCGGCAGCCCAGAGAATAGAATTTGGGACTTGCCCAACCCCATGTTGCTGGTGGACAGTGTCTTCTAAGAGGCATTCTTGTGGGCTCCTCACTCAGTGACCCCTGAGGATACTCCTGGGTACCCAGGGTACCTAATTCGATGAGAAGCAAGCCTGGTGTGAGACAAACAGGTGCCTCTGAGGTCTAGGGTGGTTCTGAGCCAGGAGGTAAGGGGGAATCGGTGGTTTTAACCATGGAGGATCTCTCCTGAGACTTCTGAGGAACACTTGCAATATGCTCTCTACATTTCGGGGAGACTTCAGTCAACACTTCATTTTCACCCTTTCTGCTTTTGAAGACAATATGGCACCACTGAGAAATCTTAACCTCATCACTTGGATGCAACTTGTCATATCCACATGAAGCCCATAATCAAGAGACCTGCAGAAATACTCATCTGGGTCCAGACATTTTGCTTCTCCCCTCCTGCTCTGGGCACTGGTGAGTCACTTGAATTTCTTTTTCTGAGATGAAGATGATGACCAGGGAGAGCCCACAGGTGGTTGGGGGAGGTGTATGGAAAGGCTGGGCTTAGAGAACTTTGCAGAAGAGTCCACCCGGTTAGAGAATCAGAAAGGAGTCAGCTTGGGAAGCTGTTACAAAGGGAGATGTGATGGCTGGGAGGATCATTCAGGGCAGCGAGGGAGAGAGAAGACAGAGATTCTGTTTCTGATCGGAAGCAGCACTGGAGTACTCATGATTTGTCTGATACCAGTAACCACAACAACAGTAGGGAAGTAGCCATCTTTCTGATTCAGACCAGGATATATGTGTATCATGCAGCTGGAAATTATGTAGAAGGAAATGTCAGTGTGGCACATTGTTCCAGAAAGCACCGTAATAGCTAAAGAAGAATAGTTACTTCTCTGATGGGGAGGCATGCCATGCTAAGAGCAACCCTGGAGTCCTCAAAAGAAACCACTTACCTTGGTCTTAGCACTATGGAAGAGATCCGGTGTCCCTTCCCCCTTTGGGCTTTGATTTTCACATCTAGAAACAGAGAATTACGATAAAATCAACTTGCTTCTGTAAAAGCGTCCAAAGAAGGCTCAATCCCAATTTAGTACTTCCCATTTGCCCAATGTTGTTGGTCACAAAGTCCTTCACATTTATGATCTCACCCAATTCCCCCAGCCAAGGCACAGATCTTTGCCTCCTTGTAAGGAAACTGAGATTCCGGGAAGTTGAATGTTCTCCCAAGATCACACTAGCTAGTCAGTGGTGACACAGGTTTCTTAATCCCTGTTTCCAGATCTTTTTGCTTTCCCACCTGAAAAATGCAAAAAAAGATTACTTCTAATAGTGTCATTGTGGGAGCTCTAAATGCTTGTAATCTTAACATTACATTTCCCCCTCTTTTGGAAAACAGCTTTTTCCTTAAGAAAAGACTCCATAAAACTTCATTGGGATAAGCTGGCACAAGACTTCACTGTATTTCTTTTGTCCTATTTATCACTGATCCCAGACAGAATTCCTTAGGATTCCAAGGAGCTTATCCCATTTTCTAGTTCTTAAATAGAGTCAGTGGGAAGCACTACTTTCTATGGGTTCCAGAGGGCTATTCTCTTTGACTTCAAAGAGTACTTAAGCACTGATATTGTGTGACTCTATAGCCTAGAAAGGAAAAATTCTAACGCAATCCCAGGGGATGTGGGATTATGATCTGCATTTGGAAATCAGTGAGTTACAATCCAGTTGAACAGTGCATAGGCTCATGCACTTGGCAGCTCTGGAATTGGGGGACTCTTTCCATTTGCTCCTGTGGTAACAGGCTCTTCACCTGTCTCTGAATTCCCTTTTCATTACATTTCTGAAACAAGGGCGGTAACAGCTGTCTATGAAATGCTCTGTGACCAGGCAGAAGGCATTGTACTGTGGCCAAGAATTATGGAACAGATGAGCTTTGTCTGAACTCACTTCCCAGGGCATACAACTGTGGAATATTTGGAGGAACACAAAATGCCACTGCAGGAAAGGTTCCTTTAGTAGTTATCTAGACAAACCATCTACTCTATAAATATATACTCTGTACACCCTGGCAAGGAGGGGTGGTCCTGCCTCTGCTTGAATGCTTCTAATAAGACAAAGTCACCATGGCAGAAAATAGCTCTCTGTTGTACATTTTAGTCAGGAATCTCCGCCTTATACAAAGTAGAAAGATGCTGGATTTTACTGGTCACTGTAGTTATGTCTTCTCTGGACTATGCACAGTAAATTAGCTTCTACCTCTCTCTCATCCTTTGCATGTAGGATGTTCTTGAAGGTAACTTCATTGACCTTTCTTTTAAGGGTGCGCAAGGTGGCCATTTGACCAGGTGTGTATCATGCTCAGAGAAGGTGAAAACAGTGGTATTGAGGCAACGGGGTCTGTCTTTGTCGCTTCTGAATCTCCAGGACCAGGAAGAGGGTCCTCCTCCTATCCTTGCCTTCCTGACTCCAATGTGGGTATGACAGCCAGTTCATTTTACTCTGGAGCTTAATGTCAGAGTGCTGTTTACTGTCCTTCCACATGAGAACACAGTCAAACATTAATAAGAAAATGAACAGGGAAAGAAGAATTAATGGAATGAATGGAGGATAGAATACTTTTTGTGATGATTTTAGCACCGAGGCAGGACAACAATGAACCTTGTTCCGTGATGCACACCTGAGGCTCTTGGATGGAATATTGATCACAGATGCACTGAACTTCTGTTTACTCATCTATGCATTTAGAGTTACTAGCTCTTTCATGCCATATCGACTACTAGAGATTTCAGGCTTACACATTATAGTACTTTAAAACACCCCCAAATGTCTATTTACTTTATGTCCATGGCAAAGAGTTTGGCTTGTGTCTGACATTTTATGATTCACTTTGTGTTTGAGAGGCAGTGTAGAGAACCATGAAAGGGTTTACGTCTGAAATCCTGGTTTTGGATATGGACTCTCTTACATTCAGTTATGTTATTACTGAATAATTCACTTCACCCCTGTAAGTCTCAGTTTCTGGTTCAGTAAAATGGAGAGAGAAAATCCTAAACTGTATGGGGGTGGAAGTGTAGGTTATTTTGAGCATGAAATGGGCTAAAAATTCCTTCTTCAGATTGTTTATAACTGTGGTTAACTTTAACATGACCCAACAAAATCATTTCACCTGCTGTCCAAAATAATTCAGTATTAGTTTATTAGAGAACAGTGATGGCTTCTAATAGCACTCTATTTGGGGGAAGTTAGTTAACATAAATACAAGCTGAAGTCTTATCAGAACTCTTAAGCATTTTATAAATATGAGGAAATGGAACTCATCTTCCATTTTAGTTTGAGATCTTTGTAATAAATTAGAGAACCATATCTATCTAAGTTTTAGTTACATTCCAAAGAAATCATTCCCAACATGGGATCTTTTTCTTTTCTATTCTTCCATTCATTTCTACATTTAACTATTAATTGAATCAATGACCACATTTTTTACACCTTGCTCTTATGTGTTATAGAGGATTCAGAGAGTTTTCTTTTTAAAGATCTATAGTAGAGCTGAGGCTATGAGAGATGTGCATATACAACAGGTATATGGAACAAGTTAAAGTAAATACATGACAATTACAAACAAATGTGTAAACTTGAAGGAGAAACAAATTTCATATTCTCTATAGTCATAGAGGTGGAAGATTTAGCAAAGGTTTTACCTGTCCAAACAAGGGGATCGTAGTACAGGGTTAAAGTTCTTGCCTCGCATGAGACTCACTCTGGTTCAATTCCAGCAACACATATGGTCCCTAAGTACCACCAAGATTGACCCCTGAGCAAAGAAAGAGCTAGGCTAGGAGTCAGCTCTGAACATCACTGGATGTGTCCGCAAGATCCTCCCAAACTTAGATAAGATACACATATACATATAGATATTGAACATGGCAAGTTGATGTTCTCATGTGCAAGGCTCCCAGCTTCCCCATTTCCTAGAAGTGTGGCTTTGATTAGTTCTTTATTCCACAGCTCTATCATAATAGTGCCTACTTCCTGGAATTGTTATGAAGGTTAGATGAGATAGCACATAATCCATCATATAAAAAGAGGTCAAAATATTAGTTGATATCATTATAATTTCATGCAGGAGGCAGAGATTGAGATAAGACTCTGTGGATGACTAAAATTTCAAAAGATAGCACAATGTAAAGCAAAGTGTCCCAACTAGAAGGAACAGTCTGAGCGGAGGCCCAGGAGAAGAAAGTTTTCAGAGAAAGATGACCTGCCCTATGTGTTTGTGCATTAGAGTGTGTGGGTGTTCATGGGAACAGGGCAGGGATGCTGATGGTTGGAGGTATGACTAAAGAAGTAGGTCATCAACCTTGGAAGGCTAAAGAATCTGATCTTGGTAGATAAGGGGTTTCCAAAGAGGAGTATATACTCCCAGGAGGATGTTCAAGTCATGCTGGAATATTCGTTTATATTTATACAACAATTTCCTTTATGTATGGATGGTAGAATCTTTCTTATATTACATATTAGTTTATTTCATGACATGTTTCCAACAAAGATTTTTCTATGGGAGTGACAGAATTTTATGCCATGGGAAGTTCTTAAGGTCCCACACCTCATTCTCATGTATCTAGTTTCTTGGACTAATGGAATCTCTACCTAAAGTTAACTAAGTAAAACCTCCATAAAATGGACAAGTTGTTTTAAATTATTCCTGCTAAGCATCCAGGAACCGAGAATAATACTTAAAACAAACATAAGCATACTACAAGAAAATGACACAGCTGCCTTTTTATCCTACTCCTGGCCTTCTATTGGTCAAATTTCATGAGTCAAAGCCAATGATGACATAATTGGATGATAACAAGTGTTAGGCCAAAAATAAAACTAGAAATTCTCAGAAACAATCCTTGAAATACAGGTTTATTTCACTGTTATTAATAGCAAATTCTGCCAGGGTGTTGCTTATACCTTAAGGTGGTAGAAAAATAGTAGGATATTAAGATTATTATACTTATTAAATTCTTTGTTTAATATTCGTCTCTTAAGGATTTGTATATTTTGTTTTATTTTTGTGATGCATGTACAATAGTGACTAATTTCCCATGCCTGTACGCACTTGTAAGTCCGTCAGGGCACAAAAGAGAGTGTTTTTCACTGCTGAGGTTAAATACTCAGGGGAGTTTGGAAGCTGTGGAAAACCATTTAGAAGCTGTGGGAAACCATTGTTGGAGACTCTCGAGCAGTAGGACTTATGATTTTAGCTTGTTTAGGGAGTGATGAGCTTCATCACATTTTCTCCAGAAAAAAAAGTGTTGCATAAAGAATACAAGGAGGTGGCGTTTGGAAGAGAGTCCTTAAACAGCTTGGATCTGTTTCTTCCAAAAATGTTGTTCTCTCTTTCCTGCCGTTAAGGTAAACCAAAGGCTTCCTCAAACCACCAGCAGGAGCTATGTAGGACAGGTTCCCTGAGCCAGGCTTTCTCTAGCTCTCTGCACAGGCAGAAGATGGTGACAGTATTCTCAACCCACTTCCTCTTCTCAGTTTTTCTTGATATCTAAGTAATCAATCTTGAGACAGTGCTCAGATTTGATTCACAGTGGAAGTGGCTAGATTTGTCATGTAATCAGAGGACCTTAGACTTTTCTCTCTGAACGTGGTAGAATAGCAAAACCACTCAGAAACATGGACTCTTAAGTTAGACACCCAGACCTAATTCCCAGCTTTGCAGGACTTCCTATTTCTTCCTAGGTTAGCCACAGAGCTCTTCTTTGTAACGTGGGGAGAGCCAACATATCTGTGTAGTAGTGGTGATGAGTAAATCAGATAATGCATGTGCAAGACAGAAGACAATTCCTGACATAGAATAAATCCCAGAGGAATGTGAGACGTTCTCATTACAAAGGAATGAATTGGAGCTTGGTTTGTAGGGCTCCAGGGAAGAAAAAGGCAAGGATGCTTCCAGGAATACAGATCCTTTAATCTCCTTGAAGCAATATCCAAACAAAAGCACAAATCTATGGAAGCCAGCAAATCTCAGGGATGCCACTTTGGTGAGGGGGGGTTTGAAGTGGTTGCCTCTGAGTCACCTTCTTCCCTTGAGTCATCTATCACCTTTATCATGGCTGGTTATTGTCATAGTTTCTCATGAGAAATTATGAAATAAATAACCTGTGCAGTAATGCCTGGGTGAATAGGTGAATGGGCATGTGGCCAAGTCTCCATTCACTTTAAACATCCTTAGATTTAGTGCACTCTCTATAATTTAAGTCCCTGAAAGAAAAAACATATCTTAATAATCACATTCATCAGGACTTAGATGTTTACCAAAGTTAACATTATTTTGAAATTTAGAATGGGGTTACCCAGATGAATGTGATGTGTACCCAGGGATGTGCACAAAGGTGGTGAGGGGTGGGGTCTGTGAGTGGGTGGCAGGAGTCATTCATAGTCACACCTTTTTGTTTCTAGGTGTAAACAAGAGCCTGGAGAACAAGGACAGGTAATCGTGGTAATAATTAAGTCATCACATCACTAACTTCGCTCATTTAGACTGGACTAGCAAATTTCCAATGTGCTTTCAAATACAAAAATCTTGTGTGACTTTTAGTGAAGATAAGAACAGTAATAATAAAGTCATCATGCAATATTTTGCCTAGTGCTTTATCTCTTTCATCTACTTTAAGGGGACTCCCAAGTAGTGATCAATGACCCAGGTATCACTCCAAGTGATACTCAACCAACTAGACAGGGAAGCTCAAAGTCAGGGCCATGGATGCAATGCTGCTAGGTCTGTGATATGCTGGAAACCACCAGGGCCACACAGTAATGGTGCCTCAGGGTTGGTTAGGCTATACCCAATGGCCCTCGTGAAGTGCTGGGTTTGAACCAGGGTTTCACACATGCAAAGAGGGACTCCTCTGCCATCTTCCAAGTTCCTCCTTTTTTCTTTCTCCATTTCTCAGTAGTTCCTTCAGAAGTATTATGGTTCTCATTTTACCTGTGAAAAAAAATTGAGACCTAGAAACTTTGAGGAAGCTAATTATAATCACATTATCTTAAAACTAGTAAAGGCCATCTTTTTTTTTTTTGAGGAGGGGGATTTTTTATTAGCAAGTGCCACCAAAAAAAATTTTGGTACTTGCTAAAATCTCAGGGCTAGGACAAATGGAGGCGTTACTGGTGCCTGCTCAAGGAAATCGATGAACAATGGGATGACAGTGACAGTGATACAGTGAGGAGGGGGATTACTGAACACTGTTCCCTCTCCATTTGTCCAGCTGGTCTTCATAAAATGTTCCACAATCCCTCTGTCTGGAGTCTAATTTCTTTTACTGTCCTTTGGTGATCACCAGAGAAAACTGTTCTTAATATTAATAACACTTTGGTGGTTTCACCATGGTAGCATGAACTATACCCTAGAATGGTGATATTTTAATGAATGTCTCAAGAACTAGAATACTGTCAAGCTTATCTTTGTGTATCTAGTACCTCTCCAAGCATGGAATGTGGTGGATGCCATCAATCGAATAAGCAATTAAATTAGTGCTTCTAAATTTAATGTCCTCTGTACTCAGCCTCACTTTAGGTCCCATGATGCTGTTCATTGATTTTGAGCCTCTAGAATCACTTGCTCTTTTTTTTTCTTTTTGGGTCACACCAGCGATGCACAGGGGTTACTCCTGGCTCATGCACTCAGGAATTACTCCTGGCAGTGCTCAGGGGACCATAAGGGATGGCGGGAATCGAACCCCAGATGGCCGCGTGCAAGGCAAACACCCTACATGCAGGGCTATTGCTCCAGCCCCTAGAATCACTTGCTCTTAACCATATTCTCAAGTTAGAAATCCTATCTCTTTAGCCTCCAGGTTTCCTATGGGTTCAGATTACATCTGAGTATTCAGTGGTTCCCCCATAAGATCTAGGCCATTTCTAGGAAGGGTGGGTACACGGTGAGTTCCTGGGCCCAATTTCACATGGCTTCCTGCATTTTGGCAGGAGCTGGTACAACAGGTTGGTGGCAGAGAGACAGAAATCTAATTGGTAAGAGATGGAGAGAAGATGGCTAAGAGCCCAGTCTTCACCTGGCTTATCAGGGTTCCTCTTTCACAATCATGAAACTGTGTCTCATGGACACTTTTGCAGATGGGGAATTCCTTGAAGCCAGACAATAGATCTCTGGGATGATGAAGCTTCAGGCTGAAAAGTTATCACTACGAAGTATTTGTGTAAAGAAGATGGTTCATTGTTAGGAAAGGGCAAGTATAAAGGGCACTGTGAATGGGATGACTTTGCACAGGAACACATCAGGAAACTGGAACTCCAA
Source organism: Sorex fumeus (assembly GCF_029834395.1). Taxonomy (NCBI): domain Eukaryota; kingdom Metazoa; phylum Chordata; class Mammalia; order Eulipotyphla; family Soricidae; genus Sorex; species Sorex fumeus. The sequence continues at coordinate 53,954,670 of NW_026606101.1, forward strand.
GCTAGTTAATTGGTGAGATAAGAATTGGTAAGTTTGCTTAAATGAGGAAGACTGATTAGAAAAAAAGAAATTAAAAGAGGTAACCAGCAGCACTTTCATCAAGTCTTCATTTTTCTGAATGAATAATTCTGTTATGGGGAATTTTATTCTAAAATAATGATCCAAGACTAGGAACAGAGGTTTCTGAAATATGGCTGAAGAATTATTATTGGTAATGAAAAATGAATTGGAGATAGTACAAACACCCCATAATAATTTTGCAACACTGATATGAGTATCAGTAAATTCATTGAAGAAATATTTTGAGGCCGTTAAAATAGGTCATTCTAAAAATCAATGGGAATTTCCTGTGTGATGCTTATGAAAATGATCATAATGCAAAATTTATTTGTGCTGCATGTCCAACACTGTGAGAGAATATGCTTTTCTGTAAAAAACAGGAAAGAGTGAAAATAGATGATTTGTAAAGATAGTAAGCATGTGGGTGGCTTTTTATTTCCATAATCATGGTATTATGCTTTTGTATAATATAAAAATTATGTTAATCAGATACTTAAAAAAACACACCCTAACAAAAGGTATGTTGCATCTAGCAATCATGTCAAAGAAGTCATTTCTAAACATTCTTTTTATTCATGTTCCTTTTTTCAAACACAGGTCCACTGTAGACTTCTTCAACTGGTGTCAAAGTTGGAATTGCATACTTAAAAGTCAGAGGGGCACTGGTCACGTAGCTATGGCTATAGATGTGGTTGTGAATATAGGTCCAGATATGAATATAGATCTAACTTCCCTTGATAAATAGATCTTATGTGTCAAAAGCTTCATGAAAAATGACACTTGTAAATGAAGAGTGGGAAAGATTATGAATGTGAAGATTTAAGCGTCCTTCAAAAATCAGAAGAGCCTAAAAATCAAGGTAATTGTGTTCAAGGGAGTCACGTGGGAAAAGGTTCTGGTCTTGTTTTCAGATGTTTTTCAGACATCCAGACATCACCTGTCTTTCTTGAATCTTTGCCACTTAATCCTAAAGACCTTACCAATTTAGACATCTTTGACTTTGTAGCAGATGAACAGTCTGTGCTCACAATAATTATCAATGTCTACAAGCAAATCATCACAACAGAAATCTAGAATCACTCTGCCTCCATCTATTTTTCAGGAGTCCTATATTCTAGCTCTCAGAAAGAAATGCCAGGTCTTTCCTGGAGGGACTTGACACCACATTTATTCCTTTCATCCACTTGCCTCTGACAATAGCAACTGGATGTGTTAATAAAATTAACACATTAAAGCAATTATATGACTTAAAAAATGAACCAATAAGCTTTATATATATATATTGCTTTCAGACATCATTACTATCAAATATGATAAATTCGAAGTATCACCATCACAGAAAGCAATTATATATGTTACCCTCACCAGACGTTTGTTTGATGTTTCTGTGTCCATAAATACTTAAGTATTTTTTGCTTTGAAAATGTTCAGGGGCCAAAGACATATAGTATAGCAGGTAAGGCCTTGCATTAGATAGACCCAGGTTTGATCCAGGGTTTGATTCCATGTATGGTCTCATGAGCCCTGCCAGGAGTGATCCATGAGTACAGAGCTAGGAGTAGGTCCTGAGTACTGGTCCCTAAATCAAAACAAAGCAAAATGCTTGAGTATTATAGCAAAAAAAAATGTAGACAGCAGTATGTTGTTCAATTTGTTCAAATTTCTCTTTAACAGAGACCATACCTTGATCAATAACAAAAAAAAAATTCTATTTTTAGTTTGATAGTTTGGGGTTACTTATATATAAAACCTGACACTCACACTTTCATTTTCTTTGAATGATTTTGTACTTTATTGAAATATATAGCACAGTAGTAGGGCGATTGCCTTGTGCGCAGCTGGCCCGGATGAGCCAGGTTCGATTCCTCTGCCCCCTCTTGGAGAGCCCGGCAAGCTACCGAGAGTATCCTGCCCACACAGCAAAGCCTGGCAAGATCCCCGTGATGTATTTGATATGCCAAAAACAGTAACAACAAGTCTCACAATGGAGATGTTACTGGTGCCCACTCGAGAAATTCAATGAACAATGGGAGGACAGTGCTACAGTGCTTCTTTTTTGACATGGCAGTTTAGCACTGTAGCACTGTCCTCCTGTTGTTCATCGATTTACTCAAGTGGGCCCAGTAACGTCTCCATTGTGAGACTTGTTGTTAATGTATTTGGCATACCGGATACTGAAATCTTTAAAAGTGAAAAAATTGTGAGAGGGATCTCAATTTTGCTACTGATCTGTTTGATTGCAGTGGTTTGCTATTATTGACGTAAAGGAGGTAAGCCTTGCATGTGGATAACACAGCTTTAATCCCCCTGCATCCCATGAAATCCCATGAACCCCATATATACCTTCTCAATATGGAGTGCTCCTTGAGCACAGAGCCAAGAGGGAGTCCTAAGCACAACTGTGGGTGTATCCTTAAATTTCGACCCCCAAATGGAGTCACAGAGATAACTCATTAGGTTTGGTAAAGAATTTGCATGCATGGAGCTCTGGTTTACGCCCCAGCACCACATGGTTTCTTAAGAATTTCTGAAACAACACAGAGCTAGGAGTAGCCCCTGAATGTAGCTGAATGTGGTTTTCTCAACAACAACCAAGAAATGTGGAAAAAAAAATTAAACCTGAGCTGTTTGATTGTAATGGTTTGCTACTATTCTGGCAAGCAAAAAATTATGTCTAATTGCAGGGATAGTGTAAATTCAAAGTTAATTTTATTTCCCCCCAATTTCAATGTTTAATGCTTCGTTGAGGATCTTCTACTGTTTTGCATACTTTTGTATATGCATTTTATACCTAATCTTAAAAATTCTAGATGTTTTACAAGAATGAGAACAGTGGGCATCCTGGTCTTGTGCCTGATCTTAGTGGGAATGTTTTCAGTAAACTCAGAACTGAGCTCCCATATGACCCAGCAATTTCACTTTTGGGTATCTATCCCCAGGACAGAAAAACATTCAATCAATAAAATGTATGCACACCATTGTTAATTACAGCACTCAGTAAAATAGCTAATATTTGGTATCAACCTAGATGTCGAATGACAGACAGATAAATGGATCATGAAGATGGGGTATATGTACACTATGGAGTACTATACAGCTGCATAAGAAATGATGAAGTCATGCAATTCATAGCAACATGGATGAAAATGGAATAAATGTTAAATGAAGTGAGCCAGGAGAAGAAGGACAAACACAGGATAACACACACACACATATATAGTGTTTAGAATAATTGGATGAGGGAATGCAAAATTTTAAAAGGGGGGATGCCCATATCAACCTTGGCTCCAGAATTTAGGGAGTAGGAAAGAAAGAATGTAGGGAAGAGGGATAAGAGACAGAAGGGAAGAAATGTGGGACAAATACAATATGGTTGGGGGGGGTTAGATACAAAGGCGATGTTAAGGAATGATAGAGCCAAATATTTAAACCACAGAGATAGTGACACTGAAATCAAGAGACCCAAACTTTAACAACTGAACTTAGAAAGGTGCCTGTCTAGAGGGCAGGCTGGGGTCAAGGAAGAGTCATAATGGGATGGGGAGGAAATCTGGGAACACTGGTGGAAGGAAGTTGACACTGGTGGTGGGATTGGTGCTGCAATATTGTATGTATTAAACTCAACTATAAAAAACTTTGTAATTAAAAATATTGAGCGTCTTAAACTCAACTATGAATAACTTTAATTGACAGTGCTTTAATAAATATTGTTTAAAGAAATATACAAGTTTCTTAGGGTTTGGTGCCGCCAGCAGGTCAATCTATACCTGTGAGGTGAGTGCATCAGCAGCCTGATGGCAATGTCAGACTTTTAGATACCCCAAAATTGCTGCGGTGCCTTTGGCCAGACCCCAAAAACTTGGGGCAAAGTTTACCAAGAAAGTAAACGGCCAAAAGTTAGGTATGTGGGAGACACACCCATAAACCACCTCTGGCTCAGCTATATAATTGGAGGCATGGCCTCTCTGGTTCCTGATCAAACTGCTTAATGGCCATGATCTCAGAGACTCAGAAACGAATTCGGGACCCAAAGGCTTCTGGCAGAAATGCGTCCTGTTCCTGCAGTAGGTTACTGGCGCTGGGCCACTCCAGGTGGGAATAGGTTTCGTGACTTGACCTGTTCCCCCTCGCGGCCTGGTGACCACCATCCTCCAGAGGCCACTGGACAGTCAAATTTGGGCCTGCAGTGACGAGACACACGGGGCGTCACCACATGGGGGTGGAGCCGACTCTTTCTCCCCATCCCAACGAGACCCCGAGTTGCTGCCTACAAATGGCCTCTCTGGCTCGTGATCAAGCTGATTAAAGGCCATGATACCAGAGACTCAGAAACAAATCTTGAAACCCAGTGGCTTTTGGCAGAAATGCATCTGGACTGCATACAAGGTGGCCGCCGACTCAGAGCTTATTGGAAAGCCAGGTATGTGCCAGCAGTGATGGGGCAACTGCAGTCTCATGGGAAGGGGGGCAGTACTGGCTCATCCTTCATGCCCTACCGAGGTCACGCGTTGCCCCCTACAAGCGGCTCTCTGGCATGGCCATGGCTCCAGAGGCAAAAGGACTTTATCCAGAACCTGGCAGCTTGCGGCAGAAAAGTGAAAGGGCCATGCTTTAAACTATGGCACCATGCATCCCCGGGAGGGAAAGGGTGTTGCTCCCTTCCGCCTTTTTCCCCCCTGGCAGCAAGGTGGCCGCCACCTCAGAGCTTATAGGAAAGCCAGGTATGAGCCGATGGTGATGGGGCAACTGCAGTCTCATGGGAAGGGGGGCGATACTGGCACGTCCTTCACACCCTACCGAGGTCATGAGTTACCCCCCACGAGCAGCTCTCCGGCATGGTCTTAACACCAGACACACAGAAATCAATCTCGTAATTATCTGGCTCTTTGCAGAAATCCAAAATCGTGGCTGCGTGACATTATATGATTCTCATAACCAGCTATAGAAAACAAAATATTTCACAATGCCTTTTCAACAATTCTGATTGTTTGGGGGGAAATTCTAAAGAGTAATGGTGAATCTCTTGTCAAAATAGTGAATGTAATCAATGTAGAGAAGAGTTAAGTAGAAATCATTTGCCTCACAGGCATTTGGAGGGGTGGGAGGGGGGTATACTGGGATTCTTGGTGGTGAAAAATGAGTACTGGTGAAGGGAAAGGTGTTTGATCATTATATGACCAAGACTTAAACCTGAAAGCTTAGTAACTTTTCCCACAGTGATTCAATAAATAAATATAAAAAGAAAAAAAATAAATGAAATTTTTTAAAAAAATTAAGAAATATACAAGTTTCTTGCTGTTTTATTATGTCCTCCATCATTTCTTCAAGAATGTTCCTTAGTTCAAATCTGATGTACACTTCCCCATCATTGTATAAATACAAAATATACAGAATGATTTTTGTTCTAAGGGATATGATTTGAATCAACACAAAAGAAATTCATTTTGAGTATCAATTTTAGCTAATGATAGTCTAAGTGTTGGCTAGATATTATTCTAAAAACTTTGTATCAGCCCTTAAATGTGTTTTGTCTTTGCTCTACCTATATAGATTGCTATATTTTCGTTATTCTTTTTCAGTTCATGTATGACATGTATGTTTCCTTCTGGAAGTCAGTTTGCTCCTTTCATTGTTTCTTTTTTAAAAGATTAATTATATCATCTCTTTTACTTCTTTTCCTCATCAAACTTTCTTTTTAAGTATTCCTGTGTTTTTAAATTTCCATTGTCGTCCAGGCTTACATTTTCAGTAATATAAACATGAGTTTTGCAATATAATGGCCGCATTCCCCATGCTCAATAGCTACGTATACTGACTGGCTACCATTTAGGAAGCATGGATGTGAAGCACTTCCATCATCATGGAAAGTTCTATCAGATAGTGCTGATCAAAAAAAAATCATAACCAAATGGTAAGTGTATTCAAAGACTGTAAAATTTTGATGTTTTCATAAAGTAGATATTAAAGACTTGAAAATTAAAATTAATTTCCAGAAACATTTAAAATATCTCTTAAATATGTTAAACTAAAATTATTCACTATATTGAAAAGATTATAAATAGGTTATAATGAATAAATACAAAAGTTTTAAATGTAATTCTATAAGTAAAGCCAACTTATTTTTGTGTTGGTTTTTGTGCCATTCCACCAGTGCTCACGGATTACTCCTGGCTATTTGGTTATGGCTTATTCGTTGAGGTGCTCAGAGGATCATACATAGTGCCAGGATCAAACCAGGGTAGGCCCCAGGCCAGGGAAGTACTTTAACCTCTGTACTATATCTTTTTTTTTTTCTTTTTGGGTCACACCCAGCGATGCACAGGGGTTACTTCTGGGCTCATGCACTCAGGAATTACTCCTGGTGGTGCTTGAAAGACCATATGAGATGCTAGGAATTGAACCCGGGTCGGCCGCATGCAAGGCAAATGCCCTACCTGCTATACTATTGCTCCAGCCACTGTACTATATCTTTACCTCCAAGTAATGCTGTTTTTAAAAATAAAATCTTAATTGTTTCTTTGAAACTTTAATTTATTAGCAACATCAGTTGCTAATGCTTCCATAGTTGAAAATGCTGTGAATCTATATCACATGCCTCACGTAGATTGTTTCAACCTGTGTATATACAAATTTAGGGATAATGTGAATTGTTTGATTTTGGAAAATATTCCTGTTATCATGTAAAACATTTGAGAATCCGTGCTCTTTCAGGACTGTCTCCCCATTCATAAAGTAGAACAGAGAAAACAGACACACCATTTTGTTATCAGGGATCTAAGCTATTTGAAAGGAAGAATTTGACAAGTGCTTTAACCACTCAAATCCTAGTTGTTTTCAGAAGTGTTATTTATCTGCAAAGTAAGTACCCATACAACTCCCAGCTTTCACAACATCCAGATACAGCTTTTGTTTCCAGGACTTGGGCCTTAAAGTCTGAAAATCTGAAGGCACTGATTATGTTAGTTCCAAGAGCAAACGCTTCGGATTTTGTGGATCTTGCTTTGCCAGCTCTGAATGGCCACCCCTGAATGATAGGAGTGCTTGTTTTAGGTTTATTTGCTTCATGTTGATAAAGTGCAGTGTTATCTATACTCAAGGTAAGAACAAGATTCATATGGTACATTAAGGGAAACCAGCTGGGCATGGTTATAGCGTACACAACTGACATCACTTCTAAGCAGGACAACTCAAGTCCTCTTCAAGGAAATTCAGCAAAGGAAACGTGATTACCCTTCAAGTGTATGCTATAAAGGGCAACTGGAATCTTTTAGCAGAAGAGAAACTGGCTCAAGTTAACCAAAGAGATAAGAGGTAGAGACAAATTTCAACACCAGGACTATCTGAAAACAAAACTCGGCTTAACCGTGTGATGGGAATGGCTGAGCTTGAAGTAGCAGAGCTTAGAACTTCCTGGAGTCAATTATCTGAAGGAGAGCCCTTTCTGAGCTCATGCTGAAGGCCACAGTTTTGTGACTGAAAGGTGTAGAACTGAAGGTTGATGAGAGAGAATCTGAGTGTAACTCACTGATAGGAATGTAGTTGGGAAAGAGAACTGCTTCACATGCCATAGAGATTCACCCACATCTGTCCCCAAGTCTCTGTGCTCTGGTACCAACAAGGCAGACCAGAGTCTCTGGTATCTGAATAAGGGCACCCTAATCTTGTTCCAACCAATTTTCTCAGACACATGAGTCCTATCTAGAACAATCTCTAGCAGAACTCCTTTTATCGGACTTCATAAAATTCATATTTTCATGGGGAAAAAAATCTCTTTCAACTCGATTGCCTTTAATATCTTTCAATTTGCTCTTCCTCTGCCTAGACTATCCTGTTTCCTTCTACCTGCTTGGAGAAAACTTACTCATCCTTAATGTTATCATTCAAATGTCATCTCCCTTGAAATTTCTTCCTAAATCTCCACACAGATTGGCCACCTCCTCCTCTAAGACCTCTAGAACTTCTTTCAGACCTAATTTAGATCTCCATCACTGGAACAGATCATGGCACCTACCTATATGCCAGTTCTCTCACTTGAACTTGCGCCATTGGATTTATACTCTTACTCTCACTCATGCCCCAAATCAATCCTTAGAATATAGCAGGCTCTTTCTTATGAGCAGTGAGTGTGGAATGAACAGACAAATAAGAACCTAAGGCAGATGACCTTGAGAGCTTTGTTACTGGAGAGGAGACTTTGTCTTCAGCACCCACCATCCATTTTGAGTAATGTCCCATCCATGGCATTGAGCCACTGCCTGAGACCATTGCACCAGCAGGAGCTTAGGGTGGAGCTGGTGCGAAAACAAATAGAGAAGACGAAAACAAGAGGTGTGTTGAAATCTTAAAAATTTTCTATTCCTTGGTGTTCAAACTTGCCACACCTTCCAGGTCAGGTAGGTTCTTAGATCAGCGCCCTGAGAAAATGCCTGGTTGGTGTGGAACTTGGGATCAAGATGGAGGGACAGGAGAGAGAAAGCACCTGCAATCTGCTTCCTTGTTCAGCTTTTCTTTGCGTGTGTGTGTGTGTGTGTTGTTTGTCTGCACAGACAGAAGAAAACTTGACCTCCTGATTTAATTACCAAATTATTTTGACACCTTGGCTGTTGCATCACTATATCGCATTGTTTTGTCAAGGATACTGCATTGGGTGTATCTAAACTTAGGGAGAGCCACTGAAAGGAAATGTATTCTGACAGCCAGGTCAATGTGCAGGGAATTCTAGGGAAGGGGAAAAAATGGTGGTGAAGGAAAGAAATGGAAAGGCTTGGTGTGGTGAGAAGAGAATATTTTGAGAAAGGTGGCAGTAAGGTTAGCAAAACTGGATGCCTCTGTCTGAGAGATTGCCTAGATTGGGCTTCAGGAAGACTGTGCCCAAGTAGGCAAACCAGTAAGCTTACAGATCCCTGAAAGTACAAGATTAGAGAGTTTAGGTGCTGTCATTCTAGGGAATATATCTTCCTGAGAAATGTTTATTCCTTTTGGACCTCAGCTGCTTGTAGAAAGAATGCCAGTCTTGGATTTTTTTTCTCACATTCTTAAGAATGAATGCTCCTTACTCAACTCAAACACTCTTGAAACCCAAAAGAAAAAAGTAATCGAAAAATCCATAAAACCTTTCACAAATGGTACTAGTCAAACAGTTAATAATGAGGATCTTAAAAACAAACAAGGTTAGAGTATTTGCTAAAGTTGTGAAACATAGTCCCAGCAAAGTTTTAAATTTAGCCTCTGAGTTTTGTAGGTAAAGAACCAGTAGAGTGTATCATACGAAGTGTATGATAAGAGCTTAAAGATCTTGAAAATTGAGAGCAAAGATTTGGGCTGCAGTGGTAAGAACCTAGGGTGGAGCTCAAGAGATTCAGTAATTTAGAGCAACTTCTCATTTATTATCTTACAGATATGGGCCTAGATTTCTTAACTGTATGATAAATGTCTGTGGGGTTTCTCTTCCTTGGGGTGGGGTCTGGGTTATGCAGCAAAGTACTGGAAGTCACAAATAAGTATGATGAACTTCTCTGGAATATTCATTTTACCTGATAGCCAGCATTTTAAAACATTTTTACCAACAAAATTCAATTCCCTGTGGAACAAATATTTATTGAGAATTCATTGCATGTCAGTACTGTTTTAAGCACGATTTTACCATCAAAGTAAACATGAATATATTATGAAATATTGTGAATAATTTACATTTACATTATGTAAACTAAAGCATGGATCCCTAAAATTACTTTTCAGATTCAGGGTCACTTCTGTGTCCATCTATTGCCACCCACAACCAGATGGAAATATTTGTTCTCTTTGCCTGTAGGCACTTTTTGTGCAAGCAATCTTAAGTTCTGATCCAATAGATAAAAACTATACACTTAAGACAACCTTAAATTAAGCAAATGTTCACACGTCAGCATTATTGACAAATGGCTGGATACACAGACAAAAGTAGAAAAAAACCAACAAGAAACTTACTGTAAATACCACTACCTGCCTACAGGTACTAAGCATATTAGTATATATGCATGTGTGTGTGTGTGTGTGTGTGTGTGTATTTGTGCGGTTTCAAATGATCTTCACTTGTCAATTGTCCCCATTAGAAAACTCAGGGGAGGCAGTCAAGACTCAAAGAGGTATGGTGTTTCGTTTAAAATGTCATTGCTGTACATGGGAAGGACATGATTTCATCCTGCTTCCATTTGGCTCTAGGTCAATGCTACACGTCATGGTGATCATTGAACTTTTTTTTTTCTAGAATCACTCTCTGTCCACAGCATGACAAGATAGTCTTAAGCTTGGTGTGAAGATGTAATATTAGAGTAAAATGCACATGACCAAATCCAGAGAAACCTAAGTCAGAATTGGAAAGGTTTATAGAAATTGGTAAATACCCTTGTTTGCAGAGATGGAACATGGGGCCCAGTTTATAAGATAAACATTTGTGAAGAAAAACTGTGATGTTGGCAAGATATAGATCTCAAGGTCCAACTGCCACTTACCTCTGGATCCCTTTAATTCATAAAACTCCCCGACTCACTTTTCTTTGTAGAATGGATAAAGGGTCACTGTCACTGTCCTCCCATTGTTCATCGATTTGCTCGAGTGGGCTCAGTAACGTCTCCATTGTGACAATTGTTACTGTGTTTGGCATATTGAATATGTCACGGGTAGCTTGCCAGGCTTTGCCGTGAGGGCGAGATACTCTTGGTAGCTTGCCGGGCTAGGGAGATAAAGGGCTGGAGAACTTCCTTGTCTACTGGAAATGAGGTTTTATCACTAGCACTGCATTGTCTTTTGAGCACTGAGCTGAGAGTAACCCCCCCATCCCACTGGGTGTGGCCCTCAAAATAAAACAAATCAGAATAAGAATAGGATGCTACATTCAGAAGACTGTTTGAAAACTACATAAGATAAAGTAAATACAACAGTTTTAAACCCTACAGTGCAATATGTGGATTGTATGACTCACCTAAGTTCTCTTGGCCTATTACTCAGATGTAGGCATTCTGACTCCCTGTTAAATGCTTCCCACTGTCTCACAGTGCTGGACACCCTCCGTGTTGCAGCAGGAAAGTGCAGACACCCCACGAACCTTCAGAACAAACTCGTAATTCTTCACAAAGGAATAGCTTTTGTAACCTGAGAAAATGGAGCAAGCAACTCATGGTCTATCATTACCCTAAGATGCTCCTTGTGGGAGGAAAATACACAACACAAACAACATGGTGAAGTGACAGCAGTGAGCTGGGCACTGTACCTACGGCAGTTAAGTCAAGGTCCCTGCCCTCCAGGAACAAGTCCAAGCAAAGGGAGTTCCCCAAAGGAGGTGACTCAGTGGGGAGTGTCCTTTGATATGGCATGCGCCAGGCCACATCTGTTTGATTACTACAACATCAAGCCTGTAAACAGTGGGAAGATGTAGTTTCTCCCGCCCCCAACCACCCACCCCCTTGAGTTTCTCCCCAGGTTCTTTGAATCAACAAGTGAACGTCTGGGCAGAGCATTCTGCAGGGATGTGCCCAGCGAACCACAATGCCTCGGGATCTTCTCAGGGGCTCCCATTCCACAGTTTCCCAAGTGTGACCCTGCCATTACTACACCAGCTTCCAAGAGGAAAAATCAGAGGAAAAAAATCACCCTTTCATGATATCCATGGAGAAAACAAAGCCCAGATTCAATATCTACCTGCCAATCAGACCAGGAAACTCCAGGACCCAGTAATTATGGCTTCTGTTTTTCCCTTGGTCACACCAAACCTTTCCACGGTGAAGTCCAAAGCAACTGAGATAGGCTGCCTAACTTGTGGTGACCCACAGCACCCCTTAGCTCTATGCAAGGTATATTCATTATAGGCATGTCACCAACAACTTATCTCTGAGATTCCTGTTTTTTCATTTACTGAAGATCTGGTTTAAATGAGATGAGCCCTGAAATGCTTTCCATTTCTACACAAGTAGAGCACATTGGCTTGGTAAATGGACTTTTGGCAACCCAATTAGGAAACTCAGTCATACTCAGACTGATAGATGACCCACGTTGGGGCCTGCAGAGGTTAAGAATCAGTGAGTAAGATCAACACTGTTGTAAGTATATTACCATAACAGTAATGGATTTTGGAAAGCTAAAACTAAAAATAAAATGAATACCTATAAATAGGTATAAATTTCATAACTATCAAAATGATAATTCACTTTTTAAGAAACAAATCAAAGCAAACCAAGTGAGAGATGAGACTTAACCTCATGCAGCACAGCCTTAGATAGTAAGATCCTCACCAAGAATGAAGAAGAATGCTGGAACATTCTATGCTTCAAACTCAACTATGTATAAAATTTCAAATTATGGTGCTTCAATAAAATTTAAAATAAAAAAGTAGTTTTGGGGCAGGAAAAAATTAACTGTTATTATTCTTCGATCCATCTGTAAACTGAATTGTGTTTTCATTTGCAATTTTTCTCTGAAAACCATTAGGTTTACTTGAGTCTACCAATAAGACTTAAATGCACTGTTAATATACAGATTCATATTGTGCTAATGATAAAATATATTTCCCTTCACTAAAGATGCGATAACTCATTTTTTTGTGAGAAACTTCTTAACTTTGTATAAATTAGAGCGATAGCACAGTGGGTAGGGCGTTTGCCTTGCAAGTGGCCAATATGGCTGACCTGAGTTCGATTCCTCTACTCCTCTTGGAGAGCCCGGCAAGCTACTGAGAGTACCTTGCCCGCACTGCAAAGCCTGGCAAGCCAAACACAGTAACAATTGTCACAATATTTTTAAAATAAAAAAAATAAAGAAGAACATGAAAAAATGCTTAGCAGAAAGAATCTCTGTTAGCTTAAGAGTCAGAAAATAGGTTCCTAGGCAGAACTTGACTTTAATGTGCAAGATACAATTGAAAAAGTTATTCTTTTTGTGAACATTATTGGCAGTAAGTCACGACTATTCATTATTTTATACATATAAAAACTCTCCTCTTGTTGACAACAATGGGGAAAGAAGATCCATCCCTTATTGTTCTGGATGCTTTTGTCAAAGTAAGAGTCATATATGACTAATATTGTCTAATTTTACTTGAGATTTCTTTGGAGCAGACCCTGGCCTTGCTCCTTGATCTACATATACAATCATTTGTAGAAGCCTGAGTTTCTATAAATATTATAGACCTGATCCTCTTCAAACATTTTCCTTTCTCCTTCATTTTGTTAATATTTGTTTAGGTCATATACTTGGCAGAGAGGAAATGATAGACCCTTTGGTGCAGAAGAGACCTAATGTTTCCCAGTCTTGACATTGTCATCTGCTGCTATCTATTCTAGGTTCTGTCCTAATATTCCTAGGGGGCAACAGTCTCACTGTTGTCCACGACAGTGATTTCCATCAGAAAGGTTTTTTTTTTTTAAAAGAAAGTCCCCTGCTTTCTCAATGGAAATTAACCTCACTGCCCTTGTTGGTCACCTTCCCCCAATGCTGATCACTTATTTCTTTGTCATATATCTCTGGCAAATGGCTGTATGTTCCCCGAGGAAGATGGTTTTCTCACACCAGTCAATGTTGCAGATTTGTAGCCTCTGCAGTGATACAGTCTATCTCCATTCCTGTTTGCCCAGAACCTCATGCTGATCACTCATAAATCCCATCGTATCATTTTCTTATTTAGTAATGCTCCATTTTTTAATTTTATTCAAATTCTTTCTATGTAATGGTGCTGAATTTTATAACTGAGCTGCATGACAAACGACCAGGTATTGGTCTTGGCTTAATCTAGGTTCCAGCATACTCAGTAGTACTGTGTCCTGAGTCAAATTGCTTACCCTCTCTGAATGTCTGCTTTCTAGTCTATAAAAATCCATATTATTTACTTCGTAAGTTGTTGAAATAATTCAATTAAAGAGCACAGAGGAGGTGTTTGTCCTGGTAAAATGTAGGCTTCAGAAAACTGATTTGCCTTATAGTTCGTCTCTATGTAAAAGTCCTTCTCTCTGTAGCTATCATCATCTTCTCGGTTGTAGTTCTCTCCTCTGGGACCATTCAGAAGTGGCTGAAATTCCTCTTCCATGTGGTAAGATTTCAAGTATTTCCACCTTACCACAGGTCCTTTACATGCCACAGGTCCTCACCAGGGAAACTGAAGTGGAATAAAGAGTATCCAAGACCTCACCACAACCTGGAAGAAGAACTAAGAAATGATGATTTCTCTGCCCGAGAGTGACCATACCAACATCTTTATTCAAGAGAAGAGTGAGTTGAACCAGGCTCCTGGAACATTTGACTCTGGCAACACAGGACACGAAAGTGTAGAAACACGACTTTGATGTGGCCTTAGCTCATGACATTCATTTTCCTAATTTAGAAGAATAACACAGCTTTCAGAATTTTTAATGTAATAATTATTATGATGGTGCACTAGACAGCTATTTTGTTGTGTTTTTTTCCCCTATCTCCCTCCCCACAGTAATAGAGGTTTTAAGGAACTTTTCCATAAGACCACTGCACTCAACTGTAGATCTTTTTTATATGCAAGCAAATCCTTTTTCTTTTTGTTATATGAAGATATTATTCTAAATGTTTTTCTAAGCTTTCAACCTTGAACTACGAGATATTCATGCTAATATACTCCATGCAGTTTAAACAATTTCTGGAATAAGGGTATAATGAAATAAACCAGTGTTTAGACTAACATGCTCTGTTTGTTTATGAGGATTCAAAAAATCTGTTTTCTACTTTTCTACCTGCTTGGGATATGAACATTATTCTCTCTTATGTTATAGCTCATTAGAAGGAGACCCCAAAAGAATAGAAAGTACAATTTTTTTATCAATGTGTTCCTTAGCTGTTAAGGAAATTTCCTGTTGCTCTTTAAAAGCTTAGACTATTAGTGGAAAAAAATGACTTATCAGAGAAACTAGATCAGGATCTTTCTGCAGAAAGAAGAGTGTACTACGAAACCTTTACATCTTTATTTTAAAGTTACCATTAAACCATAAAGTTTTATTATTTGAATCAAGGATCAAGACAAGCTGTGTTAGGAGAGAAAAGTGCTAGTGAATATTTGCTCTTTGAAAGATAACTCAAAAAGCAACTTGTTTCACATTTCTCTGTGATATAACATATTTCTTCATCTGCTGATAGTTTCAAGTTTGGACCAATTAAGACCTTAATAAAACTTTTTTTTTATTAATCCCAATTCTAATTTACTGATTATTTATCTCGTGACTAAATCTAATATTTTTTTAATTAAACATCTTTTCCTGCGTAATTTCCGACATAATATTTGTCAAGTGAATGGACCCAGAAATTGATCATTTCACCCTTCCAAATCATTAGCAGGAAGTGGAACATCCAAACTCCTATGTTTTTTCCCTCCAGTAACAAGCAGCCTTATCTGCTGACCTTAGCAAAACAAGGAATGTTATCAGCTTCTTTGTGTACCTTGTCCTGTGGGGAGTTGGGGAGCAGTGAGCATCACTACTAATTTTAGAACTTTCAAAATGCAGAATACAATTTTAGTATTGTGAGGCAACTCAAACTGACCACATGTTTCTTATGTTTGCTTTTTAAATTATAACTTGGGGTAATAATAAGTGTGGATACTTATTTCATGAGACCTGGAAGTTTTGGGCTGGTTATTCCTGGCTAATGCCATTTGTCCATCTGGAGACAATTTAGAAGTTTTCAAAGACATAGTTAAACTAATAGGAGTTCCCTCCTGGAAAATGGGTAAAATATTCTCACCTATCAGTACATATCCCTCTGTCCTGAAGGAGTCCCTCATTTGTATTCTTATTCATCTAGTTCAGACATATGCAAGTTACTTCATGAAACTTTTTCTGATTTTTTTACATTCTACAACTCAAGTCATAAATAAGCTCTTCATTCTCAAATTCATCATGCCTCTTATACTTTCCTTTTCTCACAACAATAATTAACATTTAAGCACTGGTCAGCAATTTATTAGTAAATCTAAAATGATACAGACTTTTTTTGGGGGGGGAGGAGTAGGTGATAATACCCATGTCCTATTTTCAATATCTTTTAAAATATTTCAGACAGGATTTGAATTCACATAAAGCCACTCAACCAATTAAATGAAAGATAAATTAACTCTTGTTTTGGCCACAAAAAAACCCCTTGTATCTGGTTATTTTGAAATTAAAAAATTTAGAAATTAATTTTGAAGACATTTTGGGAGAGTCAAATGGAAAATTTATGAGTTTATTTTTAATTTTCATAACGTTTTCTAGACAAAAGCAAAAGCACATGGAAAACATTAAACTTTGATGATCAGAAAAAATGAAAACAATTTTAAGCACGCTTTTTTTATATATTAGAGTAAAAACTTTAAGCAGTCAAAACTTTGAAGATTTGTGGCTAATTTTGCTAGTCACTGTCCTCCCGTTGTTCATTGATTTGCTCTAGTGGGCCCAGTAACATTGTGAGACTTGTTATTGTGTTTGGCATATCAAATACGTCACGGGTAGCTTGCCAGGCTTTGCCGTGCGGACAAGATACACTCGGTAGCTTGCCGGGCTCTCTGAGAGGGCCAAAGGAATTGAACTCGGGTTGGCCATGTTGGCTGCATGCAAGGCAAACACCCTTCCTGCTGTGCTATCGCTCCAGCCCAATTTTGCTAGTAAATTCTAAATTACACTTAAAATACCCAAGATAGCATACAAAGTCATTAAGATGCCATTTTGTTTATATTTTACCAGGCATTCTATTCAAAGAAATTTTAGACTCAATGCAAATTTAATAACTCTACAACAGCAATAACAGAAACCCAAATATGAAAATGCTCACAAATGCACATGATGGCCGTATCATAATAACAGCAAGCATAGCATACAACAAATGAAGACACTCAAACCTTTTAAAGTAGAAGAGTTTAATTAATTATAATATAGTATTGTAGGAACTAGAGACATAGTACACACTTGCCTTGTACATGGTTGACCCTGGTTCAATCCCTGCCACCCCATAATGGTCCCAGAGCACTGCCAGGCATAATTCCTGAGTAAGAAGTTAGGAGTAAGCCCTGAAGCACCACCAGGTATGTGGCCAAGAAATCAAAACCAAGCAAACAAAAACAAAACCAGTATTGAAATTCTATTCTCCAGTTACTAAAATGCACTTTAAAATGAAAACTACCTGTATATGGGCACCAGGACTATTCTTCCAAACAGCATGGGATGCTGGACCAGGCAGTTCCGCCCTGCTCCCAGCCAGCCCCAGATCCCGGAAGTCACACCCACAACCTGCCCCCAGTGCCATCTTTCAGCACACAGCAGCACAGAAAACTGGCTGGCAGGCTCCACAACTCCCGGAGAATTCTCCAGGATCCAAACTGAGCCGATATCACCGGGAGGTCCCAGTGGGATAGGTGCTGTCTCCCTGCCTTCTCCAGATGGAATCCTGGCGACCATGAGCTTCTACAAGCATTGTTCCCGTTTGTGGGCACCAGGATATTTCCTGATATGCAAAGTGAGCAATGGAAATAAATGATCTAGAGTCTGTCCCTGGAAGGCAGGCTTGAATGGTGGTGGGAAAATCTGAGCAAAATATAATGGCCTGTGCATTTAACTATGGTGCTACGCCGCTCTGGGAGGGGAAGGGTGTTTGTCCCTCCGCCTGTCCCCCCTTGCGTGGCGGCATGGTGGCCTCCATCTTTTGGAGCCTAGTGGACAGACGTTTTGGACTGCATTGATGACGCATCCATGGCCTCGTGGGATGGGGGGTGAAATCGGCCCTGCTCCCTGCCCTGACAAGGCCCCAGCTTGCCACCCACAAACGCCTCCTCAGGCTCTTGAATGACCATGATCCCAGAGGCACACAAACCAATCTCAGAACCCAGGGGCTTTTGGCAGTAATCTCTCTAGGCTTATTACTAAAACATCAGAAATCCAAAATTGTGTGGCTGCTAATGCGGCCATATGACATCATATGCTCTTCATAATCAGCAATAGAAAAGAAATTATTTAATGATGTCTTTTTGGCAGGTCTGAAAGTTGGGGAAAATTCCAAATAATAATTTTGGGTTTTTTTGTCATAATATTGAATGTGATCTAAGTAGAGAGAGAGAGAGTAAAGTGGAAATCAGCCACATAGGTGGGTGGTGGGGGAGTTGGGAGGGGGGTATACTGGGGTTCTTGGTGGTGGAAAATGTGCACTGGTGAAGGGATGGGTGTTTGATCATTTTATGACCGACCAAGACTTAAATTGAAAGGCGTTTTGACTGTTCTCATGGTGATTCAATAAATAAAACTTGAAAAAATTTAAAAATTAAAAAAATTAAAAATACTTATCACATATTGTTAACTGGGGGGAGACATGTCATTAAATAAAATATGCATTATGTGTGCATGATGATGATGACAAGAGATAAATATGAAAGTGCAAAAATACAGATAATTGAATATGCTGTTAACTTCTGGCTTGTTTTTGTTTTAAAGTATGACATCATCTTTTCAATGACACACAGCATTTTAAGTAATTGAAAACAAAGTCTCCTTAGCCTTGCCCTTGTATGCATTTCCAGAGAACACATTATTCTTATTCATTTCTACCTTTGCTACTTGTCTTTGATTTGAATGTGCCCCATCCTCTTTCTCATTCCACATCTTGCTTTTCTAAATAGGCAAAAGACCCTTATTAAACAAAAAATAAACAGCGCCAAGTTTAGCAGGAGTCATGTACTCAACTTGGCCAACATCAGAAAAAATGATTTGATATCTCTCCCTCGCAATTGCAAAGACAGACCCAGATTCTTCAATAAACAAGTGGCCTTGGTTTAATAAGCCTTGCCAAAAAGTCACAATGTTCCTGTCCTAAGATAAAGACCCAGGAAGAGCTTCCAGGGACCATAAAAGTCTGCACTCTTGGAAGAATTTGACAACTCTGGCATCATATACACATTTGTCATTGTCTATAATAAGAAAATATTAGTTGCATCAGAATTTTTTGCAGGGGCAACACTTATTAAAATTTTGAGTTTGACAAAATGAGCTTCCCCCTAACCCAAGACTCCTTTCTTTTTCTTCAAAGGATCAATAAAATCATGCCACTTTGCAATAAAAAAAGCCCTTTCACAGTCTTTCACTTGAATCTTGCATCAGTCCAATGAAATAGGCTTTATTACAAACTTCATTTTTCAGAGGAGGACAACGAGGCTCAAGGTAATGAAATGACATCTAAAGGCTCACAGTGAATTGATGACCAACAGCAAACACAAATCCAGTTCTGACTTCTGCTTCTATTCTCCCTATATGTGGCCCCTTCTTCCAGAGTAGAGGAAGAATTGACACTGTGTACCCACTTACACCGATTCTCAGTATTCCACTGTCCCTGAGATACTTATTAATTAAAGGGAGGTGATATAACAGAACTGGCAGAGGAACCCAGGTGTGTGGGACCCAGGGCTGAGATCTCCAAGCCTGCACGGTTTGGGACTGGACCTGTCAGTAGCTAGACAGTTACACCCTCCAACTGCCGTGTAACACCAACAAAGGCCAGGATCCAGAGATTATCACAACAAGCTCCCGGGAGCGCGCGGCCTGTGGCCGCGCGACTATTTATTTACTTTTCTCTAAATTTTCAGGGTACCTTAAATATCCTTAAATATCCAACCTGCACGGCAGAGCCTGGCAAGCTATCCGTGGTCTATGCCAAATAGACCAAATTGATATGCCAAATCCAGTAATAAATGGATCTCATTTCCCTAACCCTGAATATGCAGAGTCGAGAAGGATATGGAAGGAGAAGCTGATAAAACACCAAGGCAGACATAGGCTGCCAAAACGCAGAAAAACAAAAATGATTGTCTGTACTTTTAATGCTCGTACGCTGGCATCTGCTGCATCCATTGAAGACCTTATGGTACAAGCACGAAAGATCAAGTACGACATCATTGGTCTGACCGAAACGAGAAGACATCAATCCCATCATGCTGTTTTCGACACTGGAGAAGAACTGTTCCTTGGAACATGTGATAAAAGAGGCGTCGGTGGTGTCGGTATCCTTGTCAACACAAACTTAGTCACAAGCATTGATTCATTTGAATGCCTAACAACCCGAATCGGACGATTACACTTGAATAAATGTGGCTCACTACCGGCAGTTTCTATCTTTGTTGTCTATGCACCAACATCCAGTTATGGTGAAAAAGAAACTGAGAAATTCTACATGGAGCTGGAGAAATTCTATAAAGAAGATCACACCTTCTACAAGATCATTGTTGGTGATTTTAATGCCAAGATAGGACCAAGAAGATCAGTCGATGAACTCTACATCAGAACCCATAGCCTGGAATGGAACGAACAGGGTGACAGACTGTCTGAGTTCATCATGTCAACCAAAACCTTCCATGGTAACTCACAATTCCAAAAGGCTGAATCTAAACGTTGGACATGGGAGTCTCCCGATGGACGGTTCCACAATGAAATAGACCACATCATATTCAATTGGCGGTTTTGCCTAACCGATGTTGCTGTTGTCCCAAAATTCCAAATGGGATCAGACCACCGTCTTCTTCGTGCAAAATTCTACCTCACAGAACGAGGAGAAAAGAATGCAAGGTTTAAGAAGAGGACTCCCAGAACAACCACCAACTGGGAACTCTTTGACTCTGTTGCGGCAACATGGGAAGATGCCGTCATTGACAACATTGATGAGGAATACGATCGAATGATTCAGCACCTCCATGATTGTGCAAGGAATGCCAAGAGAGAGATAACCACAAAAAACCGTCTTTCTTCGAACACTCTTGAACTTATTCGCCAACGTGGCTTGGCACGTGCCTCAGGCAACCACAAGCAAACGTCCGAACTGGCAAAACAGTGCAGAAAAGCCATCAAGGATGACCTCAAAAACAGGAGAGCAGCAGTACTGGTAGATGCAGCAGAAGCTGGGAAAAACATTCGTAATGCCCGCCTGTCCTTCACCAACTACAAAACCAAGATGACTGCCCTCCGACATCATGATGGATCTATCACATCTTCCAGAAGGGCAATGGAGAAGATTATTCATGACTTCTACTCAGATCTCTTTAATAGCCACATCCACTTGCCCACATACCACATACCACATGATGGATATGTCGTTCCCAATGTTCTCCCTTCCGAAATCCAACATGCCATCTCGTCGGTAAAGAAACAAAAAGCACCTGGCCCAGACAAGATCAGACCTGAACACCTGAAGAACTTACCATCAGTACTCATCAATACATTGGCTCGACTCTTCACACGCTACCTGTCTGAATGCAAGGTTCCATCCCAATGGAAAACCAGCAAGACTGTACTACTATACAAGAAAGGAGACATCCACGACATCGGCAACTATCGCCCAATCTGCCTATTGTCTGTCATCTACAAACTATTCACTCAAGTCATCCTGAATAGGATTAGCAGAACACTAGATGAAGGACAACCATGTGAACAAGCTGGATTCCGAAAAGGATTCAGTACCATCGACCATATCCACACAATAACCAAGCTCATTGAGGTATCTCGGGAGTTCAAGATGCCGCTCTGTCTAAAGTTCATTGATTTAAAAAAGGCCTTTGATTCTGTTGAGACGGAATCGGTCATGGAAGCCCTAGCCAATCAGGGCGTACAAACTCAATACATCAGGATCCTTCGTGAGCTCTATTGCGGATTCACTACCAAGATCTCACCATTCTACAAAGAAGTAATTATCCATATCAAGAGAGGGGTTCAGCAGGGTGATACCATTTCACCAAAACTCTTCAGTGCCACCCTCGAGAACATCATGCGCCGACTAGAATGGGAAAACATGGGAGTGAAGATAGATGGTCGGCAACTACACCACCTCCGCTTTGCTGATGACATCGTTCTAATAACACCAAACATCAGCCAAGCGGCACAAATGCTGGCGGACTTTGACCGTGAGTGTGGAAAGGTAGGACTACAGCTGAATCTTACGAAGACAATGTTTATGATAAACAGCCTTGTTCCTGACGTTCCATTCACTCTCAACGGAACCACCATCTCCGAATGCAACAGTTATATATACCTAGGTCGAGAAATCAACATGATGAATGACCTGGCACCTGAGTTGCGCAGGAGGAAGAGAGCGGCTTGGAATGCCTTCAAGAGCATTGAAGAAATAACTAAAAGGACAAAGAAACTCCAGCTACGAGCACATCTCTTTGATTCCACTATTCTTCCTGCATTAACATATGCCTCAGAGACCTGGACCCTACGAAAACAGGATTAGAACGCTATTCGGGTCTCTCAAAGAGGAATCGAAAGAACTATGCTTGGAATATCACGATTCACTCAAATGAGAGATAGAATCCGGAGTTCTGATCTTCGTCAATGCTCAAGAATCAGGGACGCTGTCTCATTTGCCAAGACATCAAAAATCAGATGGGCTGGACACGTAATGAGGTTTACAGACAACCGCTGGACTAGAGCCATTACTGATTGGATTCCACGAGACATCAAAAGATCACATGGACGCCCACCTATAAGATGGTCAGACTTCTTCGTCAAGACCCTAAATGATCGGTTTGAGGCTCTACATGTTCCTAAAACGAACAGATACCATTGGGGTACGCTAGCACGCAACCGGGATGAATGGAGACGTTACTGGCACCCGCTCGAATAATTCGATGAATAACGGGGATTAAGTGATTAAGTGAAGTGATTAAGTGATATAAAAAAAGAGAAATGTGTAATCTGTGCAAAGGAAAGTATGGTGGGATTCCTAAAAAGATGATAAAAAGTCTGACCTACCCAGAATCAAACTAAGGAACTCTAAAGAAAACAGTCAGGTGTAAAGAAAGTTGCGATAAGAGATGGAGCAGATTTGATGGTTATGTATGTCTGGAATGGTGCTAACTGAAAGTAAAGGATGTGCAGCAGGCTGTTAACAGCAGGAAACAAACAAAAAGAGGGATTATTGTTTCTTACTATTTTCATCTCCTCTCCAAATTCAGTCCTCTTGCCTCAGGACAGAGAGGAATGGAATTCAGAGCTTTCCAGGTGTTACAATGAAACAGTGCAAAAATCCTGCACCTGAGTGGATGTGGTGATAGTGTAGTCTCAGACAGTCATTGCCTTAACCTCTCCCTCCAAAATCTCAGGGCTAGTGGATTACAATCCCCTTTTCCAAATACTAATTCTTTCTAAAAGTCAAATCTGAATGACTCTTTGGTGAATTGAAAAACAATTTCCTCTTGTTTTTAGATGCTTGGGATCCTGAAATCCCATTTGACTACACCAGTATTCACACTGCTGGTGATCTGGTCCTTCAAGTTTTTCTTTCATTGTCATATCCCCTTACTCCAGGAGAAATTGAATCTCAAAGAAAAACATTAATATTCCCAAAGAATACACACTGTAGGTGGAAATAGAAATAACTGAAGCCTCTATAAAAATAGTATGGAGACTTCTTAACAATCTAAGATTGGAGCTAGAGAGATAGTACAAGAGTAAGCCACTGACCTGAAAGTGCCTAATCCTAGTTCTATCCCTTTCACTGTATATGGTCCCTTAAGCACAGCCAGGAGTGATCTCTGAGCACACAGCCAAGTGTAAGTTCGAAGCATGGTCAGGTGTGACCCAACCACCAGCCCCCCTCCCCAGAAAAATCTCTAAGAATGGAAATTCCAAATGATCCAACAATACCATTTCTCTAAAAGATAGATATAGTAACACTTTCAAAAAAAGTATTTGTACACTTAAGTTCATAGATGCATTATTCATAATAGACAAAAAGAATCATTTTAAATATCCATTAGCAGATAATTGAATAAGAACACTGTAGTATATGTACTGTATCACTGTATCACTGTCATCCTGTTGTTCATCGATTTCCTCGAGCAGGCACCAGTAACGTCTACTTTGTCTTAGCCCTGAGATTTTAGAAAGTGCCACATTTGAGGCTCTTTCAGGGTCAGGAGAATGAGACCCATCATAGTTACTGGTTTTTGGCATATTGAATACACACAGGGAGTTTGCCAGACTCTGGTGCGTGGGCAGGATACTTTCAGTAGCCTGCCAGGTTCTCCAGAGTAAGAACTAGATAATAAGATGTCACATGGCTGGAAATGCAGCTGCGTGCTTCCAGGAGCTGTGTATTACAGTCTCTGGGTCTTGGCTGTTGATGGGATTAACATGGTGCTGGGGGCAGTTGGTGGGTGCAATGCCTACATGCTGGAAGATGGGGGATCTGGGTGGAGGAGGCCCAGTCCCAGAGACTATAAAACCCAGCTCCTGGAAGAGAACAGCATAGTCTCCTGCCTCTCCACCTAGTTGTCTTCACCGGGGCCCCTTGGAGGAGGGCGGGTTGAGTTTCCCTCCCTGCCCCGAGCAGAGCCCCAGCAGCTGAAGGCCTCTGGTTCCAGCCACAACCATGCTTAAGACCACTCTCCACATGTTCGGACTAGCCTCATGCATGAAGGAACCAGCAGAGGAGCACAGGTGTGCAGGATCTGGAGCTTAGATCTCCAAGCCTGCTCGAATAAGGACTGGGCTTCCTCCACCCAGATCCCCCATCTTCCAGTATGTAAGTGTTACACCCACCACCTGCTCCCAGCGCCGTGTAATCCCATCATATGTACTCAATGGCATACTATTCTTACTTTAAAAAGTGAAATTGGGGCTGGAGCGATAGCACAGCAGGTAGGGCATTCGCCTTGTACATGGCTGACCTGGGTTCGATTCCCAGCATTCCTGAGCACTACCACAGGTAATCTCTGAGTGCATAAGCCAGGAGTAACCCCTGTGCATCGCTGCATCGTGTGATCCAAAATGCAAAAAAAAAAAAAGTGAAATTGGGGGCTGAAGTGACAGTACAGAGGGTAGGGTGTTTGCTTCACGCACAGATGACTGGGGTTAAATGCTCAGCACTGCATATCCCCAATTACTACCAAGAGTGCAGCACAAGGAGTAAGTCCTGTGCACCACTGGGTGTGGTACAAAAGAAAAAAATTAGTTTAAATTAAAATATAAGAAAGATAAAATTGTGACACTTTTTTCCCCATCATTTCAATGGATGAACTTGACGTAATTATGCTAAGTGAAATTAGCTAGAGAGTGAAAGATAATTATCAAATGGTTTCACGCATGTAGGATGTGAATCAATAAAGCAAACAAACTGGCAAAAAATATATATATAACTAGCACCTATACTAGATAAAAACTATGTTTGCTACCAGATGCAAAGGGGTACAACAAAAAGAGTATGGTAAAAGGGGTATGGAAGGTATGAGGTGAGGGTGAAATAGCAGTAGAACAATGATGGCAGAAGTGGTGACAATTACATAAATATAGATGTTAAGTTAAATTTCTTGAATTCCATAATATTGGAAACCACTTATAGATCAATCAAACTAAAATTTAAAACGAAAAGCAACAAAGTTACAATTACATAGGAATCAGTGACACTAAAACTAACAAAATTTGCATAAATTTGTATTTTTAATTTGTTTTTAACATTTAGGAAATAATATATGAAAGTGGCAATTTACAATTAATAGGAGACCATAAAAATAATCATGTATATTGGGAAGGGGGGCGTTCCGGTCCGTCCTTCACGCCTTACCGAGGTCACCAGTCGCCCCCCACGAGCGGCTCTCCAGCACGGCCACAGCCCCAGAAGCACAAGGACTTAATGCAGAACCCAGCAGCTTGGAGCAGAAAAGTGAAAGGACTATGCGTTAATCCAGGCAATCATTTCTGCCTAGAGGGGAAAGGGTGTTGCTCCCTTCCGCCCTCCTCCCTCTGGAAAGAAAGATGGCGGCCTCATGGGAGCCTTGTGGACAGCAGGTATGAGCCGGGGGTGTGGGGGCGACTAAAACCTCATGGGAAGGGGGTCGTTCCGGTCCGTCCTTCACGCCCTACCGAGGTCACCAGTCGCCCCCCACGAGCGGCTCTCCAGCACGGCCACAGCCCCAGAAGCACAAGGACTTAATGCAGAACCCAGCAGCTTGGAGCAGAAAAGTGAAAGGACTATGCGTTAATCCAGGCAATCATTTCTGCCCAGAGGGGAAAGGGTGTTGCTCCCTTCCGCCCTCCTCCCTCTGGAAAGAAAGATGGCGGCCGCATGGGAGCCTTGTGGACAGCAGGTATGAGCCGGGAGTGTGGGGGGCGACTAAAACCTCATGGGAAGGGGGGTGTTCCAGTCCGTCCTTCACGCCCTACCGAGGTCACCAGTTGCCCCCCACGAGCGGCTCTCCAGCACGGCCACAGCCCCAGAAGCACAAGGACTTAATGCAGAACCCAGCAGCTTGGAGCAGAAAAGTGAACGGACTATGCATTGATCCAGGCCATCAAGTCTGCCGGAGGGGAAAGGGTGTTGCCCCATTCGCCCTCTCCTCTCTGGAAAGAAAGATGGCGGCCACATGGGAGCCTTGTGGACAGCAGGTATGAGCCGGGAGTGTGGGGGCGACTAAAACCTCATGGGAAGGGGGGCGTTTCGCTCCGCCCTTCACGCCCTACCGAGGCCACCGGTTGCCCCCCGCGAGCAGTTCTCCAGCACGGCCAGGACTCCAGAACACAGAAACCAATTTCTTAACTATCTGACTTTCAGTAGAAATACTTCCAGGGTCAATAGGTAAAAGAGCAGAAATCCAAAACCAACATTTAATTCTTGAACCCAGCCGTAGAAAGCAAATCACTTCACAATGCTTTTTCAGCATTGGGGGGGGGGGGAAACTCTAAATAATAGTGGTGAATCTTTTATTGAAACAATGAATCTAATCAAAGCAGATAGAGTGTTAACTAGAATTCATCTGCCTCACAGGGACGGGGAGGGGTGGGGGGGTGGGGTTTTATTGGGGTTCTTCATGGTAAAAAATAAGTATTGGTAAAGGGAAATGTGTTTGATATTTGCATGACTGAGACATAAACCTGAAAGCTTTGTAACCTTTCCCACAGTGATTCAATAAATAAAAAAAAATAATCATGTATTAATGTTGAATATTAAACCATAATGGTTGAGAAGATGAGCACAATAGTAGGTAACTAGTAGAATATATTTAGCTAAGGAATGAATGTGTTAACTGGGAGATTAAATGAAGAATTCTTAGTAGAAAATTATTTTGAAATACAATATTTTAGTTTTAAAAAACAAAAGAATTTCCAAAAGAAAGTAAGATAAATAGTTGGAGGAAGAAGTATTTGAAGGAGTAATAATAACTATTATTCCAGAATTAATAAAAGATAAAAGGCTACAGTTGAAATGCTTCATAGAAGATGCATGAGGAAAGAAAAGGAAAGATATACTCCTGGCCATAAATTAGGTTGAAACTTAAAAATAACAAAGATAAGACAAAATTGCAAAACTTTCCGAAGAGAAAAAAAATCACATATAAAGCAGTGAGAAACAATTTAATAGCAGATTTCTCTACAGTAACGATAAAAGAAGACAATAAAAAATTTCAAAATTATGACATTATAGAATTTAATATTTCTTTTTAAAATGAGGTATGAAAAAATTCCGATATAGAGTTTTAGAATATTAGCATGTAACACTCATATGTAAAAAAATTTCAAGTGACAGATTATTTAGATAGAATTAAATCTAAGGGCTGATGAAAGAGATATGTAAAATAATGGTAATAAAATACTTTTGTGAAATTTGGCAAAAAATATTGAGAAAACACTACTAAGAGTTACTCCCAGCACAGAGATAGAAAAATTTCACAAGCACCCCTAGGTGTGCCCTGAAATTCAGAACCAAACCACGTCATTTATTGACCTATAAATGGTTTTTGGTATCAGAAAATAACTAAAACCAAAGAAAAGAAAAAACTGAAAACATAAACCAAGACTTGAGGAGATGAATTCAGTATCTTCAGTATCATGGTGCAGGGCAAGGTCAGAGGACATCAGAGCATATTAACATTCTTGTCTCATGTGAGAGAAAGCACATATAACTTAAAAAATAAAGGAGTGGTATAGGAAAAGACTGATAAATTGAAATAATGAACAAACATAGTAGAAGAGAGTCTTAACATATGGAAATCATTTCAGAAGAAAACAAGTTAATTTGTCAGAAAAAAAAATCCTGGACTGGAGAGATATAACACAGATTAAGTCACTTTCTTGGTTGCATGTGGCTGACCCTGGTTCAATTTCTGGCATGTGATATGATCCATCAAGCACAATCAGGAGTAATTCATGAGCATATATTCAGAAAAATTCCCTTTACACCACTGGGTGTGGCCCCAAATCCAAAAAAAAAAAAAATCAGTATTTGTCTGTTCCTGAATGTAGTCTAAAGCAATGTAATTTCAAAGGAAAGCAAAAAGATGGGGGTACTGGGGTGTAGCTCAGTGGGAGAGCATCAGCCTAGCTTTGTGGAAGAAAGGAAAATTACCAAGATATATCACTTTTGGCTAAATTATAAAAACTTTAAATAAAGTTTTAATAAATCAAATTTAATAGTGTACTTAAGTGATCGTATACCAAATTGAACTTTCTCAGATATGGAAAGATAATTTGAATTCTGGAAAAACTGTAAAAATAATTCATAGTTTCAATTAATATTACCAGTACAATAAGGAAAGGAATAAGAAGCTTAAGAATTGGGAACGAGGAAATATAATTACCATTACTTTCAGTTGGTGTACTTTTTCTCAACTTTCATAGCTGTTTTTGTGACAAGGTTAGTCATGGCTAAAACTGGAAGTGTATTGAGCCTTTTAAAGAAACATTGATGCTATCTGGTAAAATTAAACTTTACGGAACCTACAATCCAGCAATTACATTCCTATGACTCTGATCAAAACAAAACTTTGTGCTCCAATGCAAATAAGAAGGCTCTTAGCATTACAGACTAGCAAACTTTTAGAAAATTTCCACCAATTGGAGAGCTGATGAATAAGTTGGGACATATTCAAATTGAATGGACTATAATAGGCAACAAGATTTCCTGATTTTTGCAATGTAATAATTACAGAGTAAGTACATCAAATGATATATTTTATCTTTTTATAATAGTTATGTTATATTCATTTATTAATAAAATATGCTTTCAAAATGTGTCTAGAAGGGTTAAGGCTATTTTGGATGGAAAGCTAGGGAATGGTGACTATGAGATTCAGGATGCTAATGTCAGTGGCAGGGGCTAAATGGGGCATGACCACGTGAAGATATCCGTTTACTCTCAAAGTTCTTGATTATAGATGAAATATAGTTTCTAGACTCATGAATGCTTGTTATGTGAGATTAGTTAAGTAAATAAAATGATAGCAAGGTGAACCAAGGATTATGATAAATTCAGTTCTAAGCCTTTGAGATCTAAAAGATTTATTTCAGATGGAGGCTTCAAATACAGAGGCCCTGGAGGAAGATGTTTCTTTCATATCTATATGAGTCATGTATTTCAGCGACCATTTGCTCCCTTAGGCCTGGAGCCCTGCATAGTTTCATCAGTGTTGGTACCAAACCTGTTTTAAAGATCATGGTCAAAAACCCTGAACTTCAGTACCCCTGAAATTTGAACGTTCCAAGACCCTGCTATAAACCAGAGCTGCATTTGCT
This sequence comes from Sorex fumeus, assembly GCF_029834395.1. Classification (NCBI taxonomy): domain Eukaryota; kingdom Metazoa; phylum Chordata; class Mammalia; order Eulipotyphla; family Soricidae; genus Sorex; species Sorex fumeus. Next base: position 53,984,231 of record NW_026606101.1, read on the forward strand.
TCTGCAACAATAATCTCTTAACCAATCTTCTTGCCTCCTACCTGCCCTGACAGTTCTCCTCCACAGTCCCAGAAATGGTACCATTAAGTTACAAAATTGGCCATATCCCTGTTCCTGCATCACTGTCTCTATAATCAGGCTTTTGGTTGAGTACTGTAGGTCCGGAGTGGTCTTTTTTTCCCAGCAAAATAGCTCTTCATTACTTACCAGTCCCCAAATGCTTTCTGCAATTTTACACCACCATGCTTTTGCTTGTGATTTTCAGTCCATCTTTAATGTCCTTATCTCGGCATTTCACTCATTTTAAAGTTTCAGGTTATCTTTTATTCTTTGAAGATCTGGATGGAGGGGTCAGAGAACAGGGAAGATGTGATTATCTAGATAATCTAGAATAACTGCAGTTTGAACAAAGAAAAGCTTGAGACATAGAGAAGTTAAGCCAATGTCAATGTCTGCGAGTTATGTCCAGGTTATGACTGAGATCTTATTCTGATGTCCCCCAATGTGTTAAGATCAACACATATGGACTAGAAACTCTGATTTCTTTGCCAGTCACCTATAAGTGGATTCTGCATAGCAGTTTGGAAAGAACTTGACCATTCTAATTAGAATGAGTAGAGTTTTTTTTTTGATCTATCATTTAAATTCATCAAACATAGGAGAATTTAGATATTAGCATCCCGAAAAACAAAAGAACATTGTAAATAGTGCGTGTAATTCCCCCCATCATTTCATTAACTTAGTACCACAGTAAGCTTGGGGGGACACTAGAACTTGTTATTTACAATTCACTACATAGATCATACTTCAATAATTAAAAATATTCTTTCTCTCTCTTTCTTTCTTTCTTTCTTTCTTTCTTTCTTTCTTTCTTTCTTTCTTTCACTTTGGGTTTATTCCTGGTGGTGTTCAGGACTTACTCCTAGTTCTGTGCTCAGGGCTTACTCCTGGCAGTACTTAGGGAACCTAAAAGGGTTGCGTGCAATAGATAGAACCCTGGTTGTCTGTGTGCAAGGTAAGTGCCCTATACACTACTACATCTTCAGCGAAGAAATTAAAGATATTCTTAAAGGTTTGAAAAACGTTTACTTTACACACTGATTTAAAAATCTTAACCCATGGATAAAAGATGACTCTTCCATGCTATGAGCATCATGAACTTAAGAAAATTTCCCAATCCCCTAAAGCTTTGATTTTCTCAGTCTTAAATTCTTTCAGAATTGTAGCAAGTGGTATTTTCCAAATGTGATCAGAGCGGCATCTTCCAACTCAACTGAGATATCTTTCTACAAAGATGAAATCTATAACCCTTTCCTGGAACAGGGGTGAACTAGTTACATGACTATAGTTAGTAAAATAAGGAAAAAGAAATGTAATGTGACTTCAAAGAGAGGTCACAAAAGGTGACTCAGATTTCACGATCTCTTCTTCTTCTCCTCCTCCTCCTCCTGCTCCTCCTCCTCCTCCTCCTCCTCCTCCTCCTCCTCCTCCTCCTCCTCCTCCTTCTTCTTTTGAACACAGGCTCTTGGAGCCACTCTGTAAGAAATTTGCTTACTTTGAGGCTGCCATTATGTGAACAAGCATAGGTCACACATGGGTACTACTGCCCTAGCAGACAGACAGTAGCAACTGCCAGGCATGTGACTGATGATGCATCAAGATAATTTCAGTGGACAGCTGTGGAATTGTCCTAGTCTTTGTGTTGTTCAACTGGGGCCCAGATAATATGGAGAAGAAATAGGCTGTCCTTTAAGTAATCTTTATAAATTCATAATCCATATAATACATGCACTTAATAAAAAGGTTGTTTTATGTCACTGACTTAGGGGTTTGTTTATAAAGCAAAAATAGAAACTGAGTCAAGGATTCTCTAATAACTGGATTAAACAATTAACATAAAGTTTTTGATGCAAAACAAGTACTTGTAAAAATATGCCTATGATCAGTATTTTATCCAATGCAATAGATTGGTCACTATTTTTCTGGGTCTAAGACTTCTCTTTAGGAACCTTGCTTAAGATACTTAAAAGAGTGTGACTATCAGCAGGATCGTCGATGGAAAGTGCTTTGTAAACTATCATGATAGCTATGAATGATAGAAATTCTTATGTCATATTTATCCACTAAGGGTTCAGGATGGGAAGTAAGTCTAACAATCATTCAACAGAAGTCAGTGTCTGAAACCTCAAGAATGAAGGATACTGAACTTGAGGTTTGTCCATTTAACTAATTTCAACTAGTCAAATGATAAATATTTTTTCCCTTTGTTTTGGAACACACCTGGAAATGCCTGAGGCTTCTCCTGGCTCTACACTTGGGGAACAGTCATGAAGGGGCTTGTAAGATCATTTCTGGGGTCAAGGATCAAACCCATGATATCTGTGTGCAAGATATGTGCCTTACACATAGTATTAGCTCTCTGGCCCTGATAAACCTAAATTAAGCACTTATAATATGCAGAAAATTGTTATATGCTCTCAATTTTCTGAAGAAATTTGGATATTCAACTTATGATGTTAGGGAAATGAGAAATAAATGTAATGTCAATAGGATAGAAGCTTTCTGAAGGGTAAAATATATTCCAAGCTGTCAAACAAAGAGGGAGGAGAAAGAGGACTTTAATTGAGACTTTTCAATGTTCCAGGAATTGTGCCAATTTCTTTTTCTTTTTCTTTTTCTTTTTTTTTTTTAATGTAGAAGTACTGCTATTTATTCAGTCACTGATTAGGTTGATTGAATGGGCATGAACTCCACCTTACTTTTTTCCCCCAGTTTTTATAATTTTATTTATTGAATCACTGTGAGAGCAGTTACAAAGCTTTCGATTTTAAGTCTTGGTCATACAACGAAACACCCGTACCTTCACCAGTGCCCATTCTCCACCCCCAACAATCCCAGTATACCCCCATCCCACACCATCCTCCTACCTGTGGGGCAGATGATTTCCACATTACTCTCTCTATACTTTGATTACGTTCAATATTTTGACACCAGACCCAGCATTATTATTTGGGATTTTACCCCAACATTCAGATCTGCTTAAAAGGCAACAGTAGACAATTTGTTTTCTATTGCTGGTTATGAATAACATATGATGTCGCATGGCTGCAGTAGTGGCCATGCGATTTTGAAATTCTGAAATTTTAACAATTAAATCTGGAGGGATTTCTTGCCAAAACCTGATGTGTTCCAAGATTTGTTCCTGAGTCTCTGGGATCATGGCCATTAAGCAGCTTGATCAGGAGCCAGAGAAGCCGTTTGCGGGTGGCAATTCAGGGTCATTGGGATGGGGAGGAAAGAGCTGGCTCCACCTCCATCCCATGAGGCCCCGCATGTCTTATCATTGTGTGCCCAAACCTGACTGTCCAATGGCCTCTGGAAGATGGCGGCCACCAGGCCGCCAGGGGGAACAGGCCAAGGCATGAAATCTATTCCCACCTGGGGTGGCCCATTGCTGGTAACCTACTGCAGGAACTGGATGCATTTTTGCCAAAAACTACTGGGTTCCGAGATTTGTTTCTGAGTCTCTGGGATGATGGTGATTAAGCGGCTTGGTCAGGAACCAGAGAGGCCATTTGTGGGCAGTGACTTGTGGTCTTGTTGGGATGGGGATGAAAGGGCCGGCTCCACCCCCATCCTGTGAGGCCCCACGAGTCTCGTCACTGCGGGGCCAAAACCTGACTGTCCCATGGCCTCTGGTGGATGGCTGCAACCGAGCCACCAAGAGGGAGCAGGCAGAGGAACAGCACCCTTTCCCCCCTGGGGTGGCCTGGTGGCAGTAACCTACTGTGCGGTCCAGACACATTTCTGCCAAAAGCCACTGGGTTTCAAGATTTGTTTGTCAGTCTCTGGGATAATAGCCATTAAGCAGCTTGATGAGAAGCCAGAGAAGCCATTTGTGGGCTGCAACTCAGGGTCTTGTTGGGGTGGAGAGGAAAGGGCCAGCTCCACCACCATCCCATGAGGCCCCATGTGTCTCGTTATTGAGGGCCCAAACCTGACTATCCAGTGGCCTCTGGAGGATGGCGGCCATTGGGCCGCCAGGGGGAACAGGCCAAGGCACAAAACCTATTTCCACCTGGGGTGGCCCAGCACTGGTAATCAACTGCAGGAACCGGAAACGTTTCTGCCAAAAGCCGTTGGGTTTCGAGATTTGTTTTTGAGTGTCTGGGATCATGGCTGTTAAGCAGTTCGATCAAGGAACCAGAGAGGCCATGTCTCCAATTATATAGTTGGGCCAAAGGTGATTTGTGGGTGTGTCTCCCACATACCTAACTTTTGGCCATTTACTTTCTTGGTGAACTTTGCCCCAAGTTTTTTGGGGTCTGGCCAAAGGCACAGCAGCAATTTTTGGGTATCTGGAAGTCTGAAGACTGCTGATGCACTCGCTTCACAGATACAGATTGACCTGCTGGCGGCACCATACCCCCTGTCCAATTTCTTTACATATACAATTTTGCCATTTTTCTCAACTATTCTATGAGATAGCTTATTCATTGGCTGCCTTTACAAGGAAACACTTGAATAGATGTTTAGAGAGATTATGAATCCTGTCCAAGGTCACAACAGTAAGTCAACCTTGAAATCCAAGTCTTGGAGATACCATCCTGCATATATGGGCTGGAGCGATAGCACAGCAGGTAGGGCGTTCGCCTTACAAGCGGCCAACATGGCCGACCCGAGTTCGATTCCTCTGCCCCTCTCGGAGAGCCCGGCAAGCTACCGAGAGTATTCGATATGCCAGACACAGTAACAACAAAGTCTCCAATGGAGACGTTACTGGGCCCGCTCGAGCAAATCGACGATCAACAGGAAGGCCTTTACCTTTAACTTTACTATATATATATATATATATATATATATATATATATATATATACACAATCCTGCAATCCTCACCACCAAAATTCCCAGCAGCCCCCACCCACACTCAACATTGGTCATTGAATATGTCCAGCTCCTCAACTGATCTCGGAAAGAACTTGATACCATTTGATCTTCCCATCTAAACTGGTCCTTTTTGAAAACTCTGAAAGTTTCTAAGAATGGGGGTGGACAGATTCACCTTTCTGGTGGAAGGCACAGCAGTTCTATCCAAACCAGACACCCTCTAGCATAGAAACTGACCAGCTCCACAGCTGAATCTCATCAAGCTGCCAAGTCACCAAATGGTTCCAGCTCCATAGCTCCTGGAGTAACATCTTAAATTCCAGAGCACTGTCAGCCCCAGTAGGACCACAGCAAATCTGATGGGAAAGTTGAGTAGAAGACTACTAAGCTCAATGAGCAAAAAAATTAATATAGAATGTTCAACTAGCACCAACCAACCCAGCAAATCCTCAGACAATGACTTTAGTAACAACATTGTACTATATAACTGTCATCACAGATTTACCTAATTGATCTGTGTTTACATAATTCCACTCATCTTTGTCTTGTAATAAGCAACATAAAGTTTTGTTTGTGCCTGTTTAAGTGGGCAGGATAGGGTGGTGAGTGGTGGGAGAATGGGAACATTGGAGGGAGGGTCACACTGATGTTGGGATTAATGTTGTAACATTGAATGCCTGGAAGAACTGTGTTATGAACAACTTGGTAAATCAAGGTGCTATCATGCATATGAAATAAAATATTTTTAAAAGCCTTTACTTAGATTATCAAGAAATAAAAATCTTGATCTGAGATTCACATAATTGCCTATTAGAAATAATATTCTTGTTCAACTACCTTTTTTCTAAAGTTGATTAAAATAGTAATACTATACTATCTTCATTTTAAGGACATTAGCATTTATAAAGCATATTCACATATTGTTCTTTGTAATTCCCACAGCCCTATGAGTGGTATACTGTTTTACCCCAGGTCTCATAGGTCAGAAGAAAGAGATTTCATGAATAAGTGTATGAGGAACAGTACTTGTGCAATGAATAATTATAAGAATAACAATTTCCTCAATGGCATGCATTTTGTTTCATGCTGAAAATCACATGATTTTAAATGTCACTGAATACTTTTTAAAGCTGGGTATTGTATATATAAATATACAAATTTTGGACAGCTTTGCCCAGAAATTCATTTTCAAAATAGCTTCTTAATAATTTTGGTTGATTCCTTTTAGTTTAGGTTATATGATTATTGCTTTTTCATTGAAAAGTGGCTATAGTCTTTTTTTTTTTTAATTTTTTCCCTTTATTTTATTTTTTTTTTTACAGTTGTAGATTTACAATTTTTTGTGCTTGGGTTTCGATTATACAATGATCAGATACCCATCCCTCCACCAGTGCCCATTTTCCACCACCATGGATAATATCCCCCCATCCCCCCGTCTCTGTGGCAGGGCAATCCCCTGTGTTCTCTCCTTTTGGGTGTTGTGGTCTGCAAAAGAGGCATTGAGTGGCAAACATGTTCAGTCCATAGTCTACTTTCGACATGCATCTCCCCTCCTGGGAGGATCCTCCAAACATCCTTTATTTGGTGCTCCCTTCTCTATCTGAACTGTCCTTTCCTCTAGGATACCCGGCTGGCCTCTAAGTTATGGAGTAATCGTCCTGGTGCTGATCTCAGCTATTCTTGGGTATTAATCTCATACTTTCTTACTTTATATCCCCCAGATGAATGCAATCTTTCTATGTCTATCCCTCTCTTTCTGACTCATTTCACTTAGCATGATACTTTCCATATTGTACCACTTGTATGTAAATTTCATGACTTCATCTTTTCTAACAGCTACATAGTACTCCATTGTGTAGATGTACCAAAGTTTCTTTAACCAGTCATCTGTTCGTGGGCATTCAGGTTTCTTCCAGTTTCTGGCTATTGTAAAGAGTGCTGCAATGAACAAACAAGTGCAGATGTCACTTCGACTATACATTTTTGCCTCTCTGGGATATATTCCCAGGAGTGGTATTGCTGGGTCAAATGGGAGCTCAATTTCTAATTTTTTGAGAATCGTCCATACTGTTTTCCAGAAGGGCTGAACCAGTGGACATTCCCACCAACAGTGAAGGAGTGTCCCTTTCTCGCCACATCCACGCCAGCATCGGTTGCTTTTGTTCTTTTGAATGTGGGCCAGTCTCTGAGGTGTGAGATGGTATCTCATTGTGGTTTTGATCTGCATCTCCCTGATGATTAATGATGTAGAGCATTTTCTCATGTGCTTTTTTGCCATTCGGATTTCTTCTTTGAGAAAGTTTCTGTTCATTTCATTGCCCCATTTTTGGATGGGGTTGGATGTTTTCTTCTTGTGGAGTTTAACCAGTATTTTGTATATCCTAGACATCAACCCCTTGTCAGATGTGTATTCGGTGAATATCCTTTCCCATTCTGTAGACTGTCTTTGTATTTTGGTCACTGTTTCTTTGGAGGTGCAGAAGCTTCTTAGTTTAAGATAGTCCCATTTATCTATCTCTGTTTTCACTTGCTCGGCCAGTGGCGTGGCATCTTTGAAGATACCATTAGCTTCAATGTCATGGAGGGTTTTGCCAACTTTATCTTCAATGTACCTTATGGTTTCTGGTCTGATGTTGAGGTCTTTAATCCATTTTGATCTTACTTTTGTACATGGTGTTAGGCAGAGTTCTGAGCCTATTTTTTTGCATGTAGCCGTCCAGTGATGCCAACACAATTTATTAAAGAGGCTTTCCTTACTCCACTTCACATTACTTGCACCTTTATCAAAGATTAGATGATCATATGATTGAGGGGAGATGTCAGTGTATTCAACCCTGTTCCATTGGTCTGCAGTCCTGCCTTTGTTCCAGTACCATGCTGTTTTAATTATTACTGCTTTGTAGTACAGTTTGAAGTTCGGGAGGTTGATTCCTCCCATTTTCTTTTTCCCAAGAATTGCTTTAGCTATTCGTGGGGGTTTATTGTTCCATATAAATTTCAGGAGTGTTTGCTCCATTTCTTTGAAGAATGTCATGGGTATCCTTATAGGGATTGCATTGAATTTATACAATGCTTTCGGTAGTATTGCCATTTTGACAATGTTAAGTCTCCCGACCCATGAGCAGGGGATATCTTTCCATTTCCTCATGTCCTCTTTTATTTCCTGAAGTAGCGTTTTGTAGTTTTCTTTGTACAGGTCCTTTACTTCCTTAGTTAAGCTGATTCCTAGGTACTTGATTTTCTGGGGCACAATTGTGAATGGGATTGTTTTTTTCATGTTGCTTTCTTCTCTCTCACTGTTTGCGTATAGGAAAGCCATGGACTTTTGGGTATTGATTTTATAACCTGCAACTTTACTATACGAGTCTATTGTTTCTAGGAGTTTTTTGGTGGAGGTTATTGGGTTCTCTAAGTAGAGTATCATATCATCTGCGAATAGTGAGAGCTTGATTTCTTCCTTTCCTACCTGAATGCCCTTAATATCTTTTTCCTGCCTAATCGCTATTGCAAGTACTTCCAGTACTATATTAAACAGCAGTGGAGAGAGTGGGCATCCCTGTCTCGTCCCTGATCTTAGAGGGAAGGCTCTCAGTTTTTCCCCATTGAGGATGATGCTTGCTGTAGGCTTGTGGTAGATGGCTTTAATTATGTTGAGGAAGGTCCCCTCTATACCCATTTTGGCTGGGGTTTTCATCATAAAGGGGTGCTGGATCTTATCAAATGCTTTCTCTGCATCTATTGATATGATCATATGCTTTTTATCTTTTCTTTTGTTGATACGGCGGATTATATTGATTGATTTCCGAATGTTAAACCATCCTTGCATCCCTGGGATGAATCCTACTTGGTCATGGTGTATGATCTTTTTGATGAGTAGTTGGATTCTATTTGCTAGTAGTTTGTTGAGGATCTTTGCATCTGTGTTCATCAGGGATATCGGCCTGTAATTCTCTTTCTTTGTGGTATCTCTGTCTGCTTTTGGTATCAGTGTGATATTTGCTTCGTAGAAACTGTTCGGAAGTGTTTTTGATATTTCAATTTCGTGGAAAAGCTTAAAGAGCATTGGGAATAAGTCCTCTTTAAAGATTTGGAAGAATTCACTAGTGAATCCATCCGGGCCAGGACTTTTGTGCTTGGGGAGACTTTTTATTACCATTTCAATTTCCTTGATGGTGATAGGTCTGTTCAGGTATTCCAGGTCTTCTTGGTTCAGCCTTGGGAGTCTGTAGGAGTCTAGGAATTTATCCATTTCCTCGAGGTTTTGATGTTCCGTGGCATAAAGCTTCTCAAAGTACTCCCTGAGGATCCTCTGAATTTCTGTGGTTTCTGTTGTAATGACCCCCTTTTCATTTCTGATTCGGTTTATTAGGGTTTTCTCTCTCCCTTTCTTTGTGAGTTTTGCTAGAGGCTTATCGATCTTGTTAATTTTCTCAAAGAACCAGCTTTTGGTTTCATTGATCTTTCGGATTGTTTTTTGGGTTTCCATCTCGTTAATCTCTGCTCTGAGTTTTATTATTTCCTTTCTCCTGTTCGGGTTGTGCTCCTTTTTTTGGTCCTTCTCCAAGCTCTTAAGCTGTGAGGTTAGGTTTCTTATGTGTGCTTGAGCATTCCTTCCTGAGGAATGCTTGTAGAGCTATAAACTTTCCTCTTAACACAGCCTTTGCTGTGTCCCATAAGTTTTGGTAACTCGTGTTCTCATTTTCATTCGTTTCTAGGAATCTTTTGATTTCCTCTTTGATTTCCTGTCTAATCCACTCGTTGTTCAATAGTGCACTGTTTAATTTCCAGGTGTTTGATTTAGTTTTCTGTTTTTGTGTGTGATTTACTTCTAATTTCAGCGCATTATGGCCTGAGAAGATTGTTGATACAATCTCTATCTTCTTAATTTTATGGAGGCATGTTTTGTGGCTCAGCATGTGGTCTATCTTGGAGAATGTTCCATGTACGCTTGAGAAGAATGTGTATTCAGCTTTTTGTGGATGAAGTGTCCTGTATATATCTACTAAGTCCCTTTCTTCCATTGTTTCCCTCAAATGAAGTATGTCCTTGCTAAGCTTGAGTCTGGTTGATCTATCAAGAGGTGACAAAGCAGTGTTGAAGTCTCCCACTAGTATTGTGTTGCTATTGATGTCTTTTTCCAAATCTATGAGTAGTTGTTTTAAGTACTTTGCTGGTCTCTCATTAGGTGCATATACATTTATTATTGTAAGTTCTTCCTGTTGTACAGATCCTTTGATCAATAAGAAATGGCCCTCACTGTCTCTTATGACCTTCCTCACTCTGAAATCGATGTGGTCTGATATAAGGATGGCGACCCCAGCTTTTTTATGGGAGCTGTTTGCCTGTAGGATTGTTTTCCAGCCTTTGACTCTGAGTCTGTGTTTGCTTTGACTATTGAGATGCGTTTCTTGCAGGCAGCAGAATGTTGGGTTCAATTTTCTAATCCATCCTGCCACTCTATGTCTTTTAATTGGTGTGTTTAGCCCATTGACATTGAGAGAGATTATTGTTATGGGATTTTGTCCCATTGTTCTGTTAAAATTTGGTGTATTTGAGGGGCCTTTCTTGCCTTAAAGTAGCCCATTTAGTTGTTCTTGTAACCATGGTTTTGAGTCTATGAAGTTCCTGAGCTGTTGTTTGTCTGTGAAACTGTGTGTTGTTCCTTCTATTATGAATGAGAGTCTTGCTGGGAAAAGTATTTTTGGGGAGGCATTTATTTCATTGAGTTTTTTCACTATGTCCCACCACTGTTTTCGGGCCATGAGGGTTTCATCAGAAAAATCAGCTGTGAATTTTAAGAATGCTCCTTTGTAAGAAATTTCTTTCTTCGATCTTGCTGCTTTTAGAATTTTGTCTCTGTCTAAGGTTTTGATCATTTTGATCAGAATGTGTCTTGGGGTATTTTTATTCGGATTTCTTCTAGCTGGTACCCTTCGGGCCTCCTGAATGTGGTCACAAGTTTTCTTCAGCTCTGGAAACGTTGTAGCAATGATGTCTTTGACAGTTTCTTCTTCATCAAGGTTTTCTTCCTGTACCTCTGGGACTCCAATAATTCTTATGTTACCCCTCTTGGCTTCATCCCGATCTTCTCTTGCCATCTGTTCCCGAATTGTGAGTCTCTTTTCCATTTTCTGCTCTTTTCTGGAGAGTCTCTGAACTTCATCTTCGAGCTCACTGATTCTGTTCTCAGCAGCTGTTACTCTGCTGCTGAGGCCTTCCACTGAGCTTTTCAATTCGCCTACGAGATTTTTCAGGTCTGACATTTCTGATTGCATTTTCCTCATTTCTGCCTTCAGATCCTCTTGTCTTCTATTGGCATTGCTTTCCATTGTTTCTTTTAATTCCCTGAGCATCCTAAGTAGCTCCCTTCTGAATTCCTTGTCAGAAGGGTTGTCTAACACTACAGTACTGTTGGTGTCATCTGGGCTAGACTCTTCAATATGAAAGTTTGGTGGGCTTTTGCGTTGCTTTACCATTGTGAGAGATGTGGTTTAGTCCTTCACGTTCACTGTTACTATTCTGCTTGATATGCAGTGTGAGTTAAGATAGGCTTATGAGTTATTGGCTACTGTATTTCTAGTGGCTGAGCTAAACTAGAGAAGTTTCCATCTAAGAAGGTAGCTTATGGTTCCTATGGCATACATAGTGTGAAAATAACGCGGCCGCGGCTCCGGAAAGAGTCCCTGGCACTGTGCGAGGAGTTGGGAACGTCTCCTGTTTGGAATTGGAGCCATTCAGCTTTGTTGCCCAGAGCTGGGCCTCTGTGCCCGTCCCACGCAGATCAGGGGTTGAAAACCGGCTTTCTAGGGGCTGGATCTAGCTGCGCATGCCCAGAGAGGGTCCCAGGCCCTTGGGGGCGGGCTGTACCTGTTTGGAATTGGAGCCGTTCAGCTTTGTTGCCCAGAGCTGGGCCTCTGTGCCCGTCCCACGCAGATCAGGGGTTGAAAACCGGCTTTCTAGGGGCTGGATCTAGCTGTGCATGCCCAGAAAGGGTCCTAGGCCCTTGGGGGCGGGCTGTACCTGTTTGGAATTGGAGCCGTTCAGCTTTGTTGCCCAGAGCTGGGCCTCTGTGCCCGTCCCACGCAGATCAGGGGTTGAAAACCAGCTTTCTAGGGGCTGGATCTAGCTGTGCATGCCCAGAGAGGGTCCCAGGCCCTTGGAGGCGGGCTGTACCTGTTTGGAATTGGAGCCGTTCAGCTTCGTTGCCCAGAGCTGGGCCTCTGTGCCCGTCCCACGCAGCTCAGGGGTTGAAAACCGGCTTTCTAGGGGGTGGCTATAATCTTTTAAAAATTTATTTATTTATATAATGTTATTCATGGATTATTGCTTTCAATATTCCAACACAAATCCCACCACTATTGTACCTTCTCGCACAAAGAAACTTTATTAGGAGTAGAAGGATCAACTTTGCCATTCTTTGTTTTATTGTGTTTGCTAAACACTTAATCTATTACTTGTAGAAAAATTTTGAAGAACAAATAATTTTTATTCATTTATGTCAATTTTGTTTAGTTGAAACCAGATAATATAACCAAGAGATTTATTTGGCGGTTCTCATGAAAACTGAAGAGTGCCATAACTGAGCACCTTAGAAAGAATTGAGTGGTTTTTCCACATATTTCAACGGCTGGCAATCTTTCTCCAAGACATCTCAGGTGTGTGGCAGGGATGTGATTATCTCATATATGTACAAATATCAATATGTGTAGCAATTACCCACCCACTTAGTACAGATTAATAAAGTACTTACAGTGCCTCCCAAAGATGCTTAGGAAGTTAGGCTAGAATGGTGATTCTGAGCCAACAGGTCTGGGATTCAGTGTAAATGCCTTAGGATGAGATGCTGCTTGGGCCCTGAATTGCTAGGGATGGTGCAGACAACATTAGTGGTGCTAGGAGCCTCCTGGATGAGACCTGGTGGTATTTGATGGCCTCCAGGGCAACTCCAGCCACCAGATAGTGCCCAGAATCAAACCTAGGTCAGTCCTATATGTACCTTGATCACTAGACCACCTCCTGGCTTCTAATATTTTAATTCTAATATTTTCTTTAGGTTTAAAATATAAGAATGCAATTTCTTAGTTGTTACACAATTCTATGCTCTTGTGACAATGCACTCACATACATACACATAGACAAGTATAGGAAAAACGGGTGATCTGAGTAAGCTCTGTGGACTGTATCAACATTGATTTCCTTCCTTTGATATTAGGCTGATGCAATATGCTACCACAGGAGAAAACTTGGTGAGGGCACAATGTGTTTTCATTTCATTTTGTTTCTGCAATTTCCTGTGGTTCTAAAATTATTTTTAAAAGTACATAAATAGAAGTTCTAATATTTTTTGGCATTCAGTGGTCTATGGGGTGATACTACATATATGTTCTTTTTGAAGATCTTGGCTCAAGCTCACTGAGATCTGTCTAGGAAAAGTGGTTTCCTCTTTTTGGCCTTACTTCTCTTGGCTATAAAATGAATATATTAAAGTTTGTATCTCTCCTTCAAATCTGAATGACAATCTAGCTAGATAGAATATCCTTGGCAAGGTCCTCATTTTATTATTTATTTATTTATTTATATATATTACTATATACCCCATTTTCTTCTGGCTCATAAGTCTAATTTGAAAGATTTGTTAATATTTTTATAAATTAATTTATTTATTGAATCACTGTGAGAAAAATTACAAAGCTTTCAGGTTTAAGTCTTGGTCATACAATGACCAAACACCCATCCCTTCACCAGTGCATATTTTCCACCACCAAGACCCCCAATATATCCCCCATCCCATCTCTCCTGATGCCTGTGAGGCAGATGATTTCCACTTAACTCTCTCTCTACTTTGATTACATTCATTATTTCAACAAAAGATGCACCATTACTATTTGGAATTTCCCCCCAACAATTAGACCTGCTGAAAAGATAATGTAAAATAATTTTTTTCTATTGCTGGTTATGAAGACCATATGCTTTCTTTTTGGATTTCTGATAATTAAGTCTGGAGGAATTTCTGCCAAAAGCCACATAGTTATGAGATTGGTTTGTGTGTCTCTGGGTCCATGGCCGTGCCGGAGAGCCGCTTGTGGGCGGCAACTCTTGGCCTCGGAGTTGCCAAGAGTTGGGCAGGCAGAAACTGGAAGAAACCTGAATGCCCAAGAACAGATGACTGGTTAAAGAAACTTTGGTACATCTACACAATGGAGTACTATGTAGCTGTTAGAAAAGATGAAGTCATGAAATTTACATACAAGTGGTACAATATGGAAAGTATCATGCTAAGCGAAATGAGTCAGAAAGAGAGGGATAGACATAGAAAGATTGCATTCATCTGGGGGATATAAAGTAACAAAGTATGAGATTAATACCCAAGAATAGCTGAGATCAGCACAAGGAGGATTACTCCATAATTTAGAGGCCAGCCGGGTACCCTAGAGGAAAGGGCAGCTCAGAGAAGGGAGCACCAAATAAAGGATGTTTGGAGGATCCTCCCAGGAGGGGAGATGCATGTCGAAAGTAGACTATGGACTGAACATGTTTGCCACTCAATGCCTCTTTTGCAGACCACAACACCCAAAAGGAGAGAGAGAACACAGAGGATTGCCCTGCCACAGAGACGGGGGGATGGGGGGATGGGGGTGGGGGGATATTATCCATGGTGGTGGAAAATGGGCACTGGTGGAGGGATGGTATCTGATCATTGTATAATCGAAACCCAAGCACAAAAAATTGTAAATCTACAACTGTAAATAAATAAATAAATAAATAAAGGGAAAAAATTTTAAAAAAATCTGAAAAAAAAAGAGTTGGGCAGGAAGGATGTGCTGGTTCTGCCCCACATCCCATGAGACCGCAGTTGCCCCTTCACCGCCAGCTCATACCTGACTGTCCAATAAGCTCTGAGGCAGCGGCCACCATGCTGCTTGGGGGAGAGGGGGAGAAGGTGGAAGTGACAGACACCCTTTCCCTCCTAGAGGTGTGGGGCACAGCACCATAGTTCAATGCATAGTCCATTTACATTTCTGCCGATAGCTGCTGGGCTCTGAATTAGGTTTGTGTGCCTCTGGGGCCATGACCGTGGCAGAAAGCCTCTCGTGGGGGCAACTCTCGGCCTCCACGGCGTGCGAAGGACATCAGATTTGTGAATCTTATGAGAACTCTCTGTTTCTATCTTTGGCTTTTGTCATTCTAGATACAACGTGTCTTTCAGTTTTTCTACTTGGATCTATTTTCACTGGAACCCTTCGGGTCTCTTGGATCTGGGTGTCCACACGCCTCAACTCTGGGAAATTTTAGCTTTGATTTTTGGGGGAGAGCCACACCCCACACCTGGCAGTGCTCCGGAGTTACTCCTGGCTCTATGCTCAGGAATTACACCTGGTGATGTTTGGGGGCGGGGGGGGGGGGACCATATGGGATGCTGGGAATCAAACCCAGGTTGGATGTGTACAAAGCAAGTGTCCTCTTAGATCTACTATTGTTCTTGCCTCCTCTTACTCTTATCTTTAATTTGTTTAAGGAGTGATTCTTCATCAAATTTGCCTCCCTGTTCTTCAGGAACTCTGATGCTTCTTATATTGTTGTTCTTGAACTCATCCCATAATTCTCTGGTGGGTGGTTCATTTCTTTTCAGACTCTCTCCCTATCTTTTGTATTTTTTCAGAGGTTTCCTGCATCTCACCAATCTTTCCACCAGCTGCCGTTATTCTGCTGCTCAGACCTTCTACTGAGTTTTGATATCTTCTACCACACTCTTCATTTATGTCACTTCTGATCAGTTTTTTTCATTTCTGCTCTCATACTTTCCTGTGCTTTGTGACTACCATTGCCACCATTTCTTGGAGCTCATTAAACATCCTCCAACATGGTATCACTAAAGTCGTTTTCTGAGACTGGTAGAGTCTTTCGCTTTTCACTCATTGAGCTTAGCGGGCTTCTACTTGTCCTTCCCATTGTGTTTGCTGTGCTCCTGCTGTTCTGAATCTTTGTACTTATACCCCAGTGGCTCTCTGAGGGACTAAGCTGGAAGTTGTTTTTTACCTTCCCTGTTGGTCTTCACCCAGTGAGAGGAGGTATACTTGTAAGCAGTGTATGATGTGGCACAACTTTGTGGGTCATGATACAAGCAATCACTGGAAGGTCAGATGAGCAAGCAGAGGATCTGATATGTGGAGGTCGGCCCGTTGCCATGATAGATGTGGGCACCGAGCCTGCTGGAACCCTGCTAGAAGGGAGGGAAGTTTGCTTCTGATCCCACAAGGTCCTGGGAATGTCAGCTGGGAGGTTAGCTTCACCTGGAGGTCAGAACAACAAGGAATGATAAGCTTCATGGATAGGCAACAGCTTAAGGAATCAAATCATTGAAACCAGTTTTGCAAGATGTATTAAAGGAGCTTCTATAAAAGAAAATAAAACTTTCTAGCTCTTGGTCATTGAGTGTGGCAGTCACTCATGGTTCTTATGTTTGGCCTCTATTAGATTAAGAAAAGTCTGTTTATTCCTAGCTTGCTAAGGGTTTTTATATGTTTTAAATAATGAATCAACCTTTCATTTATATTGAATGCTCTATGTCTATTCAGGTGATTTTTTTTTACATCATAGAGATTTTTATTACAATATTTTACTTATTAATTCAGATACTTATGCATTATCTATAATATAATATTCTCTACCATAAAACTAATACTTTCTTTTTAGGATAAATGCACTTTCATACTTTTATAGCTCTACTTAAATTTTCCTTTAAGTCTTTAAAAGTAATACTCTCCTCACTTTTACTGAATAGGGTACTTGTAAAATTTATCTATTCGTATAAATTTTAAAATGTATTAGTATAGAATTATTCATATTAATCATTTTTGAATTTATATGTCCATAATAAAGAAAGATAAACTGTTAGTTTTCTTTCAACCTATCATTGATTTATATAACAGTTTTGTGAAACCCAAGGAGTTAAGCTTTATTAATCCATATGCAGATGTCATCACCTTCATAATACAAAAAAATATGTGAGACATAAGGAAACATAGTAAGGTAACAGCAAATGGCCAAAGACATTAGAACTGAGATTTTATCTACAGTATTGAGCTTATCTGGAAAGGGAGATGTTGGAAGGGGGAAAAATATTATTTAAAACAAATAGGTTGAACCAAAGATTCACTCAGTTCTAAAATTCCAGAATTGTACATGCAGTTTGGAGGTAGAAAGAAATGTTTGATATCAAGTCCTTGTTCTAGAAAATGGACCAGAAACCATTCACCCCTTCCTTCTAATGATCGTCTGGCTAAGCAAAATATTTTTAAAAATTGGAAATATTTTTATCAAGGACAATGAATAGAGCATCAATGAAATGGAATAAAATGAACATGTAAAATTACTTGCTGAAGATGGTGTCTTTAGTAAAGAACCTTGTGTATTCATTTAGAGTGCTCCTGTAGAGTTTTTCATGACCTGTTCTGTCATGCACAGAATGCTACCCTCAAAAAAAAAAAAAAGGAAAACATTCTTTCCTCACAAGTTGCAAAAGATGTGAAAAATTTGTAATACTCAATGTCTGCAGGAATTTGTAAATGTCACCTTGACATTGATAAGTAAAAGTTGATTATTGTCTGATGTGTTCATTTTTAAAGAAAACAAAGGGAGAGGCTTTTACACATCTCTGAACCCTGCTACTGCTCAGTTGGGATTATCTCTCTATCTGACAAATGCTTGTTATGACAAGTATCTTGTTATGCCTCTCATGATAGTCCATATCCTCAGTGTTTAGCCATGTAGCTTCCTTTGACCCAGGCATTTTCTTTTTTCTATCCTCCTTCCATAATTTTTTGGTTGCTGATATTGATGATAGAGTTCCCACAATTGATCATGGTGTTCCTGCACAATTGGTCATAGATCACTAGCGACAGAACAAGTCTTATGATGGTACTGGGGAATCACACAATAGCAGTACCACTGAGATTGCACTCACCTGTAGGATGGTACCAGTATAAAATTTATGACTTCATACTCTGATATTGAGCACCATACATCTGCAGGCCCATCTTTCTATTTTTTTATGTAAACTTTTATTTTAGAAAAATTTAGTTCCATAAATGAAAGTTTTCACATGTTTTCTATGCTTTCACATATGGGTTGCCTCGCTACTTATAGAACTAGAGTGATACACTTGTTACAGTGAAACTGATTTATTATCACTCAGAATTCATAGCCTGCATTAAAACACAAATGTCAATAAAACTTGAACATTCTATAAATTTTAACAAATTTGTAATAATCTAGTCACCTCTGTAGTATCGCATACAGAAGTTTCTCTGTCCTAAAAATTCTGTTTTCTGTCTATTGATCTTTGTTCCTCCCTAATTCCTAAAACTCACTTACGCTTGCACTGCCACTGAAATTTTGACCTTTTCCAGGATATGAAACACTCTCAGTAATGGAATGTGTTAATTTTTCAGCCAGTTATTAGACTATACGTATTCAATTTTCCTTGTATTTTCATGGTTGATAATTCTTTTCTTTTTATCATTCATTAATAATTTGCTTTATAGATGTACCATAGTTTTATTTATCCATCTGTATTGAATGATAATTTAGATGCTCTTAGGTTTTGGCAATTATGGACGGATCCACAATAAATATCTGTGTGTATGTGTGTTTTTAAAAATTTTGCATGATCATATACATTCTCAGTTTCTTGAATCTTGGATATTGTGGTAAATGGATGTTTAGTTTAACAAGAAACCAACAAACTGGCTTGCAAAGTGGTTGCAAAACATTTTGCACTTTTACCCCAAGGAATAAAAGTTCTTATCATTCACCATCATTTTCTGCATCTGACATTTTCAATATTCTGAATTTTGCCCATTGTAATAGCTATACAGAGGTATCTCATTGTTGTATTATTTATTTACTTATTTCTCTTTTTTTAAACTATTTTTGAACCACCATGAATTACAAAGTTACAAAATTATTCATGAATGAGTTTCAGATTTACAATGTTTCCTTACCAATCCCTTCACTAGGGCCCTCTTTCCTCCACCAATGTCCTCAGTTTCCCTCTCCACCCCCAGCCTGCTTCTCTGGCAGGCACTATCTTTCTTACTTTTCCCCTTAGGCACTGAGGTTTACAATATTGTTATGCTACTGCATTCACCTTCTTTCAGAACCCAGCCCTCTTCCGAGTGGCCACTTCCTTCTCTCTAGTCTCTTCCTTGACCTAGCCCTCTCTCCCTCCACAGTGGCAAGCTTTATACTAAGGACTCGCTTTCCTGACCTTTCCTATTTGCCTTTCTATTATGTTTGGGCATTAATTACTATCCTACTATGTTTCGTTGTATCTCACAAAATGAGCAAGTTCATTCTATTTGTCTTTTCGACTCATTTTACTCAGCATAATACTTTCCAGATCCATCCATGTGACAGCAAACTTCTTTCCTTCATCTTTTCCAGTGGCCATATTGTATTCCATTGTGCATATGTCCCATAGCTTCTTTATCTGCTTGTCTATTCTTGGGCACTTGGGTTATTTCCAGATGCTGGCTACTGTGAACACTGCTGCAATAAACATAGGGATGCAGATGCCTTTTCTGCCTTTTTGGGGCCTTTGTGGTGTATTCCCAGGTGTTAGTTTGAGTTGTAATTAAGGTAACATGGCTAACATAGTGTTAATGTTTATGCTTTTGGTGAACAAAGTTATTCCACCTCCTCACCATCAAAGTGCTAGGTTTTATTAAACAATTTTCTGCATCTGTAGATATGATTTGTGGTCTTATATTCCTTTAGCATGTTGTTTTGAGGGATTATATTGTTTTTGATTGTTGCATACCTGAAAAAATCTTACTTGGTCATGGTATAGAATATAGATATAATATATGTAATAGATTTTTATATCTTTTTATATCTATTTTTATTTGTCTATAGTATTTTTTATAATGCCTTTGTTTGGTTCGAGCATTAGGGTATGCTAGGTTGTAGAAGGAATTGGGAAGTATTCTTTCAGTTCTCATATTCTTGAAGAGACTGTGGAAAAAGGATATCATTTCTCTTTTAAGTGTATCATAGAATTTACCATGACTAAATCCAAGACTCTCTTTTAGCTATTCTGTTTTGGGGGGCCATGTCTGACTGTGTTCAGGGCTTAGTGCTGGCAGTGCTGAAGATTGAACTAGGGTGGGCCACATGGAAGGTAAGCATTTTACCCACTGTACTCTTTTTCTCTAGTCCAATATTCTTTTCTATCAGAAAACTTTACTGCGATATTTATGAATTCACATGCAAGCATATGAAGTGACACAGAGGGGGGCCAGGGAGACAGTACACAGGCCTTGATCTTTACATGTGGCATGTGCATGTCCCCCAGGTCAATTCCTGGCAGCACAGCACTGCCTAGAGAACTTTGAGCATCACCGCAGTGTCCCTCATGGTTACCAACACCCTTTGGCCCCAGCAGGGTTGTATTTCTGGGCCCCAGCATTGAACCATAGAGCCAGCTGGTGAGTATTATTGGGATAAGTCCCTTGATCTCCTTATCCGTGCTGAGGAGGTCCTTCAAAGTGAAAAATATAAAGTGAAAATAAAGTGACCTCATGTATCCACTACCCACTTTCCCCAAATGAATATTTAGTGAAAACACAACCAAAAAACTAACATTATTACAATCCACCTATCTAATTCATATTGTCTTTGTATATATACATTTAGTTTTGTATACGTTTGTTGTATATGTAAGTGTGTAATCTACTACCAAACTCGAAATACAGAAAATCTCAAATTGCTTTTATTCTTTCTGCAGCAGTCTGGATATTACTTTATTACAACCCGTGGGTAATTTTTCTAGGATCTCTTTGGTTTGTTTGTTGTCCCCTGGAACTGGCTCAGCAGACCAATGAAAGGCACTATGATTGACGGGCTTATCTCTGCAACAGAATTGCTAAAATCAGCACCTAGTTCGTGTCATCTATGCACATTTTAAGTGTTCTGAGCTGATGAGTGTAACATACTCATTTTCCCTGAGATGGAATCACCAATCTACATTTACTGAGTTGAGGGATAGAGCCTTTGATCCATAGCAGTCAACAATATAGGCATCAATCTCAACCTTGCTTCTGAGATTCTCAGATATGCATATATATTCTCAGTGCGTTGATGGTTGGGTGGGAGGGGGAGGGGAAGTGTCACATTATTTATTCATTAAACAAATTTTGAGAGATGATTACATGTCACCTTTGATAAAGATACAAAGATTAATTGTACAAAGATTTTTTTAACCTTAAAAGAACTTTTGTACCAGGGTGATATAACATGCAAATTGAATTATCCTTCTTTCGCACTACTCCTCTTTATAGAGTTGTGCTCTGGCAAGAAAATCATCCACTCGTTAGTACCAAACTTTACATGGTTTCGTTGTTTTAACCTTCGGTGGTAGCATTTTCTCGAATTGGCTTTCTCATCTCTCATGACAGTTTCTTTTCCAAAACCAAGCTCAAATGCAAATTTCTTCATACAGATTTTTTTGATACTCCTTAACAGTAAGTGATTTCTCTCCCCTCTAAGATACTTTCAATTGGCTTTTAAATGTCCTGCTTTGCATGTCAGCTATTTATACCCATGTCTGAGCTCCGTGGTACATACGAGCTTCTGAAGAGAAGATTAGTGCCTCTGCACCTGAGAATTTAATCATATTCTACCAACTCCAATAAAATGCAATAGTATTTTATATGGCATAGGTAATTTTCATATTAAGTGTTACTTCTGTATCTCCTTATTCTCTGAGTAAGAACATTAAAATGTGGCTATAGTGCGAAAAATAGGAATCTTTGAAAATGAATCCCAAACATAGAAATTCATAATGTTTTTTCCCCAGTGTAATTTTTTATTTTTATCATTTTAATTTAAGTAACATGGTTATAATAGTGTTCACATTTATGATTTTGATGTAAATATGTACTGTACCTCAATACTACCAAAGTGCCCAAGATTCCATGTCCTTTATGTTACTTCTAGTCCATCTTTGTAGTTTTTAAGCAGAATCTCCCAAGGAATAGCAAGCGTGGGCAATATTCTGATGTGGAATGTAAAGGCTGGAAGGATTGTCCAGATCAATCAACTGGTTTTAAATAATGAAGAACGAAGACTTACAAAAGGGGGGGTGGTGGTGTGAGACTTGTTCAAGGTCTTAAAGTGATTCAGGGTCAACCTAAATCTAGAATTAGGGTTTCACTGTGGCTATTGTAATGTCTGTCTATACGTAAAATCCAGTTAATAAACTGACTCTGTCATTGCTCAACACCCAGTCTAAAGTTTCTGTCTGATATGAACCAAGTCAATTGCAAGCATCTTCATAGACCGGTTTTGCCACGTGGAGGGTTTTCCCAGCTTTACATAAAGATGGAGAACTCTGTCAATATAGGAGTAGCTAGACACAATGTATTGCTAAGTGTCCCAAAGAAGTACATTCTGATCAAAGCAGGAGATAGGAGATTCGAGCTGAGAAGAGCCTTGGGAATCATCTAGAAATTAGCGTAGCTGACAAAGGTGAGAGGGATCTTTTATAAATGACATTGCAATTTACCTGCCATTGATATTATTAGGTAAATAACTCCCTTTCATAAATACTCAATTTTCGTTGTCAAAAGCAATGCTTAGATTAGATCTAAGGCTCCCCAACTTATATGGCCTACTTTCCCTTTTTCAGAAAAAAATTAAAATTACTGAGCACCCCCCACCCTACAAATCTACTTTCTTGAAACAATGAAATAGAAAGTGCTCCTGCTTCAATTACATCTGAGGTTACTATGAACTCCCTCCTACCAAACCCCCCTCCCTCGATTGCGTCAGTGCCCTTTAAGGAGTGGTATCACCCACTTTGAAAAACTCTGGGATTAGATGATACCAAAGCTAATTCTCAAATGTGGGATGTTTGTGCTCTGTAAAGCATCCTGAATTTCCTCGTTTGACCCGTGAGGATTATGAAGGTTCAGTAACTTGCCTAAGGTCACACAGCAAGTTGGTGGCAGAACAGTGAGCAGGGCCCACGTCACTATTTCATTTACTCCGCCACATGGCTGCGAATCATGCTTTCCGAGCTGCCCTGTGGCCTTGTGGTAAGTTGTGCAACTGCTGTCCCAAGGCTGTTGCAATTGCCCTCTTCCCTAACCCCTGGGCTTGCTGGCAGCATGTAGAGGACTGTGGGAGAAGGGTCTCTGCCCTGGATCTGGAGCAAGGATCAAACCAGCTCTTTCTTCCCTCTCCTCCTATAAAATGAAACCAAAACCAAACTCCTGACCCTGGAGACAGGGAATTTAAAGGAGAGGCATCCCTCTGTCTCTGCTTATGCAGAATTCAGGCACCGTTTGCTCTGAGTGAGACGGTCTTTCTCCTAAGAGCAGATACCCAAGTCTCTGCAGACTGAAAATAAGTGAGGAATGAGAGCCGGAGGGTTCAGCAGGGCCCAGGAGAAACAACAGTGATCAGTGAGTAAAGGTGCAGACAGACCCTCTCCAGTCGTACCTTCTATGTGACTTTGAGTTGCTTCAAATCCTATTAAGAAATGGGGAAGGAGATAGAGAAGCAGCATACTTATGCTTTAATGTTAACTTTCAGAATCCTACATTTTCTTGGCACCAGATTCAGAAAACATTTTTTCTCAACTATCTTGCTTTGAAAAAGGCAAGTGAAGTGGACCTACCCTGTGTATTAGAATTCTCAATGGAAAATATGGATCTCTTATCTTAAAGGCAAATGTAGCTGTTTTCCAATCTTTTCCTAGAGAGGAAGCCACCTGACTTCACAAACTTGCAAGCCCAACAACCCTCATCGTTAATGCTGCCTTGTCTTGAGTCACGAGAAAGGCAGTAGCAGAGACAGAAATTGCATACAGATTACTTGTCTCCCACTTCTATTCCTTGTTGTCAGAGGAACATCACAAAAATAAGAAAAGAAGCAGGTCCCCAGAGAGATATAATGGCTAAATAAAAACAAGCTTCAAATAATCAGAAGCTTGAGGTCAGGGGATAACTTAAGGCCATCAGAAGCTGGCCAGATGGACTCAGATCCTCTGGAGATTTCTGTCCTTTTGGCAGTGAGATGTAGTGATGAATGCCAAACCAGGCCTGTGATTTGGGTGCAACTCTGGGCCCCAGCCCCCTCTGTGCCCAGGTTCCAACTTGCTCAAGTTTCTCTGTAGAAAACAAGGTCCATTCCTGAACATATGCTTTGAATCAGAGACACTGGAACCTGGAGGGAATCTTAGGCATCATTTAACTCATCACACTTCACAGATGTAGAAATCAAAGGCCAGAATGGGGGATGGGATGTGGTATGTTTGCACAAGGTCATCAGGTGATTTGGAAAACAACATGGTATAAAAAGGGATAGCTCTAGGAAGGCTACAGAGAGACTCCTAGGTTATAAGTTTGTTACTTACTGGCTAAGAGACCCAAGTTAAGGCTCTTGACCCCCCTGGATAACAATATTCTAATCTGTAAAACTGTGAAGGGTGGCCATCATTTTATTGCCTAAATAACTTTAAATGAGATGAAAGAAGTCAAAGTGATTTGTAAACTGGAAGTGATTGCATGTTATAATTATGTTTTCTTTTGGGGAGGAGAAGGAAGCTCCAGCCTGGAAGTCCAGGCCCAGGTTCTGCCACTGGAAGTACCAGGGAACAGAACAAGGTTCAGCCACATATAAGATATGCTCTTTAACCCTTTGTTCTCAATCTGAAACCTAGAATTATCTTTACTTTAAGGTATTTACTTTAAAGTATTTCTCTGTAAGATAACTTTTGCTTTCTGTGTCTTGAGGAGTCCTTTTAAACACTTTTGATTGCTTCCATGGAAATTGGTCTACTTAAATTTTTCTCTTCTAATTTGATTTTGGCAAATTATACTTTTATAGAAAATTTTTTATTTTCCTAACGCTTTTCATATGGCAGCTCCTCTATAATGATGACCATTCTCCCCATGTCAATAAGTTATACTTTTGTTAAAAAAATTCAATGGTTTACAACTTCGGAATAAAATAGACTACCATTCTGAATGCCCATCACACCCCGTGTGCTTCCTAGAACCTTCCTGGACTGCACCATCTGGTGAAATATCAGAATCTCTAACCAGCTCCTATTTCCATTCCACATTCACCTTAGCTCTATTAACAAAAGGTTTCCATTTTGCTTTGGGCCCTAACCAATTCATTCTTCATCTCTAGCTCTCCCAATCTGGTATTGACTCACTCAACTATTGTTTTATAATAATATCATTTGGACTATTTCTCTCAAAGAAACAAGAGATATACCCTTGTGGAAAGGGGTGTTGTATTATTTTCTTAACACTCCCTAAATTGGACAGTAGTTTAGATTTTAGATAGCTAAAACCTGATTCCACTTAGAGCTTCTCTTTGCACATATCTCACATATGTGAGATGTCAATCAAACTCATTAAACTGATCTGCTAGAAGTGAGAAATCTAGACCTGGGAGGTGATTGAGTCTTGGCTGGCTCACAATTGCATGATGAGATAACAGCCACACCCAGTCTTGACCTCTGGTATTGTGTGACTTCAAAGTCAATGCTTGCTTTACTCCTAGCATGGGGCAGAGACAGAAATTACAAAACCTATCTACACTCACTGCTTCCAGCGCTGGTCCTCACAAAGCAGAACTCTACAGTGAGTCAGGAACAGACTTACACGTCCTATGGATATGTTATGGGCCTCAACATACTCAGAATGTTATTCAAAACTGACTGAGAAGTGGCAGTCTGGGGTCCTGGGCAGAAAACACTGGAATGTTACTCAATTCTCTTGAGTTGTGAGAACTTAGAGAGTGTTTGGGTAGTTTCAAAGGAGGAAGTTAAGACCGATTATTGAGTTAGCTTAGTTTCAGTATAGGAATACTCAGTAAATATATGGACATTGTGTCAACTAATTCCTCTCTCCTTTCTTAAAGGAAAAGAAAGTTCAGTATCTTTCTACTCTGATATTCCAAGACATTATTAATGTCTGAGTCCTAATGTCAACATCTGAAAACTGGGAATAATAACTACTAAATGGGACCGTCATGAGAATAAATGTGGAGAATATACGCCTTTAACTTAGTGACCGATAGATGCTCTCTTGCACCAACTCTTTCCCCTTGCATTTTAATACTCTCAGCTTCTTGTGACCAAATTTACCAGATGGTTGCTTGATTTCTTTTTTCTCAGCCTAATCAAGTCAGAGAGGCTTAGTGAGGTTATGATGCATAAACCATTTTGAGGGTCAAGGGTTAGTCTTTAGGTAAATTGTGGTTTGAATGTTTGAGAAAGTGTCCAGAGCTAGTGGGGGTTTCCATTTATTGGTGGCAAGACACAGCGAGCAGGGGTTTGCAGTAATGAACAGCAACTGTGTTCTTGGCAGACTTGTGGCCAAAAGATGCTTTTAAAACCTCTGTTTTTAGATGACCCTATTACTGATAAGCAAAGTATCACTTTTATTTTTAGTTCCACAAAGAAAAAGACAAGTGAAATTTACCCCACCTTACCATGCTCAAAAAGGCACAGTTACTGTGCAATTATTTTATGTCCCCATGGTATCTGGTTTTAATATTTTAGGCCCATATTGAAAGTATCTGTTCATGATTATTCCAGATGTGTAAAATCCAACACTTAGCTGAATATTTTCCTCCTTATTAGTTTTTTCTTTGTCCAGAATCAAAGTATTTGTTACTTGCCTCAACATCTATTAAGCTGAAAATACCATTTTGCTAAAATAGTGATAATGAAAATGATAATTCGAATTCACACAGAGCATTTATAGATAGTTAAGCGCTTTCATTGTTATTCTTTTTATTTTTTTGAGGAGGTAGAACAACTGGTGGTGCTCAGTGCTTACTCCTAGCTCCACACTCAGGTATCACTCTTGGTTGTGGATACCAGGTATCACTCTCTGGACCATGTGGTTGCCAGCAATCGAACCCAGTTCAGAGGTATGAAGGCAAATACCCTACCTGCTGTACTATTGCTCCACCCCAACTGTTCTTTTATTAAGTCCTAACTGTTCTTTCTTATTTATCTACCACGTATGTAAATAAATGACTGTTATCTCCAAATGATATATGAGAAAATAGAGATTCTGGAAGCATAACCGATTTACCCATAGTCAAGCTGCACTTCCTGAGCCATAGCTCCTGAAGAAGACTGACAAACTCCAGGACTAGAGCCAAAAATGAGTTCATCTGTTGTAAATCCTTATAATATGTGAGCTCCACACTGATCCACCGAAGAAGGCAAAACTGTTGGAGGGAGACCGGAGCACAGCACAACTTCAGAAGTTGGGTACAGATTAGGAGGATGAAAGTAGGAGTCTAAGTCATTGGAGATTATGAAGGTCGAGGTATATAAACTCAAGAGTTTGTAGGTAGCTTTTCTATTCTTGCTATAGTAAATTACTTTAAACTGGATGGTTGAAAACAGCATAGGCCTATTCTTTTGCATTTCCTGTGCCAGAAGTCAAAGTTCAGTTTCTCTTAATCTTAAAATCAAGGTATCAATAGTGTTATGCAATGATGCCAACTCTCTCTGGTGAAGAGTCTGTTAGCTTGCCCTTTACAGCATCTAAGAATCTACAGGCTCTTTGCATACTTCAATTTGTACCAATTCCTCCACTTTCAAAGAGTATCACTCCAATATTTGCTTCCATTGTCACATAGCCATCTCTCTGATTTTACTGGCAGAAACTGTGGCAATATCCCTTTAAAAATGGCCTATATATTAACATTAGGCCCACTTAGATAATCCAGGATAATCTCCCTACTCAAGATGCTTAATTTAATCACATCTGCAAAGACTCTTTACCATGAAAAGCAACATAGTTGCAGGTTACTGGAGTTGGGATGCAGGCATATTTGGGACCATTACTCAGCCTACCATAAATAATAAGGTGACAGGTGGAGGTCAGGAGCTGTTTTTTTTACTGGTAAACATAGCACTCGCGTGGCTATGTTTGCCTGTCTGAAAAACCACAGGTTTTGCTGCCACCTGGCATGTAGGGGTCAAAATAGAACCCATATCTCTGATTCCAAGTAAAGTGCTCTTTCAGGCACATCACAGCCCCATCTCAAAGCTATATTTAAATTCATTTTTTGCACATAACTCATCCTTGTATACATGGTAATTAATATTTGCATAATGCTTTAGCATTTGTAATGTTCCTTTTATTTAAGTGAAGTAATTTACATCCCAACAATAAACCTCTGAGATGGTTATTATTAACAAATTTTACATATGAAGAAGTGAAGGCAGAGAGGGGTGAAATTATTTGTCCAAGGTCACCCAGCTGGTAAAGGCAAGACCATAATGCAAATCCTTAGAGTTCCACCGTATGGAACTAACACTCAATATTGAATTGAGACATGTCTACTAAATTCCAGGATATCATTTATTTGGGGGGATATGCTGAGGATGACTGGGATAGCCAATTTTTTTTTTTTTGGAGAGAAAATGGGCCAATGAATGTGAAAGCGTTTTATAGTTGTATGACTCACTACAACAGAAAGTTATCGATAGCATCATCATCATCATTATCAGCATCATCATCTTCTTCATTAAATTGCCCGGGAGACCAAGAGAATTCAAACAGGTCACCACTTTAATGGTGCTAAAACGCTAACCCCACCTGCCCTGCCATCTCTGGGGCAAATCGCATAATAACAATTTGTAGACTTCTGTGGTTTCTGGGCCAGTGTGCAGGTGTAGCTGGTGAAAGGATAAGACAAGTTGCTGTGTCCTTGAACAGAAGGTGGCCCCTTGCTCTGTCAAGCAAGAGTTGCAGAAACTTTCACTTTGTGTGAAAGGATACCAACCCTCTGGGGTGCATTGTGATATATTATAGTTTTTACTGTCCGTCCTTATTTCTATTTTTCTTTCTATCTTTCACCTTCCTTCCTTCCTTCCTTCCTTCCTTCCTTCCTTCCTTCCTTCCTTCCTTCCCTCCTATTTATTTATTTATTTTTGGGTCACACCCGGCGATGCTCAGGGGGTATTCCTGGCTCTGCACTCAGAAATTACTCCTGGCAGTGCTCGGGGGACCATAGGGAGGCTGGGAATCAAATCCGGGTCAGCTGCGTGCAAGGCAAATGCCCTACCCACTGTGCTATCGCTCCAGCCCCTCTTTCTTTCTTTCTTTCTTTCTTTCTTTCTTTCTTTCTTTCTTTCTTTCTTTCTTTTCTTTCTCTCTCTCTCTTTCTTTCTTTCTTTCTTTCTTTCTTTCTATCTCTCCCTTCCTTCCTTCCTTCCTTCCTTCCTTCCTTCCTTCCTTCCTCTTTCTTCTTTCTTTCTTTCTTTCTTTCTTTCTTTCTTTCTTTCTTTCTTTCTTCTTTTTTTCTTTCTTTCATGAGAAAATATCTCTATGCTTTTAGAGTGTTTGATGGCAGGTAGAGGGGGTGGCAGGTGGTTGGTAGGGACTTACAAGTGTGTGATGCAGGGCATTAGTGCTGAAACTCAGCTTTCTGGCAGGTGGCACTACACTTCATATATTCCCTCCCCTTTTTGAAAGAGCAATTGCACACGCTTCTGAAATTTGCAACTTCGAAACCAGACCTGAGGAGTCCTGAGAAGAAATAACCCAGGCGGCCTCAGAGGAAGGCCGAGCAGTCAGCCGGCCCCCACCTCATTTGAGTTAGACCGCCAAGAGCCTTCACGTGGGGCCACGGCCACAGGACCACAATTAGGAAGCGTTCCCTGCTCCTCACAACGGCCACCCTCCTCAGGGTGGTCGGGGGGGGCTGAAGAGAGGCAGGTGCATTCAAATCATCCTCGTTTGACCAAGGGAAATGAAGCACTAAAGTAGCTGGGTCCCACAATGAGTCAGGATGGGGGCGGGGTGAGGCACCAAGAGCCCTCTGAGCCATTTTGGGAACTTATGCTTGTCCTGTTGGCATGAGATTTACTTCTCGCACTCCATGACCATGGCCCGGGAGGCACTGAACTAGCTGGAATATCTCTTACCAGTTGCTATCATCAGCCTGTAAACACAGTTGCTTCTCAGAGAAGTTCTCTCAATCTGCAATGTGCCCCTGACCCCCAATAACCTCATCTGCCTGCACAGATCTTGCCCATCTTGGACATTCAAGTCCCACCTCTTCGAAGAAGATCTCCTTAGGCCTAAACTCCATCAAGGAAACATCTCATCTTCCAATTTTGGAGTATTAAGCATGTCATTTCAGAAATGAAAATAACTTCTCACCTTTTCAATCAAACCTCCTGCAAAGCACTTTCACACTTGCTGTTTAATTTGCTGTTTAGCTCCCCCAATATTAGGCAGAAACTCTTTGAAGACAGGGGCCATATCTGACTCATAGCTTCATCCTCCACTAGACACTTGCTCTCAATAAATAGATATTGGAGTAATAATTTTTTAAAAACTGGGCCAGGGTGACAGTGCAAGTGGTAGAAAACAAGTGTAGCATGACAAGGCCATGAGTTTGAGCGATAGTTCTGTAGGATCCCTGAGTATAACATATAAAAAATAGCAGGTTTAGAAAACTACTTCAAATGTTGTAAATTAGCAGAGACTTTGAATTATTTGGGCTGGAATGATAGCACAGCGGGTAGGGTGTTTGCCTTGCATGCTGCCGACATGGCCGACCCGAGTTCCATTCCTCTGCCCCTCTTGGAGAGTCTGGCAAGCTATTGAGAGTATCTCGCCTGCACGGTAAAGCCTGGCACGCTACCCATCACGTATTCGATATGCCAAACACAGTAACAAGTCTCACAATGTTACTGGGCCCGCTCGAGCAAATCAACTAACAATGGGAGGACAGTGACAGTTGAATTAATTATAGAATAACCATTTTTTCTATATCCAACTCAGAAAATTCAGAGCGATCTCCATGGGAACCAAACCTTAGCATGACCCTGTCTGAATTAGGGATACTGTGTCACAGAAGAACCAAAGTTGTCCACACATAGTCCATTTCAGGTCAACTTCTTTTCTCACCCCACACGTGTCATTGGAACCGTTTGTTGAAACGTTTGTTCACTTGGGTATAGAGTTTGAAGTATATCTCTGGTTGAGATCTCCTGAATCCCTATGTCCAGCCTAGACTTCTCTCCCTCATTTTTCTTCCGACCTCTCTAGTTAGATGTTTTTGCATATGCTTAAAACATCTTGTTGGAAGGAATTTGTTGTCCCCAACCTCGCTTTTAATTAAACCTGCTCTATCACCTTCAGTTCAGTCCTGACTTGTAAAATTCCCTTTTGTTCTCTCTAAAGCTAGAAATCACCACATCATACTCAGATGTTTCCTTTCCTCATCTTTCACAAGCCAGCCATCAGCCTCTGGTAGCTTAACTTCAAGAACTAGTTAGCTCTCAGCTAATCTCTCTTTCCACCCACAATCTCCCTGTTGAAGAGCTTCTTAGTTCTCAGCAGTGCCACTGCCATATCTTTCCTGTCTTCCACATCTCCTTGGATCACAATATAATCTAGGCCTACTCTTGCTTAGGAATTTTTCTTGGTAACCAAAAAGATCTGACACAAAATTTCCTTGACTGGGTAAAGTACACCTTCATAATCTGATCCAGACTTCATCCTGCTCCTCTTCTGCCCATGTTCTTACACCGAACTTACCCCAACACACTAATGTCTTTCACAATTTTGGGCTTTTGCACATGCTGTTCCCTTTTTTGGAATGTACTTATTCCTTCTCCGATTAGAGAATTCAGTCATATTTTATGACCCAACTTTCATTTCACCATCTCTGTGAGGTCACACCTTATTCCTTCCAGGAAGAAGTATTTGCTGTATACTGATCTCTCACAGCACTTGTTTATATCTCCATAATCACACTTACCACACTGTTCTGTAATTTTCTTCTTCAAACATCAGTCATGCATTGTACCTTAAGATCCAGAGGTTAAGAACTTGCATTTATTAATTTTTATATCCCCAGGGTCTACCCCCAACATCTGTGCTTACTCCCTCAAAAACTAGATATCAAATGCTTCAGTGAATATGCTCAGTAGTTCTGTATGTGAAGAAAGTGTAGCACCAAAGCTAAGTAACTTATGATATCAGTCCCAGACCTGGTGTTACTGGTGAAAAGGAAGGTGAACTTTAGAGGCAGAGACAAAGGTATCTGCTAATGTCCTGACATTTAAATCTCATTTCTGTAGCTAGCTAGCTCTGTGATCTCTAATAAGGAACTTTTAACTCTATCACTCATTTTCTCATCTCCAAATAGGAAAAATAACTACCTCTCAGCTCTGTCATAGATTATCTAAGTTGGAAATACAAAGTGTATAACACAGGGTCAAGAACCTGACATGTAGCCATGATTTGGAACATCATCACTGTATGACTTTTTCTCAGTACAAGTTTTTGGTTTGGCTTCATTCAACCCTGAAACTTACCCTGGCTGGTAAAATGAACTCTAAGAATTTCCTTCTTGTTCATAAACTTTTCTCACGAGATCCAAATAGTCATCAATTGCACTGGGGCTCCAGTGCAATTTTTTTGTTTGTTTTTATGGGACCAGCCTGGTGGTGGTCAGGTCTTACTCCTGGCTCAGCACTCTGGGAACATGTCCCGTGATGTTGAGGACATCATATATGGACCCCGCATATGGGATTGAATCCAGGTTTAGTGCATGTAAGGCATTAGACCTTACCTGCTATACCACCTTTCTCGCCCCAAGTACTGGACCTTCTTAAAGGCAAAATCTAGTGTCTCCAGTCTTCTGTAATACATGGCTCAGGGCTGGGCATAGAGAAAATATAGCTGGAAATCTATATAAGGGTGTCAATACCAATAATAGGGATACAGGGGTAAAAATTTCCAATCTTGTATTGTCATTTATACTTTAAAAAATGACTTTGTGACCTTATTTCATAATCCTGTACTTATTCCCATCTCAAACTTATTAAAGTTCCTTTAGTCGCTTAATTTGAATTGTGGTCATTGTATTTCACGAAAAGAAGACATTATTTAAAAAATTTCTTTGCATTCTCCCAGACAGGAGGTGTCTTTCTTTCACATTTACACATTAGAATTTTATTTTTGACATTGCAATATAATTATTTTTGTTCTCATAAGGTAATGGAGTAAGAAAGAAAATAGCAGGTTGGGTTTACTTCCCCCCACATTAAAAGCATGGGAGATAGCCAACTCTTTGGAAGTAAGTTGTTTGGAGGAAGATTTGCGGTCTTGCTGAGTGAAATAATTAGGAACTTCTAAAGAATAAGGTAGCAAAGCACTATGGGAAAACTGCACTCTCAAGCTATTCAAAGTTTGGGCAACTTTCCAATTCCAGGACAAGAACCATCTTCAGAGACTCCTCCAATGCAGGGGAAGGAACACAAGCACTGGTGTCAGTCAAACCTGGGTTTAACTTCATCCCTCTCACTTGCCAGTTGTGAGTTCGAGACAAGTACTTTAATTCTATAAGTTTCTGTTGCCTAATTTAGTTTAGTGACAAAACCCAAACATATAGAAAATAAAATCAGGACAAAGACAAAGGAGAAAATAAATTATAGTCAAATAGTGAGGTAGTACAAGGAAAATAGAGGAAATGCATATTTGCATGCAAGAAGTCCTAGGTCTGATCCCTGGCACCTCATGGCCCCCAGAGCACAACGTGGTCTTTCCCTGGCAGATCTCAAGCACTGCCAAGTGTGGGCCTGGTGACTCCAAGCACTGTTGGGGAGCTCCCACCCCCACTAATAAAATTATTAAGATAAAGTTGAAGAAATTAAGTTGATCTGCAAAATGCACTGTCTTGTGGTCAAGATATATTTGTGCTACAGTGAACATAGGCATGCATATATTTTGTTGAATTAGTGTGCTGTGTTCTTGGAATAAATAACAAGGAGTGAGACCTTTGTCATATGTTCTCTCTATAGTTATTTATTTAGGTCCCAAAACAATGCTCAGGGAATCCAGGAGCACTACTATGATACTCAAAATAAAGATTCAAGCCTCAGTCCAGAGATGAGGTCCAATAGGAGCCATCAGGGCTCTACCTGGAGGTGCTTAGGAGACTGTTCAGGCCTTCAAAAGAGGTAGAATCTGAGACCTCCACATGCAAAAGATGTGCTTCAATGCTTTCTGCTATCTCCTTAGTCCCTAACCATAGTTTCTTGGCTTTTAGTCTAGATCGCAACAGAAATCCAATTGAACTGGCAGTTGATTGAAGTAGGAGGGTTATATGAAGTGGATAAATAATATGGACATTAGGAAAATTTATTTTCTATAAGAACTACTTTGTATATCACTTTGGTCCTTCTGTGTTGAGTTCACCATCTTACAATCTTTCCTTTCTCTCAGAAGGAAAATCTGTGCTTCCACATTAAACCTCCTACTACTTTATTTATGGGGTCTATATTCTTCCCATTTCTGTGTACACCTGATCACAGATGACCCTTGGAGAAGGGAAATGACTCAACTAAGAACATAGTCACTAGAGGACAGAGCTGAGGTTTAAACGGCAGTTGTTTATAACCTCAAAGATAACTAATACTCCCTGTAAATGAAATCTCAGAAAACAATTTAACTCTTCAATAAAAACGTTCTAATTTTTTCCTGTCAATACTTTTTTTCCTGTTTATTTTCTTTATCCCAGTCCTTCCATTATACCATTGGCTCCCAAAGTGAGTTTGTGCATTAAATTCAGCTGAAGATTATTGAAATCTTCTAAAACATAGGACACACTTTAAATAAATTAAGTCAGAAATTTTGGGTGGGGGAGGGAGGTATGTAGAAATATGATATCACCATTAGTATTTTCTTAAGATCCCTAGGGACTCAATGTGCAATTTCATATTATTGTTAAACCTCAACTCAGTCCTGTATTGTAATTATTATAATTAAAAACTGTAAGCTACTTGAAAGCAGAGATCATGTTCTCTTCAAATCTATGTTCCCTATAGCACAGAACAAAAAGGAGCAGCTTGATGAATATAATTAAGTGGTCATTTTGGTCTAACTTAGGTTCTAGCAACTTTAATGAATATGGGCAAAACAGCAAGAGTTCAAATAAAAGGCCTCGAAATTCTTGACTTTTTTATTAATTAATTTTTTTTAATAGTGAGACATCATGAGGTACAGTTGCTGACTTACACATTTTTGTGCTTGGGTTTCAACTATACAATGATCAAACACCCATCCCTCCACCAGTGCGCATTTCCCACCACCACGGATCCCAGTATTCCTCCCACACCCCAGCCCCCATCCCACCCTGCCTCTTGTGGCAGGGCATTTCCCTCTCTCTCCTTTTGAGTGCTGTGGTTTGCAATAGAGGCATTGAGTGGCAATCATGTTTGGTCGATAGTCTACTTTCAGCATGCTTCTCCCATCCTGGGCGGATCCTCCCAACACCCTTTATTTGGTGTTCCCTTCTCTTTCTGAGCTCCCTTTTCCCCTAACATGTGTGGTTGTCCTCCAGGTCATTGAGTAAAATTCCTGGTACTGATCTCTGCCATTCTTGGGTGTTAGTTTCCTATTTTGTTACTTTATGTCCCCCAGATGAATGCAATCTTTCTATGTCTATCCCTTTCTTTCTGAGTCATTTCGCTTAACAAGATACTTTCCATGTAGTACCACTTTTATGTAAATTTTATGACTTCATCTTTTCTAACAGCTACATAGTACTCCATTGTGTAAATGTACCAAAGTTTCTTTAACCAGTCATCTGTTCTCGGGCACTCAGGTTTTTTCCAGATTCTGGCTATTGTAAAGAGTGCTGCAATAAACAGACAATTGCAGATGTCTCTTCGGCTATACTTTTTTGCCTCTCTGGGATATATTCCCAGGAATGGTTTTTCTGGGTCAAATGGGAGCTCAATTTCTAGTTTTTTGAGAGTCATCCATACTGTTTTCCAAAAGGGCTGAACCAGTCGTCATTCCCACCAACAGTGAAGGAGTGTCCCTTTCTCACCACATCCGTGCCAGCACTGGTTGCTTTTGTGAAATTCTTGATATTTTAGAGCCCTTCCTAAAAAGAAAAGGGAAATAGTGGACTGGTCAGGATAACAATTAAGAAGACAGTCACTCTACAAGGTGGTTGGCGATTTTTGCCAATCACTAGAGAGGTGAAACAAGAAAGATGAGATTCTATTTTTAATCTCTACTAAGGAAATGGGTCTAGCTTGCCACAGAAGTCAACTAACTCCTGATGACCCAGAATGGAAAATTTCATAACAGTGAGTGAAGTCCACAGAACTAATCATCTTGTCCAGAGAGCTCCAAGAAAGGATGAGAGCACATGGTTCTTTCAGTTCTTAAGTGAAGAGGTTGAATAAAACTTCCACTATAAAGTACAAAGAGGATTTTATTTTTTCAAGCTGGCAATGTGGTGAGTTCCTAATTCTTTCTGGGGATTACAAAACAATCCATTCTATGGAGTCCAGGCTATAAATTCAGGGTTGCAGATTGATCAGAAGACAGTCTAAGAAAGCAAAAGGCAGATTGTCCAATCTGGCTACTCTGTGTGCCAGAAGTTATTAATTATGTCTGTTCTAATAACAAGAGCTGGGAAGCAGCAAACTCAAAACATGCAGGGAAAACAAAACAAAATAAGATGGTGGTTTGCCTTAATGAGGGGAAGTGTGAGGCAGCAGCTACAGCACCAGGCTGGGTAAGCTGGGTACAAGTCCTGCCAGCAACAGATTTTAACTGCAATATGGGCTTAATGACCATAATAGCTACAGAGCCATGGAATCTGAATCCCAGTGGATTTTCCAACATCTTCACAGTGACCAGGGAGTTTACTTTTCTGCGCTCTACCTGGATGGGTGAGGCAGAACACAAGAAGTTATAGAGAGAGAAGGTCTTGCTGCCAATGGACTGTAGATTGTCAGAGTGATAAGGGAACTGCGAATAAAACAAATAGTTCAGTCTTACCTGTCTTTGCAGGTAAGAAGATGAGTTTCAAAGAAACTAAGTGACAAAATCCAGATCTCTCCAACAATGGCCAATTAGAATCAGCATTTTTACCGTATTTCCTTGTTTTGTGTTTTGACCTCAGACACCATATTTTCTTAAACAACCAATTCCGTGAATAGCTAGAGCCTGGCAAGCTCCTCGTGGCGTATTCTATATGCCAAAAGCAGCAACAAAAAGTCTCACAATGGAGACGTTACTGGTGCCCACTCGAGCAAATTGATAAACAATGGGAGGACAGTGATACAGTGCTACAAGTAGCTCGAGCTAGGTAGGAGAGTTATCATTTTACCAATGTAGCCGATGTATGATTTCCTATACAAAGGTCATCAAATTGACCTGAAGTGTCATTCCCTGGCAACTCACCTGACTGATGCCTCAGAGTTTTCTATGTCAAACACCTCAGAGGTGTGTGTTCCTTCTGGACCAATTAGACTATGAACATTAGGGTACTGGCTGGGTTTAATTTATCTTTATATACTGTTTGTCACTTGGAAGATGTCTAAAATTTTCTTAATACATCTGAATAGACCCAACACTTAAAGGGATATATTTACATACTAGAACTCCCTCAAAGGAGAAGACTGAAATTTTGAATAGGGTAAAGGATAGCTTAAAAACTGAGAGAGACAACAGTGGGGAATAAAATACCCACAGAGAATTGATCTCCATCTCCAAACAGTCAAAGGGCTAGTTTTGAAAGTATGAGGTGTAAGAAGCATACCTACGTGAGAAAGACTTCAGATGAACATAAGCAGCAGCTTGGGAAAGAAAATTGTACTCAATCTCTTGCAAAGATCCTCTATTGGTAGAGAATAGAAGTGAGGAGAGCATCACGTAGGGAGCTTAGTGTTATAATGTTAACCTGACTGATGATGATTCCAAATACAGCGGCAATCAGGAGGCCCCATTTCAAATGAGTTTAACTGGAAAATTTTTATTTAAAAAAAAACACGCTGGCAAGATTTCTGTGAAACTGGCATACTCGTGTGAGACAAAAATTGAATACAAATTGAAGCACTCCTTTTAGAGAGTCATTTGGCAATACTTTTCAAGAGCCATAGAACTCATCTAATAATCCCCTTCTTGGGGATTTATCCTAAAGAAAATCACTTTTTAAAAGGGGGGGGAAAAACCAGATATGCACAGCTCCTTCACGATCACGATCATCCTGTTCTTTGTTGATTGCCTCGAGCAGGCACCAGTAACGTCTCCTTCACCCTAGCCCTGAGATTTTAAAAAGTGCCATATTCAAGGCTTTTGTCAGGGTTAGGAGAATGAGACCCATCATTGTTACTGGTATTTGGCATATTGGGTACACCACGGGGAGTTTACCAGACTCTGTTGTGTGGGCAGGTTACATTTAGTAGCATGCCAGGTGGGTTTTATAGTCTCTAGGTCTTGGCTGTTGATGGTATTACACGGCGCTGGGGGGCAGTTGGTGGGTGTGACCCCTGCCTACTGGAAGATGGAGGATCTGGGTGGAGGATGCTCAGCCCTGATCCGAACAGGCTTGGAGATCTCAGCCCCTGGACCCGCATGCCTTTGTTCCTCTGCCAGTACCTTCATGCGTGTGGAGAGTGGTCTCAGCATGGTTGTGGCTGGTTCTGAAGGTCTTCAGCTGCTGGGGCTTCAGCAGAGGCTCGGGGCGGGGAGGGAAACTTAACCCGCCGCCCTCCATGGGGACCCGGTGGGGACAGCCAGGCGCGGGGGCAGGAGATTCGGCACAGCTCCTTAAATATATCAAAACCTGAGAGCTGGAGAGATAGTACAGTGGGTAGGGTGTTTTTCTTGCTCATGGATGACCTGGGTTCAATCCCCAGCACCCATGTTGTCCCCCAAGTCCTCCAGCAGTGATCCCTGAGTGCAGAGTCAGATCCCTGAGCATTGCCAGGTGTGGCCCAAAAATAATAAAATTAAATTAAATTAAAAAATAAAAACCTGGAAAGAATCCAAATTGGGAATGGTTAAATAATTTATGATATACTGAATCCATAGAAAATTATGTAGCCTTTAAAACGATAAATTGGGAGACTGTGGCAACATGAAAGTCATATAACAAAACATGTTTAAGGATAAGAGTGGAATGCAAAATTGTACATGTGCTTTTATTATAAGTGTAGAATTACTCGTAACTAGAAATTGAAAGGGTCCGCAAAGAAATGTGAAAAGAATGATTGCACTTTATGAGATTTTGTGTATTATAATTGTTTAATTAAAGAAAGGAAAACAAAGAACTTCTCTTTCTGTAGCTAGGGAAATTTGAGACTCATAAGATTAAGTTAGAGAGCATTTTATGGGATCTTGGCTAACATGCACATTTCATAACAAAGGAAATTGAAATCCTGATAGAACTACCTTGCTTGTACCAGGCTAGTTACCAGCAAAAGTATAAAGTAAAAAGGGTACAGGTAGGATACATTCCAGAGACTTTATAGTTTGTGGAAGCACATGGAGTAAAGAGAGCAAGAAGGAAAATAGGATTCCACATCATAAAAATTCTTAGGTGTGTGTATAGTAATTCAGTTAGCTAAGAGCATAGACCCATCCTGTCTACTGGTGATCGGCTCAATTCATACTCATTACATACATAATGAATTTGGAAAGGAAGGATCTGTTTTTCTGCTTTTGAAAGCCATCTCCTGCTTGCCCTCATTATCACTCGCCAAGGTCAAGTTCTCATCAATTATTTTGTAAACAGTTTGTGGGCATCTGTTATGTGGCAGGTGCCATGCTAAGCCTGGAGGTACAATGATGAGTAAGACATAGTTCCTGCACTAATGGTGCTCCAGTATTAGGAGTGGAAACAGACAATTCCAATCCAAGCCAATAAATATGATTTAATACAGTAATGAATGCTAGTTAAAAACAATAGGTATTTGGATGAGAAGAAATGGGGGAAAGGCATGCAGGGAGTTTGGAGTATAGAGAGTTATAAGTGAAGGAGGTAATCGGATCTGAGATCTGATTGATACGTTTGAAAGTTCACTGGGAGATTTTATTTCTGGGATAGCTGCAATAGATTCACCAGCAGCAGTGTCTGTTTCATCTTACTGTGGCCACATCAGTTTGATGTGACATTTCTCCTTCTGAGAACTTTCAAACGTTCCTTGTTACTTGTAAGATGTAGTCCAGCTACAGAGAACAACCTTCATCACATTCCCCTCAGCACCAGTACATCTCTTGCTCTCTCACTCTCCACTCTCACTCACCCTTCCAGCACATCTCCTATTCCAGACACCACACTGTCAGCCTCCAGGAATCCCACTGGATTCTTTCTGCTGGGTATTCGCCCAAGAGTGGCATTTGCACTGGTACACTCTCACTCTCTTTTTTCACCCTTCCGCTCTCTTTGTTTAGAGAATTCTTTCTTTTCCTTTCAGGTTCTGTTTGAATACCTCTTCCCCTTAAACTCTTCCCTCATGCTTCCTGGCATGATTCCTGGTAGAGCAGATTAGTCATTGCCTTCTGTGTTCAGAACATGCTTTGTTCATATTTATATTAGAAAACATCACATTGAATCATTCTTATGTGATGTTCATGTATGATAAACTTTTGGTGAGCATGGACTAATCTTTTGTCATGTTATTATATCCAAAGACAGATTGGGAACCTAGCATTAGCAGATGTTGAAAAAATGAAATGGTAGCTTGATCACAGGATGGACGTGTAAAGAAATGGATTCCTAAATGAATGAATGCAGTCAGCCTTCAACATTCTAAAAGCGAGGCAACCCTATTGTCACTGAAATGAAGAACAAGAGGGGATGATTTTTTTCCCTTTATTTTATTTTATTTTTTTTACAGTTGTAAATTTACAAATTTTTGTGCTTTGGTTTCAATTATACAATGATCAGATACCCATCCCTCCACCAGTGCCGATTTTCCACCACCATGGATAATATCCCTCCCACCCCCATCCCCCCATCCCCCCTGTCTCTGTGGCAGGGCAATCCCCTGTGTTCTCTCTCTCCTTTTGGGTGTTGTGGTCTGCAAAAGAGGCATTGAGTGGCAAACATGTTCAGTCCATAGTCTGCTTTCGACATGCATCTCCCCTCCTGGGAGGATCCTCCAAACATCCTTTATTTGGGAGAGGGGATGATTTTTAAGGTTACCTCTAGCAGCTTCCGAGAGTCAATGAATCATGACTGGTTATTGCCATTGGAATTAGTGAGTCTTCTTGGTTTGACTGAATGGAATCAGTTTCAAGGAGCATAACCAAGGCTCAAAAGTCCATGGAGTCCTGCTGTATGAAGATATATAAAACCTGGAGACAGCCTTGAGTGGCCTCCTGTCCCAGTTGGCAACCCTTATAATACCCCAACATACCTACCGAGAGAAGAGGCCTCTAGAAAAACAGGTTTTGAGCCTGCTCAGCAATAGCACAACTATACATTCCTGTAAATTTCCAGGTCCGTGTGAGGGCCTGGCTAGGCAAGCATGTGCCGCTATGTTACAAAGCTGCAGTGGCTACCTTTGCTTACTCCATAATATGTGGGTGTCATTTTCAGAATATACCTGTGTAGATTTAGGTCAGAGGTGAGTACGAGAATAATTTCTAAGCCAGATTTCGATCAAGGAGAAATGAGGAGGAAGCACCATTCCCTCTTGACTTGGCTAGAGGTAAATGTGGATTGGCATTCTTCAGTTTGAATCATTAGACTCAATTCTTGATAATACAGCCCCATAGCCTGCCTGTTAATATTTGTGGAGAATCCAAGGAAGGATGAAGCTGGTCCTGTCATCCCAAAGTGCAAAGGACCTTAGGAAAGAAATATACTTACAAGGTTATAGATATAAACTTTGGGGACAAAGAGGAAAGCAAACACCTTTCTGGGAAAAATGGATGGTAGGAGAGGTAGGAAAGAGAAGAGAGCATTTCACAAAGGGGGAAGAATGGTTGATAGCATTTTCATTGATTTTGTCAGTCTGGAAGTAGATTTGAACAGGATATGGGGGCATCAAGTACGAGAGAGTGGAGGAAGGGTACAGTGTTTGGCTATAGCAAAGGATATACAAGAGAAGGAATGAAAGCTTTTGCCATGTTGGAGAAAGAAGTCATCCAGATCTTAGCCTTATTATATATTCAAGTTCATATACCTCATGTCAACTTTTTTCCAGACTCTTTCAGTGACAAGTCCAAAGGTTGTATCCGCCTTTGAGTGACAAGCTCCAAGGAGTCAAAGAAATGCTCTAGGCCAGAGTATATTAATGCCCCCACATCATCCCAGCACACCACTGTATGGTTATCACCCACATTGGGAAACACTGCTGAGGTGAGGAAGTCCCTGAAGAAGACTGAGATGGGGATGAAGGAGGATTCATGGATGTTTCCTTTTCTTACCTAGATAACCACTGGCAGACATGGTTTTGTTGGGTCAGAATTCAGATCCCATGGAGAGTGAAATAATTGTGACCTTCCTTAGGCATTTCTGTGATCAAGTATGTTAGTGATAATCAACATAATGGTCTTCAGAGAAACTGTAGCACTGCACTGTAGCACTGTCCTCCCGTTGTTCATCGATTTGCTCAAGTGGGCACCAGTAATGTCTCCACTGTGAGACTTGTTGTTACTGTTTTTGGCATATTGAATACGCCATGGGAAGCTTGCCAGGCTCTGCCATGTGGGCGGGATTCTCCCAGTGGCTTGCTCGGCTCTCCAAGAGGGATGGAAGAATCGAACCTGGGTTAGCTGCGTGCAAGGCAAATGCCGTACCCGCTGTGCTATTGCTTCAGAGAAACTATTAATGTATATCTACATACCACTTCCACACAGAGATCTATGAGACAGAGATCTCCTGGAATTAAAGCCGTGTGTTTTATAAAGCCACAGACCAAAGTTCTGTGTATAAAACTCACAAGACTTGAGTTCCTCACACTCTCAAGCCTGGTGTGAGGTTTTCTCCTTCACTGCTAAAGGCAGTGGCAGTCTGGGCTGCCTGTGTCTTCTCATGTGCAGACAACAGATTTCCAGGCCCCTGATCAAAGACGGGAATGAGAACACAAAGCATGGGAAGAGAAAAAGAGATAGGTCAAATTTTAAACTGAGGCAAAGAAAACACTTCTAAACCAACAGAGCAGCTTATTTTTAAAGAGTAGAAGCCATGCCTTTGAGAAATGCCATCAGCATTAACAGGGTGAGCTTCCTTCTCCTTCCTTAGGAGACTACAAATTTACCTTTAAAAGTCTCCAAAAGGCAGCAGAAAGGAACGAATCAAGCTTCAAAACATAAGGAGCATAAGGGAAGAAGGAATTTAAACAAGTCCGGCCACTTCTATAAAGTTACTCTGGCAGCTGTGAGTTGTATTGCTTTTTGCTATTTTTGAAAAGTTTTCATCTTGATGGGATCCTGGGGATTTTTTTCAGTCCCCACCCTATGAACTGCCTCTGAGATAAGGCCAGGACTTTCTATAGAAGGGGGCTTTGATGATCTCAAACATAATGATATGATGAGTTCCTAGAGTTCCCGAGAAAGGAAACATTTCTCCTTTAATTCTCTGCTTCTCATCATGCAGACACTGCATTGAAGGAGTCAGACTGCTAAAATGAGCCTGACCTTAACCCCAGGAAAATAGGTTCTACTCAGGACTCTATTCATTTCCACCTAGAAGATCCTAGCCAGGTCATTCCCCATATTTTCTAACAATGATAAAATTAAGCATGTTATTTCTGTGGTCCCAGACACATTTAATGAATTGAACTATGAGTTAGATTTATTCAGACACTACAGTAATAGTTTCGATGAAATCAGATCTTTCCTTGTTTACTTGATGTTCTGTGGAAAAGACATGAAAACAAAGCAAACATTTGCTAGATACTAGATATAATGCTAGTATGTTTATTACTTCATTTGCCAGTAAACTGATACCTAGGGTGAAATGATTCAACTAAGCCATTTAGTTGAATCCAATAGACTCACTGTAATGAACATAGATGCAGCCAATTTTTCCCAGTTGTATTTCTACCCAGGGTTACAGAAAATGAGGTTGGGATCTAATGATGATATTGAACTTTAAGTGATCCTGGGTATCTGATGAATTATCAAAGAAAACTGAAATCACATGATGGCAGTTCAAAAAGTGTGTTGTGACTTACTTGGAAATCAAGAGTCTATAAATGACATAGACCAGATGTTTCCAAACTTATTTGACCTACCATCCCTTTTTCAGAAAAGAAAAATCACTCATTACCCCTGAAAATCTACCTTCTTTAAATAAACAGAAAAACCCAACCTCGTACTGCTCTTCCCCCCACTTTTACAATTGCTCCCGAGGTACTAACACCCACTTGGGTCATTCCAATGCCCGAAAGCCCCCACATCGCCCACTTTGGGAAACACTGTTATAGACAGTAACCAGAAAAACCAGAATTTTTCCATTGCCCAGAATACCCCATTCCCTAGTTATCTGAGGCAAACAGGCATTTATAATGCATTAAAATAATAATAGCCTACAGGGACTAGATTCTGGTAGGCTCAGGGTTGCCAATTGTCCTGCAATGTGTCACTGCAGAGATCAGTGTCCACTCCAGCTGGGCATTACCAGGACCCAATCAGACTCCATTTCAGAAATCACGGGCGGTGTTTCCATGGAGCTCTGCCCTAAAAGAGGTGATCTAAATCTTGCATGAGAGATGTACATCAACAGGGAGCTTTGCCTAGAACACTGTGACCTAAAAAATCATATTAAGGAACTCAAAATGCAGAGTCAGTTTCAGAGCCACCAAGTGACCTTGTGCAAGGCACCTTGCAGACTGCCTTTCCTACTAGACTCCACTAATGAATGGTGATCACTAGGCCAGTGGCACACCCTCACTAGGGGCAAACATTCTGATTTTCTCTGCCCTATTTTTTTTTAAAGCAGCCTGCACCTTCTATTAATCATATTGCTGTTTGTTTAGTGCTGGATAGACCAGCAGTGATTCATAAGGGAACTATCACCTAGTGGTTAGACTGGAACGGTATCTTTGCTGCATCACCTTTTGATGATCCAGTTCAGTTAAAAAAATATAATCCTTCAAAAATGATGAACATGATACATTTGTTATAAAGTTCAGGGCCAAAGTCCCCCCTTCCTTTATAGAGCTATTGTTCCTGTATTAGGTTAAAAAATCTGCATAATACAATGCATTTCC
This sequence comes from Sorex fumeus, assembly GCF_029834395.1. Lineage (NCBI taxonomy): Eukaryota > Metazoa > Chordata > Mammalia > Eulipotyphla > Soricidae > Sorex > Sorex fumeus. Next base: position 54,029,159 of record NW_026606101.1, read on the forward strand.
CTTTTTGTCTGACTTTCTGGGAAGCTCAAAGTCACAGTATATTCTTCATTATGATTATTCTGATTCTATTTTCCTCCTTACTGTACATTGCTCTCATGATCAAGTCTTAATCTTCTATCTTTTAATGTTGCTGTAATCTATATAATATTGGGAATTACTTCAACTGCATTTTGGAAGTGGTATGCTAATAAATCAATAATATGGACTAATATGTTTTAGAAGAGCTTTCCAGATGAGAAAATTTGGAAGATAAATGCTATTCCATGGTGAAGTCTAAAATTTCACTTTGAACACAAATTAATCATTAATATTTAATAGCTTATGTGTAATAAGAGCTATGAACCTTTGCAAAGGTCTGGTAATTTATAAGGTAAATGATTTCACATGTACACTATCATTTTTTAATTAGTTTGTACACTTTATAGATGAAAAGGGTGAGATTTAGAGGAACTGCATGTCTTGCGGAGGTCATAGAGTTAGTAAATTCATATCTTCTGACTCTAAGCCAAAGCACATTTTACCCCGTCCTTTCACTTTGGCCAACATCATATTATCTTTTATTTGTTTTTAGTTTAAACTAGAATTTTTCTCAATCACAAATAAGCACGTGGGTACACGCACACATGTGTGTGCATGTGTGTGGGTATGTGTTTACATTTGTTTTTTATTTGTTTGCTTTTTGTTTTTTGGACCACACCCAGCGGTGCTCAGGGTTTACTCCTGGCTCTGCACTCAGGCCTCATTTCTGCCAGGGATTGAGCCCAGATCAGCTGCATACAATATTGACATCCTAGCCACTGTACTCCAGCCGTAGTCTCTGTTTTAAGTGCATATATAAGATTTAAGCAAAAGACTAAGCAAGACATTATTTCTTTGACTAAATTGGTCTGCAGAAAGTTGTAAATCACTGGTTTAAAAGCTAAAAAAACAAACTTGAAATGGTCACTCCCAGAATAGATGAATGCCCCGTGACATTTTTTGTTTTGGGGCCATACCCAGAAATGTACAGGGGTTACTCTTGACTTTGCACTCAGGGATTATTCCTGACATGGATTGGAGAATCACATCTGAGATACCGGGAATCAGACCCAGGTCGGCCGTATTCAAAGCGAGCACTTTACCTGCTGCACTATCTCTCCAGCCCCTGACATCTTGAGTTTCCACATTTATATAAAACTTTTTCATCTTAGGTAACTCTAGATGTATAAAAGGAAAATAGAAAACAGATTATCTATAACCTCCTATTCCCTTCCGAATAGCACTGTAGTACTGTCCTCCCATTGTTCATTGATTTGCTCTAGAGGGCACCAGTAACATCTCCATTATGAGATTTGTTGTTACTGTTTTTGGCATATCCAATATGCCATGGGGAGCTTGCCAGGCTCTGCTGTGTGGGCGGGATACTCTGAGTAGCTTGTTGGGCTCTCTGAGAGGGATGAAGGAATCGAACCCGAGTCAGCTGTATACAAGACAAACACCTTACCCGCTGTGCTATCGCTCCAGCCCTTCTGAATAAGTTACTTCAAATGTCTCTCTTAAATCTCCTAGTTCTTGAGTGTTATGTGAAATATCAAATCTACAGACTGTTAGGACAGGCAAGAATAGTTCCTTGTTTCTCAGAGCTAACTGGTGTGAAATATGTGATCCTTTACACTCAGAATCTCATGGTCCCATTGTTCTCTGCACTGGACCAGTAAGCCCATTCTGATGTGACTCTCTGAATAAGAGCTGAAAAGTATTGTAATGTTGATTATATTTTCTCCCATTTCAGTCCACTCAACTACCCGGCAAATGCAAGCTGGTAAATTTATGCATAGTTTATCCAGAAGGTCCAGTTCTTGTAGACTTTTCTGGAAAATCAAACAATAAAAGACATGAACATCTGAAAGCTTTCTTTATGGTCTTCTTCTCCGGATTTGGCCAGGCCTAATTCTGATTTCCCATTAGGCCTCGGGTCCTGCCCACTGTCTGGGGGCTGTAGAGGCTAATCTCAAAGAGCTAGAAATGAGTCAGTTTCCACAGTCAGCTTCAGGCGTGCGGCTTCCTGAAGCACAGACGAGGAAGCTCTGAATTTCAAAGAGCTATTTTTTTTCTTTGCATACCATATCCGGAACTGAAACCACCAATTCATTTCACTTAAGATCTCACACTATACTCAGATCATCAATAACATTCCAGAGATAAGATAACAAGGCTTCATCCACCGAATCTCTCTCTTTCTCTCCCCCTGCCCCCCACCCCTTGATGGTGGTGATGGGAGATTGATTTGTTCATTTGTTTTGTTTTAGTTTCCAGAGCACAGAATTTGTAAGCCTGTGTTTTTTCACAAACATTTTTGAGACTTAGGAGTTGAATATATAAAACCCTACTGAGATTTTGACCCTGCCTAGAACTTTCTCTTTTCCCTTACAAGTCATCTTGACTATGTCTAAGTGTAAGGTCATAAATGCAATGTCTCACTCTAGAGGCCAATCAATTTTATTGAGAATTTCCACACTGAGATAACAGGTTGCCTTACTAATGCATAAAGGTAATTAAAAGATGGAATTTTTAGAGAGTCATGCAAATTTCCTGATGCAAAAGGAAAACATACACACCCTTCTCATAACCATAAGCACTAACCTATTAGGAGTAAGAAGGATCTCCGCCATTTGTATCATACCTTACAATTTACCAAACACTTTCACATCCTTTCTCTCTCTTAATTCTCACAAGAACTTGTGAAATCAACCAGAGCAGCATTATCCTCCTTGTTTTAGAGATGAGAGGAAGTGCTGCTAATAAAGGGAATGAAGGACTCAAACGACAGTAGCAAAAACAAGGACCTCATCTTGGAAGCCAGTCCTATTGATTTAAATTTCAGTATTTTTGTAACTGCCATCTAACCTTACATATAATAAAATATTACATCATCATCCATGACCTAATGTTACGCAGTCTTTTGTTGACATTTTTAAGTTTCAGGTTCTTATAGGTCAGAATTAATTGCTGCTGGCCATTATTTTTATACAACCATTCTGGGCCACTGCTTTCTTTACTTAAAAAAAACACAGAGTAATTAGGCCAGAGAGATGGTATAGTAGGTAAAGTGCTTGTCATTGCATGCAACAGACCTGAGTTCAACACTTGGCACCATATATGGTCTACAGAGAAACTCCAGGAGGGATCCCTGAGCACTGAGGAAAGAGTAAACCCTGAGCACATAGAGTATGGCCCCGAAACAAACCAAACTTTGAGGAATTGCATCACTTTTACATTGCTTTCAGTTCAAACTTTCTGTGAATTCTTTATCAGTGACTACTGACTCCACTGGAATATAGAAAAATTCTACTCAAAGTGCTCACGCTAGAGCATTGGCTCTCAAGACAACTGTAGTGATAGGTGAAGACAGTTGCCATAATAAAGAAAAAAATCATAATGATTCAAATTGTTTCATTTTTCCAGGCCTTCTTAGAGTTTTCCCACGTAAAACATATCAAAGAAGAAGAACTGTGATAAGCAACATTCCTCATAAATTCTAAAATATGGACTCATGCAGTTAGTACTCCAGAAAGTCCATTCTAATAAACAGTGAAAATTCTCTGATAATCCCACTGGTGTGTTCAAGCAGGAGCACAAATTCTAGGAGAAATTTTATCGCCACCCCATATGAATGTTACACTTGTTAAGCAATGGACTGGGGTCTTCCAAGCATAGGCCTAACCAGCAGTGAGCACCATCTAGATCACATCAGAGGAGGGAGACTTGGGGATGAAAATAAAACAAAACAAACACGCAAACGAACAAAGGAAAACCTATAATCAAGAAAACCTGAAAGCAAGAATTTCTACAGGATGCCTGGTGATCGGTTTATACAGGCAGCACCTTTTTTGAATCCTGGAAATTGTCCTCTTCTTCCTTATGAGTTAGAGTCCCTCCTTCACCTACTTTAGGAGAAGGAAGCTGAGGTAGCACCACAAGAATTTCATCCTGCCTTCTGTCATTCTGACTCCAAGACTTTGTATTTTTTCTCGTTGGAATAAAAGGAATTCTAAATTTTCAAAGAGACCCTGAAGTTGGCCAACCTGCAGCCTGCTTTTAGCTTCCAAGTCAGCCTTCTTCCCATGGCCTCTACAGAACAGTGTCTGGATTGAGGTATTCTCTTTTTCACTTTTTTCCGGAGGCAGCCTAGTGCCACATTTTGTCTGTTGAGATTACTTGAGAGGTCCATGCCACACTGTGGCTCATGGGAACTTCCTCCTGTGATTGACTCTAAGCTAGTCTTATCCTGCTTCCACAAACACCTGTCTGATTGGTGATCTTACTTGCTTTCGTTTATATCAGGGTGCTTTGTAGTACCACGAGCATCATGTATATCCTTTCTCAAGTAAACATAACTTTTTGAATTAGCCTCCAGCCATCTTTTCCTGTTAGCTTTATTCAGAAAGTTTTTGTGGTCCCAAAACTAGTCTTGCTGATTTAATTGGGGATCCTCCACTTACAGATTTACTGCCTTGGGTTTAGGTCTGCAAAGATCACTAAAAACTTTAATGTAGAGACCAGCAAGATAGTACATGGACTGAGGTGCATGCCTTGAATGTGGCCAACCCTTGTTTGACATGGTGCCCTGAGCATCTTAGGGTGCAGCCCTGAAGGGCACTGAGCGTTGCTGCAGTGGCGTGGGTGATGCTTGGCATTGCAGGGACTCAGCAGAGCTTTATTCTCTGGCCCTGACACTGAACAGCCACTACCTAGTGACTGAGAATCTCAGGAGGGGAGATGCCCTGGTTCTCCCGAGTAAGCTTGGGAAATCCAGAAAGGAGATTTTAATGTAATGTTTCTTTTCTTTTTTTAAAAAAAAAAACCTCAGATATGCTTGAGCATTGCTGTAGACTGTTAGCTGTATAATAGACTAAGACAAAGTATCTTTAGTTCTAGAATCACTTATAACATCTTAGTATTGAACTGTGCAAAAGAAACTTGAGCTGAATAAAAAAACGCACAAGAACAAGGACATTTTAAAAGGACTTTGGGATTCCATTTTATTTGCAAAAATAAATTATTCTCATTAATTTCTTGAATTCGGTAGAAGTTTTGCAGTCATTGCAACCATCTCATTATTGCTTGAAGATTTTACATGACCATTTCACATTCGTTATCTGTTTTATCCACATAACAACCACTTCATATCAGATATTATTGTATTATGTTTTGCACTTTATGAGAGCACTGGTGTTTCTGAAACTGTGGTTATGGGCTAGAGTTTTTAATCTTTTGTTCTATTGTTAGAACCCCAAACTAACATTCAGAAGTTCTAAGTTCTAACCGCTGCGTGACCTTAGAAAAGTCACTTTCTTTCTGTGGTCCTCAGTTTCTCCATATGTAAATGGAAGAATCGTGGGTGAATGTAGATGAGCTCGCAGAATCCTAATCCTGTTCACCTTCTTGTTACTGCTTGATCTTATTCATGGTGCTGAGGCAAACAAAACAAAATAAAACAAAACATAGTTGGATTCAGGAAATCAAGGGTTTCCTCACTATTTTCCACATTTGTGATGAGTTAAAAATTTTATTTCATTATCTTTACATTTAAGAGGACAACATGCCCATAATTGTTTATTACATCTGGCAGAGAGTCAGTTGCGTTTTTAATGCAAAAATTCTGCTCGGTTCAATTAATTTTTTAGAGCAAGTTCAAGTTTTGAAACTGCTGATACCTTTCTGTGATGGTATGTGGGACGGAGTGGGGGTGGGGAACAATAAGCCAGACAGTTCACCTTAGGGGTAACCTCTTTGGTTTATGTAAAATACGTGACTCAAAGCAAATTCATTCTTGTAGGCTGCCAGGCCTGAAAGGGAATGCAGATTCACTCAAAAGAGATTGAGCCCTGAGTATAATAAACCAGTTACATCTCTCTGAGTCGTTACAATGTTATGATGCCTAATTTCCAGAGGGAATATTGTTTTAAAACCACATACATGATGATGCTTTTGGAAACAAAAAAAAGGAGGCAACCAAAAGAAAAACCCACCACTCCTAAATGTAAAGATTTCAGTATGATTTTGCCTATTGATTGTGTTTCCCATAATTCATAGTCTTGATGCCTAGTATCTTTTAATTATACCATTTGAGTTTCCAGAAACCAATTGAAACACACCTACACTTGGGTTTTTGATAAGTAGTCCAGTTTCTAAAGAGAGAAACAGCTGACTCTGCATGTGTGTGCATGTACCTTTTTTGTATGAGAAAGAGAGAGGGAGGAGAGAGAGAGAGAGAGAGAGAGAGAGAGAGAGAGAGAGAGAGACTTGTGGCCTGTACCACATGGACACCTGCAAAGAACTGAGTGGGTTTTACTGTCACACATAAAGAAATTGTGTGCAAATGGGTCTTTTTTCCATGGATCTCCCCTTAGAAACTGCCAGGGAATTTTGGGTAATTTCACTTGAATGCTAAGACTACAATTTATGATTAATATTTTTGAGCCTTTATATGTCTCAGGAAATTTTATAAGATATTTAATATATGTAAATACATGTTACAAAAAGTTCATAAGGTTGATAATATTATCTCATTGTACAGACAAAGAAAGATCCAAGACATAGAGAAGTAATCTCTTCAATACCCAACCCATTGGCAGTTAACTAAAATTCTGCCCCACAACCAAGAACAAAGGTAGTACTACTTTGGGGAAGAAGTTTCAGTTCAATGGAAACATACATCCCCCTGACTATCCGAGAACATTTTCAAACCAGTGGAGTCACAGCCTTAAGCTACAGTAATCAATGCCCATGCCAAGTCATCTCTGTTAAGACTCTGAATCCCTTGTGATCACAGTGCTATTAAAATTATCTGTTTTTCCAAAGCCATACAAAGTCTCTGGCACTTTATAGGCACTTAGGAAATATCAGTTGAATAAATGAATGAAGAAACCCAAGTTCAGACCTGAGTTCTCTTATTTATGTTAGAAAATTCAATGCAGCCAGTTCAGGGTCAAAGCTCGTTAAATCTTATGACAATTGTCTGTGACTTTTAAAGTAAAACATCTTATTTGTTTTAACCCAGTAGGCTTTTATTCAGAATTATCTTCACCTTATGGAACTTAAAGAGGGTTGTCTGTCTTCCTGGTCTAGAAATAGGTTTCAAAAGGAATACTGTAATAAGAGAGTTTAAGTCATGTCAAGTATTGACATCTATTGTAAAATTGCTATTGTTAAATTGCTGGTCTTAAAGTTAACTTCAAGCCTGTGATTTCTTGAACACACACCTGTCTTAATGTTTTTGCCAGTCTGAAGAAGCTTGTATTCTCTCTTGAATATGTATTTCTCTCTTTCTCTCCTCTCATGTATTTTAAGTGTATTTTGTTCAATAAAAACTATCCTGCTTCACACACAAACACACACACACACACACACACACACACACACACACAAGAAACCAGGCAAAGCCTTATGAGAATACAGGCCAAAACCTCACCCCACAAAGCTTAGCAAGACCATGCAGGAAAAATGAGATGTAACAAGCTGCCACTGATATGAGCGCAATCGTGTAAGAAGCTTATTAAAATAGATAATTCTCCCACAGGTCAACTGTTTTCACCCCTCATTTGGCAGATCTGGATAATGTGGCTCAGAGAAAAGAAGTGAGTTGACAATGCTGACAGATGAATTTAATAAAGAGATTAGAGTAAACCCAAGACAGGTAACTCCTAAGTAAGACTTCTTTTTATTTTATTATATTCTGCAAGCCTTCATCATGGTGTTGTATAAGTAAAGTATATATAACTAACAGTAACAAATATAAGTAAATAAATAAATATATATTTATAAGTAAAGCCTATATATATATAAGTAAAGGCTACACAAACATATATATATGTGTGTATATATATAAATTAAGTAAAGCCTATATAAAGACTATATATAAAATAAATTCTTCTTTCAGGTAAGACATTGATTTGGGTCTGAAAAACTCCTCAGACAGACAAGATAGTCTTCAGGGACTGGGTGGCAGGGCAGTCTCTTTTCAGAGAACACATACCAAATGTGTGTGCCTATAAAGTCATGGCCAGATAAATTAGTTTGTCTTCAAAAGAACATTCTGAATCACCATTCTCACCAGCAAGAAATCCAACTGCCTGAAAGAAAAGATTAAATACAAAATGACAGAAGAGAATGTAGTGTACTGACCTCCCACCATCCAAGGTTTTTCAGTGTCCTCATGGAAAACGTTACACTGTCTTTACAATAATTGTCAGGGTTTTTTCAAACAGTTATACTCTCTTAACATTGCAGTTGGCTGAAAAGTCAGCAAAAGTTAACACTGCCTGAGCATATGGCATGACAAGCAGGTAAAATCCCAGCTTTGACCCTGATTCTGTACATGGCTTTCAGCAAGCTGGGTGTTTCATGTACCCCATCTGAAATTGAAGATGTGGGTTAAGGGATACTAGTTTTATTCCACTTCTAGGATTCACTTTGCCTCCGAATGTATCACTGAAGATGTGGGTTAAGGGATACTAGTTTATTCTACTTCTAGAGTACACTTTGCCTCTGCATGTATCAATTTTTTATTTTTCTAGCGTGGATCTCTATATTCTTGGATCAGCAGTATTTCCAAAGTATGTCAGCCAGAGAACAGTATGGCATAAAGGCCATTTTGGGGTGTGGGAAATGCTCTAATTATGCAGCCCCCAAAAATGGGTTCAGATCTAGTCGCTGCTTTATACCTTTGTGATCTTGAACACCTTCAGTTCCCTTTCTTAACCTCCGAGTCTTCTTCTGAAAACTCTGAGTAATAATATATATTTCAAAAAGCTGTCATGTGGGCCAAGTGAAATTATCATTGTTGAAGTGCTTCATAACCTGCAAAGCAAAGGAATTGTGTGGGTAAAGATGAAGATAGAGCTGAGGAGTTAAGAACACTTTTTGATTTTCCATCAAGATACAAATGAGCTAGGGGGTTGGGGTCAACAGATAAGAGTAGGAAGGAAGACAGGCTGGCTGTTGTACAACTCAATGCTCTGTGTTCTGCACCCCCTGAAACTACACCAGGAGCCTTTAAATTAACCTTTGCTTTGGTTAAAAGCATCACCTCTTGTGTCCTTAGTCCAAGAAAATGTCTCATAAAGTATATCTATACCATCACCTTTCCTCACCATCACCATCACTGCAGATCCAGCTGGAGTATCCAACCAAAGAACTCTGTACAGATAGTTCACTGTCAGATCTTTAGCCTTCTAGAGACTATCTAGAAGAAAACAGCATAGGCGCTCCCTCCACCCACACATTTCCCTTTGTCTTGCCGGCTGTGACAGCCAAACATTTTGGCAGTTAGAACTCCTGACCAGAAAAGCTGCTCCATCTCCAAATCTCCCTTTGGCATCAGAATTTTGGATATTCAGTTGACTTCTTGGCATTTTTTCCCAGTGGCAAAACATGGTGGTGCCTCACAGGCATGACACATTGAATAGAAAACTTCTGGCTTGTGGAACTGCAGAGGTCTTTAGAAACTGCCTAATTCAACACCATTGTTTATAATTAAATAGCTGAGTTCTAGAGAAGAGAAGCAAAGTTATTTAAATGTAGAGTGAAAAGAAATTTGAAAGGACATCTAGGTCAAACTCATCATTAGATGAGAAAACTCAAACCTAAGGTTCATAAGACACAGAAATGTTAACTGTGTTGCTCTTTAGTTAAATAATGGTATTAAAATCCAACCTGCTATTCAAAGTTCATGTCTCTTTCCACAATGTCACATATAAAGCATACAGTGTAGAAAGTGTGTGTATAAGATCTAGGTTTGAGGATACATGAATAAAATAATAGGTATTATATTAATGTAAACTGAGAACAATTTGTAGCCAGATTTTGAAATTTTCATTTTATTCTATGAGACTATGTCATTTATTCCTCTGATAGGATTTAATGTAATGAAATTTTCAGTAGAGATTTAGGTTCTATGGAGATAGGCATAAAGTAATTGCTGAGCATGACCTTCACACCAACATTGAAGTTCAAACAAGTCTTGAAACATCAGTTCTTTATCATTGGGAAGCAGCTTATCTGTAGTGGTTCAAAGATCAGTCCTACTGGGCAAAAGTTGAGCTTGGAAACAGAGGAGTATGTGTGTGTGTCTTGGATCTAAAGACTATTACTGACAGAAATATTGTCTGGCTTTGGGGTTAGACCAGTGGCGTGTTGGTTAATTTTTGACCACTGGCTCTGGGGAAAGGGGTATGGTGACAGAAGGCCCTCAGTGGTTATGTTTTCCATATTACCATCCTAATCACTTTCAGGCACCAGTATGTCACTGACCGTAAAATTTGGAAGACATGCGAGAAAATTAAGGTCATATTTTATGAGCATATTTAATTGTATAATCTCAAGATCAGATATAATAATCAAATGTCATAAAATAAATGAGGTGATGTTTAAGTATTCTTGCAATTGTTTTCATATATTTATGTGTTTGCATGGTTTAATTGTTATAATGTCCAGATTCAAAGAATTCCTATAATTGGCCAATCAATTCTTTGAAGCTAGAATAAAAACAGCTTTCTGAAAACTACTGACTCAGATAGATCTGAGTTTGAATCCTGGACTATCGCTCTGCCAGATATATGGCATTGGATACGGATTTGAATGTCTTAAGCTTTTATTTTTTCAGCTGAAGATGACACAATAATAATAATTTCATGCATTTATTGCTGACGCTTAATGTGATAATACTTAGCAAAGTAACCATAAACAACAAATGTTCACTAGATGACAACTATTGTGTTTTAAAGCCAAATGCATTCTCCGTAAACATTTTCAGGAATGAATTTAATAAGTGCTTGTTATCATACGCTACAAAGAGTTCTAGCAGAATGGGATACGAGGTATGGGCACCGGTCAGTATCATCCAAAGAAAGACACGTATAGTTGATAGACAGATAAAGAGCTTAGGAAGGTCAGAAAATTGAAAGAAATAATTCATAGAGATAATTTCATTTGAGCTGTCTATTTCTAGGCAAACTTGGACATGTAGAAAAATGTCCAGAAAAAGGTGCCCCAAGAAAAAATGGTAAGTAAAAAGACTTAGAGCCAGGGATAAGTGAAAACTGGTGGAACAGAGAGGGGTGCTGAGGGGATTGATGGAAGGTAAGTAACATGTTAGGTCATAACCTAAAGTCATGTTAGCCTGAAGGTTGAAGAGTTTGGTTTGCATTGTTAGTTGATTATTACCTAAGGGAAATGCTTTCTTTCCTCTAATGGACACAAATTACCTTGTCTTATGGCCATCATTTTATTTAATATATTTGTTTATTGAACGATATTTTTTCTTTTGATTTATTGTTTTACTTTGTTTTATTTCTTTAACTCTTACCGTTAATTACAATACTGTTAATGATAGGGTTTCACACATACAATGTTTCAACACTGCACCCTCCACTAGTGTATACCCCCTAATCTACTGCTCCCTCTCCTGCCCCTTCTCTCATCCCCCAACAAGATAAATTCAGTTCTATTGAGTTCAAAAGCCTCTGTTGCCATAGGTCATTTCTAATTGAATTCATTATACTAAATTTTCTTCTTTCCATTAAGAGATTCGAATAGTTAAGGGTTAATTAATTTTTCAAGAAATATCTTTGAAGGCAAAACTCCTTATTTAGACACTGTAATTCCCAGCTGAAAAACAAAGTCATTATTTAAAGTCTTTCATAAACATGTAGAAGGCTCAAGGAAGTGGCACTATTTCATGAGTTTTGAATTGTCTATTGCATCCCTCTTGCATTATGCTTCATACACAAAAAGTCATATGACCTACATCTTTATCTGCTCCAGTCTTAAGCTTCTATATATAGACTTTGGTTATGAATGTTTTTTCCTATGAAAAGGTCAGATCTTGCACATGTACCATTAATGCAAAGCCCTGTTTATTAAAAAGTAGGCAGAGGAGTTTGTAAAAGTCATTGAAATATTACTGATGTGAAGAAAAATCTAAGCAGTTTGCTGAAAAAGAAATGGCCTCCAAACTTTTTCATAGAGAAGATAGGGAAACCTCTATCTTTTGATTACAGCACTTTCCATCAGCTAAAATGACCTGCAGCTGTCTGTGGCAAATGTTTATAGAAGCAGGTGGGGACACTCCCACCCACAGTTCTCGTGCATGTGGGTATATACACTAACCTCTACCAGAGAGAGACCCGTTAACTATTCCTCCACACTTCAACCCCTCCTCTCCCCCACCAATGGAACATCTGGAGGTGGAGCTGGGGAAGCTACCTCAGTCAGAGAGATGCAAACCCAATTTAGGGTTTCCGGTTGTATGCAGAGTGCAGCAACTTGATCAACATTGCAACACCAGAGAGAAGTCGAGGCAAGTTGAACTCTTACTTTTAAGCCAAAAGTGCACAGGTTCAAATATCCCTTTAATGTCAGCTGTTACCCGGGGCTAACCTTCAAGTGTGAGTGTTCTGAGAAAATCAACTGCTTTGGGAAAGAAACTTGTAGTTTCAATTTTTATCTGTCTTGAGAAGATGCAGTTTATTGTCAGAATAAAATGATATAATAGCTATGTGAAGTAAAAGTGATACTCCATTGTTTTTAGAGATAAAATTTAGGAGCTGTGAGAATAGCTCAAGTAGTAGGTAACATGTTAAGTGCATGCCAAACTTTAATTTTGATCCTTGATGTCCCGTGGCTTCACTGAAACTGTCGGAAGTGTCTGTTGTGGCCCCCACACACCGCCAGGCCAGAACACAGTTCTCCGAGAGAGGTGAACATTACTGGGTTTGGCCCCTATTAAAAAAATAGAAGAAATGAAAGTTCTTTTAAACAAAACAGACAATCTTGACAAAAATAAACAATTCTGAGTTCATAATTTTATATTAACCTCATATGTGTATATTGCATTTCCTTATGCATTTATTTTTGGCTTAGTCCTACATTTGATCCCTAAAGCATGAGTCCTTTAGTGACAGAAGTCATGTAGAACCCAATTATAAATAATCCTAGCCTGGAACCTGCTAGGTAATGGTTGCAGAAATGGTCTGTGAAAGTCATTCTTTTTTTTTTAAGTAGAGGTGTCTTAAAAGGAATTAGAGCTGATATTCATCTGGGGTGTGTCACCTATTTCTTGACTAATGAAATGATTAGTAAAGCTCTGGTCTTGAGCTTTAACTGAGGAGATCACACACACAAAATAGCTCTTTCTTATCTCACCCCCTCAAAACACCTGTCTAATCCACCTTCTTCTATCTAAGAAGTCCTTCTACTGAGGTTGCTTGTTAATCTTCTGGTCCAGAACAGTTCCTTTTGGACCTTGACAAACTTTCCTGGCTGACGTTTTGGACAGGTTTAAACCTGTGGGAGGTTGTGAACATTGTGACACTGAGATAAAGATGTTCTTAGAATTGAATAGAATAGTATCAACGTTTGAACTTAAAGAAGAAAGAGGACACAGTCCCATTTGAGCAGTAGGAGCTGTCTGAGGAGAACAAGCTACATCATGGGTAGATTCTCTCTCCCTAGAGATTCAGCAGAAGCAAGGTCATGCTCCCAACAATGCTCTGGAAAGGCTAATGTTTGGTTGGGGACAAGAGCTGAGAACCCCTTAGTCCCAATACCCAATTACTCACCATTTTGAGTATCAGTAATGTACCAAATGCCAACTCCTCTTGTCTTAAAAATTCATCTAACTTCGTCTCTGCAGTTCTCAGGGTGTTAGGGATGCTAGTCTAAAATGAATGGGTTGGGGCTGGAGCTATAGCACAGCAGGTAGGGCGTTTACCTTGCATGCGGCTGGCTCAGGTTCAATTCCCATCATCCCATATGGTCCCCTGAGCACCCGCCAGGAGTAATTTCTGAGTTGTAGAGCCAGATGTAACCCTTTGCATCTTGAGGTGAGATCCAAAAAGAAAAAAAAAAAGAGGGGACACTTTTTTCTTATTAGTTCAAATCTCTTAGAGTTCCATTCAAAGTATTTTATATCTGCTGTTCATGCTCCCTATCTACACCAGGCTAAGTACCAATCATTTAAGCTTGACAAGAAGATCCTTCACTCTCAACCTCTAGTACTTCTCTTTTTCATCCTCTTTCTAAACTACTCTTTTTATCCACCACCTAGTTCCCTGGTCTATAAAAAACACTGTTTACATTTTCCATATCCACATTTTCCTTTTTTTTCCCCTCCTCTTTAAAAATATTTTTACAAGTATTTATCCAAATTCAGAAAGTGATCTAAAAGCTTTGAAACCCTTTTCATAAATTCTGTTCTGAGTGGTAACATTTGCCATGTGTTTTACATTTCTTTATTATTTTGAGAATTAAAATTGTGTATTTTTATTTGTATTTCAATTAAAAATTTGATTATCTGCTACTAAGGAGTATTTTCTGTTTTACATTCTTACTATTAAAATATTGATTGTTATTATTTTCTCTGTGTAGCTACTTTCAGTTTTCTAAAGTTTTTTTTAATTGAATCACTGTGAGATAGATCCTTACAAAACTGTTCATGACTAGATTTTAGTCATACAGTGTCCAACACCCATCCCTCCACCAGTGCCCATTTCCTACCACCAGTGTCCCCAGTTTCCCACCCATCATGCCCACACCCTCACCCCAGCCTGCCTCTATGGCAGGCACTTTTTCTCTTTTAGCACCCCAAAATTTTTTCTTTCTTCTTCCACATCAGTTTTTTCTCTAGTGATTTTTAAATAATTTTTATAAACCACCATGATTTACAAAGTTATTCACAGCTGAGTTTAGATGTACAATATTAGAGCATTAATCTCACCACCAGTGTCAACTTCCCTCCACCAATATTCCCAGTTCCCTCCCATCTCTCCCTTCAGTATTGTTGACCCTGTGGTTTGGATATTTAGCTGTATTATTCCTTGGGCAGGAGTGATAGCACAGCGGGAAGGGCATTTGCCTTGCACACAGCCGACCCAGCCGACCCAGGTTTTATTCTTCTGCCCCGCTCGGAGAGCCTGGCAAGCTACCAAGAGTATCTTGCCCGCATGGCAAAGCCTGGCAAGGTACCAGTGACGTATTCGATATGCTAAACACAATAACAAGTGTCACAGTGGAGATGTTCCTGGGCCCTCTAGAGCAAATCGATGAACAGTGGGAGGACAGTGACAGTGACAGTGATTCCTTAACACCACCTTTGTACTGAATCCCTTGACTTGCCTCCCCCCTTCTTCTTGCTAATCATCTGTCTCCTTCGGCCTCTCCCCCTCCATTTTCCTTCTACTCCCTATACTCTGCTTCGCCAAGATTGATCTAGGCAACCCCCCCTATAAATCATTGCATTCCCTCATCCAGTCATTCTAAATCCCACATGTACACATTTACCTTTACGCTATTTCAGTACTAATCACATTTATATGGTCCATTTCCTTATTCCTTGAAGTGTTGTTTTCTTCTTTTTTAAATTCTGTCCTGCATTTCCATCAGTGTATTCGCAGTGCTCGGTCCAATTTCCAGGTTGTGTTCATTGGTTTGAATTTACTTGAATTAAGAACTAAGGTAGTTAATAGGGGGTATGGTGCTGCCAGCAGGTCAATCTGTACCTGTGAGGCGAGTGCATCAGCAGCCTGATGGCACCTTCAGACTTCCAGATATCCCAAAATTGCTGCTGTGCCTTTGGCCAGACCCCCAAAACTTGGGGCAAAGTTTACCAAGAAAGTGAATGACCAAAAGTTAGGTATGTGGGAGACACACTCACAAACCACCTCGGGCTCAGCTATATAATTGGAAGCAAGGCCTTTCTGGTTCCTGATTGAACTGCTTAACGGCCATGATTCCAGAGACTTAGAAACAAATCTCGAAACCCAATGGCTTTTGGCAGAAATGCATCCAGTCCCTGCAATAGGTTACCAGCACTGGGCCACTCCAGGTGGGAATAGGTTTCATGCCTTAGCCTGTCCTCCTGGCAGCTCAGTGGCCACCATCCTCCAGAGGCCACTGAACAGTTAGGTTTGGGCCCTCAGTGATGAGACACATGGGGCCTCACGGGATGGGGGTGGAACCATCCCTTTCCTCTCCATCCCAACAAGACCCAGAGTCATCGCCCACTAATGGCCTCTCTGGCTCCTGATCAAGCTGCTTAACAGCCATGATCCCAGAGACTCAGGAACAAGTCTCAGAACTCAGTGGTTTTTGGCAGAAATGCGTCCTGACCCCTCAGTAGGTTACTGTCACCAGGCCATTCCAGGGGGAAAAGGGTGCTATCCCTCCACCTGCTCCCCCTTGGCAGCTCGGTGGCCACCATCCTCCAGAGGCCATCGGACAGTCAGGTTTGGGCCGTCAGTGATGAGACACACAGGGCCTCATGGGATGGGGGTGGAGCTGGCCCTTTCCTCCCAGTCCCAACGAGATCCAAGTCGCTGCCCACGAACAGCCTTTCTGGCTCCTGATCAAGCTGCTTAACGGCCATGATCCAAGAGACTCAGAAACAAATCTTGGAACCCAGCAGATTTTGGCAGAAATCCCTCCAGATTTAATAGTTAAAATTTCGAAATTTCAAAATTGCATGGCCCTATTGCAACCACGTGACATCATATGTTATCCATAATCAGCAATAGCAAACAAATTGTCTACTGTTGCCTTTTCAGCATATCTGAGTGTTGGGGTAAAATCCCAAATAACAATGGTGGGTCTGGTGTCAAAATATCAAATGTAATCAAAGTAGAGAGAGAGAGTAATGTGGAAGTCATTCGCCCCACAGGTAGGGGGAGGGTGTAGGATGGGGTATACTGGGGACTTTGGGGGTGGAAAATAGGCACTGGTGAAGGTATGGGTGTGTCATTTTATGACTGAGACTTAAACCCGAAAACTTTGTAACTGCTCTCACAGTGATTCAATAAATAAAATTATCAATCATGGTCATGGTCCTCCCGTTGTTCATCGATTTGCTCGAGCGGGCCCAGTAACGTCTCCATTGTGACACTTGTTACTGTGTTTGGCATATCAAATACGTCACGGGGAGCTTGCCAGGCTTTGCCATGAGGGCGAGATACTCTCAGTAGCTTGCCGGGCTCTCCGAGAGGGGCGGGGGAATTGAACTCGGGTCGGCCATATTGGCTGCATGCAAGGCAAACGCCCTACCACTGTGCTATCGCTCTAGCCCAAATAAATTTATAAACAATGAAAAAAAAAAGAAAGTAAGGTGGAGTTCATGCCCAATTCAATCAGCTAATCAGTGGCTAAATAAATAGTAGTACCCCTACATAAAAAATAAATAAATAAATAAATAAATAAATAAGGTAGTTAATAGCCTAGATCATGCTTTGCATGCAGGAGGCCTTGCCTCTGTCCCTGGCACTACATAATCCCCTGGGCACTGCCTGGAAGTATTCCTGACTACTGAGTCAGGAGTGGCCTCTGAGGAGCACTGCATGTGGTCCCCAAAAACCAACAAAGGATTAAGTATTAACTTAAGATAAAGAAAAAATTTCTTCATCTAAAGAAAGGCAGAAGAGCACATTGGTTAAAAGCCCAGGTTCTGCATCCAGTCTTCCTTAATTTGAGATCTAACTCTACCTCTTGCTGGTGGGGGTATCCCGAGCAAGTTATTTAATCTTTGGACTCAGTTTCCTCATCTGTGTAATGGGAAAAATTAATATCCCCTTCATTTTGTCAACAGATTTAAAGGAGTTGATTTTTCTGACATACTTATATCAGTACTTGGCATGGGGCTACTGCTTTTAGGTAGTGCCTGTTTATTCTTTTCTTTTTTGAATTAAAACAATTATCATATTTTATTTTTTTACTGGATCACTGTGAGATAGACCCTAATAAACTGTTCATGATTAGGTTTCAGCCATACAGTGTACCAACACACATCCCTGCACCAGTGAACGTTTTCTAGCACCAGTGGACCCAGTTTCCCTCCCATCACCCCCATTCACTTTTTAAGGGTGCCTTTTTGTTTCTACCTTCTTTATAAACATTAATTCTATTTTCCATGTATAAAGCACTTCAGAGTTTACTAAAACCTTTCATATTTGTTTTCACATTTAATCATCACAGTCATATTCGAGGTAGGTTTTGCCATCCCCAGAGACTTTTGGTGACAAAGGTGAAAACAAGGGAGCAGGATTGTGACAGGAAAGCAGAGATTCTGCTTCTCTGTCCAGACTGTTCAGCTACAACTTGTCACTCTCAGTGTAGACAAGTCGCCAGAATATCCTCTTCCTCGTCTTCAGGGAGCAACCTTCTAAAAGCCAGAGTTAGTCGACCATCCAAGTACTAACCGGGCCCGACCCTGTTTAGCTTCCAAGATCAGACAAGATCAGCGCACTCAGGTATGGCCATACAGTAAAAGTCAGAGTTGATGTGGTTGTTCACATAGTGCATAAACCCAACTTTTGCATTTCTGGAGCTGGGTTCAGCTCACAACTCTCTCAGACTGGGAAGATTTACTGGACGCTTTACAGTTTCACTTCAACTTTACTACAGACAGTTTTGTGACCTTTGGACCATCTCACTGTGCAAACATTTCTTACTGCAAGACTCCAGGTAATATAATACAGAATAGAGCACCCAAGTTAGAAAAGATCTTGGAAAAGTGTGAGTCTAATCCTCCAAGACCATTTTACAAATAAAAGTAGCGAGTTCTAGGAAGGCAAACTATTTGTCTAGAGACCACATTAGTTCTTTTTGTCCCTCATAGTCAGTTATTAGAGAATAAAGATATTTTCTTTCAAGAGGAAATTATTTAATAAGTTGTATCCTACTCTATCTCAAATACCTAGCCTTCTGTCTAATAACATATTCTGTACCTCATAAATGATTTTTGAAAAAAGGAATAAATGAATCAATGAGTGCCATTCACCAGTGGTGACTGGAGTGGCCCTAGCCACTTACCTCCAGAAGACCAAATTGGAACCCACCACACTTTCTGTCTCCTCCATTTAGACTTAATTCATAGTAAGGACTGAAAAAGAATTAATGAACTTGGAAAAAGGTAGTGCTCATATTTAGTGCTCCTTATGCTTATTTATATAAATGGATTGTCAGTCATCTTGTTGAAAAGCTTACTCTTTGTATCTCTTTCAAAGTGATGGAAGCAAGGCAGAGAAGCAAGAATGCCTTCTGAAGAGCAGTGTTGACAGGTCCAGGAACTGAGTAATATGCAAGTGTCATCAAAAATGTTCCTGCGTCCAACCACATTACAGAGAACTGCAGTATTTCATCTTTTCTTAGGATTGCATAGTATTCCACTGTATTCCATTGCATAGTATTCCATTGTATTCCCCAATTTCTTGATCGATGTGTCTTCTCTCAGTCATTTAAGTTGTTTTAATTTCCTGGCTAATGTACTAAACATATATTTTAATAATAACTTTTTGTTTTGGAGGAATATATCAGGAAGTAGAATCTCTGGGTCATATAAAATCTTTATTCGGCTTTCTTGAGAAACTTCTTGTTGTTTTTCATAGAGGGTGAACCAGACAACATTCCCACCAACAGTGAATGAGTGTTTCTTTTCCACCACGTTTCTGCCAACCTAGGGTGTTTGCAGTCATATTGCTATATTCCCTTGTCGTTGGTGTGAGATATCTCATTGTCATTTCAATTTTCATTCCCTGGTAATAAGTGAGAATGAACACTTTTTCTCTGAATATCTTCTTTGAAAAAAATGTCCATTCATCTCTTTCCCCTGCTTTTTGATAGGGTTACTGGTTGTTTTGTTGTTGATATTTGTGAGTGTTAATTGTCTCAGATATTATCTTAGTGATAGTGTGCAAATATTTTTTATTTTGTTCAGTACAGTGTCTTTTTTTTTAACTTGAGTTTCTTTTGCCATGTACAAACTTTTTAATTTGATGTAGTCACACTTGCTTATTTTTGGTTCTGTTATCTTTGCCAATGGAATCAAATCACTGAAAATACCTCTGAGACTCATATCCTGCAGAGTTATACCTATGTTTTCCTCAATATATTTCATGGATTTCTGGTCTAAGTTTGAGATATTTAATCCATTTAAAATTAACTTTATGTATAGTGTGATATGTATCTTTCTTCACTTTCATTCCTTGTTTTCATCCTTCCTTCCTTCCCTTTCTTCATTCCTTCCTTCCTTTATGTCTTTCTGTCTTTCCTGAAGGTTATTGTATCAAGCAAATTAAGTCAGAGGGAGAAGTACAAATACCAGATGATTTTACTCTTCTGTAATGTACAAAGAAACAAAACAAGTGAAGAGATAAAATCAAATGGTGACAAACCCTTGGCCTTGGATTACAAAACTGTGATTACCAAACTTCAGAGAAGAGGTTGGGAGGAATGAAGAGCCAATCTAGAAGTGACATAAGAACATTGGTGGAGGATCTTTGGCAGTTTGTTAGTGGCAAGATGTGGCAACTGTACATCAAAACCTTAAATGTTAACTGTATTACAAATATGCTACCTAAACTACAAAAATAAAACAAATTAATAAAATGTTCCTATATATTGGCATACAGATGGAAATCAGCCCATATTGGCTCATAATGGATATCTCTGTATGTTTTGTGTTTTTTTATTATTAGCTCATCTCATAGACTGTCCAAGTTGAGTGTTGTTAGTGGGCAGTGTGCCTTGGAGATAATGACGCTTAATGATATTTTGATGGGATAGCTAGAAAATCAAGTTGGGTTGAGGGTGGGAGTGAGTGCTCATAGTCACAAAGCCCATCATTGATTAATTTGAAACATAGGTTTTCTGAGTACCAGTTAAGAGATTCTTTCCACGCCTCATAATGCTAGACTTAGTGGTAGGCTAGCTGACTTTCAGAGTAAGTTTCTCAAGAATACAGGTCTTATATGATTTACCTTTCTCTCTTATGCAGCTAGTATAGCCCTTGTACTTCACAGAAAACTACCATGGTTGGTAGGATTCTCAAAGAAATTCTACCTTCATGATAAACTCCACTTATAGATCTCTGAGCTTCCAAGTGTTTCAAGGGGTAAAGAAACAGAAACCCAAAAAACTGGTATAAGAATTTGCACTGCAGACTTCTGACATCTACCATGTTGTTCTTACAACTATTTTTACCTGAACAACCAATCCAATAGCTATTAGGTCACTGAGTGAATAAATAATGATGAAATAGATTGATGAATGACTGACAAACATAGGAATCAATCGCTCAGTCTTGAGAAACAGATTTCAAAAAATAAAATAATACCTAACCTCAGACTCTCATTCTGCTCTGACCCTGGTTACAATCTTCAGTTCGGTCTCCTTGGGTTTTTAACTTTACACTAGATGTGTCCTTAAGAGTAGACTAGAAATTAGTATTGAATCTCTTTGTTCTTAAAAGGTCCAACTTCTATGATACATATTATATTCACTTTGGGTGGTCCCTCAGAAAGCACTGAGAAAGAAATTTAAACCAGATGATAGCACCACCCCAAAATTACCAGTAGCCAATATTTTTGTGAATATATATCCTTTTCTAGTCTTTTTTATATCCATATACAATTCATTTATTGAATTCATATTGAATAAAACTTCTTAGTAATATATTTTCGTCATTTAGTAATAAAGCACACATATCTATTCAGGTTTAAAGTAGATTAAGTGGGAGAATTAGTATAATTGTTTTGGTTTTGTTCTTGGGCCACACTCAGAAATACTTAGGACTGACTCCTAGCTTTGTGTTCAGGGATCACTCCTGGCTGAGCTAGGGGGATCATATGGGTTGCTGGGGATTGAACCCAGGTCACCCACATGCAAGGCAAGCATCCTATCTGTTGTATTATCTCTCTAGCCCTTCAGCACAATATTTTTACAGAACTTTTTCTGTTAAGTAAAAAAAAATCTTGAGATTCCAAATGCAGTTTTCTGTTGGTTATTTCAAGGCCCCAGTAAAGCAATTTTACCAGAATCTTGGCTTTTCAACTTCTCAGATGCCAAGGTTTTAACCTTGCTAAGACATGAGTAATTAGAATCACTTATAATTAAAGTTTGTGATTGGGTAACAGTTTTTACACATATATAAATGTGTGCGCCACTGTACTGTACAATAACTGTTCTAGGTAGTCAAGAGCCATCAAAAAGAGGCTATTCTTTGAGACAAAACTAGAAAAGAAGCAAGGTTCAGCTCTTACTTTATTTTATTACTTTATTTTAAAGAGGAATAAATTAAGATTAGGGAGAGTGCACATACATGTTTGGGATTAAATAAACAAAATTGGGTGAAAGTTTAAATGGAAATTTTTTGTGTTGGACAACTAGTAAGTCATATTCATTCCGAATGGAGGGGAGATTTGAAGGCATTTTTTGTTTTGTTTTGTTTTTTTATGTCTTTCATCCAGTTGCTCTTCCTGCCACACTGCACTGCCTTTTGACTTAAAACCCCTTTGAAGGTTTGATGATTCTCGTTCATTGCCTAGGACAGCATATACTTAGATGAAAGTGCCCCCCCCCATCCCTGTCTCAGTGTCAGTGCTGACGGTGCATTCTGTGGTCTCTCCAGGTGGGCTGACTGCCTGTCACGTCTGTAAAGGAGGGGTAATTTGATTAACGTGGACCACTGGGCAGGACAGCCTTCCCTGCTCAGTGAAGTGAGAGCTGCTGGGCATGGCTGGATGGAGGGCCAGAGAGAGGTTGTGATTCATTTCTGCCCCAGGCACCCACCTGGCTAGCCCGGTGCAAGGTCTGTGGGACCAGGGGAAAGTGAGAGGCTGTAGGCTCCTGCCTGGGAGCTGGGCCTCTGGAGTAATAGTGAGAAGAGGGGTGAGAGTAGCAGCTGCTGAGGTTGATATTTATATAATGACTCTCTGTGTTCAAGGCAGGAAGTGAAACTGAGGTTCTGCTGAGACACTTTCCTTCCCTCACATCGCTGGCCCCATTGCTCCAAAGGGGTTACTGGGGAGAGCCTTGGCCAAGTGTGTGCAGAGATGCACCAGACTCATCCCTTGGGTGTCTTGCTCAGGTCTCTGCGTGGCCCCCAGCCTCTCTTGTTTCAGCCCCTTCTCGCACTTCTCTGACCCCACTTCCCACCCCTGCCGCCAATATGAGGAAGAAAGCCCTGATCTTCACTTCAGCTTTGCAAGCACACTACAAAAGTGCTTGAAATATAGGGTTAATCATTCCTTTTTGCAGAATTAGCGTAAGGTCTTTATTCTATGACCATTTCCAGAGCTATCACCTGTCATTTCTGTGGACAATTGTTCACTTCTCTACAAACTTTCTGCTTTGCTCCTCTTTCCTTCCAAACATTAATACCCATTCATATTGTTTCAGGAGTCCAGAGAATATCCACATTAGTGCCCAATTTCTACTATTTGAAGACCAGGTTTGGGAATTCTCTCAAAAATAAAAGGGTATTTTTTATATAGATGGTTTGCTCTCTAGATGAGTCTCCCTATTTATTTTTCCTCCGACCTTAGTATTATTTTATTTTTATTTTGGGGGCCATATCCAATAGTACTTAGGGATATTTAGGATCTGTGCTCAGAGATAACTCCTGAAGATATACAAGAGGTCACATGGGGTGCTTGGGATCAAACCAGGTTGGCTGCATATAAGGCAAGCACCTTACTAAGTGTGTTATCTCTCTGGGGCCCCTATTTCCTTAGTTTTAGGCACTGTTTGAATCATGGAGTATTCAAGCTACAAAGCACCTTAAAATCTCTCTGTTTTTTTCTATGTACAAGTTTCTCAGGAAAAGTAAGAATTGAGCTGTCATACAACCCAGCAATTTCACTTCTGGTTATCTATACCTAGGACACAAAAACATTCATTCAAAGGGACATACGCACATGGTTACTCATTACAGAACTTAGCCCAATTACTGGGCTATGGAATCAACCTGTGTGTCTAATGACAGTTTGGTAGTTTATGAAGTTTGCGATATATATATAATATGGTATATATAATGCGATATATATAGATATATATATAAATATATATTCTAAAGATGCAAGAAATGAGGTGAATGCAAGGTGGTAAAGGGAAGATACCTAGATCACCCTGACCCTAGAGTTTAAGAAGGAGAAGTAAATGGAAGGAGAGAAATCAGTGGGAGGGGTGGTGTAAGAAGAGGAAGATGGAAAGTAACAGAGACCAAGGGTCAGGGACCTTGGGTATGTTGGTGGTGTGGAGAGGTGATATATATACACCCAAATCACAGAGTCAAAAACACTGGAAGCTTGAGATCCAAACTACAACCAAACTTTAAAATGTGACCTGGAGATACTGGTGGAGAGAAGTTGACACTGTTTGTGGATTGGTGCTGCAAGGTTGGATGTATAAAACTCAACTAAGAACAACTTTATAAATCATGGCATCTTAATGAAAGAACTTGGTAAATTATCCATTTTTCAGAAAGTTAAAAACCACTAGCTACAGTAACATCATGAGGCTTGTTAGAACTGCAGGCTCTGAGGCCCACCCTTACAGAATGAGAATCTGCATTTTAGCACAATCTCATGATGATGCCTAAGCACACTACCCTTTGAGAAGAACCATCTTATCCCAAGACATCTTATGTTTTGGGATAAGATCTTTTATCCTAAGACAGGTAAAGAAAATAAATCCTCAAAGAGTGAATTAAATTATCCAATGCTAAATAGCAAGAGAATGCATCAGGCTACAACTAACTCAAGTCTTTTTCCTCTGCATGTTACCCTAAAAAAGGTGTCATTTCAGTATCAGCTCTATGAAACAAAATGGATAATTTTCCCTCTTTTTATTCTAAATTTTATTGCAATTTACTTGACTAATATAAAATCAATACAAATGATTTTCCATCTTCTCATTTTCTCTCTTGTGGTCTAAGTTACCTTTCTAAATGCTGATTTTGAGTCTAGTGTGCTAAATTAAGAATGTTTGATAGATTTTTATTTGAAAAGGACCATCTAAGTTCTGCTAAGGGAAGGGTGATATATTTTCAGATGTTTCAGCTACCCAGCCTTATCCCTCAATGACTTTGTCAGAAAGAATTGTGATTAATATTATTATTCATATTATTATTATTTTAGAATGCCAAAAACTGGAAGAGACATTGAAGATCAACTTCTTCTGTCTCAGAAGGAAACATTGGATGTAGGGTGAAATGAAGATCTGATGATTACTCAACACATGAGTTGCATGAAAGTTTAAATTTCTTGCTTCTTGAGTCAGATCTCCAGACTGTGTTATTCTCTGCACTCTTCCCCTCAATGAATAGGTTAGACAAATTAAATTTAAAATAACCTGAGATTAATAGAATTTATTAATAGTTTTTAAGTAAGTCCTTTGGCAAAATGTTCCAGAATATGCATTCTGCTATTATAAAGGACCCAGAACCAGATAGCATGTCACATAGCTAGTGGGTTTTCAATTTACATAGATAACTACCTGAAAATTATGAAACTACTGAATCTCACTACCATAATTGGAATCCATGTTTAATCATGGGATGGTATAAATGTAAGCAACACAGGAAACTGATAACCAATATAGGAAAACTCTAGAAGGACTTTAAAAAACCAATGTTCTCTAAGAGAGTAAGGTTAAAGTCTAATTAGGGCAGTATGGAAACACAGTTATTTCAGGTTTATTTTATCTTTCATATATTCAAGGTACACGTGCCTATATTATTGTATCAAAAAGTATCTTGACTTCAAAGTTTGTTTGAATTGTTTGTTTCATCATTGATAAGGATCATTAACATGATATGGTGATATTGCTACAATGTCCTTGAAGAAAGAACATTAGCAAAGAGATCTTTAGAAATCAGAAATTTCCTGAGTTGGATTTACCTCCCATTTAATAAAAGACTGCATGGCAGAGCCTGGCAAGCTACCCGTGATGTGTTCAATATGCCAAAAACGGTAACAACAAGTCTCAAAAAAATGAAGATGTTACTGGGCCCACTTGAGCAAATTGATGAACAATGGGAGGACAGTGTTTGTTTGTTTGTTTGTTTGTTTGTTTTAATAAAAGACAAGAAACAATAAATACAAAATAATGAAATCTCCACTTTTGTAAAGACTGATAATTTCTAGTGGTCATGATGCCTCATTTTCAATCTGCCTTAATGGTTTCACAATTAGTGTTTCATCTGATGCTCAAGGTGCCCCTGCACAGGAAGCAAATGAGATCTGGTATCCCTATCTGAGATGAGGGACTCACACTAGCAGTCAAATGTCTTTCCAAATCTGACATCACTTGAGTCCATCTGGAACTCCAAATCCAGTGCATTTTCCATAAAACAATGTGACATCTAGGTAAATAAATAACATGTGCAATACTTCCAATGATCTGCACGCCTCTTTAGGAATTACATAGCATCTAGACAATTCCATGACATGTGGAGCAACAACTAATTACTGAAAACCTGCTGTGTGTGACCAGAGGCTATATTATATATTGTACATAGGTGTCTCTTTAAATTATGACAAGAACTCTTTGAGGTGGGTGTTGTGTTTTCTTTCTGCATATAAAGAAATTGATAAAGATTAAGTAACTTGCTCAGACTCACTTGGTGGAGCTACAATTTGAATTCTGTGTCTATTTGAGTTCAAATCTTGTGTTTCCTGATCAAACTGTTCTTTGTCTCAGTGTTTCAGTTGAGTTACCAGAATTAGAAATGCTAATAAACTAAAATCATGAAGCTAATAATTCATAGAAATAGGATTCGAAAAACTCTCTTGAGTTTAACTCTCAGGGGCTTAAGTGTCTCAGGAGAATGAGAAAAAGTATGTAACAGCTGAGCTTTAGTTTGAACATATATAAATTAATGCTCTTGAGTACAATATACCTCATATCTATTTATGAAATTATGAACTCTAATGTATCACTATTCAGGAAATAGTTTAAGTTTGTCTTATTTCACTTTTAGTGGCAGGTATTGAGCATGAGCCCAACAAGATATTTACTGTACATCACAGTTCACTTGAACAGCTCTTCAAGGGCCTCTTAATTTTTAAATTAATTTTCCTCCAAATATCATAATCTATAACACTATTGGACTAATTTTTTATGGTTGCAGAGTGATTACATTAATCTCTCCATTAAATTCCTTCTACTATTGTCTCAAAGACTCTTACTCCTTATCCCCTAATCTGAGTTCCTAATCTTGTATCTTAACAACTTTTGAAGTATTCTAATCCCAAATCTGCAAAGAAAATTTAATAATATGTCCAGATTTACATAGTTCATATGTGACAGAAGAGAAATTTAAGTGAACTCTGACAAATTTGAGCTCCATAGACTGACTAGACTTACGAGAAAGTTTGATTTCATTGTAAAGAGTATAAGAGCCCAATCAAAGACTTTAATTAGCATATATTCAAGAGAAAGCAGAAAGTAGGCGCTAGGGAAAATATGACAGTTTTATTCATGGGCTCTTAAGTAAAATTCATCAGAGTTAGGAAGTAGAGGAAAGTATAGAGAACTATTCAGAACACCAAAACTTGGAGTTTATTGGTATAAAAATAGACAATAAAATTAGAGTTCCTCTTTCAAAAAGAGAAGACTGACAGTGGCTATGATAATGTTTGATAGAATGGACTTAGGTACTTAATCAGCAAATCTTAAAAACATCTATCTCAACGTCTCCCAAAGTTTGCAAGAGTTAAATTTAAAGCAAATAAAAGGAAGTGCTTCTTTTAGTCCTTTTTTAGAAGATAGCTCAGTTAAAGGACTCAAGAGTTAGTAACTGGTTAAGAGTACAGATGCACAAATAGGTTTAACAAGAGATTATTTAAAGCCAGAGCCATAGTACAGAGAGTAGGGCATTTGCTTTGTACACAGCCAACCTGGGCTTAACCCCTGTCACCAATACAGTTTTCCAAGCCCTACAGGAGTGATCCCTGAGCACAGAACCAGGAATAAGCCCTGAGCACTGAAGTGTGTGTCCCCCAAAACCTAAATACAAAAATAAAAATAATAATTATTTTAATATCATAGAAACCCATAAAATCTACATAGATTTATAAAAGATGTGTAAGACATAGAAGATCACTCAGCCCAGACTATTCTTTAATGGGCTTCTACTTAATCATGTCCAAAGTAGTCAAAGAGAATAACTTCAAGAAGCTCTTCTTTCCTAAGATATCTGATAGACCATTCCTGCTGCTCCTCAGAATTTACTCTTATAATGAGAAAATGAAATGACATCTTCTCTTTTCCTCTATCCCCATTCCTTGGTAAACACCATTCCAGTTCCTGTTTTATGATTTTGATTTCTGTAGCTAATATATCTATATATGTATGTATATACTAAGGGCTGGAGAGATAGCACAGCATGTAGGGCGTTTGCCTTGCAGGCAAGCTTACCCTGGTTCGATTCCTCCGCCCCTCTCAGAGAGCCCGGCAAGCTACTAAGAGAATCCTGCCCCCATGGCGAAACCTGGCAAGCTACCCGTGACATACTTAATATGCGAAAAACAGTAACAACAAGTCTCACAATGGGATGTTGCTGGTGCCTGCTCAAGCAAATTGACGAACAACTGGAGGACAGTGCTACAGTGCTACGTATATACTGCAGTGATTGTATTTCTCTGTCTTATTTCATTAATAATAATACCTTCAAGGTCTACCTATGTTATTCCAAATGACAAATTCCCTTCTCATGGTTAAAAATTTAATTTATATACTGATTTTCTTCATCCACCTATCTCTCAATAGTTAGTTAAAATGATTCATGTCACCACTGAAAGATAAGAGAGTTGAGCAAAATAGCATTTACTCACTTTTATATCCATAACTGGACTTGTTAAGAAATCCCCTAAATTAGGTTTTTCTTACTATTTTAATAAAATGTATATAATGATAAGTAGTGAAAACTTCACTTTTGTGAAGATGACTTATTTCTAGTCATCATGGTGACACTTCTAACAGTACCCTAACTATATCATAACTTTAAAGAAGTTTTGAAGTCTCTTAATATGTGTCAACACAATTGTGTAAAACATATTTATAAAGATTATTGGTCACTGGCTCCCCACCTGCATTCCTTCTTAAAGGCAGGTTTATCTAAGGACAGAGCTGATTTCATTAAAATTTTGTTCACTTTAAGCTAAAGCTGCATAATAATACACAGGAAAGCTAAGTATAAAATAAGAAACAAATATAACTATTAGAAATTTTTCAAATATTAGAATTGACACAGGAGACAAGATCATTCAATAAATAAATTTAGTGTCCAGGGACCTGAATCTTGTCACTCTGTGAAAGGGAAGTAGAACATGAGAGAATGAGTTTTCTTTCAGTGAAAACCCTATGAAAATGCTAACTACTTAAAAGAGACCCCAAGCATTTGTCTCCAAATGACAGTAATGGAAAGCACTTGCTTATCCTAAGATTACCAAAGTCTCTCCAATTGGTCAATGGCACAACTCAAACTAGAAGATCTCTTCTAGCATTCATTCTGGACAGTTCTAACATAAAAATTCATTAAGCAGCTGTGACATGTCATGTACTGTGCTAAACTCTTATATGTCACCACATTTAATTTTTATTTTAATATACACTCCAAAGGAGTAGCACTGTAGCACTGTCCTTCCATTGTTTATCAATTTACTAGAGTAAATGTTTATCAATTTACTAGAGTAAATTGATAAACAGTAACATCTCTATTGTTAGACTTGTTATTGTGTTTGGCATATCAAATACGTCACAGGGAGCTTGCCAGGATTTGCCATGTAGGCGACTCTCCGAGAGGGGCGAAAGAATCAAACCCGGGTCGGTAGGTCGGCCGTGTGCAAGGCAAGCGCCCTACCCACTATGCTATAGTGGGTATAGTGGGTATAGCTCTAACCCAAATCCAGAGGAGTAGGCATTTTAATTGTCTTGTTTGTGAGTTTAGCTAATTCCCATCACCTGTAATATAATAATAAAAACTCAACTAATGCCTGATAAATGATTTCAAATAAAAATTTCATCAGGTTGACATTTTCAATACCATATATATATATATATATATATATATGAAAGATAAGTCAATTGAGATTCAGAGAAAAATTGATAAAATAAAAATAACAAGCATTAAAATAATAAAGATTTGGAACCAGCAGAGCCCGGATTTTCTGACATCATGGTTAATGTTCATCTGAGTACAGCATATCTGCCTGTTAGTGTAACAATTTCAGAAACCTAATATATATTTAGGGTTAGTCTGCCTAAAACATAAAGAAAATCTGTAGAGCAAGCTTGATTTTCTGACTACCCATCTTTTGTCATTCAGACCTTTTAGAAGTAGTTGGTGGCTTCAAATTTCTTGCCCACACAAAAACACTGAAGAGATTTAAAATGATTTCACTGAACTTAAAAAAAAAAATGAAATAAAAAATTGGGTCAGCAAAAGCAGCTTGCAAAATTCATGGAAATTGTAAATTTTTCTTTTGGAGGACATCTTCCTCCAAAATACCTGTGTCCCTGGGAGAATGACAACTTGGGATGTAGGATGATAATGATGGAAGTTGACCTATAGGAAACAGTTGGGAGCAAGTGAAAAATAAGGGTGCCCTGAATACTCCACGAACACATCACTCCTATTATCTTCTTCATGCATCCTTTTTTCATTCTAGTCTGACATAAGGGCAGGACACAGCTCCAGTTTTCAGAAGTGGGTTCTAGTCAAGGTCCTGACAATAGCTGACTCTGGAACCATGTCCAAACCCATCATCCCTTGTGGCATCCGTTTATACCTGCGTAAAACAGAAGAGTTGTCCCGATGACACACAAGACCCTTTTTCTACCAGATAGTCTCTCGTTACATAATTCCATCTCTCCTTTCACCCGCCCGCAATTAATGCAGGCAGGCACTAGTGAGCCAGAGTGACTTTGGGGACTCCCCACTACTGTCTCTCCATGCAGCTGCACAGTAACAGCTGCCTTCTCCTGCACTGCTGACCATTCCTATTTACCTATGCAGATGAAGCCACAAATAAACCAGGTCTTCAAAAACGTGCAAAAGCCCTCATTCTACATGCTAATTTCAGCCTTTCGCTTCCCCCCCAAGCTGAGAGTGGCCAAGAGCAGTGCCCTTTCCAACACACTCTCGCATTTCACCCGCAAGGGTCTGATTAAGTTTGGATAAGGAGGAATTACTCTCCATTTTTCAGCTACACTTTCTATTTCATAACTTTGTTTAGCCTTCCCACTCACCCCACATATGCATATACACAAAGAGAAACACACAAGCTTAGTGCGGCCATTTTCAGATATTCTAAGACCTAAACACTGGTCCGTCCATTCATACCCGTTAGCCTTGGAAAAGACAGGCGATTATTTCTGCCTAAACAGGCATTAGAGTCCACTGTTCCCCTGATCTAATCAGGTTTATTTTCCTTATACAACTTCCCAACTTTAGCCCCTAAGGTCCCCAGTCATTTGTGTCTTTTTTGTCCCAGACCATTTTTGGACATAGATGGAAATATGACTAATTTTTGAAAATAGCTTCTCAAATGTGTTATGTTCATGATGAACTCTTAACTCTTGCTCACCCATTCCCTTTGAATTACTTTTTACCTCTTCCATATGGGTGACACATGTTTTTATACGTTTCCCACAGCTACTTAATGTCATGCATTGTCATGATTATTTGTAGCCATGTCATCTTTTGCTAAGTAAACAGGGAACTCTTTGGGAGCAAGGGTTGTATCTTGGCCATGCTGATATCCTTCACTCTCCTGACTTCACTAACCTGACTCAAAATAAATAAACTAAATTTTTAAAACTTCCATAGCTTCCATATGCACCAGCCTCCTCTTCTTTCCTAGGACTCCTACCAATGGCAAAGCATCTGGGACTATTTAAGGGTTAAATAGAAGCCTAATGATTCATCTGGTCCCACCCTAGCTGCTCCTTCCAGCTTCTGTTGACTTCTCCCTGTTACCAGGCATAAAACAAACACAGTTGTTTCCCTTGTACCTATATTCTCAGTCTCCTGGGTTGTTCTCTCTTGCTAGGTTCCTGTCTTTCTGATCCACCTTTCTTTGAATGTGTTTATTTGCATTTCTCTCAACACATGTCTCAAAATGACATTGTTAGTTTAATTTCTATTTTATGGTTAGCATTGTTTGACGTGTAGATGCTACAGCTCTTCTGTCTCCTGTCTCAACAAGCACTCACTCACTTTCGTCTTTATGAATTCATCAAATAACTGATTAGTGGCCAAGACACCACGGGACACAAACTTGAAAGTGAGACTTTTCTTCACTGCAAGGTGATTACAATCCAGCAGGGCCGATGATAAAAGCAAAGAAATCATTTTAATACCAAGTAGATGGCAATAAAAGCACCAAAAGAGAAAACATAATCATCAGATATTACATATGCTTGGAGGATTCCAAGGGTTCACTCTCCACAGGTTGGAGAGAGGACAGGACCAGGAAAGAGAGGTGGCATTGAGATGAGTCTGAGAGAAGAAAAAGTTGGATTTTTTTTTCACTTGCAGAGAGAGTCAATCAAAAGGCAAAGGGGGGGGGGGGGGGGAAACAGCAAAGCAGCAAAGCTGAAAGGCCCAGGAGCATGAAGAGTTAGTCCTTCATTGGGGCTATAGCACTGTGTGCTCAGATGGGGAGAACTGAGAAACTACTATGGCTCAACAAGTCTGTTGAGATCCATGTGGGGGTGGAATGGAGCAGGAGAAGGGAGCAGGAGGACAAGTTGAGAGGCATCTGGAAGCCTTCTGGGTGAGAAGTGAGAGGGTGGTGACGGTGAACTGGAGGGAAGGAATGGGTGTGAGAAATGTTTCGACAGCAATGCCTGAAGTCCTCCAAATCTCCTTGACTAATTCTCCTAAATAAACCATACACTATTCTTTTTTTCTTTTTGATTTTTGGGTCACACCCAGCGATGCACAGGGGTTACTCTTGGCTCTGCACTAAGGAGTTACTCCTGGCGAGACTCAGGGGACCATACGGGATGCTGGGAATCGAACCCAGGTTGGCTGCTTGCAAGGCAAATGCCCTACCCGCTGTGCTATCTCTCCAACCCCTTTACACTATTTTTTTATTGCAAGCATCCTACTACCTTTCCCAGCCCCCATCTTTAGAAATGTATCGTTTTATCTTCCAATTTCATGACTTTCTGCCAAATTCCTTGTCTTTAGCCCATCAGAATAGGTCAACTCACTGTTACACTTGGCTGAAGCAATAGGACAAGGGGTAGGGCATTTGCCTTGCATGCAGCCAACCTGGGTGTGATTCCTCTGCCCCTCTTGGAGAGCCCAGCAAGCTACCGAGAGTATCCCGTCTGCAGAGCAGAGCCTGGCAAGCAAGCCATGACATATTCGATATGCCAAAAACAGTAACAACAAGTCTCACAATTTGTTGTGAGAGGTTACTGGTGCCCACTCAAGCAAATTGATGAACAACGGGAGGACAGTGCTACAGTGCTACAGTACACTTGGCATAGGTAGCTTCTGTGCACTACCGACAGAGCCCAGTTCTTTCTGTGCACTCAGAGAACAGTAACTCTAAGTCTCTCTTACCTTCACATGCAGGTTTGGTGGAAAGAAGAAGCTTGATTAAGCACTAGTACATGATGGTAGTGTGGGAAAGGCAAAATCCCCATCAGACTTCACCTGGCACATTCACCCTGGACTCAGTCTCACTACATCCCACTGTTACTTGGAAGTCAAGCATGACTGCATGACTGGGATAAGGGAAGAGTATCAGGAAGAACCAAAAGGATCTCTGTTTGGTCCAGGAAACCAGCCCAGTAGTCTACTCACCATCAGTCCTGGAAATTGCTGTCAGAAAACACGAAGTGGGAATAGAAAGGCACTGCATTCCCTCTTCCTGAGCAGTGTGATCCTGGACCTAGATCCTTCTCAGATCCTCAGTTATCTGGTCTATAAAATTGGAGGTAAAACAGAATCACTGCTTCACCTTTTCACCTTTCACCTTTCTTCTCACAAAGCAATTTCAAAGATAGAATAAAGTGTATATAGAACCACTTTGAACACGTATGGCACTGTTTCATAAATTTATTCTCATTCAACTCAGGTCTCATTGAGAGAACAGATGTGGAGAAAAGACAGAAAAATATAGATGCCTAAAGAGCAGAGGCTCTGGACACCCCTGTTTTTCACATTACCCCTAAGGAGATTGATAGTACAAAACATCTAGTTTTGGGGAAAAAAAAAACTAGGGAACTGAAGTCCAAAGAGAGGAAATGAATGGTTCATAGTCATGAGATGAGTCACAGGATAAACCCAAGTCCCGAAGACCCCAGGCCAATTCTCTCTGAGCCCACATTAGAAAGAGAATGGCAACCACTGGCCCCAAGACCAGACTTGCCTAACTCTCGAATTATTTCTGAGAGTTGCATAATTGGACTAAGAGCTTAGTGTGAGCTGGATCAAGCCCATGTTTTCTTTTAAACATTGTGTTTAAAATCCTGAATTTCCTAAGATTCAGGATGTTCATGTCCTGAAAAGAAAAAATCTGTTCCAAATTTGGAATTGCCTATTGCTCCTCTCTTCCCCTTCTCTCTCTCTCTCTCTCTCTCTCTCTCTCTCTCTCTCTCTCTCTCTCTCTCTCTGCCAATTGGCTGCAGAATCAGAGAAGAAAGGATGGTTCTTCTTAGTAGCCAGTACCTGACAAAAATCAAGAGCTTAAGAGTATAATCAAAAACTTTTTACATGTACCTCACCTTATTTCAGCTTCACAACAATCCTTGGTGGTAAAATTACAATATGACTAGCCCCAATTTTAGGTTAAACATTTTAGAGACTCAGACAAATCAAGTATCTTGAGTTTCAAGTTTTTGACAAGATTTTGACTTTTGGTCAAAAATCCCTGGGAGATTTTTCTAAATCCCTGGGAGAATTTTCATTAGGGAGCTTCGGTTTCTGTTCCAAATCTTTTTCACATGGGCTCTTGCAAAGCCACAGAACCTTCCATAACATCCTTTCATCCATGAGAATCTATGAAATAAAGACTTGTTCATCCACTGGCTCATACATTGCTGTCTTCCACTTGATTCATCTCTACACAAATGTTCTCTGAGGACAGCACGAGACCGGAATCTGGAAGACAGAAGTAAACACACACCACTTTTGAGAGTTTTAAAGTTTGGTGAGGAGAGAGGCATATTATTGGATAGATAGCTCCACTAGAATGGGCAGTTGTGCCACCAGAAAGAAGTGTTTCTAAGGGCAGAGAGGTAGGAAAGTAAGGAAGGAAATGCCTCAGTATAACTGAAGGGCCAGTGTGTTCTGTCCAAGACAAATGAAGGTGAATGGTGTGAGCTGAGGGTAACAAGCAGATTACAACTAAATTTGGGCTTCTGAGATTATCTCCCGGCAAATGGGTCTCCACACATAGATCAGCCCACATGTAGACAGTGTTCTATATAGCTTCTTAGAGCTTCAGTTTCCCCTCTGTGAAATGGAAGCCATGAATGTTATCTCAAAAGCACCTGAGTGGGGAGGGACCCTGTAGGGAGTGATAGCAGAATGCAAGGAGCCCCTCCAGGCTAGTATGGGAAGAGAACACAAATTATAGGTGTTTATAATTGCAGCAAATAGAGACTGAAAAGACATTGCTGCAGGCCAGGCCACAAAGCACTCCCTCTGGAAATCCTGAAAACCTGCTGCTGTAGGGCTATGCCCAGATCCCAGCAGGAAACAGATTTATCTCTTCTCAGCCCAGGCCAGCCTGTTCCTCAGACAATAAACACTAAGCTCCCTGCATAATTCCACCTACAGGAAGGAAGCACCATACCCCCTGTTCGCCTGTTTCAAAGAACCAAGTGGAATCCTAAACTCCCAGGTCATGACAAGCTCTTTTCTTGTCATCAGTGATTCATCCAGCAGCTGTCTCAAGGTTAAACCTTCAAACTGGAAAGGACATGACTTGGAGAACAATCTAATGTCCCACTAGTCTCCTAACCTAACCCTCCATTGTTTGAGTCACCCACACCAGACATGTACTAGGCATTCAGAGAGCAAATGGGAAAGTCAGAGTCAGCCAGGAAGGGGTTCCAGGCAAAGACTGGAAGAAGTATCTTAACATCAGTAAAACTTCCCTTCTAGTTACAGAAGAAGTATTAGTTACTGAGAGAAGTATCTTAACATCAGTAAAACTTACCTTCTAGTTATAGAAGGAAAAGGCCACATTGTTTTTAAATATTTTGGTTTTTAAAGAATGCAGTGAAATATCCTATATAGATTTTTTTTAATTTGTATTAGTGAAATGAAACCCAAGCACAAAAATTTGTAAGTCTACAACTGTACCTCATGGTGTTTTAGTAGACGTTATCTTTTACGAGACCCTGTAGAAACAACTAGAGAATCCCTTATAACCTCCCAGTCCCCATTTCATTCAGAAGAATTTTTAAACAGTCCTGTTCAAACTTTCATATGCATAGTAATCCATAGTGGACCTGGTTAAAATGCAGGCTTTAATTTTCAGATTTGGGATGGGATTGAAATTCTGCATTCCTAACAAGTTCTCTAGTGAGATCAATGCTCTGGTTCCTGGACCAGACTTTAATTAGCAAGGGTTTGGAGCTCTAGGAACTTTATGCTAAAAGCCACTTATTTTTTTAAGGATACACAAGGAATCTCCTAATTTCCCCTTCCTGGAGCTATTTAACTGGCTTAGAGTCTCCTTCTCAAGATTGAAGTCAGCTTTGACAATCAACTCCAAAGCAAGATCCTAGGATCACCTCCTTCTTGCCTCCGCCAGGCTCTGTGTGTCCATCATCTCCACAAGGCAGCCTGGGAAAATTCCTCAGCAGCTTGGCCATGGGAAAGAGCTTAAAGGCATAGTCTTGACTCTAATAGAAAAGTACAAAAGGTTCAGGTCAGTTTTCTTCTGCCCACCAGTCACCCCAACACATAGGGAGGGTGACAGATAGATACACTGAGTGAGATCAAGCAAATATTCTCATTGTCTATTGAAAAAGAATCTTCTTGTGATTGTACCTTCTTCCTACCCTCTCCTAAGTCCCGCTGATAAATGATGCCAGTCCTTTTGTACCCACAGTCCCTGTTTCTTAGGTCCAACTCTTGCAGGACTGAGATGCTCCTGCTGAGGTCAACCATATTTTTAGCTGTGTTCATGTTGGGCCAAGCTTGGCCAACCCTCCTTGGACATTAATCTTGGATTCCACAAATGCCAGGTCTTCTAATCCAGGAGGCACAGAGGCGACAGGGAAATCTGAGTGCACTGGAAAATGTAGCACGTGGCCTTTTGAGGATTTTGTCCTCATGCTGTGCATGATAAAAACAACAACAGTATCACCGAATGCTCAGGGAATGCCACAGCATTTTCAGACTACTTCCATCATCAACATTGCTTCATTTGATCTTTCCAAGAGTCTCTTGGAGAAGATAAGACAAAAAGCATTCCCATTTCTATTTCATAGTAGGACCAGGTGACTAGACAAGATGGTAGAGTAAATAACTGAGCGAGCTGGAGTCTTTAGTTTCTAAGCCTTTTACCACACATACCCCCTGTAATCATAGCCTTTTGCTTCTTTCTCTAGGTTGGTTTTGTTCTTTGCCTAAACATTGCAAAGGCCAAGATTGACAGATCTTTATGTTAAAAGTCAGGAGTCCAAAAAACACTTTTTCAAAATCAAGACTAAAGTGAATGAAGGATGGGATAATTTTGTCATTATGGTCTGGACAGAAACAAGGGAAACACTCCAGAAAGAGTCCAAAGAAATTGATTAAAGTACAATTTTAAAAGGTATAACAAGTGGGGGGGGGGAGGTGAGGGGGGATAAGAGGCTATTTAGTAGTTCTCTGCTTAAAAGGGTTAAGGAAGATGCTGATAAATGATACATTTCTAGAGAAATCTGGAAACTGTCTTGTAAACTGGAGGAGAGGGCTGCTCATAGAGATACAAGCTTGACAGAAGCTGGCAACCATTACCTAGTTTCTCACCCAGGGTGTTAGAGAAAGTGTATGCATTTTCCACCCTCTTGTCCCATGTTCAGTGTTGTGCTGAATTCATCCAGAAGCCAGAGAGCAAGAGAATTTATAGATCTCCACAAAAGTCTTTCCAAGGCTGAAGGGAATAAAAGAACATATTTGAGAGGTAGTGAACAACCAGAGCATAGTTACTGACCAATAGATTAGAAATCAGGAGCAGAATTTAAGAAGATGAAGAGTGGCATTACCTCATATTTTTGCTCAGATTTCCCCCTCAGATTCTATCCCCTCAGATTCTGTTATCACCAAAGTAATTCACTGTGGCACTGTAGCACTGTCCTCCCGTTGCTCATCAATTTGCTCAAGCGGACACCAGTAATGTCTTACAACAAATTGTGAGACTTGTTGTTACTGTTTTTGGCATATCAAATACGTCACGGCTAGCTTGCCAGGCTTTGCCATGCGGGCAGTGCAAATATGTCACTTCTGGAAGGACCAGAGGTATGTCTCAAAGATGGTGGTTAGAATATATTCAGAAAGTCCAACCCTCTATAAAGATCAGCTATAGCACATGTCTCAGCACGGAAGTATGTGAACTCCCTGGAAATAATTTTCTTCTCAGCTGCTTAGACCTTGATATATTTTTTTTTAATATTCAGAGTCTCATTCTCCTTTCATGGGTCAGAGCAGTAATTACTATGCCTCGATCCTGGAACTGCTATCGAACTTACATGGGGTAATACATGCTAAGTTCTGAGAATAGTTTCCAGCAGGGCAAGTAGGCATTAGTCACCATTATTGGGCAATAGTCACCATGACTGGCTTAGATCAGTTAACAGGTAAATTGAGACCAAGAGTTTACTTTATGCCTCTCACATAACTTTGGAGTTAGGAGAAAATCCAGGATCAGAACCTAGAGGTTCCAACATCAAGCCAATGTTCTTTCCACAATGCTACCTTCCCCCTAGGGAATCTGCAACGTGAATTTAGACATATCCCATTTGAATGTTTAAACAAACTAGGAAATTGGAGATTGTATTACCATACAGAGCCTTTCTCATTTGGGCCACTAGAAAGGTTATATTTCTTCCACTCAAGTAACCCCATTGCCAACAACCAATCGTCAACCACCCCCACCCCCTTACTACAGAAACTGAAGCCTCTGGCCTAACTCCCTGGCTAAGTATTTCCTCTCAATTTTATCTCTCTGAGTACCCCTGCAGTCAAAAATCTTTACAATTGTACCCCCAACTCACTTTTTTCTTTAAAAGTTATTTTCACAATATTATTGGCTCAAAGTTTGAAAATAGGTACAGAATCTGTGAGTTTCTTCTGGGAACCTGTGATCATGGGATAGTGGCAAGACAAAGCTGGAACTCATCGAAATGGACAGATATAGGAATTTGCATCACCTTCGAGTACATTTAAGAGTCCACTGGTAACCCAGAGCATAGGCCTTAACTATTCACTGATTCCACTGAACCACAAAGGGTCAGAGCTCAGTGCAACCTTAGAAAGGACTGTCTCTCATCTTTTTTGTTGGAGTTCTTGAGGCTTACAGGAGGAATTAGATTTAAAAAGAGCAGGAGGGTACAGGGTTTCAACTCTTTAGCCCAACCACCTAGATTTAATTCAGATTCTAACAATTCCTGTGAGGAAATGGCCAAACCACATCATGTCTCTGTCTCAGTTTTCTCACTAGCAAAATGGGGGTGAAGGTATGTACTTTATGGAATGGCTATGAAAATGGAACAAATTACTTACAAAGTGCTTACAACTGTGCCTGACCCTTAACAAGCACTTTATTGAAAATAAATAGACTAAGACGACAGGAGACAGGGAGTATCAATTAGTTACCCACTCTGGGCACTCATCACTTGGATTAAATTGTCTCTTGGGGCCCTTTCCTTTCAGTATCATGAGATGGCATTCCTTGCTGAGAAAGTTAGGTCTAAACACACACACACACACACACACACACACACACACACACATACACACACACACTGGGCAGCTCTCTAAAATGTCAAAGCTGCTCTTCAAAACTACCTGAAAGGAAGAGCATGAGGACAGTGCTTAAAAACCTATGTAGCTTTCATTTTTGCCTTATCCAGATCACTATGGATGCTGCAGGAGACCTCGGTGGCAGGAGTCTACCCACTAGAGGCTTTCATGAGCTTCGTGAAAGAAATCACTTAGTTGCCTCTCTCCCTCCCTCCCTTTTATTTTATTTTTGGTCTGGGGGACACACCCAGTAGTGCTTATTCCAGGCTCTGCTCTCAGGGATCCCTCCTGGACAGTCAGCTGCATGCAAAGCAAACACCCTACCCACTGTACTATTGCTCCAGCACCTTCCCTCTCTGTTTGCCCTACCTTCTCTTGGAGCTCTAGAAGGTAACTAAAGACCCAGAGGATATTTTCTTCGGGCCCCTCTAAGTGTTCTTCAGATATTGACTCCACTAAAAGTGCTCTGTGATTTTTATTTTTTGGTTCATATTCTTTGGTGTCTTGGGAGTGTCAAAGGAAATGTCTAAGTGTATAAGTTCCAAGATTCTAATTCTTTGAATGCTCAGCTTGCTAACGATGAACAACATTCCAGCCGCTTCATAGGTGCCTGATGGAGGACTGAGGAGCTGGTGAGCTCGACCAACACCTATGCAAGCTCCCCAGAGTGCAGGCTATCTTCAGACAGTTCATTCTCTGTTCTCCATGCCTGTGTCACAGAAAGTAGTGGATGATGGACAGTTATCACAGAAAGTAGTGGATGATGGATAGTTGTCCAGATTCACGATTTTTTTTATTTTACCTTATCCCCGTGCTCCTCTCTCCCCACCAGTCT
Organism: Sorex fumeus; assembly: GCF_029834395.1. Lineage (NCBI taxonomy): Eukaryota > Metazoa > Chordata > Mammalia > Eulipotyphla > Soricidae > Sorex > Sorex fumeus. The sequence goes on from NW_026606101.1 coordinate 54,069,781, forward strand.
CTCATCTCTTCTACATCTCTGAAATATGAGACTTTATACTCCAATCTCTCAGCCCATCTTTCTCATTTTAGGTCTCCCTGCAATCCATATATGGTGGGTGCTAAGTGATCACCACAAGAGCCTCTTTCTGTTTAAGAGATTGTAGTAAAGGCAAGGGGCAACTAGTCCAGCCTTTCTGGAAAACAATATGGACAGTCCTTCAAAAACTATAAATTGAGCTTCCATATGACCCCACAATACCACTTCTCAGAATATATCCCAAGGATGCAAAAAAGCACAATAGAAATGACATCTATACTTATATATTCATTGCAGCACTGTTCACAATAGCCTAAATCTGGAAACAACACAAGTACCCTAGAACAGATGACTGGTTAAAGAAACTTTGGTATATCTACACAATGGAATACTATGCAGCTGTCAGAAGAGATGAAGTCATGAACTTGCCTTATAACTGGATAGACATGGAGAGTATCATGCTAAGTGAAATGAGTCAGAAAGAGAGGGACAGACATAGAAGGACTGCACTCAATTGTGAAGTATAAAACAACATAACATGAGGCTGACACCTAAGGATAGTAGATACATGGTACAGGTAGATTGCTCCATAGCTGGAAACCTGCCTCATGAGAAAAGGGGAGAAGACAGCTGGAATAGAGAAGGGATCATTAAGAAAGTGATGGCTGGAGGAATCGGTCGGGAAGGGAGATGTGTGCAGAAAGTAGATAAAGGCCCAAACATGATAACCTCTCAGTGTCTGTGTTGCAAACCATAGTGCCCAAAGGTAGAGAGACAGTATGGGGAATCATGTCTGCCATGGAGGCAGCGGGAGGGTGGGAAAGGGGGGATATATCAGGGATATTGGTGGTGGGGAATGTGCACTGGTGGAGGGATGGCTGTTTGATCATTGTGTGATTGTAACCCAAACAGAAGCTTGTAACTATCTCACTGTGATTCATTACAATTAAAAAAATTAAATTAAAAAAATATAAAGGCAGGGGCCAGGGAGGATGCCTAGATCACCTTTGATCCCAGTGTTTAGAGAGGAATTCTGACCTTAGAATTTGGTAAGTTTTCAGAAATGTTTCTTTAATTTAATGTTCCCTCTGAATACTGCAGGGAGAGACCCGAGAAACTATATGGTGATTATGAGTCAGAGTAACAGATTACATTTCAAAAGCAAGACAGGACCACTCACTGTAGTTCTTTGCCCACAAGGACTCACGGCACAATTTGGGAAGTCCGTGGGAACAGTCAGCTTTGTGAACTTTATCCTAATGCCCCAACACCCTACTTCCTAATACCCAGACCAGTGCAGTTCTCAGTAACCACAAAGAAAGCGGCATGAGGGGGGAGTTGGGGGGGAGGTAGGGGGAAGACTATGAGTGATTGAGAGAGGGAAAATATTGCATGAATCACTGAGAGTTTTCTTGGGAAATTGGAGGTCCTATTTTCTGAGACTTGGAGAAGAAAAATGAGAATGTGAGAGAAATGATCTTGATTTACACCCTTGAAGTTCCAAAGAGTTGCCCCAGCACATGGAATTAACCAAGATTAATTAACGCTCCTGCTAGTTTCATGTCCCTACAGTTTATGTGAGTGAACTCAGCCCCCTTTGGAGGGATCCTAGTTTTCTGATCCATTGGCCTTGGTTGGCAGGCACACAGTGGCCTCTGCCCCAAGATGACCTCATTTGAAATTCCCTATGTTGCTGCTGTGGCCAGAGCTGAAGTTTGGTCATAGGACTCAATTGCTCTAGGCTGTAGGTCAGTTCAACTCACAGCAGCTATCCCCACTAAATTCCGGTCTGAAGAGAAAGATGGGTCTGTCCCATAGCTCTCAGAAGTCTAGATCTGAAGAGAGCCCTAGGGATTGTGCAGTCTAGTCGAACACTGTCCTGAGAAGAAGGGTCACACCACTGAGCAGAGAAGGAGCCAGGTCTGAACACAGACTCTGACTTTCAATCTAATGTACTGTCCACTCCACTAAGATTGACTCAGTGGCTATTTGATCCAAGGACATAACCCATGCAGAAAAAAAAGGAGTTGTGAAATGCGTCCACTAGATGCCCAGGGCTGGCTGAAAGCCCAGATGGTTCTCTCAGAACCCTTTTAACCTAGTCTCAATTCAATCATTTTAATCCCAGTTGTTCACTTTAACCCTTCTCCACAAAGCCAAGGTCTGCCTTACAATGGGCAGCCCCTTTGAACAAATAAGTTGACTTCTGCTCACACCTTCCTGGGTGCCTCCACAGACCAGACCTTTCCATTAAGCAATCATCTTGTGCAAACTGGCTCTTCCTTGCCCTTCACAATTACTCTGCAACTCTGCAAAAATAGTAACCCAACTGTTTATTTTCATTTCAAGCTCAAGATTGAAAAGCTACCTTTGTATTTTTCTATCTTTAAGGAAGCGACTAGGAACCTGAGGAATTTCTGCTAGCTTAACATGTCTCACCTCTATTTTTTCTAACACTAGTCTGAGCCAGGTGACACAAGGGATTCCATGCCATGGAATAAAGATAATCCTTCCCTTCAGAAGGAAAAACTTCCATCACTTAAATGGAGACTTAACACTCATTCAACCATTCCTACAGCAATACACACCCAGAACTACCAACATACTCATGGGTTCTGCTGCATTCTCTAGTATGGGCTCAAGTTTCTCATCTTGTTCTGAAGTGTTATAGTTGACAAAGTTTTTGGTGTGTGTGTGTGTGTGTGTGTGTGTGTGTGTGTGTGTGTGCGTTTTTTAATTTCACAGCATTTGATGTCCAAGACCTCCCTGAAGGGTAGGCAAACAGGTTTTACATTAGAGAGAAGATAAACATACATACTTAGGCTTATATCTTGGACTGATAGGATCAAGTCTACACAGTTAGAAAGCAGTAGAGTCAGCCTCTTCACTTTGGGCCTGTGCTTCTGGTGATCTCTCTTCTCCCAGCTACTCTTCCTATTCTCCATCTTGCACACCCAGCTCAATCGAGCTTTCTAGAACACCACCCTTCTCACTATTCTCCTATTCCCAAGGCCTCAAAGACTTCTAAATGCCTGCAGGATAAAATTCCAATGACTGAACTAATCTTTCAAGTGTAACTTCAGAGTGTAACTTCAGAGTAACTCCGAACATCTCCAATATTACCTTCTTCACTTCAACCTGGTAGTTCAATCTGGATTACTAACAATGTACCCATATCGACTTTAAAATATTGAAACCTTGATCTTATTGATTTCCAGGCCACCATTCCCCATGCTTCAACATAGATCTATCCTTCTAAAGACAAAATTTCAGTAAGATCTCTAGACTGGTAGAATTCTTATCCAAATACGCTCAGCCAGCAATGAACTTTCCATTGTGAAATTGCACAACCTGTATTATCCCCACCTGTATCAGGCAGGGATGGAAGCTTGCCATCTCCCACCTCAACCCGTGACTGACCTTTGTGTTTCAGAAAGGAGTCACTCAGTCACATGTATTGGTTGCTGTTTATCTATGAAATATCAGGTTCAAGAAAAATCTGGAGTAGGTTTTACATTCTATGTCAGAAAGCAAGCTACCAAAAGTATCCTGCCTGCACGACAGAGCCTCTCAAGCTACCTGTGGCGTATTCGATGTGCCAAAAACAGTAAAAATAACAAGTCTCATTTCCCTGACCCTGAAAGAGCCTCCAATACAGCAGAGTTGGGAAAGACGAGTAAGGAGAGGCTGCTAAAATCTCAGGGCTGGGACTTATGGAGACACTACTGGTGCCCACTCAAGTAAATTGATGAACAATGGGATGACAGTGACAGTGATACAGTGATGTCAGAAAAAATAAGAAACACAAATCAATACATTGTACTAAATTAAAAATAATTTTGGGATGCTGGGACCCATGGGGATGGATGACAGGCACTGGTGGAGGGATGGGGACTTGATCATTGTATAACTGAAACCCAAGCACAAAAATTTGTAAGCCTATAACTGTACCTCATGGTTTTTCACTAATAAAAAAAGGAAAAAAAAATAAGATTTGTACTAAATGTAACATCCTTTATCACAAAGGGAGGAGGAAGAATGTGAAAGAGAAGGAAAGGGGGGTGGTTGATGTTTGGAGCAAAGGGGCCTTTTCCCCATCTCTGGCTCCTCAGACTCCCGTCATGCACATGTAGTACTGAGCAAAGTTCCAGCACACTGGGTTTCTAATGATGTCTATGTACCATTTCACCCTGGAGCTTAGTTTTCCCAAATGAAGAAAAAAGTGAATGCTACCCCTATATGACTCGTCTCAGTGGGTGATATATATGATTGTATTTTATAAATTGAAATGCTACACTTAGATGGAGGATGGTTAATTTCCAAGGCTCAGGCCACCCCCTTCTTGCTACCCTTGCCATTGTCTTCCTCTGGTAAGATTCCTGAGATCTGCATCTGTCGAGATTAATATATGTAGAGTGGTATCTCCATTTATATCTTTAGAAGAGCAAATGCTCTGTTTTGTACCTATGTTGTTGACGGATGGCATTCTAATGCTGGAAATGTCCCATGATGCTGGAGTTATTATTAGGATAGCTAATTGGCAGAGGCAGGCTATAAACAACCAGTATGGCCATCATGAACCTTTTGGTTTTCCATCTCAAGAGCCAATTTCAAAATAAGACTTTTTCTTTAAAAATATTACATCCCTGCACTTTTTCGCAATGTGTCAAAGGAAAGGGAACTGCACATTGCAAGATGGGGGAATTTGTCTTCTCTGAGTTTGCTTAGCCCCAGCCGAGAACATTTGTTCCAAACTGCTACTTGAGCCTTGAAGTTCAGCCAAGGGTGGACTTCCTAGTGTCTCTGCCACTGGCTTTCCTAAGTCTCAATGCTCTTCCCTCAGACAAATGCTGTGAAGTCAAACAGGGCAAAGTCTCAGAGAACTGGAGGTTTAGAAGGGAGGAGTTAGGGGCTAATGGACACCAGAGTTCTTTCTCCCCAAACCATGCCAACTCTGAACTATCCATAGGAGTCAAGGTCTCTCATACTGTCATCTGCAGTGCATTTGTTTTTTTTTTTTTTTTTGGTCACACCTGGCAATGCACAGGGGTTACTCCTGGCTCATGCACTCAGGAATTACTCCTGGCGGTGCTCAGGGGACCAAATGGGATGCTGGGAATCGAACCCAGGTCAGCCGCGTGCAAGGCAAATGCCCTACCCACTGTGCTATCGCTCCAGCCCCATGCATTTGGATTCTAGGTACCCATGGCTTGGAAGGCTACAGTGAATCATTCAGCTCCCCCCCCCCCCCACACACACACACTCTTCTCAGTGCACGTTTGCGTGCATCCTTGCTTCATTTACCATCGTTACCTCCTCTAAAACACCCAAGATATTTAAAAAACCTTTGTTTTGATCTTTGCATATCAGTTACACTATTTCTGAGCACGTTTATTTTTATTGTTTTTTTTTCCGGTTGTGAGTCTGTTGCTTTGAGTCCTCTGCTTGCACGTTTCCTCTTTCTCTCACTTTTCTGTGCACTGTTGTGGTCTACAGGCTTGGGATTCCTGTTATACTGGATGGTTGCTAAGGGTCTATGATGTTGGAAGGATACAGGGGAGGTAGGTTCTCCCAACCCCTGCTGCTCTATGTTTCTTGACAACTTGAAAAGCAAGATGAAGTTATGTGTCACAGCCATACCTCCCAAGGAAGTTCTGATGCTAGTCAGAAGAAGAATCCTAAATTGTGCATGTGGGAAATTAGAGTTTTAGTTCCAATTTTGACACCGACCTTGAGAATATTCTCTCCCCTATTTGGGTTGGACCTAAATTTTCTAAAACTCCTTCTGTCTCTCTGTTTCAGGATTCTAAACCAACATATGGATGCCCTAACTAGAAAAGTAACTTCTTTATTGAGGATCTGCTTTGGGCCAGATTCTGGAATAGACATTTTGGAGATACAAGAATGCTTTGTATACCCCATACTTAGGAAATAATCTATGATATTCATGACATAAAACATTCATTCATTCATGATAGATTGTAATGAAATGTATAATGGGACTTGTGAAAAGTTCATACTAGACCCAGCTAGTGAGTCATGATAAATAAATAAATATATGTATGCATTCCAACATTTTTCATATTATAGAATACTGACTAAATCTGCTAGCAACCAACCTACAGGCATATTGAGGTATATTACAGGTATATTGAGCATTTTGGAGGCACTCAAAGAGCTAACAGATGATATTTGGAGCTACTCAGGCCAATGTTTTGAGAAGCTTTGATTTAAATTATTAAGACGGTTCCATGGTGCTCTGGTCTGGGGGTTTTGGGAGGAGGCACAAAATTCTAGAGAAAGAGAGAAGTTAAGAAATCAGAGCCTGAAACCAGACCACTGGATTCAGGAAGATAATCTACCTTTTGCCAAATGTATGTCCTTAGGAAACACCGAAACTAAAAATCTGCCCTGGAAATGAATGCAATAATATTCTCAACCTCCTTAGGACTAAATTTAAGAAAATGTTCCTGAGAACATTCTAGGTACTCAATAAATGTTAGCTATTATTATTGTGACTAGAGTGAGACAGGAAATTAAAGGTCATCTTGTCCAATCCTCTTATTTGAAAAAAGAATAATCTTTGACTTGCTAAAAGTCACACAATTAATTAACAGCTCGGTTGGAACTAGAACTTGTCTTTTTATTTGTCCCACACTTTTACATAATAAAGGGTTGAATGAAATTTCACTCTATTGTTTTAAAAGTAGTCCAAGTTCATACTTATTTAGCATAAGTTCTCCTTTCTTGATGATGTTTTGATGATATGATTGTTCTGATTGTTTTGAATAGGCTTCCTTGGGTCTGGACAATCAAAGAGATGACATCTAAAAGTTTGTCTTGGATCCAAGGAGGCAGCAGAGGACTGGTTTCAGAAGGTATGGGAATGCCAACAGCTACATACCCATCATTCTAGATGCCAAAGGAACCAAGTCATCAATCCAGTAATCCGTCTTATACTTTGAATCCTTGTTTCACTCAAAGCACTTGTTCTGTTGAATACCCAAATGAAGACTAGAACCTGGATCACTAAGTTGCTACTTACTAGTGGTCTACCCACACTGGTCACAAAGAGGGAGGATACAAGATTCATTGCTTTCATGCACCGACCATATCAGTCAAGTCTATAAACATGCTGAATTATCCTGCAAGGGTAGTTACTCTTTTAAATAAATTTCCTTCCCCTTTCTACCCTCTTCGTCCACAAAGAACTGATGCAGTTTACAGAAAAATGCAATAAAAATAATAAAGTGCATAAAAATAAAGTATTAGAAATACAATAAAATCTGAATTTGGAATAGTCTGAGGAAAGGGTCATAGGATCATTAGGTGCATGCTGTTTAATGTGATAGCCACAAGCATAGTCCAATTTTAATTATTTTTGTATTTTTTAATCTAAAATTAAATACAAGAAAACATTTAGTCCCTTGGGGTCACAGTAACATTTTAAGTGTTTAGTAGTCTCCTGTGGCTAGTGACTTCTTATTGGACATGGTACCAAGAGAATATTTCTATGACTTTGGAAAGTACACTTCCAGGCAGGGAATCAGATCCTGAAGTACTGCATTTTGTCAATAGAGCAGCCAAAAATGTTTGGCTCTGAGATCTGTGTTAGTAAAGCCAAAGGACAGAAAGAAATAATAAACTGAAGTCAGCTGTATCATCATAAGTTCCTTAAGGAAAGTATAGCTTTCCTATCACTTAAGACAAAAAGAATCCCTCATATGCAGCTTTATAGAAAAGGTCACAGAGTGACATGACATGCAAATAATGTCCTCAGAAACCACAAGAGAAAGTGAGTCAAAAATGTCAAGGCCCATTTTTATAATGACTTACTCTAAGACAAAACGACAACAACAACAACAGAAAAAAAAAACAGGGAATAATGCAAAAAGTGCAGCTAAGTGAGAATATTCCTTTGTGCAGTGGGTTGGACTACTTGATTCTCCAGAGACATAACTTAGCGGTGTTGGTTAGGTGAAAGAAGGAAAAAGAAATAGGAATAGGGGAATGACATTGGTGCTAGGGATCAAATGTCAAGGATAGTCAACCACTAGCACAGCAGGTAGGGCATTTGCCTTGCATACAGCCAACATGGCCTACCCGAGTTTGATTCTCTCGCCTCTCTCGGAGAGCCGGGCAAGCTACCGAGAGTATCTCGCTGGCACAGCAAAGCCTGGCAAGCTACCCGTGTCGTGTTCAATATGCCAAACACAGTAACAACAAGTCTCACGATGGAAACGTCACTGGGCCTGCTCGAGCAAATTGATGAACAACAGGAGGACAGTGACAGTGACAAGGATTTGGAAGAAAATCAGAAGAAAAGAAATGCAAAAATCATCAGGATGGAAAGTGTTAGCAATTTGGACAGAGAGAGAAAAAAATGTCACAATGCTCATTGTGAATAAGGCTGAGAGAAAAGAAAGATAAAGCTAGAGAGTCAGGTATGGCAGGCCGTAACAGATCTTGCAGAGTGGTAACATTATAAGTTATTTTAGGATTTTCTTTTAGGTATTGCACAGAAGGTGAATGAGAAGAACACGATTATAGCTTAGAATAAGATGGTCAATAGGAAAGATGAAGAAAAGTAACTTTAATTGACATATATGCTAGTCAACAGCTTAATTTTCAATAGATTTGGCTTGGAGTTTGAGGGAAATAAAAAAAAATAGAATGGTTCAGTTATTTGCTGTGAAAAAAATATCTTAAAGGTTTGATGCCACTGTAACAGGTAAGACTTTGGGAGGATGAATTGGGATGAGGATAAATCAATAGTTTGGTTTTGGTTATGGTTGATGTGAAGTGACTACTTAGTATGCAATTAAAGTTAAGAAGTCTGGAGTTCAGGGAAGAAGTCACGTGGAGAAGGAGATTTAAACTTATCTGCATATAGATAGTATCTTAAACCTATGAGACTCAATGAGTTCATTTAGGAAAACTTAGACAGATTTAAGTGGATGTAGAAGAGGAAGAATGAGCCAGGCAAGGATACATGAAAGAAAGGACAACCCAGGTAAGTATGGAATGCAGAAATCTAGAAAAAGATAAGGTCAGGAAGGAGGAAGGATTAATCTTGCTGAATTCTACTGAATCATCCATTAAGTTGAAAACATTTTGGCTTTGGGAATATCTGGGTCATCGGTGATCTTGATAAAAGCTGTTTAAATGGGGTGATAGGATCTGAAGAAAACTAGAGGAGAGTTAAGGAGAGAATGAGAACTGAAAAATAGGAGAGACAGATGAATATCTTGATTTTAAAGATATTTGTGAATACTACTGTGAAATTAGGTGGTAAGAAAAGGTAGGATCAAGATGGGTCATTTTATTTTCATGTTTTTAAGCTGGTGAAACGCATGTAATAGAACTAGAGAGAATTATGTTGCAGCAGAGAAGTGAAGAGAGAATCCAGAGGACAAACAGATCAACCTTAAACACCATAACACTTGATCTATAGTCATAAGCAGGAGGCAGACTATGTGGGTAAGGATTTTGTGGTGGAAAGATGGAATAATTCTCCTTTGACAGAAAGCTAGGTCTTAATTTTAAGACATGAGGAGGTAAGGTATAATCTCTACCTTACATATTGAAGGAGAGAAGTCTTGAAAAAGTTGACCTGATATGAAAGTATATGAAAAAGAGCCAGAGAGAGTTAATTTTCTAGACAAAGGATATGGCCCTCTGGCAGGATATATTTGGAATTCAAAATTTTACTTAGTGCTAAAATTTCTTGTTCTAATTTTCTTATTGGTCAATATGGCTATAATAGTATATAAATTGATATTATTGATATAAAAAGTTACTACATACCACCAGCACCAAAGTGCTGACACCTCCCTTACTCCTCACTGTCCTTATGTCACCTCTGGTCTGATTCATTCCCCACCCCTACCTTCAGTGTTTGTTAATAAGCTTTATAATTCAAGGCCAAGGGTTTGTCATTAAATTTAAAGTGAACCAATAAACATGGTCCATAATGTTCTTTACAGCTTTCTGTTGCCCAGGTGTAAGCAAAGGAGAGGATGATTACGTTTCACTAAGATGGGGCTTTTTCCCAGTGAAGGAAAAAGCATTGAGGGAATTTGATATATTGGAAAGGTGATCATTGCAGGTCAGAGAGAGTTAAAGTAGCACATCATCTCAGGATAAAACACATATCCATCTCTCTCCCTCTCTGTCTCTCTCTCTTTCCCTCTCTCTCTCTCTCTCTCTGAACCCACCAAATGTACTATGAGTTTTCCTTCCTCTTGAAAAAGGAACTCCTTACCAAATTCCCTTGATTTTGACCTCAACTTGACTCTGCCCTAGAGGATTATGCAACAAAATCAGAAACAGTCAAAATCAGAAACAGTTTTGGGCACAAACAGGGTAGAAAATTCACTTCTGAGCTCAGGAGGAAACATTTTTCCTTCTATGTGTAAAGTACACACACTGCTATAAAATTCTAACACAGCATTTAGATTTAGGAAGCTGTGTGATTTATAAGAAAACACCCTAAACTGGAGATACCTGTACTTCAGTCAGTATTATAGTTAGCCATTGCAAAGGTCTCCTCACATCCTCAGCCTTTGCTTCTACTCAGAACTCTGGCCTTTGGACTGGAGAAATAGTACAGTAGGTAGGGTGCTTCCCTTGCATATGCCCAGCCTGGGTTCCATCCCCCTCATCCCATATAGTTCCCTAAACACTGCCAGAAGAGATCCCTAAGCATAGAGCCAAGATTAAGCCCTGAGCACCTCTGAGTGTGATTCCCCCAAAACAACAGCAATAAAAATCTCTGGCTTTGTCTAAGCTTCTATATTGTAACACAGTTCTGATGTCATGCTGAATATAAAACCAAGTGCAAGGAATCACAGAGATGTGAAAAGTTAGATGATAATAACTCTGTAAGGTGGCATCAAATGCAAATTCAAGGCATGAGATATTGATTTCAAATGTGTGAAAATGCACATTGTGGAGGTTTATAAACAATTTACCTAGGACAGAGAGATAATACAGAGGACAAATGCTTTGCCCATAGTTATGCTGGTCTGATACCTAGCACTACATACGTTTTTCTGAGCACCTCCAGGAGTGCTCAGAAACAGGATTAAGCCTTGAGCTTAGTCTTGAGCTCAGAGACAGGACTAATCCCTGAGCACTGCTGGGTGTAGCTCAAACAAAACAAAACAAAACAAAACAAAACTCACCTTAAAATTGAAGACTGATAAAATGCTCAAACTGAAAGATTAGTGTGTTTCAAAACAGAAGCCATGGGAAGCAACCTTCTTTCATTTTTGTGCAACATCCTATGAACTCTGGGTTCATGCAGCCCAAAATATTGCTGAAGTTGGTGTGTTTTGAACAACACAGAACTAATCTATGAGTCATTGTATTCTGGAAGAAGAGACTTTAACCTTTTAATGCCTCAATCCTTGCCTGTAAAGGATATACTACCCCTAAGTTAGTCATTGGACAGCAACACCCAGAATATTAAATTAAAAGTTTTTAAATGAAATAAAAAGCTTTGAAAAGTCCTCTCAGTTACTTTGAGAAGAGATTGAGATAAAGGGGAAATGCCACAGTTATTAAGTGTGAGGCTGTCCTTCCCCACCTCCCCACAACAGGTTTCAGGGTTACAATGTGAGCTGTGTGACAGGCTATTTTTAATTACTCATCTCTGGAAGCATATGGCACTGCACGGTGCCAAACAGAGAAAAGTGACCTGCTTCTGTTTGTTTCCTTATGTTTTGATGTGATGGATCATTTTCTATGTCCCATTAAAAATTACTTTTCTATATTTAACTTCTAACATGAGTGCTTCAGTTTTGTGATAATATGAGCTGAAATACACTGGGGCAATATACTTGCTAAGAAATGATCAAAGACTGCAAAGACAATAGGTGTTTAGATAGCTTTTCCTTTGTACTAATTAAGAAGTTTGGAAGTAATTATTACCATTGTTCCTTTGATTTAACATTTTATTACTACCAGTTACTATTGATTGAAGCCCTTTTTGCTCCAAATGTACAGTGCACTTATTTGCTGCTTCTGCTTATTCTTTTTTTCTTTTTTTTTCTTTTTGGGTTATACTTGGCAATGCATAGGGGTTACTCCTGGCTCATGTACTCAGGAACTACTCCTGGCGGTGCTTGGGGGACCATATGGGATGCTGGGAATCGAACCCGGGTCAGCTGCATGCAAGGCAAATGCCCTACCGCTGTGCTATCACTCAAGTCCCCTGTTTGCTGCTCATTCTAACTGACCTAACTTCAACACTTCTGATTTGCTATTTGGCAAGATGACTATGGATCTAGTCAAATTCCCCAGTCAGTGGATTTGATTTCTGACACCAATTTCCTGGAAAGAATTCCAACTGATCAGCTTTAAAAGGACAGAGATGAAAATACTTATTTCCCGGGTTCATACGACCTGACATCTGTTCAAGGGAGAAAGAATCCCAGTTTAAATAAATAAAGTAAAGGAGGATGAGAAGGATCCCAGAAATGTTTATTTTTATTTGGATCCATTTTTTTCTTTGAAGTCTAAAATCCAACTTTCTTGCCTTAAATCAAGTAAAAAATAAGAACGAAAATGAGGAGACTTTTGTCTCACTTTACTTATTCAAAGAAATGGGTAAATTTATAAAAGAGGGTGATATCATAAACACAATACCTTCAATTAAGTGACTGAATCAGGAAGATGGAAGAGGAGTTTTAAGTGTCTTTTCTAAACTTGGAACTTGAACTAAAAAAAATAATGTGGGACACATTTACCCATGGGGAGTTCTTCCTCAAATGGCAGATAAGTCTCTTCAAAATGGCTACGTGTTGGGGGATGCTAGGAGGAGGAGATGGCTCAGAAGAATGTAGCACATGCTTTCCATGAAAAAGGCTCAGTTTGATCTCAAACTGTCCCCTAAGCAACTCCAGAGCACAGAGCTGAGAGTAGCCTAAGAGGGTCAGTGGCTGTGATTCCAAAACTAAACTAAACTAAAAAGCTCTTAAAACCTGCACAAAAAGGTTGGGAGCGGGAACACTTAATGAGATATTAGGGCAGAAATTCTTAAATTGGTTGCATTTCTAATCAGATGAATTTTATGGTCCTATCTAACTCTCAGTGCTAGAACAATAGCACAGCGAATAGGACCTTGCAGCCGCCAACCTGGGTTCAATTCCTCCCTCCCTCTCTGAGAGCTCAGCAAGCTAAGGAGAGTATCCCGCCGATTCCGCAGAGCCTGGCAAGCTCCCCGTGGTGTATTCGATATGCCAAAAACAGTAACAACAAGTCTCACAATGGAGACGTTACTGGTCCCTGCTTGAGCAAATCGATGAACAATGAGAGGACAGTGCTACAGTGCTATCTAACTCTCTAGAAATCTGCTAGCCTCTTCAAAACATTTATGATATACAAGTAGTGTGAGATTAGTTTGGATTTTCAAGAATCTTACAATATTCATCTAAAATTTTGTATCTTTTGCTCAATTTAATCCAAATCCCCGTTTAAATACAAAAAGAGGAAGAAGGGTCATTAGGTGACTAGTCCCTCACCTACAAATAGAATTATCTTTTATTTGTATTTCTTTCTTTCAATTCCTATTGTGGGGGCAGGGTGCACATCTGGTAGTGCTCTGGGCTTACTTCTGGCTCTGCACTCAGGGATTATTCCTGGTGGTGATCAGGCTACCATATGGGGTGTTGAGAATCAACCCAGGGTTGACCACATTCAAGACAAGCATTCTAACCACTGTCCTATAACTCCAGTCCTATTTTTTACATTTTTATTTTCAATGGATGACACAGAACCACGTCATTAATCACAACACTCTTCTCGCTGATATCTCACAAGTCAATCATTGAAATATGAATTCTCCCAAGTCATTACCTCATCATAACCTTTCATTGCTCTAAAATCTGCTCTCACTTTCCTTATTTCCAACTCTCTTCAAATTCCTAAATCCATAATTCCAGCTGGAGGGGGAGTTTTAAGTACATGTAGACCAGTCAACCAAGAAAACCCTCCAACCACTAAACACCTCAGCTCTGCCAAACTCATTAATATCACCATCTTCACTCTCTACCTCAGCATTGAGCTCAAGTTCACTCTGTCCGAAAACATTCCAAACTTCTCCAACCCATTAAGGATTCTTTCCTCCTCAAAACCCTACTCCTATTCTTCGCACTCTTATAGGCATTGTTGTCTACAGCTTAAATAGGAAACACAGCCTCGAGGTATTACCTATCTCTTTCATTTGAGTTTCTATTGGGTTTCCCAAAAAAAAATTGTAAATTACAAGAGAGTAGGTATTGTCTCATATTTCTTTGACAAGTCCTCTGGTAATAAGTACACTAGCTGGAAAAAAGTCATAACAAGAATTTTTCATGCTCATGGCTGGATTTAGAATATAAATAGAACTTGAGACAAGAAGATAACTCAGGGGTAAGGAACACATCTTTTTGGGGGGGGGGGGTCACACCTGGTGATGCACAGGGGTTACTCCTGGCTCTGCATTCAGGAATTAATTCTGGCAGTGTTTGGGGGACCATATGGGATCCTGGGAATCGAACACAGGTTGGCCGCATGCAAGGTAATTGCCCTACCCTTTGTGCTATCACTCTGGCCCCTAGAACATATGCATAAGGTCCCAAATTAATAGTCCAGCACCACATGGGTCTCTGAGCACAGCCAAGTGTAGTTTCAATGGTCCCCAGCTTGATAGGCATCACATTGCCAAACCCTAGCACTGAACTGTCTAGCTTGGTGACCTCATATCACTTAGACTGACTCCGTGGCTTCCAATAGCACTGCTTAGGAGGCCAAAAATATTAATAAATAAAAATAAACAGCACTTCTGTCATTCATTTGATGTGCTGAACATCTGTGTGAGGTCAGCAAGGTAATTAATGAATAGTATATCACTGGTGAAGAAACTGAGGCTCAGAGGTTTGCTATACTGCACATGTGGCAGGTTTTGTAGTCTAATACTATCCCAGTGATAACTAGTAAATAAGTAAACAGAGGAACAAATCTTGCAGTTCAAAAAGTTGTGGGTAGTCGAAGGGAAGTGGCCATGTATGTGGCAACTGCTCCATTTTGTTGATGTAGGTTAACCTCCAAAATAGGCCAGAGAATTCCACTCCAGGTGAACGGCCAAGGTTTAAGAGACAAATTGGTTTTTTCTTTGACATGGCCAGGTAATGCTAATGAGAAGTGATCCCAGTGTGAACCACAAATGCTTTGGGATGTATTTGTATGGATGTTTAATGGAAACCAGCAACCTCAGATATTGCTTTGGACAACTTCCAGACCTACCCATCTTGAGACCTCTAGGACAAAGGAAGAGACTGTGACCAGAAAAGACAAGGGAAGAGACTGTGACCAGGGAAGACAGAGGAAACCTGTGCTACAAAGATCTTAGACATCAGCTGGGTCTCAGTGCCCTTCACTTATTTAACTGCTAAATCTACCCAATCACATTGAAATGTTTTTAAAACCTTTAGAATTGTGTTCCTGTTCCTCTAGCAAGTACTTCTGAATTTTCTAGTAAAAAGTCTGCCAGGTTTGTTCAGCCAAGTTCCTTTCCTCCCTTTTTCTTTGACAATGAAAGCAGCTTTGGTGCCAATGCTCAGATCTAGCAGGTGTTTGATGACACATGTTCTGTGATAAATGTTTATTATATAAGTTCATTCAAGCTAGCTACCGTAGCTTTAAAGGCACCAACGCTGCTAATCATAAAACTGTCCTTGAAAAACAGAAGCCCAAGATATTCAACAAGGATTTTTCCTTTGGTGCTTCTTTTAGATTTTCTGTGTTCTCTCCAAACCTGATGTAGTGGAGAGAGGAGATAAAAGTCGGAACATGGGTGCTAAAAAGCTGATTCTTTCTTTGGGAGAGGTGACTCTGGTGAGATTGTTCCTCAGCTCTAACCTTTAGGTTACTCTTGTACAATGGAGAGTTGGAAATAGTGATTACCAGGATTTCTTTAAGTTCTGACACGTCCTGATGACAAAACAAACTGGTGAGGAAAAAGCAATTTCAGTCAAGTTGAAACAAATGCTTGCCTTTCTTTAGCCAGAAAGCACTTTACATACTTCCCTTTTTTAACTGGCTGATTCCAGGTCAGGAATACAGGAGTAAAGATTCCCATGCCCACTTGTAGAAAGTGAATATATAGGGAGGTGGGGTGAAGGCTATGCCAGTGAATAAAGAGATACGACACCCCTAAAGACTTCAGCTTCATGCACAATTCTGTTTTTTATATTAGAATGGTAATTTCAATAGATTTGAAATATACTGACGTACAGGAAATTTTAATCCCTTGATTATTTATAAAAAGAGATTTAGAAGCTGTAATCTTGCAACTCATATCATTTGGGGGATTGAAAAGTAAGAAAAATATTTTTATATCAGAAGAGAAAGATAACACCTTGAGATGCTTTTCTATCAAAACTTTCAACTAGTCCATCTGAAGCTCTATTCCTATTTTTTCACATATGATAATGAGTATCCCAAAGTTCACAGTTCCCTGAAAAGCAGCATTTATCAATATCTATATTTCACAGCTGAAGAAACTGATGATTTAACAGGTATACTTGTTCATGTATTAAAAAGTTTTGCGTGGTCAAATTGAGAGTTTACCCAGATACCTTGCCTCCTGATCTGAAACTCTCTCAACTTCTGTGTTCTTAACATTGTCCCACAGGGAGCTCTTGTTGCCTGTCAGCAGAGAGGTTAATACTTCTTTACCAGCCTGCCTTGGTTTATGTCTTCACTCTCTACAGGTCTGTTGTGGAATTACAGGCTACTAGAGCAGTCAAGTTCTCTTCAGCCACTACCCAGGCCTTTGCCTCAACAGAGTCCCTTTCTAATACTCTGAAACAATTCAGGGTCAAAAGTTTTGGATTCCCATTTTACAGTCTTCTAGAGACTGCATATGAAAAAAGAGAGAGAAAGAGACTCAATAGATCAAGCTCTAAAAAAAAGATCAAAGACAATTTTTTTTAAGAGAGTAGATCTGTTTGCCAGGGTTGGACATAGTTGATTTTTATCTCAGTTTCTCTACTGGTTTCCATTAACTAACCTCCTCAATAAAATCCAGAGGAGCTGAGACAGAAAGAAATGTAACTGCCATGAGTCATTAATTTGTGACCTTCAGTATATTTTGAAAACGTATTGAGAAATGTTGATCAATCAATAATTCCATCACTGGGCAGCAGAGAAGCTGGGAGTTGTGCAATAGGAGAAGCAGAGCATTACTGTGGGTCATCCAGAGGTTCCAAATTCTTGCAAAGACAAGACCTACAACAAGATTCAAAAATACAAGGTCCCATACATATATTTTGTTTTGTGGAATCAAGACAGAAGCAAGGGCAATTGAGGAAGAAGAATGAAATCCTTTTTTTCCACTGGAGCAATAAAGTGGAGGGTCAGTTACTAATAGATATTCAGATATGCCAAAGTAGCCTGTTTATTTTAATAAAAAAATCTGTTTATTTGCTAAAGCAATTGTTATACCCAGTCTGCTGTTAGGTGACAGCAGATAATAACCTGTGAACTCTGTGCTGATCACTGTTAGCTCTAGGAAGCGGTATCCTAATAAATGTTCAACATCATGTTCTCCTGGATTAAAAAAAACACCATGGATTGTAGCATTTGCTGATTTACATGGGTGTTAATACTTGTGCCATGTCTGATTTCAAGCTACACTTGTGACATTACTAAACACTGCAATGTGGGAAAAATGCTCACAATTGGCTCTAATTTGTACATGCAAAACAGCCCTTGTATACCATGGAAAGAGCTGAAAGCTTAAATTTTTAAAATGATCTTTAAAGACTTCCTGATACACAGAACTTGTGCTTTAACATACAGTCCCAGTGTCCATTCCTAACTTCAAAATGAGAATCTTTATTTTTACATAGAGTAGCTCTTGATTCTAATGCTCACTGATGTTGGTAACCAATGTCCTAGATAGAAGGATACAATTAGAAACTTCACAGATTTACCACCAATGATAAAGAGGCTCCTGGGGTTATTAGCTCAGAAGTAGGTGACATATGGGCATCAAAAAACATTTGTGCTCACAAGCTTTCTATACCGATGGCTGTTGAAGCTTATAAACAAGATCAAGTCCAAACTCTGTCGATCAGGAAACAAAGGTGGCTGTGTTGGATGGGATGGTGTCCTAGGCAATCTTTCGGTCACATCACATCACACTCCTCCCGTTGTTCATCGATTTGCTCGAGCGGACCCAGTAGAGTCTCCATCATGAGACTTGTTACTGTGTTTGGCATATCGAGTAGGTCACGGGTAGCTTGCCAGGCTCTGCCATGCAGGCGAGATACTCTTGGTAGCTTGCCGAGCTCTCTGAGAGGGGAGGAGGAATCGAACTCGGGTCAGCCATGTTGGCTGTGTGCCAGGCAAACGCCCTACCGCTGTGCTATCACTCGATTCGGCAGCACGTATACTAAAATTGGAACAATACAGAGAAGATTAGCATGGCCCCTGCACAAGGCAATCTTTATTTTAAACAAATACCTCAGTTAATTCTGACGTGCTTGATAAAAATCCTATTTGGTATAAAATTTGGAGCATAGCAAGGACCTTTCCTCTAAAAAGAGAACTTTTAGAGGAAGGAGACATCACTTTCTAGAAAATAATATTTCTTAAGGGAAACCCTGGCTGTGTGTGGAAACACACTTATCGGTCATGCATAACCTCTCCCACAACTACCCATCCACCTGCACAAACGATGGTTAAGGTACACAGGTTTTCCTGGGTCAGACATACAGAATTAAGTCAACAAGTCCTCTGCAAACTGCAGAACTACATATTATTTCCCATTCCCTCCTGTATTTTGAAGGATCCAGTCTCTCTAGTTAGTGCCTCACAAATTCATCTCACAGACACATAAAACTAATTAATCTTTTATCCATCCATTTGGTCAACATATTTTATTCATAATTCATTCTGTCTGACATGTGTATAGAGTTGGAAATCTCAGATGAGAGTTCATTTCTTTTTTTTAAGGAGTTACCAATATTGGAGCTTTCTGAAACTATACACATAGTTCCAACAGTATACAGTAAATAGTAACTGAATTATACTCTGATCTATGAAGATTCATATGTGGGATAAACTAACTCTGAAGGATATTAGAAAGTGATCACAAAAGTTTCCCAGAGTAGGGGAACAATAAGTATGCAAAAGAGAATCTATAGCACAAGGAATGGCCTGTGCCGAGCTTGGAGGCATGAGTAGTGATGTGCATTGAGGTAGCAAGTAACTGTTGGAGAATTTGTAAGGAGAGTGGCAATCAATGAGACTGAAAAATAAGCAGGTTAAAGGATTTGACTCACTAGTGAGGGGTCTGATCTTTAAATGAAGGTCATGATAAGATGCCCTGTGGAGATTTTCAGAAAGGTTAAGTATGCTCTTTTTATACATCAGTTTCTTGAGAGGCAGTGTGGAGAATGTGTTGCAATAACAAGTTATTATACTATTATAGTAATGTTATATTATAACTTGACATACATAACATCACATAAAATATCATAATATAAGGTGTTATAATAAGAAATGTAAGTATTGCAGGTGAGAAATGTGGTTAGTAGTAGAGCACCTACTTTGCATGAGCGAATTCTGGGTTCAATACCCAGAGGGCAATGCAAAACAAAAGAAGGAGGAGGATGAGGATGAGGATGAGGAGGAGAAAGAGGAAGAGGAGGAGGAGGAAATAGAGGAGGAGGAGGAGGAGGAAATAGAGGAGGAGGAGGAAATTAAGAGGACAACAAACACAAAGATGAAGACAAGGAAGACAAAGACAAAGATGAAGACGAGGAAGACAGAGATGAAGATGAAGACAAGGAAGACAAAGACAAAGATGAAGACGATGAAGACAAAGGAGGAGAAGGAGAAGAAAGAAAGAAGAAGAAGATGAAAATGAAGAAAAAGAAGAAGAAGAAGAAGAAGAAGAAGAAGAAGAAGAAGAAGAAGAAGAAGAAGAAGAAGAAGAAGAAGAAGAAGAAGAAAGAGGAAGAAGAAGAAAAAAGAAACCATTACATTAGCTCAGGTGAATAACAAGTAGAAACGTATCTGGAATTGATTGGGTGTAGACCAGAGGTTGGAGGAGGAATAATCTAAACAACCTAGATTTTTCTAGCAAGGGCAGCCTGTGAGTGTGATGTGCTAACCGAGAAAATGAACATAAGGAGGAGGAACTAATTTCAGAAAAAAAAGTTAACAAGTTCAGTGTGGAATGCATTCAATTTGAGGTGATTCTGAAATATCTAGGTGAAAAAATTTCATCAGCATCAACATGAGCCTGTGTTTCAAAGGAGATGGAAATATAAAAGAATAGCTTTCTTTCATTAGACATAAAACCCTTGCTAAAATTCATATTTATTCTTGTGTGTTCTAGAGCACTATTTTTTTCCAAAGTTAATAACAACAACAAATTTTTCATACAAGCAGTTCACACCCTTTACTCAGAAAGGTTCCTTGTATTTACTCAGAAAAGTTCCTTGTATTCCTTGTATTGCTTTCTTGCAATATTTATGGCCTTAATTTTTGGTTTGTAATTTAATAGCCTTATTGTATTCCCATATTATAAGCTCCCTCTATTTCTCTTTGGCAATAAAAACACACACAGGTGTTTACTTTAGATAATTAAATTGAAGTAGAGACCTATCCACTTCATTTTTAGGCTCTTGAGAATGAGTTTTTCTTTATAGCATACAAGTGTACCTATTTTTCTCCAGATATAAGAGAAAGTGTGCATTGGGAGTGGCAGAGGGAGGGACTCTTTCAAGAAAAGGACAGATCTTCAAGGACCAGTTAGGGTTATAGGGGTTGGAATCTGGCTGATATTTTAGACAGAGCCTTTGACTCAGAAAGTGCATCCTGAAGGAAAGAGGAACAAAACCTGAGTGGATGAGTTTCATTCCATCCTCTTCCCTATTTCTCAGCCAAGTGGCTCTCTTTGCTCCTCAATTGAGGTCATGACACATACAGGTAGCTTCAGAAGGCATTTGAGTCCATTTCTTTCAGGTTATTAAAAGATACCTTTAACTTTTGAGGAAAAGGACTATGTCACAATATTAACAATTGTTATAATTTTTAAATGCCTGACAACATCATCTAACTTAATCCCCTTCAGTGTCCTGACATGTAGGTAAGGCAGGAACTGTGGCTATTTACAGTTCATTGATGTGTGTCCTCTTGCATAATGATATTTTTTGAACCAAACCACTTGCAGTCAGAGAACACTGGACTGAGTTTAATCCCCTCCACTAACACCAATCATAGTTTTGACAGAATAAGAAGAAAAGTGATTCTCCTTGATTTTTATTCAGTACTTTCAGTTTTCAGAGTAATGGCAAACCCCTTCCTTTGTGGAGATGCAAGCACCCATCTCTGAGGTCAGGTGGGATGGCATTATTGTCTTCATTTTATATATATATAGAAATTGGGGTTCAGAGAGGCTCTCTGTAAGTTGTGCTTTTTTCTGATCTGGGCTTGTTGAACAAAAGCAATTATTAAAGCCCTAAGCTTCTAAGATGTTCCCACTTTGTCCTTCAGTCTAAAGTCCTCTCAAGGTTTTACAGAGAGGCCTCACTTCAAGCTTCAACAGATCATTTACGGGCATAGTGAGATGCTAATGATAGAAACCACCAAATGGACAGTTCTAAGTCATCTGACTTCCCTCCACTGATGGAGGCAGAGACTAGGTCTCACAAAATCCTATTGGGTTAGGACTCCTCCGTTCTTTCTGAAAGAACTCACCCGTCTGGTTTTACTATCCGTGAGATAACAGAGCTCACAGTAGCCAGTCAATAAAACAGCAATTCAAACAGTCTTTAAAGGAATCAATGGAATTTAGAACAGTGGCAAATAAATGGGTCTTTTCAGCCTAGTCTCAGAAAACAGCAGCCATGTGGCCTTCTGTAAGTGACTTCACTTCTCTGAGTCTTAGTTTCTTTTGCAAAATGTGTCTGTAATAATGTATGCCATTCCTCAACTCACAGGCCAGTTATGAACGTCCTAGTTGTGCATTACTATCAAATGCGTTCTAAAAACATGAGGAAAATAAAATCCTACCCATAGAGTAAATTCTAAATCTATAATTCAAGGGACAGAGAAGTATCCTTGGAAAAGTCTGGACTTCATACTTCTTGGTGCAGCATTAAGAATGTCCTACATCAGTGAGTAAGGCTCACTGATGTAGGACATAGTGACTAGTAGACATAGTGACTCCCTTCTAAAGACATCCAGACTGAGAATATCATCAGTAATTGTCAGAAATCTCTCTCAAGTAATTAATGAGCTCAACAAATTTCTTCCCCAAAGAAAAAGAAATTTTCTATACTACTTGTAATCAATCAATTCCACAAACCCCTTTGAAACTTTAGTCAGAAAATTTGCAAAATGTTCAATAATGCATTTGTATTTTGAGAGGGATAGATTAGTTGGAAGGAAATACTGGCCCTTTTATATGTGCAATGAAAACGTTACCCTGGTCTTTCAGGAAATCTCAGTTTAGTACAGGGACCATATTTTTAAAAATAATAAGCAAAATTACATGTTTCTTAAAACCACATACAATAGAACAAGAAGTCTTTTAAAAGTATTTATCCTTCCTCAATTCATTTTAAGAAGAATTGAAAACAAATACTAGAGAAACAGGATCTAGTAATAATCATACCACAAGGGAAAATCAGATAAAACCATGAGTTGTTTTCTTTACTACATTTAATCTAGCACAGATTTACTGAATACTTGGTAAATTCTTGCTGGGGAAAAAAAATTAATAAGCTGGAGAATCCAGCTTCAAGAAATTCAGAATATGTTTGGGGAGATAAACATGTAAGCAGATGATTGTAGCTTAGGGTCATATGGCATACTCTAACAGTGAGACCAAGTGCTATTAGAGTTACTCTAACAGTGAGACAAAGTGCTATGGAGAGACACAGAGTGGTCATTTCTGCTTGGGGATTTTCAGAGAAGGCCTTGCCCGGGAGCTGGCAATTGAGTGTATTGAGTGGAAAACATTCCAGGCAAAGGGAATCAAATGAGCTTAAAGCAAGGTGAGAGAGAGAGAGAAAACACAGCATGCACTGAGAGTCACACACAAATAGTTTGAAACGGCTGGAAGATTTATAGAAAGTGCTTCAGAACAATCTCAGGGGATGTCAACAGGTCTCAGCTGCCATCCTGCACCTCATTTGGCATGCTCCCTGGGGCTGTGGCCTGTGTCCACCTAATGGGCCAGTACAACACCTGGCCAAGTGCCGATGGCATTATGGGGCTTAATGAATTCTCTTTGAAGATGAGAGGACTGTGAGGGAGAAAAGAATTTGCTACTCAAGCTTAAGTCAACTGGAACCGAAGGTGTGTCCTGGATCCTCGGGTCCAGCACTTGGACTGTTTGACCAGACAAGCCAGGGTCACCTCTCCTGGGGCCACTGTATTCCAGTTGGGGTTATCAAGTCTTTTTTCAGCAAGTTGTTCCTAAGTCACAGCACTTCTGGCTCACCACTTGCCTTCGTAGTTTTACCAGCATAATTGATCCCAGAGCTCAGTTTCCGCCATACCTGTTGGTTTCCTAGGGAGTGAAGGTATATTCAAGCTCCCTTAGAGCACAAGCACAACCCAAGGATCCCAGGGGATAGCACAGAGAGATGTGTAAGAGGCAGACATAAATAGTCCTGAGCTGTGTAGTCATCCTTTTGGGTGCTATGAGCTTCCTGTCCTGGGCTAACATTTTCTCTTGAGGTTATCTGAGGCACTGAGAGATAAACAAAGCTTTAAAGGGACTCTCCCCATTGGAAAGCTAAAAGCACTTCGAAGATGTAGCTTTTTTCTTTCTCTGATGACTGTCCTAGTCTCTCTCATTTTCACACCCTTATAAAGAATTTCCAAGGTGTATAAGGGGAAACTAGAGATTACAAGAGCACAAAACACCTCTAAGATTTCCTTCCACTTATTTTTTTAATCTACAAACTATCAAAATATTCAGCAAACCATGTCAGGATTCATGATGGACTGGGGGCAAATCACCACTGTTATTAGCAGTGAGCAGCCCAAATACCCTTTGGTAACTAAAATTTTTTTCTGCTTACACCTGGTTCTTTTGATTTTACCACACAGTTGTATTAGCAAATGAGAGCCTGGAGAAAGCAAAACAGGTCCTTCACAGATCCTCTTATAAAAAAAAATTCCTTAGCCTACTATAGGTATTTACAGTCAAGGGACGTTCATCCACATGGGCCTTTCTAAGTATACCTTAGGCCATTTTCACTGGGTTTTGTAGTGATCTGAGAAGCAGGGAAATAGTGGGTTGTAAGAGACTAAGAGTGGACAATGAACAAAATTAAATGCAGTAACAAAATTAAATGCTTTTACAACTTATGTAACTGACAAAGGCTGAATGTCAAAAACTCAGGCTATCATCAAAAATTAAGGCAATCATCAATTCTACATATTTACAGAAAAGAAAATACAATAGAAATAAATTTGACATATTTCTTAGAATAAATATATAAACATGCAAATCACAGTAAAGGAAATGAAACTTAACATTTGGAAACTCAACTTTACTACCAATAAAAGAAATTCAAAGCAAAAAAAAAAATGAAATGCCACTTCATACCATGATAGTGTGAAAAATTTTACATGAAAACATATAAACTTATATTGCATGTTAGTTTATTTTTTATGTTATATATTATGTTAGTCTATCTTTTATGTCTATACATTAGATCACAGCCACACATAAGCACACTGGTGATAGGAGTGTAATTTGGTGCAATAACGTTGAAGGGAAGTTTGGCTATATATAATAATATGAGGCAGCATATAGTTTATATACCAAAAATTCCACTCTCAGATAAAGAACTGGAATTCTTGCATATATTTGTGAGATTTTTGTGGAAAGATGTTCACTTCACCATTGTTTATAAGAGGGTAAAGCAATTTTAAAGTACACTTATAAGGACCTACCTAATAAAACATAACACAGTCATAAAAAAATACTTATGATCTAGAAGTTAAGGAGATGAATTTAATCAATACCTGCACATCTAAAGCAACAACGTTGAATTACAAAAGCAATTTGCAGAATAAATCAATATTTTATTTTTGATTTATCCCACAACTTTTAGAAACAATATATATTGTCTTGAGCACATACTTATGGGCTAAATGTACAAAACAAGCATAGGACAACCAAACCCTCGTTTGGACAGCAGTTGTTCTGAGGAAAAAAGGGAAAAGAACTGGAAAGAGAAGTACCAATAGGATCAGCTGTTTTGAAAAAGTGTTTATAAAACTTAAGTAGTCTTTAGGAAATGTTCATATTCTTAGTAGCCAAAATGTAATGAACATAAATGCAGAGATCAGAATAGTTAGGATTTGCTGCAATAACAAAACCCTGCAGGCTTCGCACTATTAAATAATAATGATTGCTTTTTCTCCGTAAATAGTGCATCATTAGCAGAGGAGCTCTGCTGCTGTCACTAAGGGAACAAGGTGGAAAGAGTGATCACCAACTATTTTCTGGACTGTACCACAGAGAAAGAAAGAACAATTGCATTCCCAACCTGAGGTGACGCCACTGACTCTCACAACAAATTGATCAGAACTAGTTACATGGTCCTACTCTGTCAAAGGGGACCAAGAAGTATAACCCCACCCCCTGAAATGGAAGGAGTTGGAAATATTTAGCTAACAGCAAGAAAAATCACTGTAATTCGAATATGTTTTGGCCGTCATTATCCTTTTTCACAGGTCTCAATCACGTTTTGTTTCTTTTAAATTTTTTTTTAAATGCCCGGTTCAGAAGATAGAGATATGAGACTCAGTCACAGGAATGGAAAATCAAAGAGACAAGACCAGTGGACCAAGGTAGTAAGGTGGTCAGCTTCATCAGTCTTTTCTCAGAACTGTCACCATGATTGTCATATGTACCCTTATGCACTTATCCCTTCTTCAGCAATGGACCTCCATTTAAATTATTTTGAATACGACAGTCATCCATTTCCCGCCCCCCCCCCCCAGAGATTGAGTAGGATATCGAAAGCCTGCTAACAAAGAGATACAGTATAGATGGTACGTAAAGTCCAAAACCTAAGCCCCATGTCTGCAACTCACACTTCCTGTCACCTTGAGCCCGTTATCATGATTATGGGGTCTATATTCTCATCTGTAAAATGGGCATAACAATAACACCTCCATATCTGAGTGGTTGTGATAAACAAATTAGGTATGTAAAAACTTTGCAACTGTAACGTGCTGCACAGACGTTCACTATTATTAATGACCTAAATTTTGCTGCAAGGGAAGCCTCAGGTCAGATTTACATTTCTGGCCGACAATGACTCATACAACTTCCCTTGCAGAGCCACCTGGTTGACAAAATAGGCCCAGGCATCATCCTGTGGTCCAACCACTTGAATAATCTATTGCTTTCCTCTTTTGAAAGTGAGTCTGGGAGCAGGAATTAGGTATTACTGCAGATTCCATGGAAAGGACAAAGTGGGGGAATATACTTCTATGACCATCGTGTGAATGGGGTAAGGTACTAGGACTAGCTTGAAGCCTGGGTTCCTGGGACTCATGGAATATTTATTTTAGGGAAGAAACAAGAGGACCTTTCAAATGATTCTCAGGAGGTCTGGGGATCCCTTCCGGCTATTCCTGGCCATCTAGTAGTTTAATGCCACTGCCCAAGGCTATGTTAATGCTCCTATGTTACTAGGAGTTACTTGGGCCACCCAGAATGCTCAGAGGCCTCCAGAGCCACATCCAACAATACTCAAGTGACCATGTGGTGCCAGGGATCAAACCAGGGTCAGTCACCTGCAAGGAATAGTCTTAATATCTGTACTATCTCCAATCCTTCATGGGATATTTTAAAGTAGAAAATAAATAGGGGAAAGAACATCTCTTTCAATCTTCTCATTTTCCAAATAAAGAGTCTTGAGCTAAGAGGGAAAAATTTTTTTTTCCACAAGTATCAACAGGTAGGCTATCTAGAGACCTGGGGTACTCTATGAGCTGAGAGAAAACAGGACAAATCCCTTCCTGCCAAATCCCCGAGTTTCCTCATGTGCAAAATGAAGTGATGGATCCCCACTCATGTTCCTAATGCTTGTTTCCTAAAACACCAAATTCCATCAAATTTGAAATACACTAGCAATCTCCCCAAAAGTCAGTTTTATGGTTTTAAATATTAGCTTCACAAGCTAACTCTCAGGAGTTTTCTTGTCTGCCCACATCTCCATATGCTACCAGATTGCTTTCCTCTCTTGCCTGTGAAAGGTCTCATGTGTGTCTTGCCTGTTTTCTTTTAGCCTTTAACTTGACCCTTCTCTGACAAACATGCCTACCTATTGGTGTTGCCTGTTCCGGGAGTGAAGTCAGAAAAACGTCCACCAGGATGCTGAGAACATAGATCAGAACTCAGGAAACAGCTCATGGACACCTGAGTCTGGACCCCAACATCACTCCCAGAGGATGCTTTTCGTGGCAATACTGCTGTTGATAACAGTTTCCCAGAGATCACAGGAAGCTACAGAGTCAGATGCAAGAGTGAGTCTGACCTGCTGGTCACAGGTGCATCCTGCTCTGAGCCTCTGAGCGGGGGAGTTAGCGCTTCAGAAGAATCTCTCAACCCATAGTACCTGGGCCTTGCTCCTGAGACTGTCACAGTCCCCTCCCTCTATGTCATTTTGTCAGCAATTTCCAGGAGCAGAGAAGACTAATGTCTGTATCTGTATAGAGATGGATATCTCACCTGTAAATATACAAAGCACATTAGCTTTAGCTCATTTGATTTTTTTGAAGAACTGAGAGTTAGAAAGGGAAAGGCTTATTCTCCCATGTTCTAATGAGGAAGTTTAAGTGAGTTCTAGTTAAAAGTCTCAAGGTTGGATGTTTTGGCTCAGCGTCAGATTGTTTGCCTACAGTATAATTAAATTAGTGTGATTTTATTGAAAAATTATATTAATAATCAAGACTATTATTTTGTTGTTGTTTTGGTGAGAATTGCATTTTAATTGAATCGCCAGTTACAAAACTATTCACTGCTGTGTTTCAGTCATATGATGTTCAACACCCATCCCTTCACCAGTGTACCTTTCCATAACCAATGTCTCCAAGTTCCCTTCCCCAACTCTAAGTGACCCTCCTCCTGCCACACACACACACACACACACACACACACACACACACACACACTAGCCTTTCTCTAAGGCAAGCACAGGAACTAATACTCCTGCTTTTGTTTCTATTGTCCTTAGGTATTAGTCTCATACTATGTTTACATACATAGATATATGTACATATATTATATATATATACACATAAAACAGTGCTGGAGCGATAGCACAGTGGGTAGGGCGTTTGCCTTGCAAGCGGCCAACATGGCCAACCTGAGTTCGATTCCTCTGCTCCTCTCGGAGGGCCCGGCAAGCTACTGAGAGTATCTCGCCTACATGGCAAAGCCTGGCAAGCTACCCATGGCATATTCGATATGCCAAACACAGTAACAATTGTCACAATAGAGACGTTACTGGGCCCGCTCGAGCAAATTGATGAACAAAGGGAGGACAGTGACAGTGATATATGTAACATAAATGAATGCAATCATTTCACCTGTTCCTCTCATTCTGACTCCATTTGCTCAGCATGATACTTTCCATGTCCATCCATTTATAAGTGAATTTCATGACTTCATTTTTCTGGTGGTTGAGTAGTATTCTGTTGTGTATGTGTCACAGTTTCTTTAGCAGTCATCTGTTCTCAGGCACTCGGGTTGTTTCCAGATTCTAGCTATTGTGAACAGTGCTACAATGAACATAAATGCACAGATGGCATTTCTTCTGTATGCTTTTTGTGCCCATGGGGTATAATCCCAGAAGTAGTGTTGTTAGATTGTATGGCAGCTCAATAATTTTTTGAGGCAGTCCATACTGTTTTCCAAAAAGGTTGGACCAGTCAGCATTTCCACCAGCAGTGAATGAGAGTCCCTTTCTCCCCACATCCACACCAGCATTGATTGTTTTTGTTCTCTATGCTGTGTGCCGTTCTCTGTGGTGTGAGATGATATCTCATTGTTGTTTTGATTTGAATTTCCCTGACGATTCGTGATGTAGAGTATTTTGCATGTGCCTTTTGGCCATTTGTATTTCTTCTTTGAGGAAATTTCTGTTCATTTCTTCTCCCCATTTTTTGATGGAGTTGAATATTTTTTTCTTGAAAAGTTTTACCAGTGCCTTATGTATCTTGGATATTAACTCCCTATCAGATGGCTTCTGGGTAAAAAATTTTTTCCCATTTAGTGGGCTATCTTTGTATCTTGGTCACTGTTTCTTTTGAGGTTCAGAAGCTTCTTAGTTTAATGTAGTCCAATTTATTTATCTTTGCTTCCACTTGCTTGATCAGTGGTGTTTCATCTTTGAAGATCTCTTTAGGCTCGATGTCATGGATGGTTTTGCTTATGTTTTTCTCCATGTATCTTATGGATTTAGGTCTGATATTGAGGTACTTAATTCATTTTTATATGACTTTTGTACCTTTTGTGCCTGGTGTTAGACAGAGGTCTGTGTTCATATATATATATATATATATATATATATATATATATTTATTGACATGTAGCTGACCAGTTTTCCCAGCACCACGTGTTGAAGAGACTTACTTTGCTCCACTTAACACCTCTTGCTCCTTTATCAAAGATTAAGTGATCATATTTTTGTGGGTCTCAGAATATTCATTTCTATTCCATTGGTCTATGAGTCTATCTTATTCCAACATCATGCTGTTTTAATTACTACAGCTTTGTATTAGAGTTTGAAGTTGGCAAACTTTATGCCCCCTATATTCTTGTCCCCAAGGATTGCTTTAGCTATTTGTGAGCGTTTATTGTTCCATATGAATTTCAGGAATATTTTACCTATTTCTTTGAAAAATGCCATAGATATACTTAGGGTCCACACACATCTCTAATGCTTCAGGGAGTATTGCCACTTTGACAATGTTAATCCTCCCAATTCACGAACAAGGAATGTGTCTCCATTTCTTTGTGTTCTCTTTTATTTCTTGAAGTAGTATTTTGTAGTTTATATAGGCCCTTTACCTCTTTGGTTAAGCTGATTCTTGATTTTCTGAGGCACATTTGTAAATGGGATTTTTCAAATATCTTTTTCTTCTCTCTCATTATTTACATGTAGGAAAGCCATGGACTTTTGAGTATCATTTTACAACCAAGGCAGTATTCTTGACCAAGTTGGAGGGTCAGTATTTTGTAAGTTACTCTCAAATCTGAAGGTATTCACTACCCAACCTCTAGCTCCTTCAATAAATAGTTCAGGAGAAGAGACCATTCTGAAACCAAAACAGCATTTACATTGTGGTTTGTGTCATATCTGGTTTCTAGAATCAGACCTTTCATATTTCTGCCATGTCCACTTTCACTGGATTTTTGGTTTTTTATTTAATTTAATTAATTTATTTATTATGCTTTTAGGATCACACCCAACAGTGCTCAGGAGTTATTTCTGACTCTGCACTTTGTAATTATTCCTGGCGGTGCTTGGGGGACCATATGAGTTGCTGAGAATCAAACCCTTGCAGGCTACCTGCAAGGCAAACACCCTACCCACTCAACTCTCACTCCAGCCCCGCTAATTGGATTTTTACTTTGAACATTCATCTGAGGAAAAAAGGATATAAAGCGATATAAAACATGAACCACAATTACTGCACAGGTTGCATCTGTGTATTTGTGTATGTGTGTGAGAGAGAGACAGAAAGTAAGACAACTCAGAATGTCAGTGACAAGAAATGTCAGTGAGTATCACAGGAGCTCCTTTAAGATCCTCAAAGACTCTGTTGCTCAAAGTAGTTCTACAGACCAACGACATCAACATCACCTGGGAGTTTATTAGAAATGAAGTAAGCTTTGCCTTAGATTTTAGGCCTGCCACATCATAATCTATATCTTAAGAATATCTACCAGTGTCAGCATACTAAGTCTGAGAAGCACTGATGTAAAAAGGTTATGCTCCAGATTCCTGGTGATAAATTCCTTACTCACAGTGGTTTCCTTGAGATAACATTTGTCCCTCCATTCACTTATTCTCTATCAAACTCCTTCTTCTTCAATCCACTCTTCCCCTGGACCAATTTTTTCCCATTCCTTGAAATTTCATTTAAAATTTACCTTCTCCAAGAAGTCCAATCAAGTATTGCCACCAAAGAGTAATCTTTCCTTCTTCTAAATTCCCAGTCACAGGCCCTGTACTTTGTATCATCTTAGATCATAATGTGTACAAACATGATTTATCTCCCTCTCTAAGTTATTAGTTCTTCAAGGTCAGGGGCTAAGTCTGATTCATTTCAATATTTCCCCAGGCTTCACATTACTTTAAAAAGTTCCTACAAAACTGTTGCTCAATACATGTGTTTTTAGTATTTACTTTGGGGTCTAATTGATGTATGCAGAGAGATTCATAAATTCAGGCTATTATTTTCATTTTAGACAACTATTACTACATATGATTAAAATCTCAATTTGGAAACTGCTACCTAAAATATGCAGTCATTGTCATCAGGAATATACACAGATATATCACACCCACACATGCATACTTTATTCATTTCATTTGTTCTTTACTGTTAGAAGAGCAATTGGCCAGAATTTACTGAGTGTCAGGGGGAAATTACTGCTACCCACATGATGTGCCAATTCCAGACTGATTTAGAATCTTACCAAAAGAGAAGAAAGAACTTGATCCTATTACAAAATGGAACATTGTACCCAGATCTCCAAGTCTCTATCAGGACCTGCATTGGGGACACACAAAGGTCCCCTGGCCCTCATTCAGTCACTTAATGGAGAAGACTCCTAAGACAAAGAGCCACTGGTGTTCTTCCAATTATAGAGTCATCTGATTAGAATTACAGTAAATGCATAGCTCAGTTTGCATTGTCCTGAAGTGAACTATGGGCATAGCTGATCTGGTGGGAGCATGTAAGTCCACTGAAACTCCCAAAGTCTATTGCCTTTTGGGGGGTGGGGAGTGGTGGGGATGATACACTTTTTAAAGAATGAATCTTGAAAAAGCATAGACACAATTAGGATGGTCCATTCCTGATGACCCTAAAACTCTAGGGGCCAGGGCTAGATGTAACTTTTCAATAATGTTTGAAAAAAAAACCCTCAATTATAACAAACTCTATATATGAAACCTACACAGACCATTGGTAAAAAGTGTTTGTCTTTGGGATAACTTTAGAATTAATTATTCTAGTTTATTTCTATCCTGTCAGCACTGAGATTTGAGAAGTGGTCCACAAATTAATTCATTTTTTATCCATGAGTTAATATTTTGGTCCATGACTAAGTTTTCTGGCTTGCCTGGATCTTGTTCTGGTAGGAGAAGGCAGGAATGATATGAAGGATGAGAAGAGCATATGCCCCTATTCACCTATTCTATTTCCACTGTGAGGTTTGGTAATCATGAAGATGTTGGACCAAACCTGACTGGTGTTTTGTTCTTCAATCTCCTATGACTACCTAAGCATTAAGCATTGCTGCTTCAAAGTCAGCTAGGGAAAGGGTACCAGCCTTTGAACTTGCCAAGTCAAAGTGCTATTGGATGAAACTGCTCTACTGGACCCTGAACTGGGTTTTCAAAGAGGCAGAGATGAACCTATGTGTGGTGTGAGCCATGTCTGAGACTCTCTCAGTAAAGTGGTATTGCTCATACGGGAGCCAAAAGAAACACTTCCAGGTGATGAAAATCTTTCCACGTCCTCCTAAGAACCAGGACAAGTCATGAACCAGAGCACTATGGAGGTCAATTATGAAACCTCTGCTTCCTTATCTACAAAAATTAGATTAATAAATTCCCCTGAGGGATTTATATGCTTATATATTACTTTTATTTATTTATTTTAAAGTCACACTTGTATCCTAGTGTTGCTACTTGCTGGCTGAGTGATTTCTGAGCCTCTATACCTTCATGGAAGTTTGCATATCTTATAGGATTATCCAAATAAATGATATGAGTGGGCATTATCTTAATGTGGAAGAAACAAAACTCCTCAATAATAAGATTTTCTTATAGCATTAAGGATTTGTGTTATTTGCTACATTCTCTGATCTTTCATTTTACAAACTCAAGTTCGTAGGTGTAGGAAAATGAGATATTTAGGAATCATCATGGAATACACATAACACATACACCCTTGTGTTTACATACGTCTGTATTTGTATTCACAGATAATTATAAACATATTTTTAAACTTTTCAAATTTAGCACTTAATTGTTATTGACATATATTTTCCAGTAGGAGTATGGAAGAAGAGTGCTCA
Organism: Sorex fumeus; assembly: GCF_029834395.1. Taxonomy (NCBI): domain Eukaryota; kingdom Metazoa; phylum Chordata; class Mammalia; order Eulipotyphla; family Soricidae; genus Sorex; species Sorex fumeus. The sequence goes on from NW_026606101.1 coordinate 54,103,154, forward strand.
GTAGTGGGTTGGGGGCAATTCTTTTCCCAGATATTCCTGATCATGCTATGCATCACCGTTCTCAATTGATCATTGCACTTGTTATATTATAAATCAAACTTAATTTGGCATCAATTTAGATTCACTGAGATTTCATCAACAGAAAAATCTTGAAATTATGTATAAATCCATTCATTAAATGTTGGTATTAAAAGTGGAATGGACTCCCAGGATGCGAGAAGCATGCTGAAAGTAGACTATAGACCAAACATGATTGCCACTCAATGCCTCTTTTGCAAACCACAACACCCAAGAGGAGAGAGAGAACAAAAGGGAATGCCCTGCCACAGAGGTGGGGTGGGTTGGGGGGATGGGGGTGGGAGGGATACTGAGATCAGTGGTGATGGAGAATGGGCACTGGTGGAGGGATGGGTACTTGATCATTGTAGAACTGAAACCCAACGACAAAAATTTGTAAGTCTATGACTGTACCTCGTGGTGTTTCACTAATAAAAAATTTTTAAAAAAGTGGAATGGAGGGGGCTGGTTAAATGGAAAAAGGCTAAGATACTTGCCTTACACATAGCAGAGTCTGGTTCAATCTCCAGCACAGAATATCGTCTGCTGAGCACTAACAGAAGAGGTCCCTTGAGCACAGAGCTATGAGTATTTCCTTAAAACTAATCTCTCCCTCAAAAAGGGAATTTTTTTTAAAAATGTATTTGTTGCTAGGGTTCAGCAAGAGGCATTTCTGGGGACAGAAAGGGGCATTCAAACAACATGTTTAGACAATGGTGACAATAACTGAGTTAAAAGTCTATACAAGGTTTTCCAGTGAGGGCGCCAAGACTTAGAAACACAGCAAAGTTCAGACTACAAATATTAAGAAATCTTGATCAAACCCCCTTGTTTGGGGGGGGATGAGGAAATTAGTACTGAGATTGGGGAAATGACTGTCCAAGGTCATGCAGTCAATATGTGGCTGGCGGCCAAAGGTACAGTGACGTTCTGAGGGACTGTCACTGCTCTTCCAGCTTGCAGGGATAGGCACTTATTGAGCAACATGGACATATTTTCTCATTTGTCTCTGAAGGTTGCAGTTCCTAAGCGTTCTTGGGTTGTGTACAACAAACCAGAGAATTCTGCCATGGCTTCAGCTCTCAGAAAGTGGCAGTTGAGGACTGTGGAAATCTGGATCCTCCTCTAAGCTCAGACACTGATCCTTGTGTCTGATGTGCTTTGGTTTTAAACTAAAGCCCCTTTGTGGCCCTAGAAAAAAAGGGGGTCCAAGAAATTAAGAAAAAGAATTAAGGTAGTTTCTCTTTTCAGGAGCATTCATGTTCGCTAAGCCCAAAGAGCAGAGTGATGATGTCAGTCTCAGTATCTACTCAAATGCCCCCCTTCCTTTAGAGAGAGGTGGATTTGGAAATGAAAACCTACACCTGCCTATGAGAGGCTGACAATATTAAGTGCGGAACTGTGTGTGCACATAAATTGTTTAGCTAACACTCTGAAGCTCTTTCTGGCTTTTGACATCAACTCTGAAAATGATATTCTTTGAGTGACTAGCTAGACAGTATATTTTGTTACTTCTTATTGCATAGTGTTCTGATGGGTATATAAATGTGTTCTCATTCACTAAAGATAAAAACATGTTACACAGAAGTTCCAGTTGTAGAGCTAAAGCCATCAGTGTACTTCATGAAAAGATCCCCAAACAGAACTCAGCTGCTATTCCCAGAATGATCACTAAGCACAGCTCCCAAAACTGAATTTATGGACCCCCAACAATGTGCCACCCACCTTCACATCATCCTGCACTATTATTTTGATATAATGTTTGTTATAGCATCTCTCCTTTAAAAAAAAACACTATTCTCTGGAAAAATATTCCCTACCATTTTTCTCTATCACTTCCTCAAAACACATAAATGCATACACATGCACACATGCACACACACACACTCTCTCTCTCTCTCTCTAATATAATATTTGATCATTTTTTTAGATTTAAATTAAGTCTCCTCTTCAAAGAAACCCTACCTTGACATCTGAATCACCCCTAAAACAAGGTCCTTTTCATAATCACTTATCCCAGCTCTCTTCTTGTAATTCTTTATAGACCTAGCTAAAAAAGGGTCTCCAGAGTACTTATTTATGAAATCCTCACCTTCAATGTCAAACTAAAAATAACACTGAGAAATCTTTGAACTCATCATAGAATATGAAATACCCCTTCTTACACTATACCCTCACTCCTTGAATCTTGTGGTCAGTGTTACCGTGTGTCAGGGCTGAAATCCTGGGAAGTCATTTTCATAGCCCCCATGCCAACTCTGCTCATAGGAGGTGTTTTGATAATATTGAATGAAAATAGCAAAGGATCACTGCTTTCCAACTGAAAAGTCCTTGAGTTAGAAAACCTCTGTTAACTACTTCCAGTGCAGCACTTTGCACCTAGTAGTTACTCCATCACATGTTGACTTGAGAATGTCATGTCAACCATTCTTGGTTGATGCAGGAAAATGGAGTAATGAAGTAAAGGGATGTGAACTTTGAAATCATTTGACATACCTGCTGTGTGATCTTAGGAAAATGACTTAACCTCAGAAGTTCCAGGTTCCCCACCTTAGGATAAGACCACTGATCTGTGAGGGGGGAGTGGAAGTTAACTCATTCACATCCCCCTGATACATTGGAGGTGTTTGATATACACCAGCTCCTTCCTCTCTCTCTTCCTTTCTTGGAGTTCATAGATTGTCCAATTCTATTCCTTTCTCTGGCTTTTGGGAAATCAACAATGATAGAAGGATTGGACTCCATAGTCTGGGACTCTTCCACTTTTTCTCATCTGGTCAACAGATAGAAATATTTATGCTCAGTGACAATCTTGAAACTCTCTCCATCATGATGGAAGAGGAGGTGACAGGAATAGACTGAAAGGATAATTTGGCTGTAGTGACTACCATGAGGATGTTATAAGGGAGAAAATGCATGGGAGCTGGAGAGGTAACTGAGCACTCTATCTGATGAAGATGACCCCAAGAGAAAGGAATTAGTCCCTGGCAGAATCCTCTTAGCCTCTGACATAGTACAGAGGAGCAGAGACCTGAGTGGTTTCCTGTAATTTCCTCCACCTCACCTCATGGTGAATTCCCAATTCACCCCCAACTTTGCTTTGGTTCCTAAAGCAAAGACTGGATATCTTTTGCACTTTTAATCCACTTAGCCCAAGTACTGAGTCATATCTGAATACCACTTCTGATGAATTGGTTTTTACTAAGTGCTCCACATAACCAAAATCATTGTGCATGATTTCTAATCTTGACAGTCAGTATGACTTCCAAACCTGGCCTCTCTCTCAGGTTCCAGACCACCCCATCTACCCACTCCATCACTTTGTTATTTGCAGATGTAACAAGTTTAGAACTAAACTTCCCTCCTATTTCCCTCTGTTTCTTCGCTAGAAGTCTGAGTGGACTGTATCATCCACCCAATCACTCAAGCCTAGGCTCTGAGGCAGCCTGGAATCCTCCGACTCTATATACTAATCACTCCAAGATCTTGTCAATTCCAGTTTCTCAAATTCTCACTTTCTTTCCTCTCCTTATTCACTTTGGCTAACTCAGAACAGACTCTCATCATCTTCTATTCTGACTCTTTCTAGAATCTTCTAACTGGTATCACTGACTCCAGTTCTTCTCTCCACCTAATAGATTGTCTGCAGAGTGATATGTTCAAACCTCATTTCTAGTCCTGTTTTCCTCCTGCCTAAAATCTCACTAGATGTTCCCAATTTCTATAGGAAACAGTCCAGTCTGTTTCTTCTTTCTTTCTTTCTTTCTTTCTTTCTTTCTTTCTTTCTTTCTTTCTTCCTTCCTTCCTTCCTTCCTTCCTTCCTTCCTTCCTTCCTTTCTTTCTTTCTCTTTTTTTTGATTTTTTTTTTTTTTTGCTTTTTGGGTCACACTGGCAATGCACAGAGGTTACTCCTGGCTCTGCACTCAGGAATTACTCCTGGCAGTGCTTAGGGGATGATATGGGATTCTGGGAATCAAACCCGGGTAGTCTGCGTGCAAGGCAAATGCCCTACCCGCTGTGCTATCGTTCCAGCTCCAAGTCTGTTTATTTCTTGGTCTGGCATATAAAGTCCTTCCTGATGCAGTACCAACTGACCTTCAGTTTTATCCTTCTGATTTCTTCCCACTGTACCCACCACACAAAATGTATCTACAGAGAAACACCCTAGATTCTAGGCTAGCCTGGAAATCTTTCTATCATACTGTGCTCTTCCAACCTTTGAATCTTCTAATGAGATTCTTTCTCATGGGCAAGCACTTCTCTATCTTTGCCAAAGTTGTTGATCTTCCCCAATTTAGTTCAGGGGCTATCTTAGCTAGGTATCACACAAGGACCCCCCCCCCCCCGAGAGGTTGCTAGCTCCTTCTTTGATCTCTCTCAAAAATTATGGTCAATATCACTAAACACCTCTTGACATAAGGATGACTAATTTATACATGTTTCTCTGCACTGAAGACAGGCCCTTCCACAGAAACCTGTGGAAGGTTCAAAACATGTATATTTTGAATAAATGAAATAGATAATATAGGCAGGGAATAATTATAACAATTAGTTTTGTCCCCTGATCATCAGTGTTTCATCCATAAAATGTGTGTCTGATCCTTATTGCTAACAACTTTATCAACCTCAGATTTTTTTTTCAACCTCAGATTTTGTACTGTATCAAGCGTGAAACACACAGTTCATGCCCCTGACCCACTTACTGGTAGGACATTTTGCTGAGTTATTTTCCCCCAAGGAAAGAGTGAGACAGTGGGTCTGCCCACACTGCAAAATGTCTGATCTCAGAAGCTCTGACTGAAGTCGAAGAATTGTTTAAAGTCTGTGCTCTACAGAGGAACCCAAAATGCCATTACAGCTTAGGACTGTGATAATGTTCCTTGTCTAGGTCCACCCACATGAGTGTTCATCTGCAAGCACTCACACAGGCAATGCCACTGTCCTCAGACAGGCACAAAGAGTGACACATTTGTGCAAAGGAAGCCACCCACAGAGTCTCACCTCCTTAGCCACCTCACCATCGCCTCCCTAGTCCCCACACCTTCTTGCACCACCCACACACTCACACACCTACAAAGTGTCAGATTGTCTGTTAATCTGGAGTTTTACCCATCAGAACACAGCATCCTCCAGTAGGTAAGTTGGGACACTCTACTGTTACTTGCCCTTTACTTTATTTCACAATAAAGTACACTAACATCAGCAGGCCTCAATTCACCTGCCAGTTTCCTCTGGAAAACTGTTGCATATTCCTTATTCTCAGTCTCCTCCTTTATAAAACAGGCCTACATTCCCTGTTTATCTTCCTTGCATAGGTATTAACAAGAAGTAATGAAATAATAGAAGTGAATGTGCCTCATAAAACAGGCACAATGAAAGGTCCAGAGACATTGTATTAGGGAGAGAGACAGAGACAGAGACAGAGAGACAAAGAAAGAGAAAGGGAGAGATTGCACATACACATACATTGTATATATGAGAGAGAGTGAGAGGGAGAGAGAGAGAAAGAGAGAGAGAGAGAATCCTTGACTAATGACTGCTAGGAACAAGTTTTGAATTCAATGACCCCTCAATTTTCCCATATTGAAAATGGAAATGACAAGAGCTCTCGCATAGTTCTGTTGTACAAATCGAATAACGTCATGCATACAAAACACTGAGCAGTGTCTAGCCCAGAGATGACTCAATAAATGTCACTGACCCCATTCTGTGTTTTAACTTGGCACACTCACAGGGGGTGACCTGGGCAAGTCCCTCCACCCCCTACCTCCCATATTTTCCCATCTAGAAGATGACAGGGAAGGATTTGCTAATCCCATGAATTCCTTCAAGCCTCGGGCCTCCAGCTTCTTAGACTGAATATCTGAATATCCGTTTCACGCATGGACATGGATTTAAAGAACCAGTGTGAGTGTGGCCGAAGGAAGCCCCCACAGCCTGTTGTTGTTTGCTCCATTTCCAAAGCGTTTCCTTTCTCTGGACGTGCCATTTGCCGATTCCCGTATTTCCAATACAGGGCCCATTGATGGCCACGAGAAGGAATGTCTAGTGCAGCTGCGGGTCCACTTGAGCCCTCCGAGCAAGCGCTCTCAAGCGCGCTCTGTCTGTGAGCTCTGTGTTCTCAGACCCTGTTGTTGCTGTGAAGTCTGGAATCCTCAACACCTGCACTTGAGCTTCCTGGGCATTTCCAGTCCCCTCCCCCACTGCCTCCCGCCCCCCCCCCCCCCTTTTTCTATTTGCATCTGAAATGCAGCTGCTGGGGCCCTGGGGAAGGGAGCCAAGTGCATAGGACTTCTTGTTTGGCTCCCTCCCTTGAGTCAAACCAAATCTGAAGCGCCTCTGTGCAAGGTCCTTTGTTGCCTAGTCATTATGTTTAAATGAGCCTCATCTGCAGGAGAATTTTTTTAATAAAATAAAATAAAAACCGCCACAAAAGACCAAAGCAGATGACATCTGTTCTTTCCATCAAAGCTTTTTATTTTTCATTTTTTTTCCTGTCCTGAATTAAACTAAAAAAGAAAGATAAAAAGAAAGAGAAGAAGTATGGGGCTGGACTTCATTTGTGCCATTCCTCAAAAATAAAGCAAGAAAACAAAATTAGGGCACGCTCGGGGCAAAGAGGTCTTAAAAATTGAGAAAAGACGAGGAGGAAAGAAGGGGTACGGGCGCCGAGCGCAAACCCTGCTCCCTCTTCCAATGGCATGCCATCACGCCACACCTGGAATATTCAGACACCATTAAAGTGCCACTCATCTTGAAAGAATGTTCCAGTTCATCTTTTGTGTGCCCATTCAATGAAAGAAATATCATCAACTCTTTAGTCACTGTCATGCTCTGTGTATGGAATGCCACAGGTGAGTCTGATGCTGCTGGAATCTGGAATACAGTTTGTGAATCAATGATCTGCCTCATGATAACTCCAAATCTTCATTTCCAATTTACTTCTTGTCCACAAATAAAACTCTTCCCCTCCTCCTTCCCTTCAAATCAATTCATATACTAGACTCAACTTCCTCTTCCAACACCTACTTCTTGCTCTGGGCTGCCTTCTTACTAATCCTGACCCAACACTTCCAAGAATACCTTGGTATTATCTTTGATGCCTCCTCAAACACCCACATCTAATCCATGGCTAAGTATTGTGTATTCCCTCTCTTCAGTATGTCTGAAATATCTCCCCTTTATTGCCAATGTTCATATTCAGGCCATTTTCATCTCATGCTTACCATATGCCTAGACAAGCCCTAACCAGAAGGCAGCATTACTGATTAGGATCATCCTTGGAGAAAAACATTATATTTTGTGGTTCTGGGATTGAGTCAGAATTCCTCAGCTTGATGTCCCAGAATGTTCAGAAGTTGGGTCCTGTCTTCTTCTCTGACTAGTTCTCACCTACTCTACTCCTTCCCCATAAAAGTTCTGTCATTCCGCAACTCACTTCACGATCTTTCACCTGGGTCCTTCCATATGCTTGCTTCTCCGCCTGAAATGCTTTACTAACTCTGCATATATTTCTCGATTCATTCTCCAGATCTAAACTAAAATGAGACTCCTTTAGTAGCCTTCCCTGACCACACCTGCCCAGACCCCAAACTGAGTGAAGGGTTCCTGTTATGCATTCTCTGGGAACTTTCTATTACTCACCTTTGAGTGCTTGCTCAATTTAGTTATTTTTTTATCTTCCCCCACCCCAACCCTTGCTCAATTTATTTTTATTACTCGTTTACTGTTCTGTCTTCTTTTCTGAAGCTTCCTGTCATTTCCCATTATTAGAGACAAAATGAACATCTATTTCCTCTAATATTAACAGAATCTATGTCCCTTACTAATAAATCTCAAGTCTCCTTTTATTTTGCTTCAAAGATGGAAAAGAAAATAAACAGATTTTTTGTATTTTTGAATCAATGTTCATTTTCAGTGAATTTTTTCTTTTTAAAAAAATTAATTTTTTATAGAGGGCTATGATACTCAGGGGTTACTCCTGGCTGTGTACTCTGGTGCTCAGAGGATCATAGAAGATGCTGGGGTTCAAACCTCAGGTTGGCTTTATGCAAGGTATGTATGCTACCCGTTATTTTCAGTTTCCAGACCCTTGCCAAATTTCAAAGATAAAATTTCATGAACAGAGTGAACCCACTAAAGGAAGTGCTTTGAACGTCCCTGAGATAATTTTTACTTGGAATCTTTCTCTTCCACTTTCTTCATAGTCCCTGATGTTTTCCAGGTTCCTCTGATGACACAGCACGTGAGGACAATGGAGAGGCAGTACAAGGAAGGGCACCAATTAGCCTTCATTACTGACCAAATGCCAGGGACTCTTGCATGTGTTACACAATCTGTAGTAGCAATGTGTGTGGTAGAAGTCATTTTCTTTCACTTACCAAAATGGTAACTGCTGCAGTGGCAGGTGAGAGGCCTGGCGATAATCACACTACTAGAAATGGCAGAGCTGGCATAGGAACTCACATCCACCAACCCAAATTGGTCAGCTCTTTGGCACCTTTCATGAGAGAAAAAAATCCCAGAAGAGGAATCTGGCACAGAGCCGGAAACTCTCTCCAGCCTCACAACCTTAGCAGAATTCTGCATGACAGACATAGGAAAAAATCAAAGACAGCAGGGCCAAAAATCTAGTTATGTTTGAAGGCATATAGCATTGAAGAGAAACAGCTGGAAACCAGGATTCATCCCTTTCAAATGTTGTCAGCCTACTCATGTCCCCTAGGCAGGGCTCATGCTGTACAGAACAGATTCTTGGTTTTCTAAACATATCTTTCCACATTCTCCACCAAATTAGGTTCTAGGAGACCAAGAATACCATTATTATAAGGGATTTGAAGAAAAGAAATCATCCAGACCAAAAGCACTGAAAAACATGCTAAGGTTAAATTTCTGTTTTGATGGTAGGATTACTAGTCATTGTATTGCATTCCTTTTGCTTCTCTAATTATTTCTGGTCAACATATTCCTAAGAAATTTTCTTGGGAAGTTGAGATAGATCCTATTTGCCAAGTCAGGAGTGTGGTGGTTCCAACCAGAGACTGTTTTATTCAGCAGATTGCTAGCCATGAATTAATGGGGGTAGAATAAACTTGATTTCCATTAAAACCCATTTGCAGACTTGAATCAATCTTAGTATCTAACATCTAGCACATATGCAGAACTGAAACAGAAATCTGGTTTAAGGACAATGCTCCTAACTAATTTATCTTCTAACCTCACCCTACTTTTCTGACAAACAGGTGGGCCAGTTATATGAAGATCTTCTCCCAACCTGTGTTGAAGGAGCCACAAACCCTAGAGCAACTTATAAAGAGCGGAGACAGAGATGAGTTAAAAAAAAATCGCAATCAATTAACATTTTGAGTACTGGTTTAAGGACAATGCTTCTAACTAATTGATCTTCTAACCTCACCCTACTTTTCTGACAAACAGGTGGACCAGTTGTATGAAGATCTCCTCCCAACCTGGGTTGAAGGAGCCACAAACCCTAGAGCAACTTATAAAGAGCAGAGACAGAGATGAGTAAAAAAAATTAGCAATCAATTAACATTTTGAGTACTGAATATTAACCATCATGAAAATATTGCTATGTGTGATTTAATTATCTATTAAATGGCATTGAATGTTCATTTTACAGATAATTCAAAATTCAGGGATATTCTCTCCTAAAGAAGTATAACTCTTGTTATTCTCACTTAGTTTCAAGATTGTGTCTCTGCACTGGAAAAAAGTACTCATGCTAAAAGATAAACAGAGTCATGGGTTTTGTGGGAACCTATCTGTGTATCTGGAGACACTCTAGGTTCTGACCTCTCAGAAGCACAAAGGGAAGGGCAGCAGTAGGTACAGGGATTGGACCTGGAGACTATTGAGAAGAGGCTGGGAAAACGTGCATGATGTTCCTAGCATCACTAGCTGCTGATTGTCTCTTTGAAGAAACTCCTGGGAAAGTGGAATGCTGAGGATCAAATATTAAACTATTTATGTGTTTCTAGGAGTCACTGAATTTCATGAAAGTAGCAAAATTAAAGAGAAAAAAGGAAATGAGATGTGGCAGTGCTATGGTTCCCTCTGCCTGGTACAATATAGAACAGGGACTGTGTCTAATTCCTACTACATGAGCCAGGGAAGTTTGAGCAGAAATGGAAAAAAGAAACCCCAAACTCTCAGTCTCACATTCCTTTCTTGTCCAACCAGTATCCTAATATCTCAAAGTTCAGTACCAAGAAAGCAAATATCAGCTGAATTCCATAGCTAACTGTAGAATAAAGATGTCTGTCCCAATTTTATTTTTTTTTTCTTTTGGGGTCACACCTAGCAATGCTCAGGGGTCACGCCTGTCTCTGCACTCAGGAATTACTCCTGGCAGTGCTCAGGGAATCATATGGGATGCTGGGAATCGAACCCAGGTCAGCCGTGTGCAAGGCAAATGCCCTACCCACTGTGCTATTGCTCCAGCCCCTGTCCCAATTTTATGACAAGGAATTTTAGTTTTGAGAAAGTTGATGAAAAAAAAAGAGGAAGTCTTATTATTTTAATTAATATTAATTAAACTTCTATTATATGTCCAGAACTGGATATAATAGCAAATAAAGCAGACATAAAACTTACAGACTAGTGAAAGTACAGACATTAAGTAAACACAAAGCACACACACAAAATTAAACTATAAGTTATAGTACAGTAATAAGAGGGAATTCATTGGGAATGTGAGAAAACATAAAAAGAAGAATAGCATAATTAGTTTATATTGGTGAGTCATAAAAGAGTCATCTTAGAAGGTGACTTTATGCTATGCTTCAGAATGGGAGTTGTGGGGCAAATAGATAGCAGGTACAAACTGTGTAAAGGCCCTGAGGTTGGAAGGCTAGTGGCCTGTGCATGTACCAAAAAGGAAGTATTAAAGACAAGAGCAGAGGACAAGGGAAGGATCCCAGTAGATAAAGCCTTTTTCCAAAAAATTACTCCACTAGTTTTGGGAAACAGATTGGGTGAAGATGGAAAACTATTGCTAAAATTTCTATGAAAATTAATAAATCAACCTCAAGAGAATATCAACTCTAGTCTTTGACTCAAACCACAAAGTCCTTTTTCAAGCATTTTTTTTTCCGATATGTCATCCTATTAAACAAAACTGAATTATTTTCAAATTTCTTCTCAGTTAAGATGACCTAAAGTCCTAGGGTGGGTGAATCATGACAATGCAATGTTTTGATGACGTTTCTGGCCACCTTTCTCTCTTTCCAGGTTTTCCAATAGTAGTAGTTAGCAGTGGGGTGACAGGGTGCTGGTGGGATCTTAATGGGCTCAACAGAGAGTCATAATTGTGAAATAAATATATAGGTCATTTGCATCCAATTCTACCCACCCTCAACCTTATTACACAGCAGCAGCTACAAATGTCAATGGCAGGAAATACACAACAAGAAGAATTAACCACACATTTTTTTCATCAAACTTACACACACACACTGTCACATAGACATACGGTTAGTTTGAAGTTGGGTGAGGGGAGTTAGACAGCTTTCTCACATTTTTTAACCAACAGGATATCATGTCAGTCATCAAAACAGCAGGCTTTCAGTTGTTTGACCTTTTATGAGGAAGGATTTTTGAGGGGAGAGGAGAGGAAAAGGGAGAAAAAGAAAAACTTGAATTTTGCATCATTTGTCATTCTAATAGTTTGATACTGAGTCAGTCTTACGTTACAGACACATTAATTTGATTAAGATACACTCCATGGGTTAGTCAGGCATATAAAATACTCTTACTTGATGGCAAAATTAACAATGAATTAGGATAAACTATTACCAAACTAGAGGTCATTCCAGGACTCATGGATTTCCCCCCCACATACTCTCAAGTCACATTTTTCCATTTAAATAGTTTTGACACTTAAAGGAAAATTTTGAGCAGAAACAACAGGACTTGGGACACTGCCATTCAACTCTGAAGTCTCACTCAGAAAAGAAGCTGCTGGTTAACCCATCTCACTCAGATATTCTCCTGCCTCCTAGGTGCTCATCATTGCCTCAGACACAGAGCATGGCAGGAAGTTGTCTTCAGACCCAAGAAATCTGCTTTGATATTTGAAGGCTAAGATCCTGCTTTTCATTTTTACTGCTTTACTTTTAGTCTACCACCTTCTTTTTTCTTAAAATAGCCTTTTAGTTTTAGGTTCTGGGCAAGTTTTGGACAAACAGTTATCAAGTATCTGCTATATTATGGATATGGTACGTGATGAAAATTAAAATAATAATCATCATCATTATCATTCTGATATTGAATCACAAGAAGTTCCTCTCCACTTAGGCCTGGGTCTCTTTCTTACCTGTTGCTCCACGAAAAAATAACTGGCTATGGTTGATTGTCCATTAACATGCTATTACAGGTATACAAAGATCGATGTTAGCATATGGGTTATAGATGGCTTTAAGTTGAATTAGGGGATGTGGGTTATTTGAATAAAGTGAAGGGAGGGGACTGTCAACAAGTGGAACAGAAGTTCTCAAGGCAAGGAGGTTTAGGTGAACCTGAGTTATGTGGGCATTGCTGCAGTGTAGAAAGCAACAACCATGTGTTTTTTCCATCTTGGGAGAAAACATTAGTGACCCAACACTCCAAATCTGAGCATGTTAAGCACTCATTCCATACACGGTCACGGTCCTCCTGTTGTTCATGGATTTGCTCAAGCTGGCCCAGTGGCATATCGAATACATCACAGGTAGCTTGCCAGGCTCTGCCATGCGGGTGAGATACTCTCAGTAGCTTGCCGGGCCCTCCGAGAGGGGCGGAGGAATCGAACTCGAGTGGGCCATGTTGGCCGCTTGTAAGGCAAATGCCCTACCGCTGTGCTATCGCTCCAGCCATACAGGCATTCCATACAATGCAGAGGAAAGCAACCACAACTAGAATTCAGATTCATTGTTCCTGCTTTACATCTATTTTACAGGGTGCTTCTGAGATGGTAGTGGGAAAATATAAGTGACACTTAATTTCAAATTTCAAATTCCTTGATTGAAAAATAAAAGAAGTGCCAGAAAATGGAAGAAGTTATTAGCATTCACATACATGGAATTTGTTATGATATTTTCAGGAAGCAGCAAGCCATCAAGTAGATGAAGCATAAGGAATGTGACTAAGAAGAGTTTGAAAAGATCCTTTAAAAAATGTGGGTTTATTCAATATTTTACTCACTTTACAGATAAATCACACTGGTTCAAAGTGAAAATTAGAACCACATGTCTCAGTGCCTTATTCTGGGCCCTGGCAATAGACCTACTTTTTACCATTAGACCCACTCTGTGAAATCCTAAAGGCTAGTGATCAAAGAGGACATAAGTACAATTTGATTAAAAAATAAGAGTGAAACAGTCTCTAGATCCCTTTCAGCATGAATGCTTACTAAGAGCCCTGAGCATATGTTTGCTACTGTGGTATACCCTAGTCCATAGAACGATTTTAGATTCTAGATGCCAAAGTCTGAGCACTTGTGCATATGGTTTAGAGAAATTGGTGTTGACATTATGACTATATATATATATATATATATATATATATATATATACTGTACACTACTTAGAGACTGCAAGATAAGACAAGACCATTTCTAGAGGAACTTTCCTCTTAGAATTCCAAGAATTTTTGAGAAAACTAAGGAATAAGAGAAGCAAACTTGTCATTATATTGAATAGATAGTTCAGCTCTATATGACACTTATGATTACATATGATGAAAAGGTGAAAATACGAAAACACATTTCTTCTGTGGGCTTAAAATCGTTTACAGGAACAGATGCCCATTTTATCACTGGCAAGTTACTTTATCTTCCAGAGCTGCAAAGTTTCCCCTTCCTTCATTTTTATGAACCATTGAGCGATCAAGCAAGAAGCTCTTTGAAACCTGCTTTGTCTTTGGTGATCATTACTTTGAGATGAAGCCAGAACAGGCCTTATATTTGTTCCATTCATCCTAGAGAGCAAGGGCATCTCCATGTTCTCATGGTCTTACTGGGAGAGGAAGCTTGGGAAGCTATACGGGAAGCTCAGGTGCCCTGGTGAGGATTCTAACAGGTTCATTTATGTTTCTGGTTTTGGATTTTATTTTTATTATTTTACTCATACACAACCTTTAATATACTCTCTTTTGCAGTTCCAGTACTTAGAATCAGGAGTCCTTTGTTCATATTCTATTAATATAGCAAGGACCTAAGGAGAGCATAGCTTATGCCTTAGCTAAACTCCAAAATAAGAATAAGCACTGCTGCTTTGTAGGGTGACTTGAAAGATTTAAATAATATAATTGCAAAACTAGTGGGTTGGAGTGATAGTACAGTGGGTAGGACACCTGTCTTGCACATGACCAACCCAGCATCCCACACAGTCCCTGGCACAGCCTGGAATGATCCCTGAGTGTAAAGCCAGGAGTAAGCCCTGAAAACAGCAGAGTGTGTACAAAAAAGAGAGAAACAAAAAAGATTATTGCAAAACTGCTAACAAACTGCCAGGTACCCAATAAGCACCCCCTAAGTAGAGTTTTTGTTTATTCATTCATTTATTTGTGGTTTGGGCCACATCTGGCTATGCTCAGGGTTTACTCCTAGTTCCTCACTCAGGGTTCACCTGGTGGGCTCAGGGGAGCAGATGGGTTGCCAGAGATTGAACATAGGTTAGCCGCATGAAAGTTTACACCCCATCTTCTATATTATCTCTCCGGGCCATAAGTGGAGACCTAAAGATTTTCAGCCTAAGCCTTTACCTCTGCTCTGAGTCTTTGCCAGCATGTGGGCATCACTACAATCCCTGACTTTTCCCCCGACCTCAGTGAGCTTCAAATCTAAACCCCAGAATATCAGGTTCTAGTCCATTCAGAGACTGAACACTTTGATGTTTTCTGTTTGTTTGTTTTTTAATTTTTTTTATTGCCTGGAAACTTGTTGAATGTCAGTTAGCTCAAGGTGGTCTTTGAGCCCCCAGCAGGGAGATTTCTCCTATTACCAAACTCTTGGTTCTCGGTGCTGAAGCCTGAAAACTCTTCCTCCACCCCTGCATGGTACATGCATGCGGAGGGAGAGAGGATTGTGAGCTGACCCTGGAAACATCAGACTGTGCTTTGCCAAGAGCCCAGGTAGAAAGCTTTTGAGAGCTTAAGTTTCCCCTCACAACACCCCTGTCATTGCAGGCACTAGTCGGGCAGCAGAAAAGTTCAGTTTCACTAGCTTGGAGTCTCCACCCCTGGCAGAAACTGAAAAAAAATCAGAAAATTCCACTTGCTTTTTCTTATTTAATGAGGTCGAACATTCTTAAGGAATGAAAAGCGCAGCTCCAGTCTTGCTTTTAATTAGCTTCAGGAGCCCTTGTTTCAAACTAGCCTCATTCCCAAAGCTATTCTCTCTCTGCTCTGAATGAGATGGAAATTCAATTGCATTTGCCTTGTCAAGTCATAATAAGATGCTCCCTCTTTCCAAGGTCACTTGGGGAAAGATACTCAGTAGCCAGACAATGCACTTTCTGACCCTAGTAGGACACCAAAACCTAAAATGGGCAGCTAAAAGAACTCTAGAGAAGACCAAATATGATGGTGGGCTTTTTTTGTTTGTTTGTTTTGTCCTGTAAGCTATCATGGGAACTTGAGCTGGCTATTTCATCTGTGAAATGGAGGGGGGGGAGTGAATTTTAGAGTCAGACAAAATCAAAATCACATCGTTACTTATCATTAGAGAGCATATACAAGTCAATGAAATATGACTTTGATAATACTCTCATTGGTAATACAGACATAAATGTCTTCCTTGTAGGGGAACTATATAGAGCATATATTACACATAAATCCTAGTGCCCTAGACTCCATTCTCACTCACTATACATTGCTCCTCACTTTTCTCTCACTTGTACCACAAAATCAAGTCTGTCTGCCCATTTCACTGGACTGAAACAATGATCCAAACAAATAATTCATTATTTATTCGAGTGGGCCCAGTAACGTCTCCATTGTGAGACTTCTTGTTACTGTGTTTGGCATATCCAATACGTCATGGGTAGCTTGCCAGGCTTTGCCGTGCGGGCAAGATACTCTTGGTACCTTGCCCGGCTCTCCGAGAGGAGCAGAGGAATCGAACTCAGGTTGGCCATGTTGGCTGCGTGCAAGGCAAATGCCCTACCTGCTGTGCTATCGCTCCAGCCCAATTCATTATTATTGTAATAATAATAATTATTATTATTATTTTATTTAGGAAGGAACTTGAGTTTTGCAGGTTGAGATCAGGGTTTAAATCCCTGTCCTGTTTCCTGCAGGCTCTGTGACCTTGGACAATTTCCAACCTTCACTCTGTCACCATTTCCTGGTATTAAAAGTGGGGGAAACATCAGAAGCACCTCCATAGGATTACCGTAAGGTCTAAATGAGAAAATGCACAGAAGGCCTTTGCCTAGTGCCTGGCACATGGTAAGTATGCAATAAATATTAGCTAATAACAGCAGCCGCAGCATCTGAGAGTATGTTGTAAAATTTAAAAATCTTCAAAGATGTCCATCTCAAACCCTTTTTGGAAATAATATGCCAATGTTACCGGTGCTTATGTAAATGTAAGTGGTTATTATTTATGTAGGAGAACATTACTGAGTATTATGCAGGAAGAGGGAGAGAATAACATAGAGCAAGAAGAATTTATGATGAGCTTCAAAGGGGAAAGAAGAGAACATAACTTCTCACCCAGCACTATAGAAGCTGCCTGGTAAGTTGGTTCAAAGCTGTCTGAGTGCCAAAGTAATATCAAGAGTCTTCTCTGAATTCAGAAAAAGTAAAAGGTAAGAAATAAAGGATATAAAGGAAAAGGGGGACATGCCCTTACTTCGTTTCCTCTGAAATTGATCCTAAAACTGTATTTATCCAACAGAATTATCCTAAAGACCCATCCCAGGAAAGATACCAGCCTCCAGACACCCAAGACCAAGCTCTCCCCTCGGGTATTTGCAATCTAATGAGGACTTTATAGCAAGTACACAAATAACTAATTAGAGGTAGAAAGTGAAGTGTCAAGAATTATTATCATCATCATTATTAGAAGTCATTTTTGTAGGGTTCTCTTTATTTAGCATACCATCTTTTTATTTTTCCCCAAAGAACTTTAGATCATTTATTACAAAAGAAGATAAGCATAGAGATATTTTAAAAATAGAGCTCGAAATGTAAATGAAAGCAAAAAAGGAAATGGCAAAGGTTAATATCATTGTTGGATTAAGCCTCAGATTCAGCTCTGAGCTTCCTGGAAGTCAGGGTAAAATGGGAAACACATTATTGTAATTTAATGTTTTTAAAATTGCCAGTGCTCTCTTAAGCAATGTACAGAAACTAGACAAGGCCCAGTTCAGTACTCTTAAAATTTTTTGTTCTACTGGCAAATGTGAAAGGCATCAGTGTCTGTGAACTCTGAGGCATTTATATAGACACTAATCATTAATCATTATCAACATGTCAGACTTTTTCTTGGTCCGGGGGTGGAAGGGTGGGGAAGCATCTCTATGAATGAATGACTTTTGTTTTTTATTTTATTTTGTTTTCCCTTACTGTTGGAATTGTTTCTCAGCTAGCAGCTCCATAGAGCTCAAGCTGTTTCACTTTTTATGTTTATAAGGAAAAATACATATACTTTAAACCACTGAGCAATCTTCGTATCATTATGCTAGACCTGCTAATTTTATTTTCAACTCGATTTCAAGTGTTCCCAGGGCTTTGATCTGCCACAGGCTCTCGGGTTAATTGCCGCTGCTCTCAAATCATCTCCACTTAGACAGGTAGGTGGGAGTGAGTAGAATTAGCCAATTGTACAGAAAAAAAAAAATCAAAGGCACTTGCTTGCTAAGGTACCTACTTCTGAGAATTACCATGAATTTTGCATGCCACTGACTAAGAAAGGAAGGAAGTGACATCTTTAAGAGCCTGGGCTGGGGCGGCCTGCGGTGAAGAAGACCAGCTGTTATTATTCTTTTGGCTGGTTTCTGACCTGTTGTGAAATCTTTCATGAATCTGGAAGAGCTTGAACTTTAAAAGCCATTTGTAAAGATCATGATTTT
This sequence comes from Sorex fumeus, assembly GCF_029834395.1. Taxonomy (NCBI): domain Eukaryota; kingdom Metazoa; phylum Chordata; class Mammalia; order Eulipotyphla; family Soricidae; genus Sorex; species Sorex fumeus. The sequence goes on from NW_026606101.1 coordinate 54,121,285, forward strand.
GCCTTCTTTTTTAAAAAGTAATTCTTTAAACGTTGATAAGCTTGATGAATGAAGAATGACCGGATAAAGGAATGGATAAATACAGGCAATGGAGTAGAAGGGGGGGTGGTGTATTGAAAGAAAGAAAAAGAACCACCCTGTAGAAGGGAGGCAAAGATTGTTCAAAGTCAGTGGCTCCGGAGAGCGAGGGTGGCGGCCTTCGATCAAAGGAGAGAGAGCCTGGGTCAGGCGTGGGGTTGGCCAGGGAGCCAGGCTACACGTGCCGGCCAATACCACACACATCTGTTTGATTTGGCACTGCTCACTGGCCAGCTGCTGGCGCACAATCAGAAGGGGCAGGTGGGAGTGTTGGAGAAGGGGGCAGCAGGGGAGAGGGGATTATGCACAGTTGTTCTAAAAAGTGGGAGAGGGAGGAGGCTTGAGGGAATGAGCCTGGGAGCAGCGCTCCTGGGGCGCAGGCCCTGGCACGGAGCCCACAGCTGTGGTGGTGGGCATCAGTACTAATCTCCTGGAGCAGCAGGTGAAGGCACTGAGTCAGGGGACACAAGCACCAGGATGTGGCTTCTGTAGCAATTCAAGCCCTGGACCAGATTTGGACAATGTCAGGACTCTGGCCCGTCTGCAATCCCACCAAGAGTGACATTTTACAGGCTTCCAAATGAGACTTCCAAATGGCCTTTCCATACTTCTCTTACAGGACAAAAACTTTGATTTTCTACCTCAAATAAGGTTTTACTCTTCCTCTTTATTTCTAACCTCACAAAAACCGACATGCTCTTGGCCATGAAGGTTCTCGTAACTCTCTAGAAAGCAAGCTGGAATGAATAAGCCGACCCACTTAACAGAAACCCAGAGAAGTATAAGGAATATTCCTGAAGTTGCCTGACTCAGCCAAGAAAAGAACAATTGCGGCAACTGCTGACTTTCCACCTCAGCACCATGTGCTCTTGTTCAAAAGCTTAACCATATGCCAGGGGTTTGAGTTAGTGAGTGGTGAGCAAACTCACCAGGGGGGATCCTTATGATGTAACAAACCTCACTATGAAATCTGTCACTGATTTCAGTTCCCTGTTCATCGGTGATTTATACCATCTGCTAGGAACCAGACTGGTTCCCTCACGCAGCTCACCCAGTGGGTGATCCTTTTCTAGGTGTTCACTACCTGAAGAAAATGCACTTAGGGGACTTCTGCACATTTGGAAACACCACATATTCATCTGAAAACCTTCTCTCCTGTTATGGGATCACTTATGACAAAGAACAGGACTTGTTCTGCATCGAGATTGAGCTCCCTGGAACAGTAGAATCTTCTTACTCTTTGGACACTCTCAGTGTCCAAAGGATCAAAGTAGCAGGAGGCGAAATCACCCGTCATCTCAAAGATCTCAATTTCCTTTTTTTCTATAAGAATGTGGGCTCTGCCTCTGAAATGCATCTGGGGTTCAAATCCTCCCTCCGGAACCTTTAGTAATACAGTGAATTTTCATCTCTTGACTTAAACGAAAACCCATCTCACAGGGTGGTTTTAGCAAAAGGAACCACCATGGGATGGCACATACTGGCTACTAGTAACCCTAAAATATATAAAAGTAGGGCAGTTTGTCCTTCCTATGCAGGACATTAATAACCATATAATCTCTTCTTTGACCTTTCTCTAATTTTTCTTCCAATGACACTGTGTGTCACTGCAACTGGACACAGACAAATACTGAGAGATAAGAGACCCAATGGTTGGGACTGGAGAAATAATACAGCAGGCAGGGTGCTTGCCTTGTATACAGCTGACTTGGGTTCAATTTCTTGGCACCCTGTATATTCCCCCAAAGCTCACCAGGAGTGATCCCTGAGCAGAGTCAGTATTAAGCCCTGAGCACCACCAGGAGTGTCCTCAAGAGCAAACTATAAACTAAAAAGAGAAACAATGTAACTACCCTACTTAAAAAAAGAACTTCAAAACATAAACTACATAGAAATAAGAAATATCACTTAAGTTAAATCTAATTTCTCAGCAACTTATCACCACCTAAGCATCCTTTTGGAGCTTCCCCATTTTATGTCCTGAGAGTTTTTTTTTAAACCCTTCCCCAAACTGGGTACTTTTGTTCCTCTTCCTCTGGTTTTCTCTAACACCACCCTACACTTTTCCTATTTTCTTCCAAGTCTCAGCCTTTCATTTCTCCCCAATATACAGTTACTTAGTTGGATTTCTCATTCAGATGTGGACTGACCACTCAAATCCTCCCTTCTCCAACTTTTATGTCTGGCTTGTTGCAGAGCTTCACAACCACTTCATCTTCGACTGAATCATGTATGACCATAAGGTATTTACTAATGAAGTATGCTTTTGCATTTTCAAATTAGCTTTCTTAGACTGTATTATAGTTTTGAGGTATGACAGCCAACAATATTGATATAAAATTGGAGATAGCCATTTTACATAGAACCTCCTGCAGTAGTCCTTGCTACTGCAACAATTCAGTATTTGATAGTCTATAAAAATAACAGTAATTGATATTCTATTGGTTGACTCTCATCAGAGACTTCCGAATTTAGTGTTCAGTTCCACACTTGGGCTGAGGGCCCATATTCTGACCTAGCCGGAGTCCAACCCTTTCTGACCTTGTGCCTTTTGTCCAGTGACTCATCTTGTCCCTGATACCAAAGTACTGATTTCATCACCCACCTAGTGCCCTCATTCCTACAAAGATATTGGCTCTCCAAAGACTGTACTTGGCCACCAGCAGCCATATATACAAATGGCATATGTCAGAACTTGCTCACATGCCCCATACCCCCATCTGCCCTGGGCCAAATGATATAGTAGGAACAGATTCCAGATCCGAAGACTCACTCCACCACTTCTCACCAATCTAGCAACAATGTCAACTCTCTGGACCTCACTGTTTTTATCTGCAAGATAAAAATAAAATTACCCTGTGAGAATTGTTGACGATGCAGTGATTTGGACATAAACCGTTGCTCAGTGAGAACGGGCTGTTCTTCTTCAGATGAGAATCTTTTACAGTTGGTTTGATGCTGACTGGTACTTGACTTACCTCCTATCTGTCTCCGGGTAGTTTTTGCATCTCCCACATTTATCTAATTGCCTCACCTGGTCCATGAGTTCCAACTCATTCTCTTGCTGTCCGTGAGTTCTACTGTGTCTGTTATGAGCACTGACTGTGATGCTGCCAAGCTAGAGTGTCTCCAACCAGCTCAAGGAGCTAATTCTGGGCAGGAGAGATAATAGAGCAGGTAGGGCACTTAGCTTGCACACAACTGACCCAGGACTTAATCCCCAGAACTGCATATGATCCCCTGTATTCTGCCATAAGTGATCTCTAAGCCTAAGCCAGTTTGCTCCCAAAAGGTACAGCAACAACAACAACAACAGTTGCAGCAATTCTTGGCATCTTTTCCCAATTCGATGTTTAGTAACCACCATGTTGGTAGCTGGAAATCAGCCATGGTAGTACTATTTATACTATAGGAGCCAGAAAACCTTTTAGTAGAAGTCTTCCCTTTGAAGAACCATGTGATAACCACTTATAGGCACATATATTCTTTCTCCACCTTTTCTGGTCTTCTCACCTGATCTGAATTTTCAAGTGCAGATCTTTTAAATGACCTCAGTTTTATTATTATCCCCAGATTAACATTGCATTTCAGTGACAGTGCAGCTAAATCAGATCGAAGTCTATAGAGAACCTCTCAGCATAGGAATGAGATCATGACACTGGAAAACAAACAAAAAGATCTAAGGAATACACATTAACCTCAGGATTAACCTTACCACGAATGAGATCTGCTTAGCACAGCCAAAGCCTCTTCTTCCTATGGGCTTCCCTTTGTATTAATACAGGCTCCACGGCCTCTCTGGTGATAATGTTTCAGTCCCTGAATGACCATGTCCTTCACGGTCATTCTTTGACTCTTTCTGGGTTGGCAGTACTGTTGTTCCACAGAAAAACAAATAATGCTGAATTTTTTGTAAGCAAAGAAGTTAGCTTTGCTTTCTCTTCTCTTTGCAAAGCCTCTAAAGTTCCATAAAAGTTACTAAGGAGTAAGCATTTTGAGGATTCATATCCTGCTCCATGTTTGTTTTTTTTTTCCTCAGGGGCCTAAGGAAAGTACTCTACACTTTAGTAATATTTAAGTGAATTTGCTATACTGAACACCACATTTGGAGTTTGTAACATGACTCAATGGTGGGCTACACTTTCCTTTATACCTCTTTTCAGAGACTCACTGAACAAATAAACAAGTGCGTTAGGATGCATGTAGTAACACCGAGGGAGAGAAACTTTCCCTTATGTGTTCTCATAGGATTTAGATGACAAGTCATCATCCACTATCCTGGAAACCTATCTGTCTGGTGGGATAATCTGGCAACTATTGTGGTCTCTTTCCACAGTACTTTTTCCCTATCTGAACTTGAAAGCACTCCCCTGGGCCAAATGGGAACACTTTATCTTTCTGCCCATAGCATCTTTTTTTTTAAAATTTTTATTAGTGAAACACCATGAGGTACAGTTGTAGACTTACCGATTTTTGTGCTTGGGTTTCAGTTATACAATGATCGAGTACCCATTCCTCCACCAGTGCCCATTCTCCACCACCAATGATCCCAGTATCCTTCCCACCCCCCACCCCCCCATCCCACCCTGCCTCTGTGGCAGGGCATTCCTTTTTGTTCTCTCTTTCTCCTTTTGGGTTCTGTGGTTTGCAAAAGAGGCATTTGAGTGGCAATTATGATCGTTCTATAGTCTACATTCAGCATGCATCTCCCATCCTGGGAGTATCCTCCCAACACCCTTTATTTGGTGCTCCCTTCTCTATCTGAGCTGCCTTTTCCCCTAGCATGTGCGGCTGGCCTCCAAGCCATGGAGTAAACCTCCTGGTACTGATCTCGGCTACTCTTGGGTGTTAGTCTCCTATTTTGTTACTCTATGTTTCCCAGATGAATGCAATCTTTCGATGTCTGTCCCTTTCTTTCTGACTCATTTCACTTAGCATGATACTTTCCATGTAGTACCACTTGTATGTAAATTTCATGACTTCATCTTTTCTAACAGCTACATAGTACTCCGTTATGTAGATGTACCAAAGTTTCTTTAACCAGTCATCTGTTCTTGACTGCCCATAGCATCTTAAATCTTCTTTTTTCACAATAGAATCCTTAATTTTGTGACACTTTCTTTTCTTTACTAGCCCATACATATGGATTGGGAAACATTTCTTTTTTTTTAATTTTTTAAAAATTTTTATTAGTGAGACATATGAGGTGCAGTTGTAGACTTACAAATTTTTGTGCTTGAGTTTCAATTATACAATGATCAAATGCCCATCCCTCCACCAGTGTCCATTTCCCACCACCACGGATCCCAGTATCCCTCCCACCCCCCATCCCCCCCATCCTGTCCTGCCTCTGTGGCAGGGCATTCCCTTTTGTTCTCTCTTATTGGGTGTTGTGCTTTGTAAAAGAGGCAATGGGTGAAAATAATGTTTGGTCTATAGTCTACTTTCAGCATGCTTCTCCCATCCTGAGAGGATCCTCCCAACACCTTTATTTGGTGTTCCCTTCTCTATCTGAGCTTTCTTTTGGGAAACATTTCTTATCTTTCTATTTCTTCCTATAACCTACTCTTTGACTTGTTGCTTCTAAAATAGGAATTAAGTTCTTAATTTTCATTTTGATCTTTTAATGATCACTTTCAAAGGGACATCAATAGATAATGAAAACTCTTTGGAAAAGCCAAATATTCCAGTTTTCTCTGTGTTTTCCTTCCTAGGTCTCTAGATCACATAAAAAATGTAAAATATGGGTGCAGATAGATACTACAGCGGGTAGGACACTTATTTTGCATATAGTTGACCCATGTTCAATTCCCTACATTGATCCTTATCCCCCTCCAGCATCACCAGAAGTAATTCTTGCATGCAGAGTCAGAAGCGGTAATCTCTGAGTATCGCCACGTGTACCCCCCCAAAAACAAAATGTAAAATATGAGTCCATCTTTCTAAAACCCCTTCTTGAACTCCTTTATTCTTCCCTCTTGTTTTTAGGGTAATATGAAGATCACATTATCATTAGTGCTTCTAACACATGTCTTGACCCTAATGAGTCACTTCAGATTTTTGAACCGTTAGTGCCACATATAGATTGTATGAAAACCTTGGAAAGAATCTGATTTAAGAAAAATTTTCAAGGAAAAGGTCTCTAGTTGTGTTTTAGCTTCATTTTATGAAGAAAGTCCACACATCTTTCCTATTTCCCACCATTTGGCAATAGTTTCAGCTTTGGCCTTATGACCAGAACCCTATTTCCATTTTGGCATCATAAAAGTCAGGGTACCCAGTACTGAATATATCCAGATGAACTTTTGCTATATTTCTAAAATCTAAGTTTTAGCCAAGTCTACATCAATATGAGAAACTATCATTATTATACTACTAAAATACTGATTTTTGGATTTATCTTTTTATGTCTTCTCTTTATTTAATTCACAGTACTACGAAAGAAAGAATTTCAGATTCCTTTAATTTTCCTTCCTGCTAATTTAGTTTAAAGTAACACAGAAACTTCTACATTCTTCAGATATAAACACCTAAACTTTATCCCATGCAATAATAAAGCAATTTATTTTAATATATTTATTAATTCAAACATTTGCATTTACAAGCCTTTGCAATTGGATATATTTTCTCTCTATATAAGTTACATGCTTATAATCTTTTAGCATATTTATATCATATTATAGAGTGAAATGAACTAGGGAATTTCTTGATGTCAAGCTTAAGAAGTCATCCTCTTAATCAATTTGAAGGAAGGCAAATTTATTCATTTTACACTTAACATGGACTCTTTAAGTTCTTGAGATGCAGCACAACATATTTATTTTATTTTATTTTTCTTCTTTAGGCCATATTTTTAAAAACATTTTTATTAGTGAATCACCGTGAGGTACAGTTACAGACTTACAAACTTTCCTGCTTGTGTTTCAGTCATACAATGCTCAAGTACCCATCCCTGCACCAGTGACTATTCTCTACCACCAGTGATCCCAGTACCCTACCCACCCCCTCACCTCCTCCCCCACCCCACCCCACCTCTGTGGCAGGGCATTCCCTTTTAGAACATATTTATTTTAAATATATTATCTATCCCTCCAAATTTAACTCTGAGACCCTTCAGAAGAAATCTGGATTTATCACTTAATGTCTTACGAAATTGAGCTAAGTTCTTTGGGACTCAGTATCCCCATTGTGGGACACAGGCCGACTTAGCATTCTATATTCACTGACTCACCTTCTGCCCATTGAGTTCTGTAAATGTGGTTAAAGCCTGACTACAAAAGGCTCAAAATAGTGGAACACAAAAGAAGGAGGGACTAGGTGCTTTTTAAGAATTGGGTTATTCTTAAATTTGGTATATAGAAGCTTATCAAACAATATCTGTCCACCTCAGTGCATAGCCGAAAATATACTTTCTAAAAGCCAAAAGGAAGAAATCTAGTAGGTTTCCTTTCACAGGTAGCGGTCAAATGGAATTGAAGCCTGGATAGGATTTCAGAGAACTGATACTGGGTCAGAGGCCATTCCAGGCAGGGAATATCCTGAGCCAAAGCATAGGAACTGGAAAACACAAAAGTTCACAAAGAACCGGAAGTAGTCATGGCCCAGCATGCAAGAAGGGATCGGTGGGAGATGAGCTGGAAAGGTATCCTGGGGTCAGAGCTCAGGCCCAGAGAGGCCTGGTAAGAGGTCTGATCTTAATTCAGCTCCAAAGGAAAGTGACCTCATTGGTAAAGCCTGAGTTGGCCCTACCCTTCTCAGCAAGTTTGGGTGCAAGCCTGGGAGAAGGGCATGTGGCAGAAAACTGGCAGAGGAACACACTGGCAGCACTACTAGGCTTGTTTCTTCACCAGGAAACAAGGTTTCCTGTAACTCAGACCCATGAATCAGCATTTCCTCTGTCAATAATACACAGCAAGAAATGCAACAGCACAGGGCTGGGGAGAATGGAAGGAAAGAAGGAATATTCCATGACATAGTTGAGCTCTGGTCTCCTTTCCTCTCATGAAACACTCCTGATAAGCTCCCAGATGACGCTCAGGTTTCATAAGATAAGTTTCTCAGAGAACCTAACAGTATTTCGTGAAGATTAAGCCTAGCTCTCGTGTCAGAGTGTGTATCGCTATCACCATGAGGATAAGGAAAATCATTTTCAAAATTCTTTCATTGCATGAGGGTGAATGTTACTCTAACAGTGTTTTATCCTTATGGAGGCTTGAGTCTATGTACAATCTGCCTTTTAATTTTGCACTTCCATGTGCAATACTTGATTTGATTCAAATGACAATCCTGTAAGCTACACAGGAAATATTAGACCTATTTCATAAGTGCAGATACCAAGGCAGAGATATTAAATGTTTCTTCCTGGTCCTATTTATTTTGAAGAAGCTAGAATTGACCACAACTCTTTGACTACCTTTCCAAGACTTATTTTTTTCTGTCTAGATAGTAGATGGACAAATAGCTAGGTACAACATAGATACGTGTGCAATATCACTCATATAATTATTTCATTTAAAGTATTAAAAATACATTTTACTTAAAGTGCTTGTTTTGCATTCAGCCAACCCCAGTTTGATGCTCAGGATTACCAGGAGTGATACCTGAGCAAAGACCCAAGAGTAACACTTGAGCTTAGCCAGATGTGGCTCAAAGGGCAAAGAAAACAAAACAAAACATATTACATCTACACGTGTCCTACCTAGCACCAAAAGAAAAAAAATTTCCTTCACTCCTTAATTTCATATATTCATTTATCAAATAATTACTGACTTTCCTCTCTGCTCTAGGCACAAGCATTAGGGGAGAGAAGCACAGAAGGAAACCCATATTCATAGAACTCACTCACTGAAGAATTCAGATAGCAACTAAGATGGAAAAGTGAAATATGGAATATGTTTGGGAGCTAGACATATTTTATATACACTTGTATGCAGTGTTTACATATTTTATATACACTATATAGTAAAGGCCCTCCCGTTGATCGTCGATTTGCTCGAGCGGGCCCAGTAACGTCTCCATTGGAGACTTTGTTGTTACTGTGTCTGGCATATCGAATACTCTCGGTAGCTTGCCGGGCTCTCCGAGAGGGGCGGAGGAATCGAACTCGGGTCGGCCATGTTGGCCGCTTGTAAGGCGAACACCCTACCTGCTGTGCTATCGCTCCAGCCCTATACACTATATAAAATATATACATTTTCTATATACACTTGTATGCAATGTAAATATATTTACACATCTAAAATGTAAAGAAAGGGGCCAGTGCAATAGTATAGCAGGTAGGGCATTTGTCTTGCACGCAGGCAACTCGAGTTCAATCTCCAGCATCCCGTATTGTCCCCCAAGCACTGCCAGGAGTAATTCCTGGATGCAGAGCCAGGAGTAACCCCTGAGCATCGCTGGGTGTAACCCAAAAAGCAAAATAATAATAATAATAATAATTATAATAAGATAAATAAAATGTAAAGGAGGCAGAGAAAAAGGAGAAGAGGTAGCATTGCAATTTACATAAAATAAACATTATGTAAATACTTGGGAAAATCTTCCTAAAAATGTAGCACTCCAGCACTGTCCTCCTGTTGTTCATCTATTTGCTCAAGAGGGCAGCAGTAACATCTCTATTGTGAGACTTGTTGTTACTGTTTTTGGCAGAATACTCTCGGTAGCTTGCCGGGTTCTCCTCCGAGAGGGGCAGAGGAATTGAACCCCAGTCGGCTTGTGCAAGGCAAAAGCCTTACCCACTATGCTATCGCTTCAGCCCCTTCCTAAAAATGTGGCATTTAAGTGTGGACTTCAAGAGATGAGCAAGTATGCCAAGTCGATATATGGGGTTGTGGAAAATTAGCCAAAGAAAGGGGCCGATACCAAGGCTCAGAGGTGGACATATCTGGAATGTTCGAAAAAGAATTGGGTGTGGCCGAAGTGCAGAGAGAGACACAGGAATTGGGTCGTTGGGGGCCCATCATGCGGCAATTGTAAGGACTTGGAGTTCACTAAGGTAATTCACTATCATTCATTCAAAACCCAAACCAACTAACCAACCGAGTGCGCGCGAACACACACACACACACACACACACACACACACACACACACTCACACACACAAAAGGATAGAACTAAAATATTACTAAAATAAGACCAGGAGAAAGGAAAAACATCACTATCCATGTCTTTTACTTAAGCTTTTTCTCTCAGATCTGAAATGCTGACTGAGGTTGCACACACTGAAGCAGCAACCATGGCCTCTTCCTGAGGGACCCAGGTTGAAGCAAAAGTCGCTGGAGGAATAATTTATTACTAGATATTTGAATCAGGCAACAGATCTCAGCAATGTTCCTGATGATTAGAACCATCAGGATTCTCAACCATCCTTTAACTCAGGCTACTGAGGGAAAATTTAAAAAAAAAAAATTGCCTCTTGAGCTTCTACCTCAGGCTTTCTCTGGAGACAATGGTCTTTAAATGGTTAGGTAATCAGAAACCTGAGACTATCTATTCAGCCCTGCAAAAAAAAAACGCACCTCCCTAATTTAGGAATCCAGAACACCCCTGCTTTTGACCCTGATTTGTCCTTGAGGATAGACTTTGGGAGATGGATGGGTAAGAGAATCAGGCATAACCACACATCTAGAAACCACTGTTGCCTCTCTCTTTGTTCTTTCTATTTATTAATCTCTAGGCTTATAGACAAGTTCATCTCGAGTTCATCCCTCTCTGTCTCCTTTGCCTTGGAAAGCTTTAGAAAAATCCCTTTGTGTGATGTATCCAAATGCTGACACTAGAGACGGCAATTTGGTTCCTTGAAGTCTTTTGTAAAAACCTGTTTCATTTGCTTCCAGAAGTCAGTAAAATAGATCAGAATAGGACAATCCTCCAAGTCTGTAATGGACAGTAGGTGGAGAAGTCCCTCACTGTTCAATTTATCAAGTGAACAGACAAGAGAGATGCCACTCCTGGTACAATCCCCATCAATCCAGGTGGTGGGGCTGAAGGACGAGAGCTAAAAAGACTAAACTAATTCTTGGCATTGTTGTTGCCTTCATTCATCCTTTTTCATCTCTCTCCTCTCACTGCCTTGGAAACCTGTCCACACCACGGTTTAGCACCGAGGTGTGAGTCTTTTCTAAACTACTTTTCAAATTTTTTATTTGGGGTGCTTAGAGAAAATAAATTGTTGCCAAATGAGAGCGAGGAACTAGGTACTCTTTAATCTTATTACTCTCGATGTAAATCTCTTGCAAAACTCTATTAAAATTATAATTCCTTATATATTGGCATTAATAAGTTCAGATAGAGAATATTTTCATCATTATGGGTTCTGTGATTTTGCTGGTCTTGTCAAACCCATTTCACTCCCACTCCTCCTTCCTTCTTACTCCCTGGTAAGCATTTTGCTGTCTCTTGCTAAAATCCTGTCAACTCAATAATGGGATCATGCAATAAATAATCATTTGGAACTGGATTTATTTGTTAAGATAATTTTTAGGAGATTCATACCAATGTATTATGATTCAACTTAGCTCTGTTTTATTGATGAGTAGTATATAGTGTGTGAATGTAGCAAAATTTATTCACCCACTGAAAGGTTTCCAGTGTGGGGGTCTTATAAGTAAGTTTTCTATAAACATACAGGTACAGTATTTTATGTGCATGTAAATCTTTATATAAATTCTCATATAGGCAAACGTTGAGACATATGGTATTTCACGTTTTCTTTCCTTTAATATAATTCAAAACTATTTTACAATGAAACTGTATCATTTTACATTCTATCAGCCATGTGTGAGTGAAGTGCTTTCACTGCTTATTTTGCTAGCACTTGATGTCACTATTTTTTTATAACAGCTATTTTTTCAAAATAGCTAAAATAGTTTAGCTATATTGAAAGATATAGAATAATAACAAACACAAACACTGTCCTCCCGTTGTTCATCAATTTGCTCGAGTGAGCCCACCCAGTAATGTCTCCATTTTGAGACTTGTTGTTACTGTGTTTGGCACAGGTAGCTTGCCAGGCTTTGTCGCACGGGCAAGATACTCTTGGTAGCTTTCCAGGCTCTTCGAGAGGGGAGGAGGAATCGAACCCGGCTCAGCCGGACTGGCTGCGTGCAAGGCACTGTGCTATCGCTCCAATTTATAATTTGCATTTCCCTGATTACTAAGAATGTTTAATATATCTTCATATATTTACTGGACAGATATGCATACTTTTGGGTAGAAAGTCCATTCAGTTTCTTTTTTAATTCAAACTAAATGATCAGTTTTTTTTTTAAGTTTTGAGAGATCTGCATAGATTATGAACAGTGGTATTATTTTTTGCCAAATATATTTTATTCCCAATCAGTTTCTTTTCTTTGCATTCTCTTAATTGAAACTTTGCAGATTAAGAATTTATATATAATCATGGAAAAGGATTATTTATTGAATTTTTGATGTACTATACTTTTGGTGTCAAATTAAGAACTCACTGCTGAGTTAGATATATTTTCATGTTTTATTGCTTTTCAATGAAAGTTTTATAGTTTCATGTCTTACATTTAAGTGTATAAACTTAAGTTTTGTATAAGATATGAGATTTAGGAACTGGAGAGACAATGCAGAGAGTCGGGCCTTGCACGCTGTCAACCAAAGTATCTCATCTGACCCTCTAAGCCCTGCAAAAGGAGCGATACTGGAGCACAGAGCCAGCAATAATCCCTGAGCACTGCAGGGTGTGGTCTAACATCCCCATCTCAAAAAAAAAGATATGTAGAGTATTTTTTTTTTTTTTTTGCTTTTTGGGTCACAACCGGTGATGCTCAGGGGTTACTCCTGGCTTTGCACTCAGGAATCACTCCTGGCAGTGCTCGGGGGACAATATGGGATGCTGGGAAGCGAACTCGGGTCGGCCGCGTGCAAGGCAAACGCTCTACCCGCTGTGCTATTGCTCCAGCCCCTGTAGAGTATTTTTTAATATGCCATTTGAACATTTGTATTTCTTTTTTGAGAAAGTTTTTGTTTATTTCTTCTGCCCATTTTTTGATGAGTTTGGATCTTTTTGCATGTAAAGTTCCACCAGTACCTTATATATCTTTGATATTAATTATGTCAGGTAAATAGTTTTTTCTATTCCTTAGACTTTTCTTGTATCTGGGTCACAGTTTCTTTTAAGATACAGACGCTTCTTATTTTAATATAGTCCCGTTTGTTTATCTTCACTTCCCCTTTCTTGGTCAATGGTGTTTTATTTTTGAAGATGCCCTTAGCTTCAATGCCATGGAGGGTTCTGCCTATGTTTTTGCTCCATGTACTTTACACTGCTAATCATTAGGGAGATGCAAATCAAAACAACAAAGTGATATCATCTCACATCATAGAGACTGGCACACATCAAAAAGAATAACCAGTGCTGGTGCATATATGGGGAGAAAGGAACTCTCATTCATTATTGGTGGGAATACAGACTGGTTCAGCCTTTTTCGAAAACAATATGGGCAAAACAATATGCTCACAAAACTAGAAATTGAACTTTCATATGACCCAGCAATACCATTTCTGATAATATATCTGCAGGCACCTATAAACACACTGCAAAAAAACTATTTGCATTTCTGTTTATTGAAGCATTATTCACAATAGCCAGAATCTGGAAATGGCCAGAGTGCGCAGGAAGAGATGACTGGTTAAAGAAATTGGTACATCTACACAATGGAACACTATGCAGCCACCAGGAAAAATTAAGTCATGAAATTTTGCTTATAAATGGATGGATATGGAGAGTATCACGGTGAGTGAAATGAGTCAGAAGGAGAGAGACAGAATGATAGACAGAACCAATTTGTGGGTTATTAAAAAAAACAATATGATACTAATAATCAAGGACAGTAGAAACAAAGACCAAGAGGACTGGTCCACAATTGGAAGTTTGCCACAAGTGGTGATTGGGGGAGGGCAGTTAGTCTAGAAAAGGGATTACTCTGACAATGATAGTTGGAAATTATCACTCTAGACAAGAACTGAGTGCTGAAAGTTTGTAAAGGGACAAACATGATAACCTTTCAGTACTTGTATTACGAACCACATTGCCCAAAATGGGAGAGAGAGAGAGAGAGAGAGAGAGAGAGAGAGAGAGAAAGAGAGAGAGAGAGAAAGAGAGAGAGAGAGAGAGAGAAAGAGAGAGGCTGGGGGTGAAATGTACACTGGTGAAGGGACAAGTGTTGGACCATTGTATGACTGAAAGCCAATCATAAATAACTTAGTACCTGTGTATTTCACAGTGATTCAATAAAAAATAAAAATGAAAATAAAGGATATGATATTTAGGCTAAGGTTTCTATCTCTGACTGTTTGTTTCTACCTGTGGATGCCCAATTACTTTAACGGTTTTTGTGTAAAGGTTATCTTTCTTTCATTGAATTATTTTTGAACCTTTGTCAAAAACAGATGGGCATATTTGTGTAGATCTATTTCTGGGCTCTCAATTCTGTTCTATTGATCTGTGTATCTATCTCTCAGCAAATACCATACAGTCTTGATTATTGTAGCTGTATAATATGACTTCAAATTGGATGGATACATTCCTTTTTATTCTTGGAAAAATTTAGTCCTCTAGTATTCTTTGTCTTTCCACATAAATTTCAGAATAATCTTGCTGGTAACTATTTAAGAAGACTTACTGTAATTTTAAGAAAAGGTATTATAAATCTGTATACTAATTTGGCAGGAGATTTGTATTTATACTAGAGTAGTAGACAGAATAATAGTCAAAGATTTCTGTATATTAATCCTTGGAATCATTAGTTTATTATATGACAAAGAAGACTTTGCCAATGTGATTAAGTTCAGGGAACCTAAAATAGGAAGGTTATCACACATGTTAGGGGAAGGGGGAGCTCAGAAAGAGAAGGGAACACCAAATAAAGGGTGTTGGGAGGATCCGCCCACGATGGGAGAGCACGCTGAGGGTAGACTGTCGACCAAGCATGATTGCCACTCAGTGCCTCTTTTGCAGACCATGGCACTCAAAAGGAGAGAGAGGGAAATGCCCTGCCACAGAGGCAGGGTGGGATGGGGGCTGGGGGGGGAAGGGGATGCTGGGCCCGTGGTGGTGGGAAATGCGCACTGGTGGAGGGATGGGTGTTTGATCATTGTATAATTGAAACCCAAGCACAAAAATGTGTAAGTCTACAACTGTACCTCATGGTGCCTCACTATTAAAAAACAAATAAATACAGTAAAAAAATAGGAAGGTTATTACGGATTATCCAGGTGGAGTCAAGTTAAATTACGAAGGAGATTCCTGTACAAAGAACAGAATCAGAAACAGAAGAAGGGAGATGGAAAACTGAGAGCAAAGACCAGAGAAACATTGAATGATACTACTGTATTGCTGGCTAAGAAGACAAAGCGGCTATATACCAAGGGATCTTGGGGACCTCTAGAAGCTGAGAAAGCAAGGACATGTACTCCAATCTCAGAGTGATCTCCAATCTCCAATTTCAGAAGAAACCAGTCATGGCAATTCTTCAGCCTTTAAGTCTCAATGTCAAACTTGACAAATCCCCAAATCTGTGAAATTATATTTACACTGTTTCAGGCCACTAAGTTTGGTAATTTGTTACAACAGAAGTTGGGAACTAATACAAGCAATGAATATAAAATAGTATAGCATTCTTTTTATTTAGATGTTCTTTGATTTCTTTCTTCAGCATTTTATAGTTCATCATATACAAGTCCTTAATATGCTTTTTTAGAGACATTTTAATATAAAAATACTGGAGTTATTATATTTTAATTTTTTAATTACATGTCTTATTATGTAGGTGGTCTATTATTTGTTTGTATATTACATATTTTATTATATTCTATTATTTACATATATTATATATTTATTACTAGTTTATAGAAACCATTTTTGTGTATTTATGTTAAATCACATGGCTTTGTTAAAATTGCTTGTTAGTTTTAAGATGTTTTTATAGTTCATGTAATATTTTATCTTGGTAATTGTATCTTCTATAACTAGAGGCAAAAATGATTTATTTTTTTATTAACATATTTTCTAGAGCTTCCAACACTATGATTAAGAGGAGTGAGAGTCATCCCTGAGCTAAAAATGAAAAAGTCTGTGGCCAGAGAAATATTCCCACCAAAACACCAGATTAAATATTGCTGGTAATAGTTCCTAACACAATGAACACTCCTTAGGAGCAATCCTCTGTCAAGAAAAAGGGGAAAGACCTGGTATTTCACTATTTATTAAAATAGTAACTTGAGAGACTTTTGTTGTGGTTATAATTTCAGCCTTCACTATTACTATTATATGACAGTCATGTAAAAACAGAATGGCTAGGATAGTCAGATATGAGTTCAAAGTTAGCTCATTCCGGCCATAACTTTATGATTTTAGGTGACTTATTCACTTTGAGGACAGTTGAAATAAGTAAGGTTGAGAGATAGTACAGAAGCAAGGCACAATTTTCTTTCTTTTTTCTTCTTTTTTTTTTTTTTGTGGTGGGGGTCACATCCAGTGATGCTCAGGGCTTACTCTTGGCTCTTCACTCAGGAATTAATCCTGGCAATGCTTGGAGGACCAGATGGCATGCCCTCTTTGAACACAGGTCAGCCGGGTACAAAGTGCTCTACCACTGTGCTGTTTCTGGCCCCATGAGTAAGGCACTTTTCTTGCATGCAGTCAACCCAACTTTTGTCTCTGGCACTGTCTGGCACAATCCCTGAACACAGAGTAGCAGTGAGTACTGCCAAGTATGATTCAAAAGACAATATGTGTGTTATACATACATATATGTGTGTATATGTAATTTCTACCATGCTTTAAAAAATTTTTTGCCGTACTATATTCTGCCAATTCCTAGAAAACTGCCAAGTCTTTTCTTATGTATAATGCCTCTGTCAAGTTTATCTAGTGCCCTCGTACTTGAGAAGGGAATAAGGATTAATTAAGAATGAAGGGTGTGGAGAGAAAAAATCTTCTTAAGGAAAGTGACAAGTTTCCATTAGTCCAGGAAAGAGAACAGGTCCAGAAAGAGACAGGCAGTGACCAATAGGGATCAGCATCTGGTTTCCTTCCCTGAGTATTAGGATCAGCCCACACCTAACTTTTCAAAGTTATCTCCTCTTACAAATACACTGCCTATGTTTTTCTAATAGACACTTACTAGAATGCTTTGATGAGCTCAGAAGAGAGGTTGGTAATGGACAACTCAGCTTGGGGCTTAGATCTAAAAGAATGTTCACTAAGATTTGCATAGGTATCATACCCATAAAGTATGTGTGTTACGATAAGGAACTCAAGGAAATAGTGTCAAGAGACCCACTTCATAAGTGCGTTTATTATTATCTCCGCTGTATAAGCCACACAAAATAAATGTCTGGCATTTCCAGAAATTGCTATCGATTCAGCAGCAGATTTTACAAGGCTAATCAATAGCAGTTTCCTCTCTGCCCCTCCTCCAGTGTATATTTATTGTGATCAAGCTTTTCTGTTCCTTCTCTGCTTTCTAGTGCTTGTAATTGGTCCAGAATAAATAGATGATTTCATCTTTTTCCAGGAAAAAGGGGGAATAAAAAACTCTGCTATTAAAAATACTTCCATCCCTGGTGCAAAATCAGTGTGTGTGAGAAAGATAGGGAGGGAGGGAGGGAGAGAGAGAGAGAGAGAGAGAGAGAGAGAGAGAGAGAGAGAGAGAGAGAGAAACAGACACACAAAAAGACAAAAACAGAGACAGAGAGTAAAGCAGAAACACACACTCATAGAGACACACAGAAACACACACACACACACAAAGACAGACAAATGGAGAGAGAGAGAGACAGAGACACAATGAGACAGAAAGAAACAGACACTGATACAGAGAAACACACAGAGAGAGACATAGAATGAGACAGCTACATAAGAAGAGATGAAGATGGATACACACACACAGAGAGAGAGAGAAAGAGAGAAAGAGAGAGAGAGAGAGAGAGAGAGAGAGAGAGAGAGAGAGAGAGAGCAAGACACAGAGATAGAGACAGGGAACCTGACAGGATGACACTCTCAAAACTTAAGCCTCACTTTGTCTTTGTGGTCTGTTTTCCTTGTACCTAGACTATGCTAAAGTAAGAGATTAGGGTCCCCTCAAAACTGTACACTTTATCATTGTACCTTTATATCTTACAGAGCCACCAACTGCATGAGAGGCTTAGAGCAGTTTAGAACTTCAAAGTTCTTCAGTCCAGCCCTTTCCCTTAGAGATTAAAGTACAGAGCTTCAAAAAAGAAAAAAGGCAAGTAGGTCTAAGCGCAGGTCTCCTGCTCAGAATCAATCTTACTTAGAAAGATGACCTTTACAGAGGCAGTCAAGTTAAAATAAGGTTATTAGTATGACCCTTAATCCAATATGACTGAAGTTATTAAAAAGGAAAAATTTGGATAGTAAGAGACAGGCAGAACCCCATGTAAAGATGAAGGCAGAGGTCAGACTGATACTCCTTCAAACCAGGGTACACCAAAAACTATCAGCACATCACAGAAGCTAGGAAAGAGACATGGACTGGTTTTTTCCTCACAACCCTCAGCAGGAACCAACACTGCTGACACCTTCATGGCAGGCTTCTACCTTCCAGAATTGTGAGAAAATATGTATCTATTGTTGAAGCCACCTATGACAGCACAATCAAACTAATTAGTTCTTTATCAATGATATGTTTTCAGGAGACTTAGCAAGCACTAAGGAATGCAGAGATGGAAGTCATAAAAATGTTACAACCATACCAAAGGGCCAGAAACCACCTCTGATAAACCTATCTTAATAACTATACATCAGGAGAGGAAATGTAGATGCATATGGGCACATATATATGTGTATATATGTATGTATGTATGTATGTATATACTTTATTATATAAACAGTTCACAATTGAATTGTGGGGAAAGTAAAATAACTGCAAAAAAGCTACATAAAATTGGTATCTATGTGGAAAAGTATGTTAGACCAAAAATTTGCTATATTGTAAGATTAACTTCACATATTTTCTTCAAGGTAGAATACAAAGGCTTTCTTTTAGAATACAAAAGCCCTTTGGGGGGTCTTATTAATATTTTTTGTTTGTTTTCAGGCCACACCTGGTTGTTGTGCAGGGCTTATTGTTACTGCACTTAGAAATCACTCCTGATATGATCGGGGTACTGTACGTGGTGTCAGGGATGGATCTTGGGTCAGCTATGTGTAAAAAAGCACCTTATCAGCTGTATCATATCTGTGGCTCATAAACATGGAAACTTTGACAAAATAATACTAAAAGAACACTATACTTATATCACCAACTCTTTCTGAGCTTATAGACTGTATTTCCCACTTTCCTTTGCAATTAGAATGGGACAAGCAAGTAGCTCTGGCAATGACTTTAAGTAGAAGACTAGCAAATAAGCATGAGTCTTCCATGCTCTTTTTTTGCTTGCCATTGAGACTCCGGAAGTTGGATATTGAGATAGGGGATGTGCAAAACTTAAGATAGGAGCCATAAGACATTGATTCAAGGGAGCTGCCTTGAGTAACCTCCTGACTCAAAGCTTCTGTGGAAATAACTGGGTTTTTATGAGCTTTGGGGAGAATAATGTGAATTGATACTACACCTCCTGCAACTGATAATGGTCCTTGATCTGTATTTGATTAGCATACTATTCAAAAACAAGTTATTTAAAGAACATTAACTCAAGTAGACTTTGATAGAGAAAATAAGTCCACACCATATCCTCTGAGAACTCAGACCATGACTCTCAAAATAAAATGTATCCATTTTCAGCACGACTTATCCAGGGAGATCCTGGATGCATTTAAGACCATCTGTCATCAGACTCTGGGATTTCCACCCACTAAACTTCCTTCTATTACCTAGAGTTCTTTACTCACAAAGAGTGTGTCTACTTCATCTAAACAGCATGCCTCCTCCAGGCTGATGTTTCAATCAAAGGAGATTTCTTTTCACAAGACTTGTTAATCAAGTTATCACTAACAGATTAAATCCCAATAGAATTATCCCAATTATTTTGTTGAATTAGGATTTCATGATATCAAAAATATGTAATTCAAATAAATGTGACTTCACTTGGGGCATAATCTTTTTTAGATAAAGACTCAATCACAACAATTTTTTTAAAATTGATTAACGTACCACCCATCGGTTCCATGCCTGAGTGGGAATGTGGAAAAGAGCTCTCCATCACCATAGACTCAGAAAAAAAAATGTGAATGATACACAGACAGATTATGATGATGCATAATACACAATGATACATCAACAGCTCTTTTCATAAGCTAATGGGTTGTCTAACCTATTCCTGACTGCTGTCCCCCATTGGGTCTCGTAAGTACATTGCCAAGTTGTTGTTGAATTTGGCAAATTAATACACTGGGCTTGTTTGACTTTTCATTTTTATGAATGATCGTTAGGTATTTTAACAATATGTGAATGTGCTTAGAAGGCCTAATGGGGCATTAGTTAGGTAAATAAGTGATTCAGTTGAGGCCTGTAAGTATTAACAGACAAAAATCTATTCTCCTTAATAATGGATTCCTTGTGTGTTTTGAGTGGAGGTTTTTAATGTGTACATGCTAGTGAGGTTTCACAGTCCTGTAATTCATGTTTGATTAACAGAACCCCAACAGGAGAAATAGAATACAATATTACCTGAGGCACACAAGGAATCAAATCAATTTGAGAGCTATAAAAAATATCAAGCTTCAAAAAGATTGACCCTAACAAAATATTTTTTTTAAAAATTGTTTTAATTTCAAATTAGAATATCTGCCATTGACATGGATGGAAGAGACATTTTAATATACTCCTTGATGAACATCAAATAAGACAATCTTTCTCAAAGGTGACAGGTCAAAACTATTCAAAGCCTTTAATGTATGTATACCTTTTGACTCAATGATTGAACTTCTAGGAATTTATTATAAGAAGATAATAAGTCACATTAATTTACAAAGATTCTGTTGAAATATTATGCATAACAGTAGCTACTGAAAAAAACAAATAGCCCCAAAAGAGCATAAATATACATATAGTCAGGGTATTGATCTACACAAGGCTATAATATCCAAGAATTAAAGATAGTGATGGAGAGAAAATATTAATATGAAAAATTTCATAACTACTCAAAGATTAAAGTAAATTTTATAGCATTATTTCTGGTATACTAATTTTATAAGCACTTACATATGACAAGCACAAAATAGCAACATAAAAGCTTATTATGGCTCATCTCTAAGGGATTATGGCTGGTTTGTATATCTATCACCATCTCATAAATTTTTCTAATATATTTTGATGTATATATAATACATTTGGTGTACAAAAGTTTTGCACAGAGAGGAAATCTTACATGCAAAAAAAATCCAATTTTTCAACATGTTCTTTTTTCTAAGAAATCAGGTACATCATACTTACTGGCTTACCTCTCAACATTCAGTGAAAATCTTTGTTTCACAATGGAGATTTTTCAAAGCAAGTTTGAAAGTCAGTGGAAAATTCCACAATTCACCAAAGTACTCAATTCTATTTTTCTCTCTCTCTTTTTTTTAAGCATTAGGGATCAAACCTAAAGCCTCACACATGCAAGGCCAGCACTCCACTACTGAGGCACAACCCCAGTCTCATTTCTTTCATAGAACAGGTAAAACTGGGAACGGAATGTTACTGTTGTTACCCAAGAACATTAGATGTAAAATCAGAAAACCTACGAACACAGTTTAAATGATATTAGCTAGTGACCTTGAACAAAACCCTTATTTCTTCTGTAAGATTTCCTAATTGGGACTATATATTTGGGTTTATAATCTTTTGAATAAAGGATGTGAAGGTCAATTTACCCAAAACAATCATAAATGAGGATATATTCTATATATTGCAAACTTTAGCCATCTCTAGTCTAGTATGTCAAGAACTAATATCCAGCCACGAATAGAACGACACAAAGAAAGAAACCTTTTTGTCCATTTGTGTGCAAAATAAAAATTTAAATGACAAAGTGCACAAGTCATAAATATATGGCTTAACAAATTATTGTGAAGCAAGTCTCTGAGTAAACTCCCTCCAAGTGTGAGAATAGAGCATGAGTAGCACCCCAGAGACCTACACATGACACACCCCAGTCACACCCATTTCCCCCCCACCCTCACCAGTCCCCTGGATCTGCTCTTCCTACATCATTGTGATTGTGTTTTTGATTTGCTATGTGCTCGTGCCACTAAGTGTGCAGATCTCAAAAATATAACTTACTTAAGCTCAATGTTTACTTTTATATAAATGGAGTCATATAGAAAATAAGGCGTGATAACGGATGTAAAACAATTTTGCAATGTCTTGTAGGTACATAAGAGAGTGGCATTGTTGTCAGTAATCCTGTTATATGGTGACATAGGCACTAAATTTCAACTCTCCAAAGCAGGTGGCTGGTCTCACAATTTTGGCACCGAGTCATTTCCAGTAAAGTCTAGACCTCCTTATTCTTCCAGATGGTCAGCACAAGCTTACACTCAGGGCCCCGTCGGAACTTTGTGTTTCAGATATTTTACGCCACCTGGATGGAAAAATACTCACCTGAGGCTGAGGTGGTCCGTAAATACCTGCTTTGTTCATAAATTAGCAGACTTCCCTCTGTTGAGTGACTTCCCTGGCTATTATCAAGGCTCTAAGGTCACATCTGGTTAATCGTTGGCTAGAAATCAATACACAGAGAGTGATGGTTTATGATAAGGGCTTATAATAAGCAAGTCCAAGAGACTGGCTGTCTTTTTGTTTTTAGATGCTAAAAAGCAGGTGCTTACCCCCTTTACTGTTGGAGGAAAATATATGTAACTCCCATTCATGTTGTCATCTAAGTCAATACACATACATACATTTTTCAGGTCCCCTTCCTGTCTTTGACTAATTTCTTGAGTCTTTAGACTCGGCTGCGGCTTCTTGGAAATGTTTTCAATCCCAAGGAAATACATCAGTTTATTCTCTGTGATCACAAGGTCTTGGGGTTATATACCCTTTGTTCCAGTTCTGAAACTATCTCTATGCTCTTTGATGTTGGCGGCTGCCTTGTGAACTGATCCATGGGACTCCCTCTGCCTGAGGGTCAGTATCGCTGTGGGTTTCCCAGCTGGCGTTCAACCAACACTTACCATTCCTCCTGTGCAACCATCCATACATGTGGACAAGAGCACATGCGTGTATGAATGAGTGAGTGTGTTCAAGCATGTGTAGGCATACTATCTGCTCATTTCACAGGTAGACAACACTGCTGTCGACTGTGACAATAACAATAAGAATGCCTTTCAGGGAGTGAATGTTGGAAGAGTAACAAATGAGCAATGCTTTCCCTGACTTCCCATCCCAACACTTCTTCTCACACAACAGAAGCCACTGGAATTTTGCCTTCAGGCTCCACACTGTATCATTCCTATGACCAATTTGAGACTTTGCCAAGTAGAATTTCAAGAACTTAAATCCAGATTCTCCAAAGACCCATAACTGTGTGTATTTGACAAATTCTCTCACAGTGTTACTGAGTCCACATTTGATCTCAGGCTTGTTCCTCCCACAAGCCCCGGACTCTCCTAAGACCTTGTTAACTCTATTCATTTTCAACAAATGGAATGTATGTCCCCTTTTGGTCACTAGAATCCTGCTTCCCAATATCATTTGTAGATTTTTTTCATTAGAACTCCCTGGTACTCTCTGATTCTTAACAATAGCCTTTTCTCATCATGCTCTCAGAAGCCAAGTCTGTGTACCATAAGAGCCTCACTGTCATCTGGGTCTAACGTCCATCTCTAATCTCCACTTCCACATATCTGGTCTGTCCCATTATCACTAAGACCTTTCCATTTTTTAATTAAAAATAACAATAACATTTTTTTTGATGGTTTGTACTTTCCCTTTATTTTATTTTATTTTTTTTAAAGTTGTAGATTTACAATTTTTTGTGCTTTGGTTTCAATTATACAATGATCAGATACCCATCCCTCCACCAGTGCCCATTTTCCACCACCATGGATAATATCCCTCCCACCCCCATCCCCCCATCCCCCCTGTCTCTGTGGCAGGGCAATCCCCTGTGTTCTCTCTCTCCTTTTGGGTGTTGTGGTCTGCAAAAGAGGCATTGAGTGGCAAACATGTTCAGTCCATAGTCTACTTTCTACATGCATCTCCCCTCCTGGGAGGATCCTCCAAACATCCTTTATTTGGTGCTCCCTTCTCTATCTGAACAGCCCTTTCCTCTAGGATACCCGGCTGGCCTCTAAGTTATGGAGTAATCCTCCTGGTGCTGATCTCAGCTATTCTTGGGTATTAATCTCATACTTTGAAAAATAACAATAACATTTTAAAGTAAGTTATTTTCAAGTTGAGGCCAGAGAGAGTACAGGAGGTAAGGTTGCCTTACATGCTGCCAAAGGAGGTCTGAGTTCCTGACACCTTGCTATATATCGTCCTATCGGTACCACTAGGGGTCATTCCCGAGCACAGAGCCAGAAAAGAACCTTGAATATTGCTGGGTGTGGCACAACAAAAAATAAACAAACAGATGCTTTTTGAAAAACACTTTCAAATTAACCAAAGAAAACTAGCACCATCTAACTATAAACTAGTAGAGTTTTGGTCAAACGGAGATATATAACATGTTCATCAATTTAAAAGTCCACAAGTTGGATGGAATGGGAGAGAGTCCTGGTAAGTGAAGTGAGTCAGAAAGGAAAAGACGAACACTAGATGACCTCACTCTTACGTAGAGTATAAAGAAACAGAGCAAGAGATGACACAGTTTCCAATGGAAACAACTCTGAGACAGGTCTAAGGGAACTGTGACCTAAGGGTGCTGGAAGCGGGGAGGAGAGGGGAGAAATGCCCTTGAAATAATGGTAGAAGAATTCAACACTCTGGTATTGGCCCTGAGTGTATAAACACTCAGGTATAAAACAATAATATTGGTACTATTGTAAATATGCATGTAAATAGCAATTTAAAAAATGTTTTACAAAGGACGGTGGTAGAGGGTCTTTGCACTTGACAATGGTGGAGGGACATGGTGAAAATGTAATAAACTTGTACATCAAAGCCATAAATATTAATACTATAGTAACCTTGTTATCTAAATGACATTACAAAGTAAAACTGTATTATAAAAAGGAAACCCAACATAGTGAACCCAAAATCATCAATTCTTTACAAATTGATATACATAACTTATTTAAAAATTTGATCAAAATGACTGAAAAGCTTTCATATTATAGATAAGTTTATACATAAAATATAAAATTATATATGTGTATATATAAATAAGTTGGTCCTATAGTTTATATAAAAAGATAAAGGAAACAGAATAATCAAAACAAATTTAAAAAACAGTAAATTCACCATTTCTGAGTTATAAAGCAACTTGACAGTGTGTCATTGACATAAGATAGATATGTGATCATTGGAATAGAATAAGGTGTCCACAAATAAACTCAAATAATATGGTCAAGTGAATTTTTTTCACAGAAAATCAGAATGGCAATTTATTTTTAAAAGATCAAGTTGGAACTATTGAACATTTATGTGCAAAAATAAATCAGTTTAGACTAAAGTTCACACTCTGTTTTTTATCAACTTAAAATGAATCCTATTTATAAGGACAAGGTTTAAAAGTACAAAATCACTAGAAGAAATGGAAAATTTCCATATGCTGTGATTAAACTAAGATTCTATAATAATGATGTTAAAAATAATAAGGAAAAAATTAAAGTCCAGGAAGAGAGCTCAAGGGCTGAAGTACTCACTTTATATGCAACGTGCCAGGTTTGATCCCCCAACATCATATAGTCCCTTCAAAGCACTGCCAGGCATGATTCTGGTTCTCAATGCTCATTCTTAGGAAAACATGTAATCAAAATATCCAAAATGTATGTAAGACCTGAACAGATATCACACCATAAAGGGTATACAGATGATAAATAAGTACATAAAAAGATATTCAACATCATTATCCACAAGCCAAATTAAAATGAAAACCATGAAGAAATAATAACACACAGCTATAAAAAAGATAGCATTTTTAAAGGAAAAAACCCTCTGATGATATCAATTGGTAGTAAGAATGTAGACTAATTTTCTCATACACTACTGATGTGAAAGTGTGCAGGTTACATTGTAAAACAGGATGAGAGGTTCTTGTAAAACAGTTTGCCATGTTCATGGAAAGATCAGTACATCAATGTTTATAGCAGCTCCATTGATAGTATACTTCAGAGTGGAAAGAACCCAAATATTTTACAACAGGTAAAAGAATAACTGTCACACAAAGGAATTCATTGAAATACTTCTCTATAATAAAAGGAAAAAAGAAAGAGACTATCAGTGCTGTATTTCAGAAGCATTGCACTCAAGTGAAAGGTTGGGATTTTTTTTTTTAGCTTATATGCCTTTGATGCTTTTACATGATGCTCTAGAAAAAGCAAAACTAAAGCAACAGAGAGCACACCAGTGATTTCCAGAGATGAAGGTTAGAAAGAGAGTGCCTATACTATCTCCAAAGATTTAGAGAGAGTAATAAAAAAAAGAGTGTTTTTACATCTCCAAAGAATCTTTATGAAGTAATAATAATCTTTTCTAATGGTTGTGGAAGATACATGAATTCATACATAATTAAACTGCATAGAACTATAGTTTTCGAATGTCAAGTAAAAAAACTAAAGCAAAAAATATAAGTATACTTCACCTGAATCTTTTTTTATAGTTATGTAAGAAAATCTTTTTTTCTCATATTAATAGAATCATTCTGTATTGCATAACACCATAGAATCCATTTAAATTTAAGTAACTTTAAGTATGTCCAATTAAATGTGCATATGCATGTCAATTTTAATGATTGGGTTGTTTCTCATTGAATGGATTTAACACGTGTAAACAATCTTTTATTTAAGGGTACTGGAGTTTTCATTTGATCTTTCAGTATTAGAAATGATGTTATATGATGATTTGGATCATTGTATCATTGTATCACTGTCATCCCATTGTTCGATTTACTCAAGCGGGGGCCAGTAATGTCTCTATTCCTCCTAGCTCTGAAATTTTAGCAGCCTCTTCTTCTTGTCTTTCCCAATGATTAGAGGCTCTTTCAGGGTCAGGGGAATGAGACCTGTTATCATTATTGTCTTTTGGGGAGCTTGCCAGGCTCTGCCCGTGCGGGCAGGATAATCTCAGTAGCTTGACAGGCTCTCCGAGAGGTGTATATATTATTATTATTATATATATATTTTTCTCTATGATTTGTTGCTTAATGTCTGAAATCCATCAAATATGGTGTGGTAATTATGGAAAATGGGTGGGAAGTGTCTTATGATGTCCGAAAAGCTTGGTGGCAGTTGGGTAGTGGAGGTCCGCTGCTGGGGCTGGTTCCCTTGAGATGGTGAGGGTTCTCACCCGTCCCTCTCTGGGGCACCCAGAGTGAAAACAGCCTGTCATGGAGTCCCGATGATAACTAAATATTTGCACACATTTTAAATTAGGTAAAGTTTTGGAAGTGAACCTCCTGGGTAAAAGGCACATGAGGTTTTTTAAGAGAGAGCGAGAGAGCGAGAGAGCGAGTGAGCGAGAGAGAGAGAGAGAGAGAGAGAGAGAGAGAGAGAGAGAGAGAAGAAAACTACCATAGAAGCGGCAGGCGGGAGCAGGGGGTTGGGATGGCAGGAGGGAAATTGGGGACATTGGTGGTGGGAAATGTAACTGGCGAAGTGTTGAGTGTTGGAACATTGGAGAACTGAAACCCAATCATGAACAATTTTGTAACTGTGTACCTCACAATAATTCAGTTTTTAAAAAAGGCATGAACTTAAACAAAAATTACATCTTTCATGCTTTAAGTACTGAGATTTAAAGTATTATTGTCGATTTTATGTGTGCATAATTGCAGCAACACACCATCACCAGAGCACCTGCCTCCCTTCCCCAAGATCCTGAAGAACCTCCCCTTTCGAAACTCCTTTCTCATCTCCAAACTCAGTTACACGGATCAGCTCTCCATGTTGTTGACGTTGGTCCTTTGTTGATACCTTGCTGTGTATATTTAAGTCCCACATATGAGAGAAGTTATTTTATGTATATATCCCTTTCCTTCTGACTGACTGCACTCAGCATGATATTCTCTCAATCCACCCATGCCACAGCAAATTATATGATTTTGAAAAAGACAAAAATTCTTTTTTTGTTGTTGTTTTGGTGCCAACTGTGGCTGTGTTCAAGTCTTACTCCTGGCTCTGCACTCAAAGATCACTTTGGTGGGGGGGTGGCGGGTTGGAGCAATAGCACAGCAGGTAGTGCGTTTGCCTTGCACGCAGCTGACCCAGGATCGATTCCCAGCATCCCATATGGTTTCCCGAGCACTGCCAGGAGTGATTCCTGAGTGCAGAGACAGAAGTAACCCCTGAGCATTGACGGGTGTGACCCAAAAAGCAAATAAATAAAATTTAAAAATTTTTTAAAAAATCACTTTTGGTGTGACTGTGGGTGATATGGGGTGCCTTGGTTCAAACCCAAGTCTGCCATATGCAGGCATCCTATCTGCTATACTATTTCTCAGCCCCCAAAACCATAAACTTTATCAAAGATTTTTGACACTTTAACAAATATGTTCTAGAAAATCTGCATAAATACCACTCCAAGGAATGCATGAGGATGCCCATTTTCTGGTATCTTCCACTAAAATATCATTCATGTTCTCCTATTATATATAATTTAAATCTTCTAAGTCCTTCCACAAATACCATAACCTCCTTTGAACAACCAATCAACCAGTTGAACTTAACCTATTGACCTATTGTTTAGTATCTGTTTAATAGAATGTATAAATTAAATAATCTAAATAAATTGAGTAGATGAAAGAATATACTCCTGTCAATTTACACATTAAAGAATTATAAAATTTAATTTCTTACTTGCGGTCAAAGACAAACATCAATGAAATTCTAATATTTCCTTCCCACTCTCCAAAAGATTGTTTTTACACCCCCTAAAATTATGCAGGTTTTGCATCTCCCTGCCCTTAGCATCCTGCATGCTCAGGGTGCTTCAGACTAGATGCCTTGGATACCAGGAAGAGTAGAGTACCATAGAGTAATGGGAGTAGGGAAGAGTAGAGAGAGTAAAGTAATGAGTAACACTAGACTGCCTTTGGCATTCATGACAGTCTAGAGCTAGAACTCCATAGAATTAGAATGACTTGCAAAAACAGCAGAAGAGACTTCATCCACCAGGAAAAAGGGAGCCTGGAGGAGGTAACAGAACAAAACTTTGTGTTTTTAATCCTAATAAAAGCCTACTTCATCAGCAACAGTTATAGACTGACAAAGCAGGGGAGGGCAAAGCGTGTGTACACCTGCCATGTATAGCTATTGGTGGGTTTTATTTTGCGCTTTTTCCCCTGTTTATTTAATGTACATTTTTTCCCCTCCTGCCTTCAGGACACAGTGACCCACATTTCAGTTTTGGCAAGGGACAATGCCAAAAGAGTGAGTAAGAAGATGGCCCAGGGCAGAGATGGTCAGATTTGGGCCGATGACTTGCCAGATACCACTGTATTGTCTCCTAATTTTTTAATAGATTAAAAAAAAACTTTCCAAAGTAGGGACAAGAACAGCAGATCTATCAAATCATTTTCTGCTTCACTACCTCTGAGAGTGCTCAGGAATGACTAAGGCAAACAAAACTGCACACATACACCTGATGCCCAGAGCTTCTTGTGCTTCTGAACTCCAGCTCGTCACTCCACTTAATGGTTTTAATGAGTCTCTCCAGTCTACATAATATGATCTAAAATTTCCCAGGGTGGCATTCAAGATTCAAATTCTAGCTCCACCTGGACACCTGCTACTTTCCCCCTCTCTCCACTAGACTCACCAAACCATATGCTTCTCCTTGCACTTGCAGGTTTAATCCCCCATGACAGTTCAGCCAGCTCTCCACCGCCCTGCCCATATGTCCAAGTCCCACTCACCTTCTCATTCTGATTCAGAAATCACCACCTCTAGGAGGTCTCCCACTCCCATCTGCCACCTTCCCGAGAAAAACAAAGCTAATTCTATTATCATTCTTTATTTCTTTCCTCTTTTTTGCTATAACACCTTTCTAAACCTGTCTTGGTATACAATCAACTCTCTTTCTTTTCCTTTCTATTACTTAACACCAAGACTTCTTTGAAGGTTGTTTAAGTATTGAATTACTTCTTTCTGCTGTACAACACCTTCCACTCATGAAAAGCAATACTGCCAGCCTTCTGCACTAAACTAAAATAATTCTCACCACATCAGGAAAGTTATTTAAATTTCTCTAAGTTGAAGGAGCCAGAGAGATGGGAGAAGGGTTAAGGCGCACACTTGACATGCAACCAACCTCAGTTTGAATCCCCAAACAGGGTCCTCCAAGCACCTTTGGGAACAGCCCTGGAGGTCTTTAAGCACTGCCAGGTATGGCTCAGGTAATTGCCAGCACCACACGTACTGAAGCTCAGGTCCTGTTTGTTGGCCGAGAATCGCCAGCAAAGTTCCAGGCCTCTTGAGAACCATTTAGGATACACTAAATAAATAATTGATCCTAAGTTGTAGAGATTTGTTCTTAGTTGGAAGAAATAAGACCGGAAATAAATTTTAAAATTTTGTTTTGTGTATTTGGCAAGTTTAGAGAACTTTTTATTTATTTTTTTATTATTATTTTATTGAATCACCGGAGATAGTTATAAGATTTCATGTTTGGGTTACAATCCCACAATGATCAAACACCCATCCCTCCACCAGTGCACATTCCCCATCACCAATATCCCCGGTATACCCACCCCTTTCCAGCCCTCCAGCCCTCCCCCTGCCTCCATGGCAGACAATATTCCCCATACTCTCTCAGTTTAGAGAACTTTTAAGTGATAAGCTCTAGTAAGTATGTGTTGTGCTGTACCGAACCTGAGAAAAAGTAACAATTCAATGTTTATCAACCTATAGGGTTAGTAAAAATAATAGTTGTCAGGGTCAGAGCGATAGTACAGAGGGTAGAGCTTTTGCCTTGTACATGGCCGGCTGAGGTTCAATCTCTGACATCCCATATGGTCCCCCAACAACCTCCAGGAGTAATTCCTGAGTGTTGAGCCAGAGTAATTCCTGAACACCTCTAGATGTGACCCAAAAAGCAAAAAAAAAAAAAAAAAAGAAAAAGAAAGAAAAAAGAAAGGTGTCCAAGAGATATGCAAATCAAAATACCAAAAGCAGGTGCTTTGAAGACAGACAAGTATTTTATGGCCAATATGGGAGGGAAGAAAGGTAAAGGTAAGGTAAAGGCCCTCCCGTTGATCGTCGATTTGCTCGAGCGGGCCCAGTAACGTCTCCATTGGAGACTTTGTTGTTACTGTGTCTGGCATATCCAATACTCTCGGTAGCTTACCGGGCTCTCCGAGAGGGGCGGAGGAATCGAACTCGGGTCGGGAGGGAAGAAATTATAATTTAAACCACAAACCTGTATTTTGAAAGTATCAGAGAGGAATAAAGTGGAAACTGTAGAATACTATAAAATCCCAATAAACTAGTAGAATGAAAGTTTTCATGGACTTTAGCTATTTGAAAATTCTTCTTAATCTTAATGATTACAGCTTCCAATGTGGTTAAAAGAAATCCTTTCCAAAGTTTTTAATAAAAAAGAGATAGAGAGAAAAGAAAAAGTTTAAAAGCATAGATTCCATGAGATATATTTGTTTTGTTCCTAACTATAATGAAAGAAATTCATGTATGTTTGTTAACTAAAGAAAAGAAATCGATAGGCCATATACGAGAAATAGGACTATAGCCACATATCAAAAGAATTATATATCACAACCATGTAGGATTTATCCTCAGGATGGAAGTTTATTA
This sequence comes from Sorex fumeus, assembly GCF_029834395.1. Taxonomy (NCBI): domain Eukaryota; kingdom Metazoa; phylum Chordata; class Mammalia; order Eulipotyphla; family Soricidae; genus Sorex; species Sorex fumeus. The sequence goes on from NW_026606101.1 coordinate 54,153,255, forward strand.
CAACTTATGAAAACAAGTATATTATGTTAAAAGAATAAATTTTAAAAGTAATTATTTAAATATAAACAGAGAAAGTATCTAATGAAATTTGACACCATTTCATGATAAAAACACTCAGGAGGCTATAAAAAGAAGGGGATTTCCTTAACCTGATAAAGAAAATCTATAGAATCTATATAAACCCATTGCTAAATTGCACTTAATGGTCAATGAGTAAAAGCTTCCTCTCTGAAATGAGGAATAAGACAAGGGCATCCACTCACCACTTCTATTCAATATTGTATGAAATATTTTAGCAGGGAAGCTAGGTATAATAAAGAAATAAAACACAAACAGGTAGGAATTCATATGATCTCATAGACCATATCAAACTTATAGAAAAATATATATATATTTTATACCACACCTGGTTATGCTCAGGGGTTACCACCTAGTTCTGCATTTAGGAATTATTTCTGGCAGTGATCATCAGACCATATGGGATGCCTGGGATTCAAACTTGGCTGGTTGTGTGCAAGGCAAGTGCCCAACCCACTGTACTCTTATTTCGACCCCAGAGAAATAAACTTGAATGATAAGCTGTATTATCAGAACTAATGAGTTCAGCAAAGCTATATGATAAAAAATAAATAAACAGTAATCAACTTTATTTTATATGCCAGTGATTAAAAGTATAAACTAAATTAATAAAATGATTTCTATCTATAGTAATATTAAAAATTGGATAGGAGTAAATTTAATGAAACAACTATGTCTTGTTTCCTTTATTGAAAACTAAAAAACATTTTTAGAAGAGTTAAATACCTGATGTAAATATATCCCATGCTCATGAACAAGAAGACAATATTAAAATGCCAACACTTATTAAAATGTATATAGCTTTAATTAAATCTCTATCAAAATTTTATATAGATTTTTTTGCAAAAATTAGCAGTTAATCATAATATTATTATATAAATTCAAGTGATCCATAATAACTGTTAACAGTCTTGGGGAAAAAAATAGTTGGAGACCTCACAAGTCCAAAACATACTATCCATCCACAGTAATCAAAATAGCCTGTATTGATATAAATTGCATTGATACTGTATTGATATGGATCAATGGATCAAAATTAGAAATACAAAACAGTGGGAATATAAAAGGGATTCAATAGCTAATGGGTATGGGTTTTCTTTTTTGTGAGGATGAAAATACTCTAAAATTGGATAACAGTGGACCCAGAAAAGTAGTAGTGACTTGCAGTGCCTGCCTTGCAAACATAAGGTCATGAGTTCAAATCTCCAACGGCACGCATGTAATAAGTCCAGGTGGCTCTGCTGTTTGAGTCTGGGGGCTATGGTATCTATGACACTGGCCTCCTCAGGCAAACTCAGCAAGTAATTTCCAGTCACACTTAAGCCAAGTGTACATATGAGCACCACAAATACTGGTTTAAGTACCAACAACATCACAACTAAAAAGAAGTACAAACACGACCTCCAGGAAGTGTGACCTCTGGAGGGCATTTGTGTGGCAAGCACCGCAACCAGATCTTATGGGTCTCAACTCTGGGAGTACGTGTGCATGCACTGCAACTAAAGGAGTACAAATCACCACGAGCTGAAATATGTGAGCATCACAGCCAGGCAAGTGTGCGACTGATCGCTAGTCATCACCACAACCTCAACAATAACAATAACACCAACAGTCATGATGGGAAAGAAGGAACAGTGAAGAGAATAAAAGAATTAATGAAACAAAGCTAAAAATATAAATCATATAAGAGTAGAATAAAGATCTTCTGACTACTGAGATTCCCCCCTCTATTTAAAGAAATAGAAATTAAAAATAGTGATTAGTGCAAAATTTTAGTAATGTACTAGAAAAATTGAATTTTATACTCTCAACAGGGGAGCTTTATGCTATGTGAATTCGACATCTATTAAGCTGCTATAAAAACAGGAGGAATGATTGATGGAAAGAGGACTGGAGGGCATAAGGCTAAACCTCTCTGCTGATGGATGAAGCTGTGAGTGGATTTGAGACTGAGGAGGAAAGGATGTATACAAAAATAGACCTGCAGGTGTGGGCCAGGAGGCTTGAGGTCCCTCCATTTTCTAGAAATCAGAAGTCACGGTGACTGCTAGAGTCAAGAGTGAGGAACTGCAAAGAAACTTAAAAAACATATATTGATAATTAAATGAAATGAGATAAAAATAATTCTTGAGGAAATGGGTGAAAAGGGCTGCCAAAAATAAATAAAAGAAGTATTTACTGGGACTTTGTTGACTAAGACTTTCTTCTCACAACATCTGGCCCTTGGTCAAGCACAGTGTGTCCTCTTCCCCCTTTCAGTAGCTCTGTAGTCACCAAAAGACACCTGAGAAGATGGTGTTGCCAGTGAACTGCTCCAATAGGCATATCTGTAAGCACCGCAGGGCTGCGATGTCCCCATTTCCAACAGTCCTGGCCAAAGCACAACAAGGTCAAGCACTGCAAGTATTTGTGTTTCAGAGGATGCTTTTCTTCCAAACTTACCACAGGATGTTTCTGCAAAAAATAAATAAGTAGTAGATCCGTGATTGGTAGCAACTGAAAATTCAGTTCAACCAATAGAGTTCAGTCTCCTTTGTGGTCTGAGCAGTAGGGAAATGACATCATCATTCGGACACCTTCTGAGAGAGCTCCCATACCTCCAGCTGAAGGGCAGGGCTGGATGAATTCTGGGGCACCTTCTAACTTGTTGGCAGATACAGGGAGAGGTTACAATCCAAACTCCTCCTCTTCTGTTCCAGCTGATAACACAAATAGTGCAATGTGAAGAAACAGAATTGTTTATCAGCACGTTTACGGATACACCAATGACTTCAGGCAATATGGCCTATTATGTAGGGTAGTCTGAAAAATGCCCGGCCAAATAGATCAAATTCTAAATTTCCTGGAATTTATAAATGTTGCCTTTAGAGGGAAAAAAAATCTTTGAAGATGTAATTAAGTTAAACACATTGAAAACGGAGAAGATTACCTGGGATTATCTGCCCTCAATCTCAGAAAATCCAGGGTAGTTATATTATTGACAGGTGTTTTTGTTTGTTTGTTTGTTTTGTTTGTTTGTTTGTTTTGGTCTTTGAGCCACACCTGACTATAATCAGGGCTTATTCCCAGGACTGTGTTCAGGGATTACTACTAGCAATGCATATGGGACCATATGTGGTGACAGAGACCAAACCAAAGTCAGCCATATGCAATGAAGAACCTTAGCTCTTGTACCATCTGTCCAGTCCATATCACAAGTATCATAATGAGAAAAAAAAAGAAAAACAATACAGTCATAGGAGAAAGTAAAATAAAGATTGAATAAAAGGAGGTCTCTGACAATGGCCAGAGTTGGAAGAGAAAGGACAATTCTTCCTGGGAGTCCCCAGAAAGAGCTTTACCTGGATGAATCTTTGATTTGGATTTACAACTTCCAGAGTTGTGAATGACCATCGATTCAGTTATGGCAGGCTAGAGAAACTGTATCTCTTTTCACTCTCACTTGTCTCATATAAATCTGAACTTGTGTAAAAGGAAAAGCTTGAACTAGTCAGTGAACTATCATCGCAGTTTATCCCTGAAGGCTGCTTCCACCTCTCTTTGCTAGATTCCACCTTAAAAGGAAAAGAAGTAGTTCACCAGTTCCTGCTGTATGTAGATGGATCTGGAGAGTACCATGCTGAGTGGTTAGTCAGAAGGAGAGGAACAGACACTGAATAGTCCCTTTCATATGTGGGATATAAAGAAGCAGAATAAGGGAATAACCAGTGACCAAAGGCAACAGAGCCTGTGAACTGATCTACAGAACTGAGTTTTCCACAGTGGAGAGGGATGGAGAAGGATGTTGAGACAATGTTGAGAAAAAATGATGCAACTGGGAGGGTGTGATATTGTAACGCTGTAGGTTGAACTCTATTATTAACAGTTCTGTAAATCATAGTGTTTCAAATAATTTTTAAAGCAAATATTCAAATATAAGGAAACCATTCCTCCTGGAGTCAGAAGAGGCAGACTTCTTTCCAATCTACCAACTATGAGGCTATGAGGCTTGGCCCTGGATGACTCAATTGAAAACTAGCAACTAAAATTCCTATAATCGTATACTGACTTTTCATAAAAACCAATCAAGTAAATTAATGTCTGTGTTCTTACCTGGGTTGTCTAAGAAAAAAAAAACTTGAAGTAGCACTTACATAAAGCTTACGTGCTCCTGCTTTCTTAGGCGGTTGTAATATCAGGATTAGCAAGCATAGTAAACTTAGGTGGGCTAGAGTGATAGTATAGGAGTGAAGACATTTGCTTTGCATGCATCTGGTTCCAGTTGGCATCTCATGTTTCCCCCTATTCCCAACAGGAATCATCCCTGAGTACAGAGCTATCATTAAAACCCATAAATAAAGCATAGCTGGTGTGGACCAAAACCTGTCTCCCCACAAAGGGAGACAGAAAGATAGGCAAGTAAGTCTCGGAAAGTGAGCACATTATAGTCAGTATGTTTGATGGAATGTCTTTAGACAAACCTAAGGAAACCTCTGCCCTTACTGGGTCTTGTGGTCAAGTCACGTGGTCTTGACTGATAGGACCTGGTTGGGCCACTGCTAGTAGAGAGATAGAGGCATCTGAGTGTGCTGGTTATGCTGGGAGAGGTTGGGACTGTCCCTTGCATAAGTTGAGGGTCCAAGTAGATCCATGCCAATGGGATAGCACAAAAGCAGGGCCCAATACTTTACATGCAACAGATTTGGGAAATGTCGCTATCATCCAAATATTCTGGGAGTCGTTTTTATTGCCTTCCTTGGACCCTTATTGTCTTGGTCAGCTTAAGGAGAATATGGTGCATTCTCTAGTGTCCCAATATACTATTTGTTTAGAGCTGAGTTGTCTTAACTTTAAGTCCAGGAAGTGAAGTTAATAAAAGAATTTGATGAAACTTTAATTCTGACTGTGAAAGGATGCTGCCAGTTGGGGGTTTACGTACATTTCCAAAGGTTCTCTGGAAAATTGACTCTGAGTCAGGATTTTGTAAGCAGTAGTATTTGAGAACATGAAAGCAGCAGAACTGGATAGATAGCAGGAAATGCTACAGTGCAAGGTGGATGGTTTCAACCAATAAGGTCCTTCAAAATTGCCCTTAGCTGAAATAAACAAGCCTTAATACTCTCATCATTCAGACAATAAAACCACTTATTCCCAGTGTGGGGCTGGTATCCTGGTAAAGCTGCTCACTTCGGCCTAAAAACGTCCTGGGAAGAGACTCGGCTGGTTTCCAAAAGCAACGAGAACCTCAATTCAGAAGAAACATCTGGTCGGTGCTTCACAGCATCGAGGACAAATTTGATTCTGGAAAGAGAGGAGAAATGAGGAGCAATGGTCTTCTATTCGTCTTGGGTTTCTTTCATAAGGAAAATTGTGCCCACCTTAGAGGACTTCCCCTCCTCTCCAATATCCAATTTCCAGGTGTAGCTAGACATAGTCAGGTGTTGCTACTTCCCTTAGTCTTATCTCACCTTCATCCCCAGCCCTCAGGGACCCCAAAGAGGAGGGACAGAACCCAATTTCCTGGCAAAGTCTGTCCATCTCTGGACCATGTACATCTCGGGCCAGGCTCTCCCAAGCACCACGAGCCCATTGACCCCTAATTGCTTTCTCCTTGCTTTATGCTTTTTTTTTTTCTTTTCTTTCTCTGCTGCTCAGTGGGTAAGTCAGGTGGCTTGTCACTTTCTGAATTCTAGGGACATTGGTGTCATTTCCACCCCAACTCTCATCTCCAGCAGGGGATCAAAAACATGTTAGGAATTACCCAACAGATGATAAAACTTGATTTTACTTTGATTTTTAAACTTTAGTTACAGGATGGGCATCACAGTTATAATAGTGCTAACATTTGTGAATTTGATATGCAAAGTTACTGTTCTTTCACCAACACCAAAGGGCCTCCACGACTGCCCTATTTCACTTTTAGTCCAATTATTTTTATCCTTATTTGACTGTGACTTATGTGCCCATTGGCTACAGGTTTTATGCATTTAACAAGCTTTTATGGAATATGTATATAGGCCAGGACCTATTACAAGTGCTGGGAAAATGGAGTGAATAAAACAGATAAAGACACCTAAGGATAGTAGATACATGGGACAGGAGGATTGCTCCATAGCTGGAAGCCTGCCTTATGAGCAAAGGGGAGAATGCACCTGGAATACAGAAGGGATCACTAAGAAAATGATGGCTTGAGGAACCGGTTGGGATGGGAGATGTGTGTTGAAAGTAGATAAAGGACCAAACTTGATACTGTCTCAGAGTCTGTATGGCAAACCATAAAGGTAAAGGTAAAGGCCCTCCCATTGATCGTCGATTTGCTCGAGCGGGCCCAGTAACGTCTCCATTGGAGACTTTGTTGTTACTGTGTTTGGCATATCGAATACTCTCGGTAGCTTGCCGGGCTCTCCGAAAGGGGCGGAGGAATCGAACTTGGGTCGGCCATGTTGGCCGCCCTACCGCTGTGCTATCACTCCAGCAAAATGCTTTGAATGGTGCTGCCAAGAGGCAGACACAGGAATAATAAGAAAACACTGTGGGGTGGGGGGTGGGGGGAGAGGAGGGGTATTGGACAACTGATAACTAGATTAGGTGGAGCCCTGTGGAGGAGGATCTGAGCTAAGACCCTCATGTCTTAAAAGAGCTAGACAGGTGAAAATGTAAGAAAATATAAGACTCGCCAGAGCGAATGGCATGAGGTAGACAGGAGCTTGGCAGATTTGAACAACAAAAGGGTTTGTGAAGTTAGATGCTTGTGGGCAAGAGGCAAAGGCCAGAACCTAAACCAAGAGACAAATGATGGGTCAGGTCATAGAGGACTTTATAATGACTCAACCACAGTATTTCCCAAAATGTGCAATGCCCTCCATGGAGGGGTCCAGCTCCCGGGGGTGGCCTCTGTGAAAACACTTTTATTGCAATAATTATAAATTTACTGTGCCATATATTAGAAAAGCATATATAATTAACACATCAAAACCCTGGTTTCCCAGATTTTATTATTCAGGTGAAACTAAATGGAAGTGAAGTGACTTAAAGCCATATTGTCAATTATCATTACAGGTGTTGGGCAGATGGAGCAAAAATCTCAAAAGCGGTGTTTTCAGAACTGAGTTTAGAAACACAGTGTTTTCCAATTAAAAACAAGAGGGGGCCTTTCTCAACCTGTAATATATTCCCCCTGTAGGCTGCTTAGACACGGAGGGGAAAGAGTTGCCCTGGTGTGACAGAGAAGGACTATTGTCCCCCAGACGCTGCCCCCTTCTAATTCTCTGGACTCTGGGGGCTGCAGACCAGCAGTGACTGTCTTTCCCAGTCCAAAGGGGTGTGACTGAGACCACAGGGCTGACCACCAGCCGAACGAGAGGGGAGGGCTAGGTGGTTGGTGTTCCTTCTAGAAAGATTCTATGCTCTTCTTCCCACTTCCCTGCTCCCAGCACTGTGCTCCACTGGCAAGGATATGGTAAAAATCCAAGTTAGCAGGAACATGGGGATCAGAGACACTAAGGAAAAGAAACTAGCCACCGGTGCAAAGCATTTCTAAGAGGTCTTTTTCAAAAAAGTCACTAGTTGCAGAAGTGAATTAATGCAGATCTGGGATCTTTACCTTTGGGGCAGTATCACGTCAAATGCAAACAGCTGAAGAGATGTCACAGAGCTGGCAGAGGAGAAAGGAGCTGGGTGGAAGTAGAATATATTATCCTTTAAAAATATATTCAAAAGGCTGCTTCGCATGAGAGGGATTGGTATGTTCTGAGGGAGGTAGCCAGTAAGAATTACAAGTTGGCAGTCACGGTCATTATCTAGGAGATAATTCTAAACTAGGATAGGACAAGCTGCCTGGCATACTCAGGCATGAAGTGTTCGAACTGTTCCAATGAAGGCGCTGAGGCAAAGTGATATGGAAACCTTGAAGCAAAAGGCTTGGCCAGAAGGGTGATCCCAAAGCCTCTGAGTATCTCCCCTCTCCTCTCCCATCTCTTGCACTTGAGGAGGGAGGGCGAGAACAAGAGGTGACAGGGTTCTGATGGGAAGCCCCACCTGGAGTGATGTCCCTCAAACAGATAACACAAGCAACTGTGTTGCCCAAGAGAGCTTCCCCACAAAATGATGACAAAGGAAATCTTAACCAAAGGTTTCTAGTGACAAAGGCCCTCAGGACCAAGTATATGAATAAACAACGAAGCAGGAAAGAGGAAACAAGAAGGGGTTGCAAGGAAATTAAAAGTCAAAACCAAGAGAAGGGGAGAAGGTCATTATTTTAACAGGCCTTTTGTTGGGAGAAGGGAAAACAAAAGTTCCATCACTGGGAAGGAAAAAGCAGAGCATCCCCAGTAGGATAAAGAACCCTGACCAAAGATCCATGGTACTAGGACCCACAGTGACTTCACCACCTCAGAGTCTGGCCAGTTAGTTCCTTGCTTTTCCCTGGACCACACAGATAAAGGGGAGATTGTCCCAAGCATCCCCTTGTACTCCAACAGTCAGGGGCCATGGGAACTTCAGTGGGTTCTTCTGCCTTCCTGCTCAGGAATCCTGCTCAGATTCTCAGTCCCTCTGGAGTTTAACCTCTGTCTCACCAACAGACACACCTCTCCCTTCCTCACTCATGACCCAGAATGGACGAATCCTCCTCCTCTTTCTCCCAGATGCTGCCAAGGCCTCCTGTTTTCCAGTGCTCTCTATCCTAGCTACCTTCAACTTCCAAATGCTGCGCCAACAAAGGAGTTGATTACACCATGCGCCTGCTTATCAGAGCTTCCTTCTAGATTAAAGTCCACACTGATTTTGGGACCATCACCAAGGTCAGTTTTGCTCCTGCTTTCCCTTCCAAGAGTCCAGGACTCACGCACCAAATTGCTTGTCGCTCTGTTCCTACAGGCTGACCTTTCTTTGCATCTGTGCTTTGGGCACATATTGTGAGCCCTGTTTCCAAGGCCCTTCCACATCTTGTATGCTGGTGGTAGGTATAAGAGCTAACTAACCCAGTTTATGTAATAAGCAACTGCTTCACTTGAAGGAATCTGCAATCCATACTTACAAAACTGTTCTTTTATTATCACTTTGCACGGGCAACTCTCAGTGTGGACAGTGATAAAAACACTTCTCATTCTAGCAGATCTCTGTGAACCCCTTGAAGCACATCAGAAAATAGAAGCCACCCACCCACCCACTATCCTTTTCAATCCAGTCCTGGTGTCATTTATGGTCAAAGGCTTTTTTTTTTTTTTTGACCCTCTAACCAGTCACTTTCCACTCAATGAAGTAATGCTTTTTTCCTCTAGGCTGTACATTTTTCTGTTTTACTCTTTGTTTTCCTTGGTATATGCATTTCTCTCCCACTTCCCTCCAGTCCAGACTATCTGTGTCTACCAGGGAGCATTCAGTTCCTTGAAGACCAAAGCTATGTCCCACATCTGTGTCTTCCAAAGACTTAGCATGGTACCTGGGATGTCGTGGAACTTCAGAAAAGGTGTCTTAAGTGAGACACAGTTTGAGCTCTTCTGCACACTCACTTAGGCATGATGAGTTTCCAAGTCACAAACCAATTAAAAGCTCCAATTTATGTTCAGAATGTTGCTGCAGGTCAAGTGGTAATGTTCTGGCTGGAGCTCTTCTCCTTGCTGGGACATGACAGGGAGGCGTTTGGGTGGTATTGAAATGACTCACTGCCCTGGCAGCTTAACAGGATTACCAAGGGGCTCTCATTGCTCAATGAAGCATGGTGGGAGCCCCAGCCGTGCCAGCCAGGTCAGAAGCTGAGGGTGTTATCTGTGTGGCTGTTTCCCTTGTGCTTGGGGTCAGAGGAAATGAAGTCACTGCAGGCCACTAGCAGAAGGAGAAAATTTCCAAAGAAGCTCATCTTCTGCTCATCCATTTCATCCCTTATTCTCCCACTCCAGATTCCTGGAAGATTACCTGGGAGGAAACTGGGGTAGTATCTGGGAAGTCCTTATCTTAGTGACAATGAAGCTGAGGTCCAAAGAATGAAATGTGCTTTTCAAGGTCATATGGTCAGCAAGTGACAGACTTGAGACAGGGGTGGGTCTGCACAGGACCATTACCTCTCTGATGAAGCAACACCAGGGCCTGGATGCTAAGAAAAAGGCAGGGAGAGTCCATTTGCACCTGGTTTTCATTTGTTTGATATAAAAAAATGAAGTGAGAGTCATGTAACAAAAAAGTAAATCTTTTTTGTTTGTTTTTATTTTCGATTTTTTTAGTCACATCCAGTGGTGCTCAGGGACTATCTACTCCTGGCTTTATGCTCACTGGTTCCTTCTGGTAGAGCTGGGGACACCATCCAGTGGTGAGAATCAATCCCAGACCTCCTACAGGCAAAGCACATGCTCAGCCCATAGAACTCTCACTCCAAAATGAACCATTTGAAGCTTGCAGTTCAGGGACATTTTGCTGCCAAATATAGGTTTAGAGGCCCTAAGTATGACTGTCACAAATGAACAACCTTTGCAAGTAAGACAGACCCCTGCAATGACATCCATGTCTATTCTGGTATCAAAAGTTGAAAACATATTCAGTCACATGTCTGCCTCTCTACTCCACTGCCAGGTGGCACCCTATTTACTAGCTGCAAGACCTGGGTCAGTAAGAGAATTAGAGCTCTGGTGGACAGAGTCAGCTTTGTATCAGAGGGATTGTGCTTCTCCTTAAAGGTTTGTCCCCTTTTGCCAAGTCATCTTTTCCCTTGAATCTGATCTGAAGGAAATCACAATGGCATAACACAAAATATCCTAAGATATTCTTTACAAAATTATCCATAACACTAAGCACCTGGAGACAAAAAAAATTGAACAATAGGTGAGTACAAGAAATGTATTGTGAATCACTGCAATGGCATTTCTGTAACCCATAAAATAGAGATTGAAGGAATATGGCAAGAGCTTATAATATGAAGTGGAAACACAGATCACAAATAGCATTTGCAATATTATTGCAGCTATACAAAAATTTACTTTGTATACAGACTAGACGATTGAAAGGATTTGCAGGGGGTGGGTTGTCACAAAAAATAAAATATCCACAGGTAAATTTTCTGCACTATTATCTTTTATATAATCTTAATACTTTAGCAAGTTCAAACGTGTGTTCTTATCTGGCTGTTTCTCTGTGTCCATTTTCCCCACCCAATTACATTTTATACAACTTTATCCATTGATATATTTATAACCCAATTTGTGCTGACTTGTTCCTACTGCACCATGTAGAGCCTTCTGTAAGTGAAACCCACACGATATTGGGCAAGAAGGATCTAAACAATTATGTTGCCGGCTGCAGTTGCTTGGAGATGTTTAATGATACTGCACTGGAAGTATCACTGTGCGCTTACAGATGGAAGCTCCATTTTCAGTTTGGACTCTGATCAGAAAGAGACTCTTCTCACCAAAGAAGCTTTAAAATTCTTCCCAGCAACCAGCCAGCAGAGACCAGAGCTGCCAGAACTGATGAATTCTGATCCTCACTGAGAATATGCAGCTCCAGCACCATCATGAACAAGAAAGTGTTTCTGCATGAGAGTTGAGCGAGACAGAGATTCTCCAGGGCCCCCGATCAAGACAGAGCTCAAATTTTCTATTTCAATGAACACGGCAATTTGGTGTGATTGGGAGCATAGGCAGTGAGCAAGGCAGGGTTCCTATGTAAACATCAGCAAGGAAGAACTCCCGCGTGATCAGTGAAAAAGTCAGTGATTCTGGGTAATCCTGGAGAAAGCAGTGATCCTGTGTGATCAGAGCAAGGCTGTGCTTCTGTGCGATCAGTGATCAAGACAGCGATCCTGTGCAATCATCAGCCAGGGGGCGGTTCCATGTGATCCCAGAGAGAGGCAGTGAGACTGAGATTATTGAGCAAGACAGTTATTCACCTATGTTCCTGTGTGACAGGTGAGTAAAGCAGAGCTCCAGCCCAACCAGTAAGCAACTGCAACAAGTGAGGGACTGCTGGCCCAGGTGAATAAGCACAGACTCAGCTTTCTTTGGGATCTCAAGGGGGATGTCTGGGATAAGCGACATGTTAATTCAGTCAGATTATTAGAAACCAGGGAAATAAGGCCCATAGTGAAGAATAAAACTCTAACAATTCTATCCCTAGCCACCTGGATGTCAGATCTAACCCCTTCCCTCACAATTTGCTTCCCTATAATTCTTTTTCTGTAACACTGTTCAGGGAATGACATTTAAGTCTCATCCTAGAGAATGTATCCAGACATCCACAACACGTTTTCTTAAAAGGCCAAGGTAAGAAAACTCAGAGATCACTTTCCAGATACCTGGGTTAGGTATGGGCTCTCTGGCTGAATCCTGGTAGGCAAACCTGGGAAGCCACTGTCCCTAGAGTATCCTGTTTGGATTAACTTGCTTCTTGCTGAAAGAACTGCCTACTGATGAAGGAAGTCTTTGATCATTGACAACAAAGTAAAAAGATACAGGAGAAAATGATAACCTAGGCTGCTTTCAGGCAGGGCAAGGGGAAAACAGGAAGAAGTGAATGCATACCTACACAGGTAGATTTGCAAATGACATTTTCCTAGTTGGAACTGAGGCTAATGGACAAAGTAGGCAGGGGTAGTGAAAAAATTAAGGACCAGGGGCTGGAGAGATAGCACAGCGGGTAGGGCGTTTGCCTTGCACGCGGCCAATCCAGGTTCGATTCCTAGCATCCCATATGGTCCCCTGAGCACCGCCAGGAGTAACTCCTGAGTGCAGAACCAGGAGGAACCCCTGTGCATCACCAGGTGTGACCCAAAAAAGAAAAAAAAATTAAGGGCCAGAGAGATAGGACAGAGATCACGTGTATGTGACCAATCCTGGTGAGATCTGTGACATCACAAGGTCCCTTGAAAATTGCCATTTGTAGCCCTGGAAGTCTCAAATACTGCTGGGGTGCCTGGGCATCCCTGAAACTGCAGGACCCCAAGCAGCACCACATCCGCAGGCCTAGAGTGAACCACTGGCCACATGACTGAAGCATCAAGTGTGAGACACTCCCTCCAAAATAATTTTTTTAATTAAAAAATAATTTTTTTAATTAAAGATATTAAGAGGATTCTTGCCTCATATCATGAAAGCATACCTATCACAAAACTGCTATTTGAAATTCACTGTTTGGAATTATTTTCTCACCATAAAATATTCACAAATTCTCTTAAAGAGAAGAAAGCATTATTCAAACTAAGTATGTGATGAGAGGTGCCTAACAAAGGCCCGCCCCCCGACCCCAGGTTGTGTTTCTGCCTAAACTAAATCCAAAGTGAGTCTTTCCTGGGAGTCTCAGGGAAACACCAGTCTCCCACTGCAGCAGGTGGATCACCACCACCTTCAGGGCCAGAATCTGTACTGTGGAAGAAAAATATACTGTCCAGAAGCAATATTTGCCATAGATACTCACAGCATCCTCTCCTCAAGTCCAGGCCCTGTGGACATAAGACAGAAGATTGGTGTAAAGATCAAGGCCAGTCCTCCCAGCCTGCTGGGGAGAAGGTCTTGCTCCACTGTGGTCTGAGGTCAGCTTGGCTGCCCCAAACCAAGGCCAGACATGAGGAAGCATACTGCTGTATCCCGGGTCAAGTTTGGTAAAGGCATAACTCATCCCAGTTCTTCTTCCAACCGAAGTCAAAAGCACAGCCCCTGGGCTCCACACACTTACAGCCAAAGGCCAGGTTAAAGGACAGAGGGGTCACTCCACAGAAACCTGCATCAAATAGGGGTTGGGCGTAGTGGCACTCATAATAGCTGTTCCTGAATGGGAAGGGAAGACAGCAATAGAGGGGGTAGCAGGAGGCACGTCACAGGCCTGTGAGCTGAGGGCGAGCTAAGTACAAGTCTGTGGAAGGGCCCAACTCTTTAGAGATGACATCATGATACCTCAACCTGTTCATTTCTTTTTCCTTAATTGTTTGTGTGTGTCTGGGGGCGGCGGGGGGGGGGGTGGTCGGAGGGGTGCACTGGGCAGGCTGGCTGTGCTCAGGTCTTACTCCTGGCACTGTGCTCAGGGATGAAAGGTGGTGCCCGGGGTTGAAGTCAGGTCAGCTACACGCACCTTTTCTGATGAACTCTCTCTCCCCACCTCTGTCTTCCAATTCCACATGTGTTTTTGATAACCTCCTGCCTCCAAAGGCTGCAGGTTGGGTTTCTTATTCCGCTCTGAACAGAATTACCTGTATATGGAAAACCTCTGTGTGAAGAAGGAAATGAAAACAGAGCCGCCAGCCCTGCACTTGGAAGACCTCGGGCCCAAAGACCTAGAAGAGCATTTCTCCACCATGGACTCTGTGGTCCCCTGTGGGGGTCCTCTGCATCTCCCAAGGGGCCACAGATAAAAATAATACAAATAAGGGGGTCATGGCATGAGATTAGGGGGCTGGCCTGGAGTACTGGGTGGTCAAGGGAAGTAAACATAATTGGAAGGGGGCCACAATAGAAAAAAGTTTGGGAAAGAATGTTCTAGAGGGATCTGCCTCAAGGCTCTGCAAGGAAGCCTCTGTCCTGCCCCAGAGGACTCTGGGTCAGGACACTTTGCTGACTTCCTTCACAGGACTGAGGCAAAGGATACAGCTTCCATGAGTTATTTGTTCCTGAGCATTAGATCAGAACGCATCAGTCACAGCCAAGGGCAGGGTTCTCTCACACACCAGAACGTTCAGTGGCTCAGGCTGTGTTTGCTGTTTCAATCTCCCATATAATCAGGGCCACACTCCACAGTATTCAGAGGGCCATGCGGTGGCTGGATTTGAACCCACGCACACAGACAGCCTGTGCTCTGTCACTGAGCACATGCCCAGCCCTGTCTCAGTTTGAGTCTCCTGCAGACCTTCAAGGTCTCCTCTCTGGGTCGTCACACCCAGGCATGGGCATCTCTACGCAGGTACAAGCAAGCCTCGAGTTTTCTCAACTCTGTCCTGGCTCATGTCAGCCCCTCCCCTAGAAACCATTTCCCCACTTTCCAGTCTCTCTCCAAGGAGTGTTTTTAAAACCTGGAGCTTTTCTTCCTCCCAAACGCAATCTCTCCAAGACCTTTGCTCTTCTCCCTTGCTGCATGCCTACCTCATTCAGAGGAATGGGCTCCATCGCTTTGCCCTGTCTCTGTGATTTCCTTAGGGCTTCTAACTTTCCCCTGTGCATTTTTTGTTCACTGTGTGTGCTAGTTATAGCTTTTCCTGGACACTCCCCTCAGGGGCACCCAGGATAGTGACTGGAGGCCAGGGGCTGACTTGCACGTACTAGCGGGACTGGCTTAAAGGGCCAAGTTGAAAGTTACTGGGCGAACACAGGCTGGCTGAAGGACTGCCAGGGGTACTTTAGGTAGAGAGCGGGACTGGCTGACCTGTTTCCTCGCAGCTCCAGGCTTTCATGTGCTGGTGAGTCTATGAATAGTCACAGCAAAAGGCCACACTAAGCATCTTTGCTCCTCCTCCCCCCAATCTCAAGTTTAGGGAGATGCCTGAGGGATCAATGCCCTAAATCTTCCTTCATGGCACAGGGTGCTAAAGCTCTCCTTGCAGGAGCCGACTAACGGCCACAGTGCTCTCCCAAGGTGCGCTCCCTGTGCTTCCAGCATGCGCTGTATTTTTCCTCTGTGCCCTTGTCTGCGTCTCTCAGGCCCTCTGGCCTCCCTGGCACAGGTAGAGCCTCTGAAGAGAGTTGCCCTTCTCCTTGGAATTATCCTGGGCTCCTAGAGCTAAGCTTCCTTCTTCCCTCTCTGCTGCGCTAGACAGGGGTCAGCCACCGAGTTCTGTGATCACAAGCTGCAGCGGATGACAGGAGACAAGGCCAAGAGTAGGGAAGGAGTGAGGGGAAGCCTCAATCCTTACACACACACACACACACACACACACACACACACACACACACACACACACGCCGTCCCGCAGGGGAAAAAGAGGGAGAATACGTCTTGAGCCTGTTTTGGGGTAATCTGGCATCAAAGAGCAAGGAGGCCTGGACTCTGGCCAAGGCTTTGTTTTGTTTTGTTTTGTTTTTTTCCTTTCCTTCAATCAGCCCAGGGCACGGGTTGGGGGGGGGAGGGGAGGTGGGAGGGCAAGGAGCCTGTGGGGGCCACGGCACACTGGGGTGACAGAGAATGCTGAGCCTGCAGAAGTCACCCATTGAGAGCTCCTGCTCCCAGCCGCGGGGCGGGTGGCACCCCTGGTCTATCACCACAAGGGCAGCTCTGTCCTGTGGGCACAGGACTCTGTCCCAGCCCCACTGGCGGAGAGAAAACAACATTTCCTTATAAGGCCCTGACCGTCTTGCCAAGGCTGGCCGCTCAGTACACTGTAGCTTTCCATTCTCCTCACTCAGCTCCACGCAGGCCTTGAATGTCGGCCTTGTTATCAGGCCCCTCCTCTGAGGCAGAGCCCCCCACCCGACCCCACCCACTTCCATTCGCTGCCAGGGCCAGCCCCACTGAGCTGAATAAACAGCCCAGAGGCCTCTCCCACGCAGGGCCTGCCTGGCTCAGGCCTGCTGGAGGCAGCACAGGGTAGCAGAAAGAGCAACAGGGGGAAGGCCAGCCTTACCTGCGCCTGCGATTTCAGCCCAAGTCCTGACTCCTGCGCGCCTGCGTCTTCTGGAAAAATAGGGGTGTGGGAAAGAATCACGGGGTCCACATGCTTTGCATTGCAGGAAAAGTCCTTTCCAAATCATCTTCTTAGCTGAATCTCTATCTGCTATCTCCATGATTAGTCTCCTAAAACTCTTAGCCTTACCTACCCTCCGTGTACGCACTCCACAGCACACACACACACACACACACACACACACACACACACACACACACTCACTCACTCACTCACATATGAACCCTGCCTATTCAGGCTACCCGGACTTTAAGCATATGGAAGAATGGAATGATCACAGTCATGTGCCTAGAGAACCCCAACTCTAGGACCCCAGCCTAAGAATACCTTCTTCCTGTCTCCAGAAAGTTGAATCCACCCTCTTCTTTTCTTAACACTTGGAGGCATTCTTCAAAGAGCCTTTCGACTTTGCAGTTGCAGCTATTTATTTATGTGCCTGCTTCTTTTATCAGATGGAAAGTTCCTTGAAGTATACCGATGATCTGTCTACTCCTTCTCTGAATTTCTTTCCCTCCAACAGTAGCAGGTCCATAATTGATGCTTCATGATCAAGTGCTACCATAATGCTAGAAGATTCAATGTTGGGAAAACTCAAAAGACTTCTACTTTGTAATATTCAACAACTTCGTAAATGTTAATGGTGCAATGCAGTTGTGAAGAGTTAGAATGCTGCCTTATACTCCCAGTTCTCTTATTTGGTCATCCAAACCTCTTTCTCTGTCTGTTCAGTTTTCTATCCTGAATTCCGAGCTCAGGTTCATGACAACTCCTCACGTATTTTAAAACTGTCACTAAGATATTACTGGTCCTTAGAATTACAATGCTAGATGAGAGGGGTTGGAAATTACCCAATCATGTCTACATTGACCTCTTCGATACTGATATCACATGGCTTCACCATTTACACATGCTAGGTTCCCTTCATGTTCTTAGGAAAAAGAATCCAGTGGCTTTAGAGGTTAGAAGACTCCAACCTCAGCATTAATATGATAAAGAAATTGAACCCCTTCAAAGAAAAGTAGCTGATTCTGAAGTCGGGAGATAGTACAGTGGTTAGGACACATGCCTTATATCTGTCCAACCTGGTGTGAATCCAGGCACCTCATGGCCACACCCAGCACTACTGGGTACAGTCAGTTCCAGAGTCCCTGACTAGAGCCAGGATTGCCCAGGGAATTTCTAGCACTGCATGGCCCAAATGACATTGTATTCTTGGCCCCTAGCATCAACCCATTGGCCCAGTTCACTGTGAACCACCTGTGTAATATTCCAGGCCACCAGAACATTACTTGGGAGGTTCCTACCCCTGAAAGAAAAAGAAAAGTCACTCTCCTGCCCCAAAACTCACCAGGTCCAAGATGTTGACCCCATTTTGGACCCACAAAAATATTATTTTGGAAGGGCTTTGAAGCAAACCCAATGGTGCTCTGGGGCTATTTCTGGCTCTGTGCTCAAGAGTGACCCTTGGTAAAGCTCAGGAGACAATATGTGGTGCTCAGGATTCGAACAATGTTCTGCAGAGTAGAATTTATTTTCACAACGCCAGAGATAAAACTCAAGGCCTCACACATGCAAGCCAGCACTATGTTGCTGAGTCACATGCCCAGTCCTGAGACCACGAAATATTGCCCCTGCACAGTTTCCTGCTTAGGGCAGAATGATAGTAGCTGTAGCTGCATATCTTGTCAAGCTAAGTACTTATGGGTCTGCGATGCATTCCGTCTAAATAAGAATTTCAGTATCCACCAGAACAAATCTTTCTGAAATGGGCCTTCTGCAGGTTTCTGGGCCAGTGATTTGCAAGAACAGCACAGTTAAGTTTGTAGCGAGAGTCTATTCACCATGACCCTAGCAAATAATCATATAGAAAAAAGTAATTCTAATTCCAGGATAAAATGCCCTATTCTTTAGCACAGATTCATTTTCTCAGAGAGGATGTTTGGAGAGCAAAGCTCACACCTGATCATGAGCCCCGGGTACAAACACCACTTGCCAGAGAGCCAAGTTCAGGATATAGAAAGTGGGCTTGCCTTGGACTCCATCCAAGAGGATTTAGTTACTCAAATACCAAAAAGAACTTATTATTAGTTTTTTCCTAGAAAATGCCTAAGGGAGAACTGTGCAAGAGGCAAGAAGTCTTGGTCAGGGGAAGGGACATGAACTTCTGTTCCTGACACCAACTGTGAAATCCACAGAGAGTTCTTCCTAGATCTTTGACTTCTGGGTGTTGAAAGAGGATTGATGATGTCTCCAAGATCCAAAGCCAGGAAGAATTAGATCTTCTAAGATTATGAGGCTGAGGGCATCCTGAGTCATTAGTGATGGGTTACTTATACTCTAATGGTTAGAAGGGAAAGTAACACGGCAACTGTAAGTCAGTCCATGTGTTGCCAAATTTTACCAAATCTTCATGGCTATGAAAGGGCTTTATAGACAATAAGAAAAATCTCCGACCCAAAAATAGGACTAGTTATTAATAGACAGTGCTTGCCCCCGGGGTTGTTTTTCTGGGTAGAGAGGGGAAGGCTGTGTTCTGGACTGGAATCCTGTTATGTTTGCTCCATCTCCTGCTCCCTCCTGGCCACTGGCAATTATACATTGCCGGTCACCATCACGCTCCAGGAAATGAAGAGAGCGGTGGGGTTGCTCCTGTCAAGGAGCTGCTTTGAGAAGCCTGAGGGCAGAAAAAGGGAGCCTTTCTTTCACCTTGCTTCCCCGTCTGTTTCTTCCCAGGTGCAAAGAAAAGGGATTTCCAAGTGCAGGCTCTTGATAAATTTTTAGGGGGTGAGGAACTCACTTCTCTTCTTTGAGCACCAACAGGTTAAATGAAGAGGTCAAATGGATGACATTTAACTTTGAGAGGAACAGTGTCATTTATTGCCCCCCCCCCAAAAAAAAATCAACTTTGAAATTGAAGAAGTATAGTGTTAATAATTACACTGGAGTAATCGTTGCAAAAAGAACTGGCCCAGGCAAACTAGGCTTATATTATTAAACCTGTTACAATTTGCACCCATTAGTGGAAAAACAAATGATCTGGGTGTGGGGGGGGGGGAGGGAAAGAGGGAATCTCACTTTCTCATTATTGTCTTGGCCATACTAAACTTTTGACTTGTTCGACAGGTTGATTTTACATTGCTCTCAGTCACCATGGGAAAACTCAGTGCTGAGTCACACATATAAAAAGGCCTGCACATCATAAAGCATTTCTACATCCTTTATCTCCGTGTACCAGCCCCATGTGGTAAGCACATGGGGCTGTTCATCCAATTTTAGAGATTTAAAACCCAAAAAAAAGCACTGAGGGTTAAGGATGTGGCTTAAGTGGTGGAGTGTGTGCCTTCTCTCTGTGAACCCCTAGGTTCAACAGCAGCATGTGCCAACACTCCTCATGCCTCTCACACAAACCCAGCAGTTCTAGATGTGCACATGCACCCAACCCCATGGACCACTGTGTGTGGCAACCACTACAATAGCAACAACAACAAAAGTATCTAGGACTTGGCCAACGTCACAGAGGAAAAGGAAGCATAGCTCTGTTCTAAACTCTTACCTCCTGTGCTTGTTACACTGGGTCCTTGCAAACAGGTTCCCTAGGTCCACCCACCTTCTATGTTAACAGCTCTTTCTCCTTTGATAGCGGTGATACTCAAGATGTAGATATCCTTAGACTAGCCCTTACTTCTCCTATCTGAAGTTTGAGACTCACCAGGCTCTTAAGAATCAGATTAAGCTATAGAAGAGGAAATCAAACCCCAAAGAGAATGAGTTGTCCATAACTACCCATCAAGACCACAGACAAGTCGAATTTAGATGGGCAAACTCCTCCTTTTGCACTTTTCATATTAACCAAACATAAATATAACTATGAAAGTAAACATGAGTTACATCCTTTCAGCACCTTCCAATCCAAAGGCACATGAATAATCTTTGGGGGTTTTAATATAGAGTAGTCTCAAGTTATCACTTCTTTCTTTTAGCCTGGAGAAGTTAAGTGTCAAGTATTTAAGTAAAAGGCATTGCAACAGTACTTTCTTTTTTTTTTTCCTCTCTCTGCTCTTCCAGTGAAGATTAAATAAAGTTTTCTCTTGGGCACTTTCGTAATTCAAAATGTTTCCTAGAGTTCCTGAGGGCAAAACCAAAGGGAATTTCCCATGCAGAGATTAGAACTTAGAAAAGGAGTGTAGAATCTTGGGTTCAAATTCTGATTCAGCTACTCTTTGCAACAAAATTACAACTAAGTGATTTTTCCTCTATGGACCTTCATTTTTTTATCTGCAAAATTAAAAATTGGCACAAGGCCAGAGAGGTACAACAGGAGTTAAGGCACTTGCCTTGATTGCAGCCAACCCTGGTTTTCTCCCCAACTCTGTTTGTGGTCCCCTGAACACTTCCAAGAGTGATTCCTGAGCTCAGAAGAGAGAGTAAGCTCTAATCACTGCTGGGTAAAAAAAAGTAAATATTGGTAACTGATTCATGTTTAAAAATTTTAACTCTCACGGGTTGTGAGTATCCAAACTGCAAGTACAGATGTTTTCCGAGTTGAAGACAAACTATTTTCTGTCCATTCGCCTTTGAGGAGTTACAGCCTAGGTTTCGTCGTTGTTTCTTGACAATGGATATTTCCTGCTCTTTTGCTCTACTGTTCATAAGCACAAATAACCACTGTGCCCGTTGAAAGAGATAGTGGAGCTGTACACCATCTCCAGTACAAAACAGGAGATCTGAGTTAAGGCACTAAATAGGCTGCTTAATTGACTACTTCCTCATAAATTAATCCATCTATAGCAAACAGTGCTCAAAGCCTGATCGTTTATTTCCTAGTTATTGCTTGTGTTGAGATCATTGCTGCAGATATTTCTCTAAGGAACTGTAACTACCCAGCAAAATAACAACTCCATGACATTCATTGATGTCATTACTTGAGTCCTAATGTCCCTGAAGATAGAGGAAAACTTTCCAAAAGCCATATATAGCAACAACTTGCTTCTAGTACTGAGAACCAAAAATCCAACTTGTGATTCCAAGCTGAAGATTCAGACCCATGGTGCTCATTCTGCCTTTTTTTGTAAGGAGGATTTGGGTGGGGGAAGTTGGTTGGAGTTAAATTCTACATTTTGACTTGCCAGCCCCTCTTGCTTTGCCCAAAGCTATTCTTATTATGTGAAAAACCCACCCCATATGTACTTTATAAGAGAGTCTAGTCTTCCCATGTAGCAAAAGAGGCAAATACATATCCTGGGTCTAGGCCAACACTGAACTCTTTCTACTTGGAGATACATTTGAGAGCAAAGTGAGTCAATTCAATTCTTCATCATGACTTTCCTGCGTCCAAAGCGAAGTACTATTTTTCTCCTTGGGTTTGCTTAATTTGGTAGAATGTGAGTCGTGTAGACAGCTATCCTGACCATATATGGAGAGAACTGAAAAGAAGGAATCCTGGAGATAGAGGCTGAGCCTCTAGAAACAATCTAGCTTAAAGTAAGACCGTTCTTAGAATTTTTTACTACTAATCTAATAAATCCCCTCTTTGGTTTAGAGTTATAGTTAGGTTTCTGTAATTGGCAACCAAAAAAAAATCTGACTCATGTTAGCTTCTTATTAAATCCAACAGAGAATTCTAAATGCCAGAGCTGAAAGTACTTCTGATGTTTTTCCATTGTATATATGGAGGACTGCTCAAGGTTCCCCAAAGAAGTTGTAGGACTGAAGTTCACTTAATTCACTCCTCAAGTTGTTTCTAACATTGACTCTTCAATGGGAAAACAAGGGAAATTATCTCATATTACAGCATCAGTCTTTTCAAGAGCCTTGAAAAACTGCAGTCCTGAGCCTCTCAAAAGTTTTCTGATCCCTCATTTGTTTTTGGATTTCATAGCACTTTTATTGCTCTTACAACTCCAAATATAAAATGCCTTGGTTTAAATATCATCCATTGTTTACTTACAAGTGCGCAAACATGGACAATGTCTTGCAGCCAGTTTCTCCATCTATGAAAGGAGATAAAAAGAGACTTAACTATGGTAACCACTGCATTGTTGACAAAAATCTTTGTGAAGTATTTGGCCAAAGACTTGTCATAGAACAGTAATTTTGACTAGTACTGTTGGTTAAGATTTTTGAAACAGGAGACAAGATTGCTCACAGATAAGAACACCAAGGGCCAATGAGAATAAAGGACATGCCTCAGGCTGCATAGTAGTTAGAGAAGGAACTGAAACGAGGTCTCAGCTCACAAGCTCTTAATTTAAATCATTTTCTGTAGACCAATTTTGGTCATTTTAGGTTGTGACTCTTATTTCACTGATTCTTCTCTCATCTTTTTATGAATCTTATTCGGCAAATGTTTGCTGAGAATCCTAAGTTCCTTCTAGCACAGCCATCTATCGTTCAAGGATAGGGGATCTAATCTCGGTTTTTCACTAATTTAGTATTGAAGTCAAGCACAAGTGACTTCTCTTTGGGCACCAGTGTTTTAAAGAACCTGGGCAAGAAGTCTCCAAGACTCTATCCACGGGGACTTTAGTTTCCTGTTCTGCATACAATAGGCTTGGAGGATACCGTGATGCAGTCATTCCTGGTGCTGTCCTAAGGGAGTCTGCAGCCAAGTGGGAAAATATCCCTGATGTACTCTTGCTCCATCCAGCTAAATGACAACACATGTGACTTGAATGTGCTTATGACAAATACATGAGATGAATCAATCCATAAGCCAAGTTTCACAGGTGAAGTGATTTCTGGTTCATATTCTAGTGAATCCTCTCCCTCTCCCAAATGGTGTACCACATACAAGAATTTCACATAGACTTACATCCTCCTGGTTGTGTCTCTCAGGACATCCTGGGATTACTCAGCGAGGTCTGTGCAAACATTCTGTTTATCCAAGGGAACTGTTGTTCTGTTTTGTCTTGAACAGGTTGACTTTTAAAAACTGGAAAATAACTGACAGGGTACCTCCCTTCATTATCCTTTATCTGTGATTTGGAGGTCTTTGGCTGCTGGAGCCCTGGTCGGGGCAGGGAGGGAAACTCAACCTGCTCCCCTCCAAGGGGCCCTGGCGAGGACAGCCAGGCACGGGTGCAGGAGACTCTGCGCTGTTCTCTTCTGGGAGCTGGGTTTTATAGTCTCTGAGTCTTGGCCGTTGATGGGATTACACGGCACCAGGGGGCCAGTTGGTGGGTGTGACCCCTGCCTACTGGAATTTGGAGGATCTGGGTGGAGGATGCTCAGCCCCAATCTGAGCAGGCTTGGAGATCTCGGCCCAGGGACCCGCATGCCTTTGATCCGCTGCTGGTACCTTCATGCGCAGAGAACAGCGCAGAGTCTCAGCAAGCTCAGTTCTATAGACTAACTCTCAGGGACTAGAATCTTGTGGTGATGGCGATCACAGCCTCACGCATTCAAGGTAAATGCTTGAATGGAAGAGTGCTATTCTTCCCTACTCCATGGACTAGAATCTTTACATTGTCTATTAAATCTTTAAGTTTTCCACTTCAAGAGGAGATACAACACTCCATAACTGAAGGTAAGAGTTTGACCTGACCTTGAGGCAAACTATACGAATTGAAGGGAAATGCCTATTATTGATTTAATAATCATATGAATCAAAATATTAAAATTTTGGTGGAGAGAATGAGAGGGGAACCAAATATCTAATAATTTAAATGGAGGATTGAAGAGGTAATACAGTGGGTAGGGCATTTGCCTTGCATGTGGCTGATTCAGGTTCCACCTCCAGCATCCTATAGGGTCCCCCAAGAATCCCCAGGAGTGATCCCTGGGCACAAAGCCAGGATTAAGCCCTAAGCACAGCTGGATATGGTCCCAAATCACTAAATAAATAAATGTATACATTTGTCCATGTCAAATTTAGAACTTAATTTTATGAATAAATTTTAATTATCTTTTAAATTAATTGATCATTAGTTATTTATTCTCACCTAGCCTGGGCTCCATAAGTGATTATTTTTTTTTTAGTTGAATCACCTTGAATTACAAAGTTGCAATGTTATTCATGATTGAGTTCCAGGTGTACAAAGTTCCAACACCAGTCCTTCACCGGGGTCCTCTTTATTTTTCCAATGACCCCAATTCCCCTCCCACTCCCAAAGCCTATGATAGGCCCCCTTCCCTTTTTCCTTCCCTCCCTTTCTTTTTAAGTGTTGTGATTTACAATATTTTTGCTGATAGCATAACATGCATATCACTTTACCTCCTTTCAGGATCCTTTCCTCCTCCAAGGTCACCACTTTCTCCACAATTGTTGCACAACACAACACAATTGTTGTGTTTCCTTCCCTGACCTATCCTTCCTAACCCCAGTGCATGCTTTCTACTAAAGACCAGTTCTCCGGCTCTTTCTTTTGCCTTTGAGCACTTGTCATTCCCCAACTATATCTCCTTATACCCCACACATGTGAGAGATCATTCTGTGTCTGTCTCTTTTTCTCTGAGTGACTTCACTCAGCATGAAGTGCTATTTCATATTTAATTAGGAGAAATGTTCTAGACCTAGAAAAATCTTTATCAAATTATCTTCCTTTCTCCTTGAGGCATATGGGTTGGTGACTCTGGACTTACTATGATATACTAGTAACTAGCTGACTCTTGGAAGAGAAAGGGGAAAGTGTCATGCTTGAGATTTTGAAAAGCCTCAAGAATGACTAGTCCCACTATTGTCAAAAGCAAGAATAGTTAAGCAGCCGTTAATAGCACTTATGAATTGTTAGTAACAATTGACCAATATAAATATCTCAATACAGCAGTTTCTTCTCATTCCAATATCAAAAGACATGGAATTTTGTTATTTTTCCTCTCACTCAGAACTCTATGGAGGAAATAAAAGAAATATGGCATATAAGCCATGCTTTCCTTCAGGAGATCCTTTGTGTTGTTTAAGAGATAAAGCAACCAAAAATCCTCTGCAGAAAACTCAATCCAACAACTCTGTATGAATGTCCACCAATATTTCAAAAATTTTTTCTTGAATTTATTCCCTAAACTGTATTGTGTTCCCCCACCTTCCCATCTCAGTAAAGAACTCCTAACCCAATAGCTCTCATGCTAAAAGACAGTTGCCTTAATTTTGTTACCTGTTTCTAAATTCTCCTACTCAATCCAGAATCAAGTCTTATGTAGTTACATCTAATATTTACTTTGATTCATCCAGTTTCCTAAATACCACCACCACAATATATACTTCCCCCCTTAACTCCTCTCTCTACTGTCTCATCGTGTCTAAACTGTCCCAGTATTTCTTACAGTGGGCCACCAAGATAATTTTTTCTTTAGCATCCCATTGCATTTGCCATGGCTGATTCCAATCCTTCTTCATACACCAATCTGAATGTCATCTATAGAAATTTTTCTGCTTGTGATAGCTAAAGTAACTCTTCCTACCTGACCAGTAATTCTACATTCCACCGGTCTCTTAATTATCATGTACTATGTTTATTTATTTGTGATCTGCCTCTCCCTCTCACACATACTCTCACAACATAAATTCCATGATCATAGGAATCTTTTAAGCCATGTTTTTGCTTCTTGTCTTCTTCCTGCTTCAGCACTTAAAATATATCTATTAAGTAAATAGTTAGGTGAAGGGACGAATAAGCAAATGAATTAATGGAAAAGGTTAGGTGAGATTTGCCATTTCAGGGTTTCCTTTTTGCTCTAACATTTGGGACATTTGTGAATTTAAGAGTGTAATTTGTAGCTTTGGAAGAGTGCCTTGCTCTTAAAGCAGAACAGAATTCAGGGCAAAAGCAGACTAATGAAGACACAAGCAGTCAGCTGTAGTCAGGGTGACTCCCTGAAGGAAGTGGTAGATGCCCTTGGATTTTTTTCAGCCTTCCACAACACTTACACAAAAAGAGAGATACCACCTTCCACAATTTCACCCTTATCTTCATTTCAATTTCCAAGTGCTGTACAGCATTTCCAATGTGATTCTGTTTTTAAAAACCTGATGGGGATACTTTTAAAGCAGCCCTGTATACTTAATTGTCCTACCTTAAACATGTGTGTACATAGATAAGTACATATGCATGTTGGTGACTGGATATGATGTGACACAGACTTCATCTGGGCAACATGCAGCGTGTGCCCAGGAGCCTAGAGAGGCGACCCCTGGGGCTGGCTGGATATCTGCAGGAAGGATCTGTTCCACACCTCCAGAAAGACTCACTTAGGATAGGAAGTGAGTCATCAGTGTTCCACAGGGGACCTTTCACAGGTTGGACTAGACTAAATGTGAAACATATTAAACTGGAACGAAAATCGTGACATATTTGTTCCCTCCCACACTGTGGGACATTTAATAACCTCTTGTGAGTTTACTTGAAAACTTTCAAAGTGGGAGAAGTATTCAGAAATCACCTTCCTGGTCTCTTGTTCTATGGAGGGGCAATCAGGTTCTAGGGGAGGGTTGGTACTTTATCCAGGCCCACTGAACACATTTATACTGTAAGGACTGTATCCTTGTCCTGCATTTTAAGTAAATGTTCTACAGAAAATCTAGGTAAGCTAAATTTTCAAGAACAAATGCATTTTTCTTTTGTTAATCTCTTTTAATAACTTCACAAACTATTGATTTTTTAAAAATTAACAAATAAAGTTTAAGGAAGTCATGCTGGAGAGCATTTAACAGTTTCGGTGCATGTGTTGCTTGCAGGAGCACAGGTACAAGCCCTACCACTGGTACCCCAGTACCACTTCAGGAATGACACTCCTGCTCCTGAAAGCACTGGACACACCAAGTGTGGTCCTCCAAAACAAAACACAAAACAAAACAACTCAAACACAAAAGCAAGAATAAAAGTTAAAAGTTGAAGCGAGTCACATCTAGTTAAATAGGAATTCTAAAACATACCAAAGGAGTTCAGTTTTAAATGCTGAAAGAAGTCTTAGCATAATGAGTTATTCCACAATGTACACTGACTTATAAAAGAGATCCATGGTATTGTAACTATTGGTGATAAACGACATCATTTAAAAGTAAACAGAAAGAAAATATTCTTCTCATTTTCATATCTGTAGTCATTTCTTGGGATACTCAGTAATGCCAAGTTTCTTGGAGATGTAAAAGCAAGAAAGAGAAAAAAATACATGCCAGTCTGTTTTAAACTGCTAGGCATGAAGTATTGGGTACTAGGGAAGAGCTATACACTTGAGAAGAGTGGGGAGAATGAGTTTGTGCGAGAATTTTCATCTGTCAAAATGATCAGCAGGCATTTAGAAAGAAACTGGTATGAAATCACAGATTTATTTAAACATCGAGCTGCCTGGCAGGCAAACAGGAACTATTTGTCCAATTTCTTTACATTGAATTGAAAATGATGCAACTGCATCTTCTCAAATTGCACTAAGAGTTAGAAACAATGTCTTACTCTGATAGCTTTCTAAGTCACCCTTCTAGGTAAGGGTACCACCATCTTTTGGCATCTATCAAAGCACTCTTGAAGAGGCTGAGCCTGGAGTTGGGAGCCCCCTCCCCACCCAGAGTTTTTTATGAACTAGTTTTAAAGCTTAATCAGTCTTTTAAGGCTGGGACATCCAGAACTCATCTGGGGTATTTGCTAATATGCAAACTCCTGGGTCTGCTTTCAGCCTAGTTTTATAAGCCTCATAAACCATAAGTAGAATTCTCATTTTATTTTTTTTTTAATTTACTTGGGTGAGAGGGTATTGGGCATACTCAACAAAGTTCAGGTGCTGCTCCTGGCTACATGCTCAGGGATAACTCCTGGCAATACTCAGGAGACCATATATAGTGCTGGGGATTAGGTCAGAATTAATTATATGCAAGGCTAGTGTCTTAACCCGTGTACTGTTTCTACAGCCCAAGAATCAGCACTTTTTTTTTCTTTTTGGGTCACACCCGGCGATGCTCAGGGGTTACTCCTTGCTCATGCACTCAGGAATTGCTCCTGGTGGTGCTCAGGGGACAATATGGGGTGCTGGGAATCGAACCTGTATCGGGCACGTTGGCTGCTTGCAAGGTAAACGCTCTACCCGCTGTGCTGTTGCTCCAGCCCCAAGAATCAGCACTTTTAACAGCACTTATTCCAATACAAATCTGTAATAGGACAAACACTGAAATCCTAAAATCTACAGGCAAATCTTGTCTCCAAGTCGCAATTTTCCCATGTGTGAATTGAGGCAACTGAACCAAATAATCTCTGCCATCACTTCTTGAGTAAGTTCATAATCATCTGATGACTTAGGATGTCTGTATCATGCCTTCCCTCTGAGTTATCTCAGACAGGCCATGTACATACAGATATATTAACCCAAACATAGAGCTCATTATAAACTGGAGAGAGGATCAGAGTTTGCCAGGTGGTTTTTGCCTATTATGTATCATGCACAGCACCCTTCCTGAGAACTGATAACTCCTTTACCTCCCCCAGTTCATTGTTGCAGGTACACAAAAGGTGCTCCCTCAATTCATCATAAGCCCTGGGTAGAAAGAGCCTGGTTCGATAGGTCACTCTTCTGGTCTCAGACTTAAAACTCATCAAAACCCTCCATCAAAACCACTACACAGGACGTAACTCTAGATTAATCAAGTTAAATAACACAGAAGAAAACAAAATCTGAACAAAAAAAGAGGTCCTTATAGACAGGGGACTTTGAGCAGAGAAGCTAAGATATATCCCTTCCTTGAACCATTCTAATTATTATGAATTGAAGAGATAATACAGCAGATCAGACACTTTCCTTGCATGTGATCAAATTTGGTTTGGTCCCTGGCAACACACTTGGTGCCTAAACCTTGTCAGGAGTGATTCTTTTTTTTTTTATTTTTGGGTCACACCCAGCGATACACAGGGGTTACTCCTGGCTCTTCACTCAGGAATTACTCCTGGCAGTGCTCGGGGGACCATATGGGATACTGGGAATAGAAGCCAGGTCAGTTGCGTGTAAGGCAAATGCCCTACCCACTGTGCTATCTCTCCAGCCCCAGGAGTGATACTTGATCACAATTGGTGTGTCTCAAAAAATAAAGAAACAAAATAAAATTATTCTAATGTCTATATAAATAACCTATGGCCAACCCGAGTTCGATTCCTCCACCCCTCTTGGAGAGTCCGGCAAGCTACCGAGAGTATTTGATATGCCAAACACAGTAACAACAAAGTCTCCAATGGAGACGTTACTGGGCCCGCTCGAGCAAACCTATGTAATTAAAATATAAATTCATAATTCTCAAAATTGGAGAATCAGCTTTTGTAACTTAACCCGGAAAAAGAACTTGTTTTAAGCCTTTGACTTCCACAGGCAATTTATCTTCTAACTCCCACTAATACCTAAAAGAGTGACTTGACCTAGTCATAGCTTCTTCTACCTGTAATTACCAGCTCTTTCCCACTAGGATTAGGTATCCTCACCAGGTCCTCCCTAAGGTCAAAAAGATTCCACAATTGCCTAATTGTTTCTGTTCTTGACTCTGGACCCTATCTTTAAAGGTCTTTATGAGTATTGCATTTTAAGCTTCAGTAAATTACTCAATTTGGTTTCTTCATCTTCCTCCAGTTTTTAATTCCATACCCTCTCTGGGTAGAGGCAAGACTGTTGATCAGAGCACAAAATATATTGCAAAAAGAGAGTTGCCAACGTTTCCAAGGATTCTCAATTCTCAAGGCACAGCAGAGTGGCTACTGGCTAAGAACAGCATGTAGTGTAGGATAGCAATGATACTTGGCTGAAGAATCACAGTGAAATCTATTCAGCTATTATTGTTTGAGAGTATCCACTAGCCTTCCATTCCCAGGTGGTACTATTTACATGATACGTGTGATGTGATTTGGTATGTTTCAAGGATAAGTCATAGATCACAGTCATAGATCACATTTAAGAGTTATGAACTGACAAGATAATAAAGGGATTAGGCATTTGCCTTGTACACTCTCAACACCCACGCAATCCCCACACAACACTTGGATATTTGTGCACTCCAGGAGTGATCCCTGAGCAAAAAGCCATGAAAAAGTCCAGAATACCATCAAATCAAATAATAGCACTGTAGCACTGTCTTCAGTTGTTCATTGATTTGCTTGAGCGGGCACCAGTAACGTCTCAATTGTGAGACTTGTTGTTACTGTCTTTAGCATATTGAATACTCCACCGGGAGCTTGCCAGGCTCTGCTGTGTGGGCGGGATACTTTTGGTAGCTTCCCAGGTTCTCCAAGAGGGATGAAGAAATTGAACCCAGGTCAGCCGCATGCAAGGCAAATGCCCTACCCTCTGTGCTATCGCTCCAGCCCAAATCAAATAATAATTTAAAAAATACACACTTAGAGTTAAAATGAAGCAGAGTTAAGTGGGGTATGGCAGAAACTAACTTTTTCTTCCATCTTTATGAGACAAAGAGCTTCTGACACAAAAGAGATAGTTCAGAAAAAGTGAAGAAACTTGATGTGCTCATTAGCTTCTACAGTTTTACCAAAAGTAAATAAATCATTTTGCTAGCATTATGAAACATTGAAATATCCTGAAGATACACTTTGCTGATTTTGCCATGAGCACCAGTTCCTCTGTCTTGGTTACAGTTTTTATATCATTCCTTGAAGTGCACCTCCTCCACTTTAGACCCCAAAACTCCCCAATCTCAAGAGACTATGACCCAAATAAGTCAAAGTGTATGTACCCCTGTTGGAGTGTTAACTTTTGAGAGACCATTTCAGCACTCTTTTGTGAAAGTTATGAATAAAATATATTTTTATTTTCACCATCATACTACCAGTTATACTGCCCTGTGGTATGTCTCAGTATAGAACCTATATAGAAAGAAATAAAGATGAGAAATGGAGAGTGGAGAGGCTGACAACTGCTCAAATCTTAGGATGTCACACCAGAAGACAACTCAGTCCCTAAAAATACCCCTTTATTTTCTGCAACCAATTCCTCTGGACTTTTGTCACTTGCAGCAAAAATAATTTATCTAATCCCCGTCACTCTCTTGACTATCTAAATATATTTCTGGGCTCCAAGAGATCCCTGGTTGAGAAAGATTAAGTAAACATGGTATAAATGTGTCTTTTCTGACTGCCCATCTAAGTCCATATCAATCCAAACCTCAAACCCTCAGTTTGTTGATTTATATTTATTGAACACCACTGTGTACAGAGCTCTTCTCAACATCTGTGGAAAGCATGATGATACTGTAGACCACCATTACATTTATTTGAAGAGAATTAAGAAAAGTATAGGGAGACCTAGAAAAATAGTACAGTGTATAAGGTGCTGGCCTGATAATTTCCCAGCCCTGGTTCAATCCCTGGCACTGCATATAATATTCGGAGTCCTGCCAGGAGTGATCCCAGAGTGCAAAGTCAGGAGTAATCCCTGGAAGCTCCTTAACTTTGTTCCAGAGGGCAGGGGTGAAGAGAGAGACAGAGAGACAGAGAAGAGAGAGGGGAGAGAGAGAGGGGGAGGGTGTGTGTGTGTGTGTGTGTGTGTGTGTGTGTGTGTGACAGAGAGAGAGAGAGAGAGAGAGAGAGAGAGAGAGAGAGAGAGAGAGAACAGGGTAAGTACAAATCTCCTCCAGATGAGAATCTGATAAGGTTTCATAAAAGAGCTTTCATTGAAGATTTCTTGAATTATTGAATCACAATTTAGCTAGACTAGATATCATGTTCTGCCCCTTATGTGGACTAGTATTCAGTTAAAATCCAACAGAGTGAACGCTAACGTAGGGTTAAATCCTAGAAAAGCAGGGTTGCTACTCTTGGTCTCCTACGTTCTGATAGTGTATGGATGGGCCTGCATACAGAGCTAGGGGCTGAGACCCATAAGCAATTGGATAAAGCAGAAAACAAGAATCACAGTCCTGAAAACTTATCTTAAAATATCAATTGAATAGTCTAGAATGAAACAATCAAAAATAGTGAGGACCTTGGTATTTAAATGTTTTCTGAACATCAAGGATTTGTTGATGATCATACTTACAGATTAATTCCCAGAACCCAGGGCTCCAGGACTCTGACCAAATGAAATAAGATGCCCTCATTATTTCAATTCTTTCCCAGCAGGAGCAAGAGGAGAAGTCTGGAATTATGTTTTGCAGATGCTATCTTTTATCACAGATAGCTTCCTGTGACTTGTCCTGCTTCAGCACATCCCTTGATTTTAAGATGAAATGAGCCTCTCTGAGAGCTGAGTCACGCAGGTCTGGAGGGCCCTGTTTGGCTCTTCACATAGTGCATTGCCTCATTTGGGGGCTTTGTTTTAGCTTCAAACTGTAAGATATCCATAAGAAGAACCCTGTTGGGGCTAGAGAGATGGTATTGGGGTTGAAACTCTTTCCTGGCATACAGCTGGCCCTGGTTTGAGCCTAGCACAGCATATGATCCCGGGAGCATCATCAAGAGTAATCTTTGAGCACAGCCAAGAGAAAGTTCTGAGCACAGCCAGGTGTGGCCTCCAAACAAACAAATAAACAAACAAACAAAAACCCCTATTGAAGAGGCTCTTCCTTAAGTCCACATGGTCTTTGAGGGAAATTGGCTGCTGTCATATGACAAGGGATCTTAAGGATCTTATCCCAAAACTTGCTAAGTCACTCTCCCACATAATGAATGGAGGAAATAATTATTCTAAACACAAAAAGAAATACAAGCATATATATCTATGGAGTGACATCCTTTAGTTTGTTTTTCAAAACACATAGAAGGTTCTAGAGCAGGGAGAAATGGCAGTTGTTTTATTTGTGAATTATTTTGGCTTTGAATTTTTTAAAAATTCACACCCATTTTCATTTGACTGTTTTAGATATCATGAAGGAAGCAAGCGTCACATTATAACCCATTTCACAGATGAAGTAACTGAGACTCAGGGAAGAACAGAAAACTGTTCCTTACCACATGATGGGAGAAGTGGCAGAACTGGAACAGTGAGGGTCCAGGCTGTTCTCTCAATTGTTTGGCACTCATAAGTAATTAAAGGGTCTCTTAACCATAACCCATCCTGAATCACCACAAATATCGACAAAGGATGAGAATCCAGGGAGCCTTAGTAGGAATGACAGGAAGCAGCTGCAGAAGGTCGAGTTGCCATTCTTATCACCCTACCTAACATTCACAACTAAGCTACTCAATAAAAAATTTTTTAATATATTTTTAAGTCACTAACAGACTTGACTACAGTTAGAATAATAGAGTAGAACTCAAAAACCTGGATTGCTTGATAAATGAATGAATGAATGAATGAATGAAGAGATGAGTGAATTTGTTCACACAACCATTTAGTACAAAAACATTAATAATATTTTAGCTGGGCACTGAAGATAAGCTTGAGATCACGTCTCAGATCTGGTCTCTGTCCCAGAGGAACTAACACTTTTAACTGGGGAAGAAATAGGCACACAGACAAATAAATGACCACATACTGTGACAAAAAATTGAGTGCAGATAGTATATATTATGCTCTGGAAGCGCAGAGGAGGAGGATGTGACTAAGCATCCTTCCATGTGATCAAGCTTGCAACTCTGTCTGCAAGAGTATCTCTAAGGGGGCAGGGACCTCCATGACTCATCTTTCCTTCCCTACCAAACATTGCATTGGGAACATTGAAGATCTCTAGCTAGCGCTCACTGAGTAAACTCTCCTGGAGGAGTCATAGCAGATTCTGCTGTGCAGGTGACCTAAGACACGTGATTGAGTCTGCGAAGCCCCCAAGCTACTTCTTCAAATCAAGGACCTTAGACTTCTTAGCCTTCCCTCGGATCTCTGCTCAGAATCAGCTGGCTTTGGAGTCCTCTCACCTGCCACAGTTATCTTAAGGGGGAGAAAGATCAAGACACAGGCAACATCACAGTCACTGTATCCCCGCTCATCCATCAGGGCTGGAACACCTCACCTTGAACAAGGGAGATAAGAGAATAAAATAACGCCTGACACAGCCTTATCGCCTGATAATACAACCTCACTTTTTTCCATTAAAATAACTGAGAGCAATAGTTCTGTACTTTGGCTGATAAAGAGATCACAGGAAACAAAGCTATTAATTTTTATCTCTGCTGTGCACATGTGAGTGAATATAATATATCCAAGGGGCAAAAACAGTTTTTTCTGATAGTGGAAGTTGGATATGAATTTCTTTCCTCCTACTTTCATTTCTCACACCTTACTCATCCACTATGCTCTAGGAATTTTTAATCAGATGTATTAAAGTCAGTGGATCCAACCATGCTACAGCCATTGCATAATGTTATAAATCTCCCCTCATCCCCCTCCATCCTTGGAACATTTAATAGAACTATTTAGAATATAAAGAATTTGAGCAAGCCAATTATATATCTAGACCTTAATATTCCCACTTTTTAATTAAAGATGCATCTTCAATAGGTGAATAACACAATGAACCAATCAAATATGATAGTGGAAATCTGTGCACACACCCAAAACAGAAAATACACATTCTTTTCAACATTTGGAACATTTAAAAATTTAACTCTCAGCTCACAAAATGAGCCTTTCCAAAATTCAGTAATCAGTATCATACAAAATCCCTGAAAACAATAAAATTATGAGTAAGAAAAAAATAAGTCAATGCCCATAATGCTCCTCTTCTTCCTCCTAAAAAATGAAACTATGATTCCTAGATCCCCTTGGACAGTCCTCCTTAGCATCTAGCATTCTGAGTGAGCCTACCTATGAAGACACCGATAACACTGACTTTAGCTTGGGAGGGAAAAGAGGGAAAAGCAGTTGTTTCTTGCTTCCTATGAGTTGCCTCTATATTTCCAGAGCTCGCTGGGTGGTCCCCATGTTGGCTGTAACTACCTTAAGAACAAACCAAATTCAAGTGTGAATAAAGCCACCTCCTCTCATTATCCTTCAGGCTTTTTGCTTTGCTTTGTTTTGTTTTGGGTTTTTTTGTTTGTTTTTAATGAGGTGACATGGTTTCCAATAGTGTAAATGTTTGCTTTAGACACCCAATGTTAATTAATGTTCAGCACCCAACACAGAAGTGTCATTCTTTCCATTTCTTTAAATGAGGAGCTGGGCAGTTGCTGTCACTCATGGTCACTCTACACATCAGTACTCCAGGGGTCTGAGACTGAACTCACAGCATATCAGTTTGATGACAGGGTTTTCTAAGCAGGTGAGCTGAAAGATAAAAAACATAAAGGAAGGAAACCAAATCCCCTGCCCCAGGACCTATGCCAAAGGTGGCCCACTCTGGCCTACCCAAGGAATACTAAGTGGATCAATCTAGTGTGCCCAGAGCTCAATATTCTCTTTTCAGACCAAACTCTGGATTCCTGAGGTCCAAAAATTTCCTGTACAAATGCCCCCAAAGTCTACTAACAACCCCTAGCCAAGTTTCTACTCTGGTTTCTTAAGCCCAGAGCAGATCATATTTCTCAGGTACATACCCAAAAAGCTAGAGGTACTAAAGGATTCAGGGGTATGGTTGATGCTATACCCCCACATACAATATTTTCCTGCTCTCGCAAACTATTGGGTGAGAAATGTTAAGAAACATTCATTTTGGGGGTGCCAACACCCATCCGTATCTATGTATCATAAAACTGGGGATAGGGGGTGGCTTGGGTCAATGGCTATCATGTGTACTTTTACCTAGTCTGTGGAGGGTTGGCTGCTGGTGTGGAAGAGAGTATGAGGAAGAGAGCTGTGAAACTGCAAAGCTCTTCCTAGGAAGGAGTCATCTTATCAGTTCCAAGGCTCCAGGCAAATCTAGTCTCCCAAGCTTGCCTCAGGCCTCATCTCTAGAGGAATTTAATATTTAAAGGACCTGTCTTAGCACCTCCTTCAGCTTTCTTGGGAATAAAGCTATCTCTAAATTGGTTTTCTTATCACTGATACCCTATCTACTTCTCAAAAGACAAAAAAACAGTAAACTGAATAAGGCTTATAGAAAAACCAGCAGATGGCTAAATATACGGAACAGCCATGGTATGGAAGAAAGGAGAGATGCATGCCAAGAACCTCAGATAAGATTTGTATTCAATATCAGAAGAAAAAAAAAAAGGTTCTGAGTCTCCTGAATGCCAAGAGTAAGAGAGAAAAAAGAAAAAATTACCTGGATTTTGCTATGTAATCAAAAGCAGCCTTACATATTCTTAAGGGAGTTGAAGGGGCAGGATAATTGCCTTGCATGCAGGGAAACCCGGGTTCAATTCCTGGCACCCCATATGGTCCACCTAACCCACCAGGAATATGTTCCTTGAGCACAGGGAGAGTTAGGAGTAAGTTCTGAGCATCACTGAGGAGTGGCAAAAAAAGGCAGTGTGGGGAGACAATATTCTCTTAGTAAATAGAACTAGTGGGAGAGTATTTTTTTTTTTTTGTGCATCCTCAAAGACAACTTAGGAACAGAAGAAATAAGATCAACTGTGGTTTGGCAGGAGATAAAGGCCTATTCTTCAAATAATTTATCATGTTGGTTCTTGATAAAATTTGAGGACATGATAGTTGACAACGAAAATGTAAAAGAAGCATTCTTGCTATAGGAACCTGAGCTAATATTAAGTGATCAAAATGTATAGCACATAATTAATGCAGAAAAATATGACTCAGTTGGACAAATAATCTCAAATTTCTCCACTTCCTAAAAGCAGGGGAAAATGGCATCTTAATGTTCGGGGTTTGGAGGCAGAGGCTCACTCATGCCCCTTCCATTTATTTATTGAACATAAATGTTAAACATAAGATAACATTTATTTTTAAACTTTTCTTTTCTTGAACATTTGTCCATTTTCATGTTGCTGCCTGAGAAGCAAACATGATTCTGCTGTACCCTGAGTCCTTCGAGCTGTTGACTATATCCTCTCTCATTTACAGAGCAGACACCAGCCTGTAGAACTACAAGTGCCAGAAATGGTAACTTTTGACCCCATTGTCTGACCGTAGAAATTCCACAGCAATGACAATGAGAATGGTAATGGCAACATGAACAAGAGGTTCTTTTTTTTTTAATCCTCACTCCAAAACAAGCCATGGAGAAGATGTTTTTGGAGATATGCCATGAGTAAAGAAACATAAGTTTAAAAGGGAGTTGTTTCATAGTGGGGAAAGGGATAAGGTAGAGTCAGGTGGGTGTTGAGACAATGGTGAAGGGAAACAGACATGTTGGAGTAGGTGGTGTTGGAACACTGTAGGCATGAAACCTTTTCATTGACAGTGCTGGGAATCACAGTGACTAAAATAGAAATACAAAAATAAAATAAAATACTTTTTTTTCAAAGGAAGTTCTCACTGTGACAGACCTTACCCTCTAGAATAGAGGAAGATTATGTTTGATGATGATGGACACCGGCAGGAACCAGAACTCTCAGTCAGTAGGAGTCGTACAAGAAGAAAAAGATGATGGTGACTGTGGCCGCATTACCATACTTCAGAAACATGTAAAATAATATGCTTCTAAAAATCAGAATTTTGCACTCTTGTGAACAAATTTTATTCTAGTAAGTAAGTGACTTGAGAAAAAAAGAAGATGAGACCATAAAGGAAAATGTTGACAGGATAACCAACTGGTCCAGTAGAGCAGGGGATATTCCATTTCAGGACCTTCACTTCTGGTACCCTAATCAATCTATCAATCTGTGTTTTTAAAAGATTAGAAAGTAGAATTATATGTATATATATACATATATATAAAGAAAGGTATTTTCTTTTCAAAAATATTTATTTAGTTTTGGGGGGTCGGCACACTTGGGGGTGCTCAGGGATCATCCTGGTAGTCCTCAGGGATGCTTTTCAATCCCAAGATTGTGCATGTACTCAGTCCATTGGTATATATTCCTAGCCCTGCAGAAACCATTAAGATGTTTATTCCATCTCTCTTCTTTTATCATATTTTTGGTTGAATGATATATTTTGGAAAATGACTAAGTGTACTTTCAGTCATCAACTATAGAGGCAAAGAAAAGCTAGAGGAGAAGCTGGCCTGTTGAAGCTATAAAAATTTACAGTTATTTATTTAAACTCAGACCACAATGCGCATAATCCAAGTGACCATGCCAATTTTTACATATCTAATTCCCAGCAACTCTCAAATCCAGTTTTTTATTCAAATGCTGCCATAGAATTGTACATTGTTCCTTTTTTTCTTTTTTTTTTTTTTGATCCAAAGACTAAGACAAATTTGAACGTCCTTTAAATTTACAGTTGTTTAGAACTTGGCAAGTGCTGCTTTTCAGAAGAAGTCACCAGCAGGTTTTCCTTTTGTCAACATTATTGTTTCTCTTTCCTCACACAGACAAATGTTCTTTAAATTTTATTATAAGCAAGGTAACAACCATGTATCTCTATTAAGTTGTAATCAGGAGGGGCTGGAGCGATAGCACAGCTGGTAGGGCATTTGCCTTGCATGTGGCTGACCCGGGTTCAATTCCCAGCATATGGTCCCCCGAGCACTGCCAGGAGTGATTCCTGAGTGCAGAGCCAGGAGTAACCCCTGTACATCGCTGGGTGTGACCCAAAAAGAAAAAAAAATGTAATCAGGAGAGGAAATGACATGAAAATGGGTTGTTTAACTTTTGAAAGCCAGACAAACATCCCTACACTTTGAATTTCAGTTATCAAAAATGGAAGACCAGAGGTTAGAGCAATAGCACAGCAAGTAAGGCATTTACCTTGCATGCGACTGACACAGGTTCGATTCCCAGCATCCCATATGGTCCCCTGAGCGCCACCAGGAGTAACTCC
Source organism: Sorex fumeus (assembly GCF_029834395.1). NCBI lineage: Eukaryota > Metazoa > Chordata > Mammalia > Eulipotyphla > Soricidae > Sorex > Sorex fumeus. Next base: position 54,192,580 of record NW_026606101.1, read on the forward strand.
TGAGAGCATGAGCCAGGAGTAAACCCTGTGCATCACCGGGTGTGACCTAAAAAGAAAAAAATGGAAGAACAAAAATAAAAGACACAAAAATATTCTGGGCAACAAAATTTTCTTTTAAGTAAAATATGCATACACACAATTTTAACAAGGTACACCATTATACTGTATTTTTTTGGTAGGTGATTATATGAACACACACACACAGACACACAAATCCCGGTCTTTGCTATAGTTGATACTCCCAGAAACACAACTGAATTTGAATATTCTGATTTTTAATTTTTTTTATTTGAGTCACCATGAGATACACAGTTACAAAACTTCATGATCAAGTTTCAGTCATATAATGATTCAACACCCATCCCTCCACTAGGGTCTACTTCCCACAACCAATAACCCCAGTTTCCCTCCTGCCACCCACCTTCCCCAGCCTGCCTCTATGTCTCCATGACAGGCACTTTCCTTCTCTGCCTCTATTTGAGTGTACTTGGCAGCATCAAGTACCCCCATGTGTAATAGTATAGACACTTTAAAAACTAGGAATTGAGCTTTTATATATTCCAGAAATTCTACTTCTTGGCATTTGTCCCAAGGACTCTGAAGCACTGTTTTAAAAAGATATTTGCACTCCTATGTTCATTGCAGTTCTACCCACAATAGCAAAGATCTGGAAACAACCCAAGTACCCTAAAACAAATTAGTGTATAAAGAAACTGGGAGATGTGTACATAATGGAATAGTACCTGGGTAGCACTGTAGCACTGTAGCACTGTCCTCCCATTGTTCATCGATTTGCTTGAGCAGGCACCAGTAACATCCCACAACAAATTGTGAGACTTGTTGTTACTGTTTTTAGCATATTCATGTCACAGGTAGCTTGCCAGTCTTTGCCCTCCGGGCGAAATACTTGAGGTAGCTTGCAGAGCTCTCTGAGAGGGGCAGAGTAATCGAACCCAGGTTGGATGGGTGCAAGGCAAATGCCCTACCCGCTGTACTATCACTCCAGCCCTAGTACCTGGGTAGGGGAAAAGGCAGCTCAGATAGAGAAGGGAACACCAAATAAAGGGTGTTGGAAGGATCCTCCCAGGATGGGAGATGCATGTTGAAAGTAGACGATATACCAAACATGATTGCCACTCAATGCCTCTTTTGCAAACCACAGCACCCAAAAGGAGAGAGAGAACAAAAGGGAATGCCTTGCCACAGATCACAGATGCAGGGTGAGATTGGGGGGGGAGGAGGGATACTGATATCAGTGGTGGTGGAGAATGGGCACTGGTGGAGGGATGGTTACTCGATCATTGTGTAACTGAAACCCAAGCACAAAAAATTGTAAGTCTCAACTGTACCTCATGGTGTTTCACTAATAAAATTTTTTAAAAAAAAAAAGAAAGAAAAAATAAATCCTGCAATTTGATGCAACATGGATGTAACTAGAAGTTGCTCTCTTCACATCGTACTGAGTGATGTGAGTCATAGGGAGAGGGAAAAATACAGAATCTACTCTCTCTGTGGAATATTAAAAATCATAGTAGGGAAAAAGCAAGTGGCCAGTATAGACCCTGAGCTTCAACTGATTCTGCCGAAAGGTGGGGTTTTTAACAGGAAGTGACCTCAAGACATTGGTGGAGGGGTGCTCACACTCTGATGGCAGGTATAGTGTTGGAAGGTTGAATGCCTGAAACTCTATTATTAATAGTATTCTGGATCATAGTGCCTGAATAGAAATTGAGGGGAAGAAATCATCCCCTATACTAAGAAAAGCATAACTGGCTTAGATAAACTATTTGTTTTTCTAATACATTAATAAGGCAAGTATTTCTTGTTCCCTTGAGTGGGAAAGACAGAGAACAGAAAGATGGAGCGGTTTTTTTTCAACTGGCGCATGGCACCAGAATCTATTTCAATGAAACCCGGATTTCTTGACTATAAGTTCATTCCTTTCCCTCAGTTTCCATAAAATTAATTTTGTCCTTTCAATAATCAAAGAATAAATTGAATGGTCTCTCTAAGCTTTTTGATGCTTCCTTACTCATACAGTATCCACTGAGCCTTTGATGACCAGTATTAATTAAGGCCACTAAACTGAGCTCATAATGTTCCCCTATTTCTCTCTGGCATTAATAAATGCCTCTTGGCTCATTGCCAGATTCTTCCAGAGCATGAGTCACCCCATGCTCAAAATGTTCTCTATCATCACTTCATACATCATCAAGTTCAGGGGCTAAGAACCAACGAGAGAACTCTTTACTCCCAGAAGTGCCCAATAGATGTCTCAATCCTTATAACAGCGGTGGTAAATCCTCTCTTCTCCATGAACAGAACATTCAAGTTGCAGGACACAATGAGCTAGACTTGAAACTTCAAAGTCTGGCATCCTGGGTCTTGGTCCTGACTGCCACCAGAGGGTTGTGGGAAAACCATTTAACCTGTTGGTGTCGGGTGTGCCGAGGAGTAATAATAAGAGCTGTCCTCATCCTCCTTCCAAAGAAGTCGGTGAGAAACAGTGAGATAATGTCTGGGAAGCTCTTTGAGCTCTTCAGAAGCAAGAGGCTACATAAACACAAGCTATTATTACTTCCAAGCCCACATCAGACAACGACATCACAGTTAAGGCTCGTACAGAAACGTCTCTCTTCCTGCACATGAAAGGACTGCTGGATCCTTCAGCTGCTTCTCCGGGTGAAAATTCCCAAGCTCTGGAGTGTTGGGGGAGAGTTGAGAATTTGGTTGAAGATGGAACGTTGGCGTGAAACTTGGATCTCAAACTCAGGGACCCTTATAATTCGAAAAGCAATTTAGCCCATTCTCTCTATTAAAGAATGAAGAAGCACCTCCAGAGACTTTCCTTAATCGTGTCCTAGGCTAACAAGATTACTTATTAGCTGTGGTCATTTATGTCACAGAACTTCCAACTAGTAGGGAATAGAAGCCGTTTTATAATGTGCATGTACTGGTGTATGAGCATTGTTTCAAAGTGGCATCACAATCATGACAAAGACTCAGTCAAAATCATGCCACAGTACATGTCTTTAGATAAATTACTTTACCTTTGAAGCTCAGAACAATGAAAACAGAACAAAGCGATGACTTCACTCTACCATTTTATTAGGCTTGATAGCTCCCTAATCATTTCCTAATCATTCAATGAAACAATTCTGATAAGAAAGTAGAGAAGGAAACATGAAGATCTCTCCTCTCTAGAAAAGCAAAACTGAGATTTTGAGAGATGGAGTCCCAGGAATTTGACCCTGACCTTTCCAAGAATCAACTGATCCTGATCCCCAGGACCCTGCCTCTCTGTAGATATTCATCAGTGACCTCAAAGTTTCCTATTGCTCTTTTTATTGAATACACACACAAAATTATCAAAGTGCTTAAAGTTATTTGGTCTGAGGAGTTTTTTGACAAATATTTTTATAAGCAAAAAATTATAAATACTGTCAATATTTCCCTCTAAACCCAGCTGTCAATAAAAAATGTTTCTGGTGGATCTTTCAAATGAGTTAGTATGCCTTACAAGAACCTCTTGTTATTTTATATTTTAATGTGTCAACCTTAATGAGTAAAATATTATCATACTTTTAGAGTTAAAATTTAAATACTTAAAAGCTAGTATCCATCTTACTGCCCTTTGGCAACCCAATCTCTGCTCCCAAATAATTCCTATCCCTGTCCCTACCCCACTGCAGTGTCATCTTATATCTTTTCTCTATGTGACCAATTTACATGTGCAAATTTCCTGGTGTTTCAAAAGAAAGAATAAGAAGTCACAAAACAAAGTCGGCTACTGCCACAAAACAGTCTATACAGCCAATTGCTGGAGAAGAAAAGGGACCCTACTGAAGCTCACTATGGAAAGTGGGTCTGGGCATTTGCCACAACATATTCTGCAAAATTCTCTATAAAGGTTACCATAAAACAGGATACAAATGCAATAAGTTTTTTCCATGATGAGCAATTAACAAGTTTACCTCACAAATTTGACAATTACTTGTCTCTGTCTCTTCACTACTTCACAGGCAAACATTTCTACTGTCTTCCTCTTTTATAAGCAAAGCCTCAATAATCAAGTCTGCATGAACCTCCTTAGGAACACAAGCACATATAGAGCTGCATCTTGAATTCTTAAAGGCTGTGGCGCCAGATTTGACTTGGAAGCTATTGTATTGACTCAAAGACCACTAATAGTATTTAAGAGAAACTTATTTACTCTAAATGGGTAAGACTTTAAATCATTTTATTTTTCTGATCTAATCGTAAAACAACTGCATGGTTGTTGCTCATTTGCCTTTCAAATATGTTTTTCTTTAAAATAGGAAATTGTGAAGTGCTAACACTTGACATGTGAAACTCTGCGAAAATTATTTTCAAAAATAATGTTTAAAATAAAATATTTTAAGTAGTTTTAAAATATTTTAAATAATTTAATAAACAAAATCACATACTTTTCTTCTAGAAATCTCTACCAAAAATAGATAAATAACAAAAAGAAAGGCCTAATGAAAGCTAGATTTCTTCGGGGTCAAAGAATCTTGGCTGGCTTCTTAGATTTACCATTGACAAGCTGGGTGGCCTCTAGCAAGTTGCTCAACCTCTTTCAGCCTCAGTTTTCAGTCTGGAGAATGGAGATAGGCAGTACTTTTCCTTCATCCAGATTGCAAAATAGCTATCATGAAAGAGTTTCCATAAGTGTAGAGCACTTTGCAAGTATCAAGCATTACCTGAACTTTATAAGAGAAATAAACCAAGGTTCTCTGAAAGGTTGACATTCCCAGACACCATATTCCTCATGGGCTACAATAACCCCTGCCTTACCTGAGGCTAGCAGACTTTCTGAGAAATTTGAAGAAAACTAGCCTTTGAATTTTGGTTCATCTGTTGATTTGTATTTTTATATGTGTGTTTCATTTTTTTAAATTTAAGATGCATGTGCAGCTCAAAAGACTGAGTTTGCTAGATTGACAAGGAGACATCATGGTACCTAAATTCAGCACCTCTACTTCATGCAGGGAAAAGCTCCTCTGTTTTCTAAGTTCATGTTTACCATCACAATAAACGATTTTCTACAGCACAGAGCACTCCCATCATATGAGGGGAATAGAAACAAGACCTAAAACACAGCACGTTTATTATTGGAAATGGGACCACTGGATGCAGGGAGGGCAGTTGTTTGGTTTTTTTTTTCATCTTCTTTTTTTTTTTTAAACATTTTTTAGCCACTAAGCCCCATTTCTTATAGCAAGTCATTCCAAATCCATCGGCTTAAGTGAGCCCCTACAGGAAACCTTTGGTGTAACCTTTGCCCAGGCCTCCATTAATTACCATACTATAGGATCCAGCCCCACCTATTGGCTTAGAATAGGTCAGGCCTGTGTGTGTGTGGGGGGGGGGGGGGGGGTAGCAGTAGCCTTAAAAATGAACCTTGGGACAAACAAAGAAAACCGAGACAAAGAACTTCTCTGTTCATCCATGTGACATGATCATGAGAGACCTTAGGCCTGAAAACTTGTGGTAGCTTTCTTTAGGGCAAAGGGAGTCCTAGAGTGAAGGTAATACCAAGGAAGAGGAGCAAGGAGACAAAGAAGGGGAAGGCAAGATTGTGAAAGTCCGGTGTCATCCTAAATTCTTCAAATACACAGCTAATAAAGCCGCCCTGCATGCACTCATAGTTGAATCTGATATTCAGTTGTTTTTGTAATAACTGATACTAGTGAAAACAAACACAAAGACATGCACACATACACACACACAAACACACACACACACACACACACACACACACACACACACACATACACATGCTAAGTTTTCTTTCAGTAGATGGAAGACAGCCTTTGATTAGGGCCAAAACCCTGACCTAAAAGGTAGGGACCTAGAGGTGACGCGAGCTTTGTCTCTTTGGCCCTCCATTTCCATAGCTGTAAAGTGAGAAAGTTAAGCAAATAAGCTCAGGATTTCTTCTTGCTCTGATACTGTGAATCTGTAAACCTGAAACTTCGAGACTCTTAACCAGTGGAAGCTGAGATCATCAGATACTGACACTTTGAAGCATTTCATTCATTGTGTTAAAGGAGGTTTTAAGTGGCCACCAATGGAGGGGACTTGAAGAAAACAGAACAATTAGGTTCTCTGTATCTCCACCAGAATTGGCTCCAGAAGAGGGTCAGGCTTTGCAAAAACACAGAACATTCCTCCCTCTGGGCTCCTTGGGAAAAGCTCTCAGCACCGTGGAGGGTGTCTCTCACACTATTCATGACTTGCCAGTGGGAACAGCCAAAAAGGGAGAAGAAGTGTCACATGGCCAGTCCTACTGCCGGCACAGAATGTTCTATGCAGCCAATAGCTGAAGAAGAAAAAGGACTGCCTGACTTCCTACTGAGGCTCACTATGAAAGGTGGGTCCTGGCGTTGCCAAGGCATATTCTGCAAAAGCTTCTATAAAGGTTCCCATAAAGCAGGATTCAAGTTCAACAAGTATTGGCTCTTTTTTGCTATGTGAACACTTTACCAAGCATTTTTATATGCATTCCTCTTTTTTTAGACCTCACCACAACATTAGTGCCCCTTGGTATTACCTTCGGTTTATAGTTATAAAGACTGAATCTTAAAGAGGTCAAATTAAAGCAACTTGCCAAGGGTCCCACGGTGACAGATCCATAATAAATGTGATTGAAAGAGGACAAACTGAGAGTGCACGCTACCTCCGCTTCACCGTCTCTCACCCTCCATTGTGCGGTAAGCAAGACCCACGGACATGCAGGTCAGAAGTACGTGTTCCAGTCACTGCTTTCTCACAACTGCTTTTGTAAGCATTCTGGGACAGAGCGTTCTGGCCCCTTACGAGCGTGTCACTTCCTTGATGGTATTGTGAATTCTTCATTAGGAATCGATGCAATCCAAGCCTGTGTATCCCACTGTTCCTTGTACAAAACAGGGATGTAAAGAGCAATGCTTATTTCTGGCCAACCATTGACCTCAGAGGAGGATGGGTCTTACAAGCTGGATACACTGAGGGACCAAGCAGGCAGTAAAAATATGAGAAATCCCAAGCCAGGTATGAAACATTAGGGAGTGGTAGGAGACAGGGAACAAAACGTACAGAGCCTACATGGGCCAAACTTTTCGGAAAGACTGAATATTCCAAAGAAAACATTCAGACTTGACCCTACCGCCAACAGTTCATTGCCCCTACTTGACACTACCCTTGACCGATTCTTCTTAGCATGGACTTGATCAGCATGCCGCCTATATAGGTTGGGTCTGTCTCCCAAGATGGAGATTATGGATGAGAATTTCCATACGTGGATCTCATTTAGTAGTGAGTGAAATAAAATATATTTTTAATAAAATTCATGAAACACATTTTAAAAAATGAAATCAAGGTCTACCAAATTACTTATGAAATTACTTATTTCTTAATTACTTCCTGTCCTGTCCTCCCATTGTTCATCAATTTGCTTGAGCGGGTCCAGTAACATCTCCATTGTGAGACTTGCTGTTACTGTGTTTGACAATTATCAAATACGTCATGGATAGCTTGCCAGGCTTTGCAGTGCGGGCGAGATACTCTGGGTAGCTTGCTGGGCTCTCCAAGAGGGGTGGAGGAATCGAACCTGGGTCGGCTGGGTCAGCCACGTGCAAGGCAAACACCCTACCCGCTATGCTATCACTCCAGCCCCATAATTACTTATGAAATTACAAATTATTTATGAAACATTCCATAAAGAAAGCTATTAACTTGGGATCATAGGCATAATTCAGTAGTCAAACACTTGTTCGGCATTTGTTAGAACCAAGAAAGAGAGAAAGTAAGGAGGGAAGGAAGGAAGGAAGGAAGGAAGGAAGGAAGAAAGAAAGAAAGAAAGAAAGAAAGAAAGAAAGAAAGAAAGGAGGGAGGGAGGAAAGAAGGAAGGAGGGAAAGGTATTTGTTTCAAATTTCCCTCCTAGAAGCACTGTGACTGTCACTGTCCTCCCGTTGTTCATCGATTTGCTCGAACGGGCCCAGTAACGTCTCCACTGTGACAATTGTTACTGTGTTTGGCATATCGAATACGTCACGGGGAGCTTGCCAGACTTTGCCATGTGGGTTAGATACTCTCGATAGCTTCCTGGGCTCTCCAAGAGGGACAGAGGAATCGAACTTAGGTCAGCCTTGTCGGCCGCATGCAAGGCAAATGCCCTACCCGCTGTGCTATCACTCCAGTCCAAAATAAGTATATAAAAGCTAAATGAAATGTGGGGTAGGGGATTTAAATAAATGAAATGCCTCTCAACATATGACTGAATTAATTGCCACAAAATACATACATTGGAATATTACTGTGCCATTAAAAATTATGATTTCATGTCTTTTGAACCAAAATAGATGAATGCTGAGGTGATGCTGCTAATCAAAATAAGGAAAAAGTAAAAGAAAAAAAAAAGACCCAATTACCAGATGTTTTCACTCCTTAGTGGAACATGAATAACTAAAATAAACTAAAATAGCAAACTAAAATTAAATAGCAAACCCAACTAAACTACCTCCTTTGCATAGTAAAATTTATGATACTTAACATAGGATAAGGGAAAGGGGTCATGGGAGGAACAAGAGATCTTTTTATTGGTGGAATGGTACTAGAACTCCAGTTATGGGAATGGCAAAAATTATACATTTCAAGAGGTCTGAAACTAAGCCTCTAAAATGTCATAACATATGAACTAATGACATGAAAATCAAAATATATTTAAATAAAATGATTTAGACAAAAGGCCCTCCCGTTGATCGTCGATTTGCTCGAGCGGGCCCAGTAACGTCTCCATTGGAGACTTTGTTGTTACTGTGTCTGGCATATCGAATACTCTCGGTAGCTTGCCGGGGTGAAGGAGGTATAAGATCAGAGAAGCAGAGCAAAAGAGAGAACACATGATCTAAATCGTTGATTGAGATTAGACCATTTCAGGCTTATAGACTATTGGAAGAACTCTTACCTTTATCCTGCGAGCAGTCTTTGCCAGGTGGTGGGAGTCGGGGGTAGGGTAGGGGAGGAACAATGTAGCAATGCTCAACTCTCCATTTCTCTACACTTTCCCTTTTGCAGGCCATTTGTTGCCTGTTTCTCACTCAAGGGCTTATGGAAAAGGGGAAGAGCCTTAACCTTTTTTTTTTTTAAAAAAAAAAGAATAAATACAACTTTTTGATTCTTAGAGTCTTAGCTGCAAAAGAGATTTCTCCTTCCCATATACCATGACATTGGTCCCGTAACACTATTAGACACCCTTCTGGCAGTAAGCATATAGAGAACTTTCCTATTAATTACTTCATGTACAGCATCACATAGGCCAGCAGTTTTTAATCTCCTGGATTATGTAAACTATACTTTTAGCATGAAAAATATCACAAGCCTCCATTTTACAGTAGCTATGCTTTCAAATTTTTAATGGCACAGTCTCATTTATATTAGTTAAATTTAGAATGAAATACATATTTTTTAAAAATATGTATAAAATCTATGAGAGAAAGAACTTTGATAAAATAAACGAAGATGTAAATTCATTCATTCATTCATTCATCATCCTGTTATTCGTCGATTGCCTCGAGCAGGCCCCAGTAACGTCTCTTTCATCCTAGCCCTGAGATTATATTCAAGGCTCTTTAGGAGAATGAGACCCATCATTGTTACTGGTATTTGGCATATTTGGTACTCCACAGGGAGTTTGCCAGACTCTGCCCTGTGGGCAGGCTACATTCGATAGCCTGCAAGTTTGTCCAAAGTAGGAATGAGATAATAAGATGTCATAAAAAGATGTCCTGAGAAGATGTCGCGCGGCTGCGAATGCGGCCGCGCGGTTCCAGGGACTGGATTTTATAGTCTCTGAGTCTTGGCCGTTGATGGGATTACACGGCGCCAGTGGGCCAGGTGGTGGGTGTGACCCCCGCCTACTGGAATTTGGAGGATCTGGGTGGAGGATGCTCGACTCCAATTCGAGTAGGCTTGGAGATCTTGGCCCCGGAACCCGCGTGGCTTTGTCCCTCTGCCAGTACCTTCATGTGTGCGGAGAGTGGTCTCAGCATGGTGGTGGCTGGTCCTGGAGATCTTCGGCTGCCGGAGCCCTGGTCGGGGCGGGGAGGAAAGCTCAACCCACTCCCCTCCAAGGGACCCCTGCGAGGAGCAGCCAGGCGCAGAGGCAGGAGACTGCACTGGTCTCGTCTGGGGGCTGGATTTTATAAGATGTAAATAATAGAAAGATATTATATATAAAGATTATAAAACATTTTTTTCTTTTTGCCTTTGAGCCACATCCTGTGATGCTTGTCGTACTCCTGGCTCTGCACTCAGAAATCATTCCTGGTGGTGTTCAGGGGACCATATGGGATGCGGGAAATCAAACTGGGGTTGACTGCATGCAAGGTAAACATCTTACCTACTGAACTATTGCTTTGGCCCCTGGATTAGAAAACTTAATATTGTCATGACCATCAGTTCTTTCTGACCTTATAAGTCCAAAACAACTGCATCAAGAGGTTATTAGTCCCACTAGCTATTTTGTGGACATCAATAAAATGATTCTAAAGTTTATATAAAAAGATAAAGACCAACAATAACCTACCTAATGTTAAATAACAAAGTTGAGAGACTGACCCTATAACTACAAGACATACCACAAAGCTACAATAGTCAAAATAGTGTGGCATTGACAAAGAGCAACAAATAAACTAACGGAACAGAAATGAGAACCCAAAATCAGACTCACACAGATACAGTCACCTGGTCTTTGACAAAAGTGCAAAGAAAATTCATTGAACAAGAATACTTTTTCAACAATGCTACTGGCATTTACATATAAAAATGGGTGGGGTTCTATGTATAGATGTTATACCTCCTAAAAGTTAAACTCAAAATGGGTCATAGTTTAACGTTCACTAAAAATTATGCATTTCTTAGAAGATAGCATAGGAGGAACTCTTGGTAACCTGTGATAAACCATAAAAGGAAAAGTGGGTAAGTTAGATTTTATGAAAATTAAAAATGTCTCCTGGTAAGACAGTGTTAGAATAAAAAGGTAAAACAATACTAGGAGAGTAAATATTGCAAAACACATGTCTGATAAAGAACTGATATTCAAAATATGCAAGAAAATTTTTTATTTGTTTGTTTATTTGGGTACCACAACCGGAAGTATTCAGAAGTGCCTTAGTCCTTATTTTAAAATGGGAAAAATTATGAACAGATATCTTACCAAAAATTATGTGTGTGTGCAGGCATCAAATAATTTTCAACATCAGATGCCAATATGGAATTTTAAATTAATATACCAGTCAGATACCAGTAGACACCAATTAGAATGACAAAAAATCCAAAACTCCCTCACAGAACCAAATGTAGAGGAAGATATAGAACAGAGACTCTTTTTTACTGGTGAAAATGAAAAGTTCATAATCACTTGAAAGACAATTTAGTGATTTCCTATAAAAATAAGGAAGTTTTTACTGTATTACCCAGAAATTACATTTCTTTGTGTTTTCCTAGATGAGTCAAAAACCTACATCTTTACAAAAACCAATACATAGATAGCTATAGAAATCATATTCATAATAGCTAAAATTTGGAAGCAGCCAAAATGTCTTTCAATAGGAGAAGGAATAAATATAGTGTGGTACACACTGACAATAGGACATTTTCAGTGATAAAAGGAAACAGACTATCAAACCATTAAGAGATTCAGAGGAACTTAAAGTGCATATTCTTATGTGAAAATAGCCCATCTGGACAAGTTAAATGCTTCATGAATCCAGCTAGATTACATTGTGGAAAAGGCAAAACTTTAGAGATATTAAAGTTATCAGTGGTTCAGGGAGAGAAAAGGAGGAATGATTTGGTGGAGCATGGGAGATTTTAGGGCAAGAAATTATGCCAGACACAGTAACAACAAAGTCTCCAATGGAGACGTTACTGGGCCCGCTCGAGCAAATAATAATATAATGACCATTATTCATCTATCATTATACATTTGTCCAATAACTACAGAATTAGCACCAAGAGTTAACCACAAACTATGAACCTTAATCATTTGTTATTAACAAATCAATTATAACAAATACAACACATTAATACAAGAAATTAATATGAATAGACCTTTGATGAATGGCAAGCAGGTGTATGAGAACCTATTGTACCTGTCTTTTTTTTTAAATTTTCTTTTTGGGCCACACCCAGCAATGCTCAGGGGTTACTCCTGGTTCTGAACTCAGGAATTACTCCTGGTGGTGCTTGGGGGACCATATGGGATTTCTGGATCAAACTAGGTCGACCATGTGCAAGACAAATGCCCTATCCACTGTACTATCTCTCTGGCCCCAAGAACCCACTGTACCTTCTTTTCAGTGTTTCCATAATTAGGAAGCTGCTCAATTGCATATGATTATAAAATTTATGTTTGATTAATCGCAAAATTAAACCATGAATATATTTGAGAAATATAAGCATACCTTATGAGTACAATAGGCCTGTTTTTGCAAAAGTATCTAGATAATCCTGGGCACATATATGGGTTCAGATATTCTCTTGCTATAAATCCATGGATTTAGAAGAATCCAGATTTTGGGAACCATTGCTGAAGGCTTGGTCAGCATTTAATGATAAGTGAATAAAATGTGTTCTCTTAAAAGATGAAAACACTAACTGCAGGGCAGAGCTGTTAATGTCAAATATATTTCAACCTGGGATAAAGTAATATATTTCTTGCCAAAGAGAAGGGAGTATTTTGTGAGAGATTATGTGAAAAAAAATCTAGCTTTGTTCCTGGCACATACCAGTTGCTCGCTAAATGTTAGCCAAACTGAAACCTGGTAGTATGAAGAAATCAATCATTAGGTGCTAGAATAAAATAACATTTAATATTTCTTCCATTTGGATATATAACAGAGTTTCAAACCCTCTTTTTAATACTTGGAGATCTCACTTACATTTGAAGAGTTTTGATATTATAGGAGTCAGAACTAATAGTAGAAGAGATCTTGAGACAGAATCCCATTTTAACCAATCTCCAATTTGTTCTCTTAAACCACTTTTCAGGTGTGTCTAAAGTTTTAGAACTGAGGCAGGACTTTGGAAAAATTCAATGTATCCTTAAAGTATAGTAAAAAATGAAAAACAGGTCCAGCTCCACGTCTTTGAACTTCTGTTTGCTTCCTGACCCTTTGGGGTAGATTAATCTCCCAGCTGACTTCTCCAGGGCCTTTTTGGAACTGAAACAAAATCTCCTCTCTTCTAGCAAGGTACCCACATCTTCCACACCCAACCTCTGCCACACCAACAGACTCAGCTCCACATCTCCTGAACTACCTGGCCTTTAATACCACTCTAACTCATCAAATCTCACACTGCTCCCAGTTGTACCTCCTATCACTGGGTGAATACAGTGGGGGAAGGAAAAGATCAATTCCCAGTCTAAACTCTCAGAGACTAACACAGGGGCTAACTACAAAGATTCACCTTCAGCACAGCAGGAGAACAGCAAACCTAGTGGGGAAGATGCATAGAAACACACTAAATTTAACGAAGAAAAACAGTAACACAGAAGGCTCACCTGGCACTAACAGTGCTGTAAATTCTCAGACAATGACTTTGGTGACATTATGTTGGGGATGTTTAATGAGCTCAAAGAAACAATGGCACAGATAGTCAGCGAAGCACAAGAAAGTATGAAAGACAAAATGAGAACAACACAATCAGAAATTTAAAAAATGAAGAATATGCTAGGTAAAATATAAATAGAAGATCTGAACAGTTAAACAACAGTAGCTGAAGGAAAGATTGAGGAACTCTGAGATGAGATGAAAGAAACCTCTACAAAGCAAAAGAAGAGAGAAAAAAGTCTGAACAACAAATTTGGGTTCTTGCACATTCAAGGCATGTGTCCCAAGGAATGAGTTATTTCCCAGTCCCTCTAGTTACTGCTGTAAGAAAGCAAAAGCATACGAGGCTGTATTTTCATTGTGCTTTATATATTACTTGATAATAAACTACTTTTATAACACTAAAAATTTTAAAAGAAATAAAAATGTTTTCTCTCCAAGTGATGGGGGTGCTGAAAAATGTTCAAAGAATCCTCAAAAATTCCAGTAAGAATACTAGAGAAATGGATATACATTCCTTATACATTTACTCACATGTAGAAAATATTGGGCTGGAGCGATGGCACAGCAGGTAGGGCATTTGCTTTGCGTGAGGTTTGATTCCTCTGCTCCTCCAGAGGGGCCGAAAAGCTACCAAGAGTATACCATCTACACGGCAATGCCTGGCAAGCTTCCCGTGGCATATTCGATATGCCAAAAACAGTAACAACAAGTCTCACAAAGGAGACATTACTGCTGCCCGCTCCAGCAAATTGATGAACAATGGGAGGACAGTGCTACAGAAAATATTTAACATACGTATATTTCATTGTATTTATTCATTCAGCTCCAAGTGTGCTCATGTAATCCTGATGTGCTGGTGATTGGGACAAGCTACCTATAGTGTATGTGATACTATCATTTTTTACATGTAACTTTGGCTACATAGAAATGTTATAGTTCTGGTCCAGAGCCTGAGCTTTCTCCTTTATAGGGACAAAATTTTGACTCTCCTGCTGGAGTGATGGAAGGCCTGGAAACTGTGTAAGGAGAAAAATAAAGGATTGGGGAGTTTTCACTGGTTATGAGAGGATCCAGGAGAAACACACTCTTTGATTTAACAAATATGAAGGAGAATTAATAAGAAAGGAGGGCTTGGGGATATTTTTTAAATGTGGAGGCAAGAACTGGTATTACAATCCAGAACTGGAAGCAAGAGAGACTGATATCATCGTAGGAAAAAAACACATCTTAACCGTGAGGAGCTCTAAGTATGAAATAGTCTGCATTGATGGATCATAAGCTTCTCGTTCCTGCAGATGTTCAAAGGTCAGATAGTCCACAGGGAATTGGTAGGGAATTCTTTCAGCAAATTTGGAAATAGTGGAGCTGACTTAATGATTTTACTGCTCATCTCACATCTGTTTCTATGAATCTTGGCTGCATCCATTCATTTCTGCATCGTGGATCAGATAATACCCGATGTCAATGCTGCCTGTGTGTGGATCATTTTGAGTTTACAAAATGCTTTTAATGGCGTGTTCTCATTAATACAAGAAAAAGATATTTAAACAGTAATGGAATAACATTCATATTAATTTTATAGTTGAGGAACCTAAATAAAAGAAATGTTGGGAAAAAAACAAATCAATGATACAATGAAAATAATAATATTTCAGTGAGATCATGCTGTTCCCACTAAAATCATAGGCCAAGAACATTTGTCTAATTTTCAGAATAAAAGCATGAATAGTATCGTATTCCAAACAAGAGTATCAAATTTTCCAAGGAGCTAAGAATCCTTTACTTACATCAAGACTAGTCATAGTCTTTTCTCTGCACCAAAACTGCAGAAAATACTGAGTCTTCAAAGTTAACAAACTTATTGCAAGTGGGTCAGTATCTGCTCAGAAAGTCCCAGAGGGTGACCAGGAAATCGTGAACTACCTGCTTCTGCCTGTAGGAATGTTTTGCATCTGGAAACGCAGTCTGGTGACCCCCAACCAGGGAAGAGATTGAACAAACAGAGAACTTCCAAAGGCTGATGAAGGGATTAATTCCTGTATAATAATCATGTTGTGTTCTTATTCAAGGTCTTTCATCTTTAGATCTCAGAAGGTATTACAAACATCAATTAAATGTTACAACATTCTTTTGAAGTAAGTATTATTATGTCCATTTTCCAGATGAAAAACTGAGAGTCTAAGGGGCTTGCCTAGAGGCCACCAACCCAAGGTCCTAAGGGGGCATACATTTCAGATTTTGAGCAAACTCTTGCTTCACAGAGAAGAGACAAAAGAGTAAGACACAGTGCTGTTCCTAGATTCTGAGAAAGATTCCTCAGAAAACTTGCTCCACAATGGCCCAGAAGATCTGTTAGAAGCTGGGAGGGCTTTACCCTTATCAAAGAGACAGATTCCAAGAAAGGAAAGATTCCGAGAGAGATAGGATCCCTGAATCACACCTCAGCCCTCCAGGGGAATGTCATTTCTCCTCTTCAAAGCTGTCAAAGACCATTGTTGTTGCTTCTTTCATGGTCTATCTTGGATTATAATTAGTTATGTTGACATCTGGATTTTCTCATAAGACTTCATTCAAGTATATCTTCCATTATGCCTTATGCTTAGTACATAGTTCAAGGTCACAAGTAATATGTTTTGACTTTACTTGAAGTGGGTTTGGTAGAGAGTCAGAGCAGCAGACAACCTCTACAAAGCATTTTTTTCTTTTAAGTTGGAAAAAAAAAAACCTTTTGTTCTCTCCAGAGAGACAAGAAGGTCTGCCTACAATCCACTGAGATGTTTAAACCTGGCTACTCCTCTTTGGTGAAGGAGCTTCAAGGAAAGTCATATGTATGATAAGTACATTTAGTAATAACAGACCTTTATATGAGCATCATGCTTCAAAAATTTTACAAAGCATTTTTATAAGTACTTTCAAATTTGATCCTATTAAGACACCACAAAGTGGGAAGTAAAGATGTTATTATCTTATTTTATTGATGAATAACATCAAGGTTAAGTAACCTGCTCTAGGTCATACAATTACTAAATAACAGGACTAAAGTAGAAATCAAGAAAGAGAGCTGGAAATAAAGAATGATCACTTTCTGTCTTCCACAGTTACTTTCCCCTTCTTTGCTTTACAAATTTAGAGTTTTCTTTTGTTTTCTTTCTTTGCCTATCTCTGTTGTTTGCAATTTATGCTCCAGAGGGGAGTGGTCCATATTAGATCAATTTGGGGGTCTTTTAATTTTTTTACCATTCTACTGGCAGAGTGTGTGCAGCTGTAAATGCGAAGCTTACCTGAATCTGATTTGACTTTCAAGAAGCAATTAAGAGCAGGTGCTAATTTGCTGGTTTAGGAACCTAATTCAAGAATGATAAAAAAGAATAATGAAGAAAAAATTTTCATGAAAACCATCAATGGAATATCCATGTGAATATTTTGAATATTCTGCTGCCCAAGCACCAGATGGAGAGATAGGAGACTTTGGTGAGAGTTTTAGTGACACCCATAAACTATGGACCTTCATTTCTATTCTATTGATTCTCTAAGCATTAAATGAGTTCTTGCTATTACTAAATACCATGCTAGGTGTGGGGCACCAAAGTGAAGAAGATTTGTGTCTTGTTCCCATGGAGCTAGCAGACAGATGAAAATCAGATAAAAAAAAATCATTGCTATATAATGTATGCTTTCACAGAGGGAGAGCAGGATACCACTGCTGTGAGTCTTCCAGGGAAATTAAATCACATGCTGGCCCCCACTGAGGCAGGCAGCATGCAGCTGCATGGGTTGTCCACTCAGGAAGCTCTCAGAAAGCCCCAGTGTTCTCAGGGAGGGGAGCTGGAACACCAGTGAAGACAGTTAAGTGGCGCAGAAATAGAGATTCCAGGTCTGAAGCAATAGCACAGTGGGTAGGGCATTTGCCTTGCATACGACCAATCCAGGTTTGATTTCCAGCATCCTATATGGTCCCCTGAGCACCGCCAGGAGTAATTCCTGAGTGCAAAGCCATGAGTAACGCCTGTGCATAGCTGAGTGTTACCCAAAAAGCAACTGAAATACTTCAGTAGTAGCACTGTAGCACTGTCCTCCCATCATTCATCAATTTGCTCAAGCGGGCCCAGCAACGTCTCCATTGTGATACTTGTTGTTACTGTGTTTGGCATATCAAATACGTCACAGGTAGCTTGCCAGGCTTTGCCGTGTGGGCGAGATACTCTCGGTAGCTTGCCGGGCTCTCCGAGAGGAGCAGAGTAATCAAACCCAGGTCAGCTGGGTCGACCGCATGCAAGGCAAACGCCTTACTGGCTGTCCTGTTGCTCCAGCCCACTTCACTTATAGCCCCAGAAAAGGGCAAAACTAGTCCTGCAGGTGGGTCAGGATGCAAGATACCCTTGACAGTACCATTTGCACCTTTTAGACATTCCCACAATTGTCCAATCCCTGTGCCCGCAAGCCCTTTCCTACTCCTCAGACACTGCCTCTGTGGCCACAGGAAGGACTGACTACTTGCCAGCTGAGTGGCAATAACCCAGAGGCTGGTCACCAACTCTCGGTTATTCCACTGTGAGATTTTCCCTTATACTTATGGCCCAATCAGTGTTATTTTTTTCTCAACTCATTAGCATGCCATCAATAATTACAGATTAAACATCAGCAGCCCCCCCTTTAATAACCCTAATATTCAAGCTATCTATGAAGATAATTAGCCCTCTTAAAGAAAAGTGCCCTAGGAAGCTTTCTTCGACACAATAGACAATTACCCTTGTTAATCGCCTTTTTCTTTTATTCTAGTAATACCGCTCAGGTTAGTCCTCTGGTACAGGGCAGTGATGACAGCTCCCTCTGATGCGCTCCCCATCCCTAAATCTCATATGATAGTCATTATCCTCCCAGCATGTTCTCAGGATGTTGCTTTATTCGTGGCATTTGGCAGACAATTTCATAGACCTCCCAGGCAGCAAACTGTTCACAGCCTATATGCAGATCAGAAGTGACTTTCCAGTGTCCTGGGAAGGAAAGAAAGGAAGTGACCTAGTCAAGGTGGACAGTCTCTCTGGTATCTGACTCACCCACCTGTACTCCAAATACACTTTGGCTTTGCCTGACAATTCCCTCCCTGGCTGTAGTTTGTGCCCACTGTGTCCTGGTCTCTGTTAAGCCCTAGACATTCTGACTTGAAGAGGAAAGAAAACCACAGCTAATTTCACAGCTAAATGGATTTGCAGGAACACTCAGCAAATCATGCTGCTAAAAGTGCTTCTTTTCTCTTTTGTTCTGGACACAGCAGTGCTCAAAGGCTTCTCCTGGCTTTAGTGCTCATGAGGAAGACCCAGTGGTGCTCAGGCGACTCTCAAACCTAGAGGTCCCACATGCGAAGTATGGGCTCCAGTTATTTGAGCTACACCACCAACCCCAAAGTAATTCTTTTCACAAAAGAGGGGGCTTTGGTCACACCTGGTGGTGCCCCAGGCTTCTTCCTGGTTCTGTGCTCAGGGACTCACTCCTGCTGTGCTTGAGAGACCAAAAGTGGTGCCAGGGATCGAGCCTGGGCAAGGCAAGGGAAGACAAGAGCCCTACCCATTGTACTAGCTTTATGGCCAAATAATTCTTTTGTTCATTCATCCAGAAAGTATCAAACAAATTCCTGTGTTGGGCCTTGAAGAACCAGTTTAAAATCTCGCTTTTTCTATGAACACCCCCTCCAGCCCCTCTTCCTGGGTGGAAATTTAACTCTCGCCCAGCCAAGAAGCTGAGCTACTTCAAGAATGGAAAAACAAGCCGATCTTTAATTGCAGCTCTGCTGATTTCTTTCTGTTTTTTACCAGAATTACATTTGTGATATAAGAATGTTGATTATGACTTGTGTCCCCTGGAGCACTGTCTTATGCACAGCAGGCACATTATTACTCACTACCTGTTGACTTAAAGATCTGCAAGGATACAAGGTCCTTTTTAAGGAGAGATGGAATTAACTACTGATAGTCAAGGCTATTAAAGATGAGAATGACTGAGTGAACAACAAAAGAAGTACTTTTCCTAAGAACACTTGGGCGTCTGTGTAACTCCTAAGATGCAGAAAGCTGTATCCCTTGGTCTTGAGTCATGTTCCCCTTTCTGTGTTTGAAAAATCTCACCAAAGCTATCCATCGATCCTGTTATCTTAGCAAATAAATAGGTGGGTATGAAAGAGCAGCTTATTCCGAGATCTTCAGGGGAAGTGACTGATCCAAGATCCAGCCAATATGAACAGCAAAGCCCAGACTGAACTCTCCATTCTGTTTCGAGTTCTTAGCATTGAACAGTACCTACACACTGTTACAAACAATTATAGAAACCTCGAATCAGCAGAGCTGCAATTAAAGATAGGCTTGTTTTTCCCTTCAAATGTTTTTTTCATAGCTCCTCAAATGTAGTTAATTTGTATAAAGCTAAACTGGGTTATATATTTGTTAATAGCCTGTAATAAACAGACACTGTTATACCAGCATGCAAAGAACACAGGTGAGAAAAGATTTACTGAAGTAATTTGCATTTGGTTATCAAAATAAAATATGAAAAATATCTCATGAGAATAACTTTTAACACAGATATTTCATAGATCAGTAATTCTTCATAAATCTAGAGAGATATAGTTGCCTGTCTATAGCTACAGTCATTCTTCATACACCCTTATATTTAGCTGGTAAGGATACTGCTAGATTAATAAACGCAAAATGTAACTGACACAATACCAGTTCTGGTTTATGCTTCATCAACTTGAGGACACTTTGTGGCCAAGTTTCTTTTACTGATTATCTCAAGTTTCCAGTCTATTTCAGTTGAGAGGAACTTTGTTGCTGGGTTTTATAACATACAAAAAAAAAAAGAACTGGACAAGTAAATGTACCTTGTTAATTAAATCATTTACATTTTTATAATAATCTGAAGTCAGGTAGTGAAACAATTTTTTAATCGGCTTTTAAGTATTTGTCATTAGAATATGTTAAGATTGAGGCGTGTATGTCACTGTTATTAGAGATACATTTTGGTCCTATTTCTGTCTCAGTTCCAGTACAAATCAAAGGACTGTTATCTCAGAATTGAGAAGACATCTGTAGGCAAAATATATGTCCCTAGTTATAATCTGTGTGTTATGAGGAAAAGACCTCTTTGTCTGCTTTCTGTGTTCTAACATTCTTTTAGTGTCAGGAGCTGCAAAATGGGTATTTTGAGCTACTCTGTGCCTCTCCAGAGGTAGAGGAACCGAGGTTATTTTTCTGATGAGCCATTTGTAGGTGGGGCCAGGGTCTATGCCTTCCCATTTCCTTGCTGGGTCAATCTGCCCCCATAGACTAAGTATCCTTCGTTGCCCTTGTCCCCGTGGAAACGCAGTAATCAAATTCATAGACACGTTGGGATCCTCAATTGGTCCAGGACTACTGGAGGCACAATGGGAAAGTCAACAAAAGACCCGGCTCAGTATTAGGGACTGCACTGGCCCCTTATGCACACCATGCTGTCTGGAAAGGCTAAGTTAGACAAGCACAGAACACAGCAGGTGGGGCCTACTGGGGGCTCCTCAGACCCCCAAGCTCTTCAAGCTGTTGCCATAGCTCTGATCCTCCAGCTGGTCTCACAGGCCTGGCACAGAGCAGGCACTCTATATATTTACTGAATTAAATCAGATACAAGAATACCAACTCAGAGCCTTCATCTCTGCCATCTTACCTCAAGCTGTCACTATAGTCACCTCAAAAAACGTTCTAGGATATACTGTGTCGTGCACCTCCCACTTTCCTACAGATGAGGCTTCTGGCTCAGCTCTTCCTTCTTAGAAACCAAACTTTATTACAGGGATCTTGCCCACAGGGTCTTGTCCCTTAAGGGCCATCTTGCATTTACCAGGCCTTTTCCTCTCCTACCATGACACTCCCTTCTTCCCCACCCTCCACATTTGTTTTCATTAAGGCACTGTGCTTTACAAAGTGATTCATAGTTGAATTTTAGACATACAATATTGCAGCACAGTGTCAACTTCCCTCCACCAATGTCCCCAGGTTCATATCCACCAACCCCCACACCCTACCCTCTTGACTGGCATCTTTCTAAGTTTGGTTGTAAATATTTGAGTCTCTTGATTTCAGTGTTATTTTAGTACTATGATTTACAATGTTGTTAACAATGGGTTTTCATGAATAAAATTTTCTGACACCAAACCCTTCACCACTGTGTTTCTTCTCAACCAACTCCCCTTTGTCCTTTTGTGAACACACCCCTGAGAATATGCCCCTCTATCCATTCTTCTTTTACTTTGTGTGTATAAATATCGCCTCCTCCTAGCTCTCTCTCCTCCCATCTCCTCTCCAGCACTTTTCTTATCACAGGAGAACCTCCATTCCTTTAATTTTTCTCCCTCATGGTCTCAGATATGGACCCTCAACCACTCTCTGACTGACAGTGAGAAGAGTAAAGTTAATGATATCACAAGTGAAAGGCAAAGATTTTCATTGTGCAACCAAATTAGTATTTAAAAGGTTGTTTTATCAACCTCTTACAAAATGTTCAAAATGCCCAGAAATTGCTTTGATAAATTCTATAAAAATCCCAATGCCCTCAGCTTTTGTTTTCCTCAAGTATTAATGTGCGCCCTAAAATTTCAAACAAAAAAACACCATCCTATACTTTACATTACTTGAATGTGATTTACTATTTTTAACAAAAATATCCTATGCTTCAATTATATTACAGGGCACAGAGGTTTTAAGATGATCAGCTGGGGTTTTCTTGCTCTTACAGCATTATCCAGTGAACATGTCTTAAGCTGCAGAGAAGTCAAATCTCCCCTGAATCTCACAGGTGAAGTAGGGCCTGCCCTGTGATCTTTAGTGAATTCCTCAGGAGTTCTATGACAGAACTGAAAATGGAAAACCAAAGTCTAATCATTTTGAACAACACCAACCATCTTTTCAAAACAACGATTTATGGGCTTCAATCATTTACTTTATACAAGAATGGAGTGCACGTTTTGGACGGTTGGTTTTGATGTTCTCATTTTTGCCATTTTCTTTCACTGTGATCTGGGTATTTTCACAACTTCCTGTTCGATTTAGGCAGGGTCCCTTGCTCAGGCCCTCTGTAGGTCTCTTCTCCCCCTTTCTAGTGTGAGGCATGGCACAGTAAATAGACAGCGAGGGTGTTATGCAGGATAGATTTTCTTTGGAGGGGTTGTCATGCCCAGCAATGCACAGGGGTTACTCCTGGCTTTGCACTCAGGAATTACTCTTGGCGGTGCTCAGGGAACCCTATGGGATGCTGGAAATCAAACCGAGGTCAGCTCTATCTGCTGTGCTATTGTTCGAGCCCCCAGGATACATCTCTTTGCTGTCATACCTGTCATGCAATAAAGAAACAAGGCTCAGAACAAGGCAGGAATGACCAGGATGGGGCGCATTAGGAAATTTTACAAAGTGAAATACCAGCAGTAGAAGACTTTTGGACCAATTTTGCTTCTATGCAGAGACATGCTAGGGCAGGACACCTGGATAGACTTGCTGTGGGTACATGTTCCTGTTTAAAGGTCATGCTTGAAAGCACACTCACAGAGGTGGGACAGTGCATTGCATGGGTGCCAGGCTGTCTGGCAGTTATATGCCAGTAAGTTTAGATGTTTACCCAGGTTACCTAAAGCAGCTAACTAGCTAACACCTGCAAGCACTGGTGATCATAGGAAGTTGGATTCTAGAATAGACCCTCCTGTGTAGGAGAGAATACCTCCTGCCACATCCCAATAGAGACTGAATTTGCACACAGTTCCTCCTGCTGGGAGAAGGAAGAGCCTCTGCCCCCAAAGATTTCATGGTGTAGAAACCCAGAATGAGTTTTTAGGCATTATTTTACAAAAATCTTGCTTGTTGTGTCTGGATGGGACACTAAAATTTTTCAAAAATATGTCTTCAGATGGAAAAATCTAATTGTGATTTTTTTCCCAAAGTTAACCCTTGGAAAATCCTTGTCTCTGTGTCATTGGCTCTATCTTCCAAGCTACTTCTAACCCTTCATGTGTTCATTGTTTTTTGTTCAACATTTTGAATTTACTCCTAACTCTAAGCTCTTCTACAATCAACCTTTCTTGCACATGTCAAGTGTACCCTCCCCTGGTTTTGTTATTTCTAACAATCAGGATTGTTTAGGCTCTGCTGCAGTAACAGACAAACCTGGCCTAACAGCACTCTCCACCAGCAAAAGCTAATGCTTGCACTCTTACATGCTCATCTTTGGGCAGCTGGGCTAGATCTCACACCACGATTGCCTTTACTGTGAGACCCCTGCTGATGAATCAGTCCCCATCTCTCTGAAACTTGGCTAAAGCTGTTGTGGAAAGAGGAGGGAGCTCTTAGAGCATCCCACATTGATAAGAAAATGATTCCTTGAAGACAGTAAATGTCACTTTTGCTCATTGCCCATCAAAGAGAACTGATCTCATGGCCTGACCATAGGTGGCCAAGTACAACCTAATTTTGTGTTCAGCTGAAGCAGACACAGAAACATTGAGGGGACAGCATTAATAACTATCATATTACTCTTTTGCATAATGAGCAAGCAAGCTAAATAGCTTCCTATGCTTTTTAGGGTAAAGAGAAAATGGTTTAGGTTTCAAGATTTTCCATCTTCTTATCTAACTTTAAGATACAGAAATAGGCTTGCCTCTATGCCCGTGCTCTGTCTTGAACACTCATCTTTTCATGTTTTCTCCACTATGGAGAGTCCCCTCTTCTCTCTTGAATGCATACTCCTCTCACTGTCTCCCTTCACATCTTTATAAGTAAATTTCGTTCAATCAAAAACAAAAACAAAAACAAAAACCTTGCTTCACACACACACACACACACACACACACACACACACAGTATAAAACTAGAAAATCTCCCACTTAAATTAACTTTTATTTTATTTATTTATTTATTTATTTATTTTTGCTTTTTTGGGTCACACCTGGCAATGCACAGGGGTTACCCCTGGCTCTGCACTCAGAAGTTACTCCTGGCGGTGCTCAGGGGACCACGCGGGATGCTGGGAATTGAACCCGGGTCGGCCGCGTGCAAGGCAAATACCCTCCCCACTGTATTATCGCTCCAGCCCCCTTAAATGAACTTTTAAAAAGGTGGAGGGGAGGGGCTGGAGCGATAGCACAGCGGGTAGGGCATTTGCCTTGCACGCGGCCAATCCGGGTTCGATTCCCAGCATCCCATATGGTCCTCCGAGCACCACCAGGAATAATTCCTGAGTGCAGAGCCAGGAGTAACCCCTGAGCATCTCTGAGTGTGATGCAAAAAGCAAAAAAAAAAAAAAAGGTAGGGGGAGAGCAGAGAGACAGTATTGGATAAGGTACTTTCCTTGCACTTGGCCCATCCCCTTTCAATCCCAAGCATCCCATAGAAGCCAGGAATAAGTCTTGAACACTGCCAGATATGCCCCTCCAAAAAACACCAAAAAAAAAACTATTTAAATTTCACCATAAAATCTGACCCTAGTGCACTGTGGCTTCACATCTGGGCTCTTGCTATTCCCATATTAAGCTGTAGCCCTTTCTCCAAGCCAAACTCAAAAACTGTCTCTGCCACCAAGCCCCCTCCACTTCCTCTGGCCAGAAACAATCTCTTCTCCATGGAATCACTTTACTAGGTCCCAATCTGGGCCTTTTTGGGTCTCTTCTCCTTTACATTGAAAAATATTTATAATTTGGGCACAAGGTGCAAAGAAACTAAACAGAGTATCTAGTTAAGTTCATCACATGTGGCAGACAATTTTTCCCATCATTTTTTGAAAAATCCACAGTTCAGGGATGACTTGCCCCCTCCCAGGTTGCCCATGCTGCCTTTCCAAACTTGCGAAGCTCTGGTGACTTAAAAGGCAGCAAAGAATACACAGTGTGAAGCTCTTCATTCTGTGAGGCTCATACCCTCACGCCTCCTTTCCAAACAAGGAAACCAACGCATCATAAGAGAATAAGGGATTTTTTTTTCTAAAGTAGCAAGGAAAGTTCTGGTTTAATTTATCTCACTGTGCTGCTCAGTGGCTTCTCAGCTTCTGAACTGTGATGTGGATAATCTCCTAAGAGACTGAGAGGATGGAAAGACACCAAGGCAACCATCCTGCCTTGTTTACCAGAGAACTCAAGGGTGCCTTTTGCACAGCTGTGCTGCGTGGAAGTGTTTAGACAGAAGGCTGTGTGGTCCCGGACAGATGTGCTGCGACTCACTGTCAGCCTGTCAACCTCTAGTGCTGAGAACATCAGACAGCATGATCTGGGTGGCCCAGAGCAGAGCAGCAGAGGAAGCCAGCATTGGCCCCTCCCTCTTTACCAAACAAACACCGGGACAAAAGTCTACCTAGCAGGCTGCATGGTCCAGCTCTCCTCCGAGGGCAAATAGCACCACCTCTGTCTAGGAGAGTGGTTTTCAATCACTGCGCCTGGACTGATGCCAGTCCACAGGCGTCAAAAAGCTGAAAACCACTGGACTAGAAAGCATCTTCAGAATTTTTTGGTCCTTCTCCAGTGACCCTAAGAAAGAACATAGCTCATGACAAAAACACAAGCATGGACTTTCAATCCCTGCCACTTAATCACCAAGTGGACCCTGGAAAAGTCACTTTATTTCCATGAGTGTCTTCTGTAAAGTAAAGCAGGTGAGAACTGGAATCTTTTTTCAGATGATAGTCAAGATAAGTGACCAGAAAAAAATGTTTTATTTGTAAAAGAAGATGTACTATCACTGGACTCAGTGACTCCTAGATCTTGTGTATTGCTTTTAATACCAGGGCAATCTGGGTCTCCATTCTGATTGGACCAGTGAAGCCTGTCCCTCCCCTCCCCGCCCCTCCCCTTTCCCTCCACTCCTCTCTTCCCTTCCCCTTCCTTCCTCTTCCCTTTCCTTTCCTTTTCCTCCCCTCCCCTCGCTCTTTCTGTTTTTTTTTCTTTTGTCTTGTTTCATTCGGGGGCCACAACTGGCTGTTCCAAGAACTTACTTTTGACTCTGCATTCAGGGACCACTCCTGGCAGTGCTCAGAGGACTATATGGGGTGTCAGGGATTGAACCCAGGCCAGGTGTGTGCAGGCCAGCAGTTTATTGCTCTGCCTTCTATTTGTATATCTTCTTTGGAACAATGTTAGGGATAATATCAGATAAGGAAACTAATATTTTAGGAATAACAACAGGGAAGTAAAGCTATAAATAACTTACATTTTTTACCTTGAGGGTAACCTCAAAGTCCGTGAGATCTTGAGATCTCAAGTCCTTCTTGGATGTATAAAGGAACCGGTCCCTCATCATCTGCAATCTTGAGAACGGGATGAGCACCCCACACGCACAAAAACATGCTAACATTTCTGTACCTGAACACGTGGGCACACCACACATTACTCAAGACCCAATGAACTCTCTTTTTCCCACCCCCAATATCCTCTTACAAATACCCTCCGGTCTCATTCCAGACTTTAGATTACATGCCAATTGATTCTTATATTCCCCTATGTCCAACTGTTGGCATGTTTTCTAGCCCAGGGCCCAACAGAACCACTGGATGCACACTGCACATTCTACAAAGAATGGAGAACCCAGAATTAGGAATCTGAGTGAGAGCCACACTCCACCCATTGAGCTCTGGGTTCCACTCTGTTCCTTCCAGCCACTCCACACATGATGTCCAGCACAGAGAAAGGGGCCATAGAGAAAAATGGCCAACATTGCTCCACTATTCATTGACCATATGGAGCAACTGAGCATCAGAGTGTGAAGTATTTGCCCAGGTCACAGCTCAACAGAGACCTAGAATTTGGGCCTTCATCATCCCTGACTGGGCTCAGAAACACAATATGACCAAAACAACATTCAGGCATCAGCAGTCCAGACTATGGTTTGAGTCAGGTAACTTATTCTATGCCTCGATTTTTTTTTCACTACAAAATGAGGCTGACAATAATTGTCCTGTTTTTCCTTGCCTCCTAGAAGAGCTGATAAATTGTGTGTGTGCATGTGTGCATGTGTGTGTGTGTGTGTGTGTGTGTGTGTGTGTGTGTGTGTGTGTTCATGCACGGGTGCCTATGTGCTTTGAATTCTCTGGAAGGCAGTAGATATATAAATATATGTGTATGTTTGTACTTACACTTTTTTTCTTCATGACCTAGTTGAGGTGGAGAACCATTTTGGGACAGAGTGAAATGCCACATACTAATTCTATCATTTTCTCCCTGCACAGCCTAATCTAATATGCCCGGGTAGCATGAGGGTCTTTAACATTCAGAATGGAGGTAGATTTTGCTGCCAGGTGTGTTCAGGTTTCTCTAGGGGTAAGTCCCCAAGTGAGAGTCTATATATGGGACTTGGGTTACCAGTGAAAGTGATCACTGGGAGACATGCAGTCTAGTGTCCTGTCAAGAATCTTCAGATTGGAGGCCAGAGCGATAGTACAGCAGGTAGGACAATTGCTTTGCGTGTGGTCTAACTAGGTTTAATATATGGCCTTTAATATTGTCTCCCAAGCACTGCCAGGAGTAATTCCTGAGTGCGGAGCCCGGAGTAATCCCTGAGCATCACCCGGCATGACCCCAAAGGCATAAATAAATAAATAAATAAATAAATAAATAAATAATAAAAGAATCTCCAGACTTATACCCAGATACGGGTTTGTGAACAATGGGCCACCTACATGCTGGAGTGGAACTTTGAACAAGCTGCTTACCTGCTCAGGGCCTTTGGTTTTTCTATCGGTAAAGTGAAGAGGTTCACCGGGGCAAGCGAACTCCAAAATTCCTCTTTAAAGATTAAAATCTCATGCATATCTCCAGTGACAGAGAAGCAGATAAAAATGGGACAACACTGAATGACAGTCCCCCCAACCCCTCCTTCCCCCCCACCACTATTTTGTCTCCCTACCACTATTTTCTCTTCCTTCCAGCTCATTGGAGTGAAACTCTTCTGATTAAAGTATGGTGTGGTTTTATGTCACGAGAGTAAGACTTTTAGATCTAAAATGAAGCTCAGCTATATAGGGTGGCGAGATGAAAAGGACAGGGAGCTGGGTATGTACAAGAGGGGTGGTGAGGAGGAGAATGGGGAAGGTTTGGAGGTGCCTCTCTTTTCTCTTCAAATTCCAGAAGAGGAAACTGAGGCTAGAATGCTTAGATATAAACTTTGTAACTTTTTGACCCAGGAAGTTTTGAAAATCAGAATAAGGAAATGATTATAGCATGCTTTGAGCTCTTCAGAGACAAGCAGTATTTAAATACAAGGTATTATTACCCCCCTAGAGCTTTCTTTTGATTACCACTGTGCATGAAAATGTGGGCAGACCACTTTTATTTTTCAAATCTCAGGTGTTCAAAAAATATTCACATGCACAATATACTCCCCCACACCCCCCCCCCATAAGCTAATTCTCAACTTCCTTGTCACTGGATAATTTGAATGTTCAAAGAGATACTATACTAGCTTTATCAGCCAAATTGACAGTTTCTATTAAAGACATCTGTCCCTTCCTGCTCACTCTCCTATTATTTGAAGGACTGTTAAATTAACAGTGAAAACAATATTATATTGGGGATTTAAAATGTCAGTACCAAGTATCATTTAACAGATGTACTAGGTAGCAATTATCTATAAGAGACCGAATAAATCAGGTTAGCCTTGGGATGTTCGGTTTCTTGATACAGGGCTTTTTGTTGAATCTTTGCTGCCAATTTCCAAGTAGTCAGAATGTTCTTCTTTCAGAAGTGAAGGACCAGCACATCCAGCTTGTCCTAGAAGGGCACAGGACTCGGTCAGCAGGTGTGGTCCATGCCCTAGTTTTGCTTTACCTGGACTAATTCCCTTGGCAAACCACTGCTCTTCTGGAGCACAAGAGTTTCCCTATCTATGCTGGGCTATTTGCCCTTGCCTCCTCCACACCACAAGATAAATGATACAGAAAGCACTGAATGACCAGCAGGAGGTAGGCTGGGAATAGAACCAGTCAGAGGTGGGTTGAACTCTTGATTCCTTGCTTACTACCAGAGTGATTTGAAGCACGTAGCTTATCTGCTCCAACCCTCCCGTTCCTCATCAGAGACATGAGGTTATTAATAGCGTTTTTCCTCGTGGGTTGTTTTGAAGATTCAAAGCAAAAAAAAAAAAAAACCCTGCCCCCTAGTAAAGTCTCCATTGGTGCTGGCACTTATTAAAAAGCTGTAACAGTCAATGTGCTCAGGGGCTTACTGTTGTTTCTATCCACTTCTGCTTTCAGCACACAACAAACCTAAAGATAACCGTACAGCTATTGTCTCTGAGCCGCCTGGGTGCTCTTACTCGAACGAAAGGGAAAAGGAAATACATTGTGGCCCAGAATGGGGCTCCAGAGAAATCCAAAATGAGCTGTGGTCTAAAAGCGACTTCTCTCCAAGCCTATTTTTAACCAGCTGTGAACTTCTCTAATACGCAAAGAGTGATGCTGGGCTCCCTGAATAGCTCTGCTGACGAGCTGCTGCCCGCTTCTGCTACTATGTGAATTTATGGAGTTCTGGTCTCACACTTCATTAAAGAAATATATGGTGGTGCTGAGACAGAAGGGCCAGACACCTATAAGTTTTGTCCCAATCTCCAGGTAGTTATAAATCTTCATGTCTCATTCACTGGGTGAGGGGGAGCAACTGACGATGTTATCGCCTGCTCCTTTGTAAGGGGCTCTGCTTTTTAAATCTTTGCAGTGCACACCTCCACCTACCTCCCCCCCCACTCCCCTAAAGTGGTACCCTTAATAAGCATACATGCAACTAAAGAGGTTCAAAGCTGGGAAAGCACCACATCCGGGTGTGGGAGCATCAGAACCTGATGTGCAACCTCCAGGGCTCTCTACTACAGTTTCATGTGTGAGCACCACTGTCAGGCACATGGATGGTCCCGGTGATCATGACAAGAGCAATTTCCCTCCGTGAAGAGGGGAAAGATTTGTTGCTAATCTGACACGGTTTGCTCTTTTTTACTGATCAGAGCCTACGTTTGTCTTTGATGAGACGTCGCTTCCACTTGTCTATGACTCAGAAGAGAAAGGCCAGGCTGGCCATAAGTCACTGTGTAGCCTGTGCTTCTAGAACAGATAATCACAGTTCCTCTCGGCTAGCTCTGAATTGCCTTTCACTTCAATGTCTTTCACAGGAAAGAAAGAAAAAAGAATTTAAAAAGCAGTGTACCAATAGCAAAGCACCTTGAAGTAAGCGTTCTCTTTTAATTGTATTCAATAAAAAACCCAGAGATTAGTATTAGTTATACCATGATAATTTGTCCAAACCTATGGATAAATTCTACTTCCCTACTTGATGGAAGATCAGTCAAGTGCTTTCCTTGTCAAGCCAGTTTCTTTCAGACTCCAAGTCAGCCCTTAACCATGGCTTCCACAGATGTTTACGGACATGGATTTGGAGTCATTCACCATTAGCTGTCACATGTTCCAGTTCTCGCCCCTCCTTTCTGCCTTCTGTGCAGAATCACTAATGAACTCAGATTCTCTCTATCTTCCCGGGCCCCTCCCTCCCCACAGCATCCACTTCAGGCTGCCGGGGTGTATCTGGCTCTGATGCGAGAATCCGAGAATCAAGAATCGGAAGGGGAGCTTGCACACTCTCTCTGTGATGCTAATTTGGGCAAAGCACTCCTTACTCCAGCTGTAAGGTAGGTCACCTGCCTGTCACCTTCTCTGCTTTCCCTTCCTCCTCAGAGCAGCAGGGAAGAGAGAGGTCACGGCCCCACTCAGCTAGCTCTAGCTAAAGAGATCAGAAATGCCTTTGGAAGCTTAGGGGAGGCATAAAGAAAAGCAAGCTCTTTCTTTCGACGGATCCTAATAGGAAATGAAGCTTGACACGGGAGTGTGGAGTAATAAGAAGAGATGAAAGGTGAAACGGATCAGTCTATTCTTCAAGTACATCCTTCATCTTTAGACCCTGTTTCCCTCCAGTGGCAACCGAGCAGCTGTCTCTTTATTTTCTCTCTCCCCTTCATTTCTCTTTCTCCTTTTCCTGAAACGTGTCTTAGAAAGAGGACTTTCTAAAGAGGCAAGACAAGCAAGACATTCGCCCCTAGCACCGATTTTAGCATGGGCAGTTGAAATTCGCCCAGTTACTCCGTGAAGCCACCTGCAGGGCCCATCTGCTCACCTTTTGAAATGGTTGGCCCTTGTTTTGAAATTTTATATATATATATATACATATATATGTGTGTGTGTGTGTGTGTGTGTGTGTGTGTGTGTGTGTGTGTATTCAAAGTATTCTCTTTATCAAAAGCACTCAGGCAGAAGTAAGGTCAGACATTCTAAATATCCCTTTGCCCTAGGCAAAGGAAGGAAATAAAATGCTTCCTAAATTTACAACAATGTGGGCCAAAGTCCTTCAGAGCAGCTAGTCCATTTGGCGTTCATTTCCTGAAAGCATATGTTCATAGTGCTGGAGGGCAGAGATACAGAGAGGAATTAGGCACAACCCAGAACTTTAGGAATTTAGTCTAGATGGGAAAAAAAAATCACACACACAATTTTAAAACAAGGTAGTAAGTGAACGGTGTAGATCCCATTAGCGGTAAGGTAGGACGTTCCCAGGGCCAGGGAGAAGTTTCAGAGGGCTAGTTTGCTGGCTTTCTAGGCAAAAACCCCAGATTCAATCCCCAGAAGGAATGATAAAATCTCCTAAGCACTGCCATGTGTGCTCCTGAGTTCTGTTGAACAACACCCAAGTACTATGTGGAAGGAAGCCCTGAGCACCTCCAGGTATGGTCCCCAAACCAAACAATAAAAAAAAAAAGAAACTATTCTTTTTGGAATAACTTCCAAAAATTGGATGAAGTCCTCTCCAACAAGGTTGATTATTCACAATAATTTTATTTTTGTTTATTGTTTGGTTAGGTGAAGGATGTGTGAATATGTAAAGGATGAACAGATAGAAAGATTGATTGCAGATAGATCAGTAGTCAAGTACTGAGGATACAGTCAAGTACCAGGCAAATGATTCATCTGATGCATTCATTTGAGAAGCATTATGTCAGGCACACAATGGAAGCCAAAAGGACAGGGAACATCCACAGAATTTAAATATATATTGGTCAAATAACTATTCAAGCTTTCAATTGACATAAAAGAAAATTCTAAAAGTTATAGATGTCGAGGGAATATTGCTCGTAGCTTAGATACTTGGTAAAAGGATATTTAAAAAAAGAGTGCAAAAAGTATCACTTGTACCTACTTTGAAAGTTGTGTAAGTTTTGAATATTGAATGGCAGTAGGGAAGGGGACTTTCACTTATAGGACATAGTATGATCAAGGGCACAAAAGCAGGAAAGGTCAGCATTTAGATGATGTTCCAGAGTCATGGGAGCATATTGAAATATTATGATTAGTAAAATGGCATGCCATATTTTATAAAGTGAGTCTGACATCATTACAGAAAAGGAGAGACAGCTCTGGTACAAAGGCCTTTGGAAAGTTGCACAAATATAGAACATAAGAAGAATAATGGTAGGGGAATGCCAGGAAGGAAATGGATATAAGAGCATTCCTGATTTATAATCCATAGCATTTG
The DNA here is from genome assembly GCF_029834395.1 of Sorex fumeus. Classification (NCBI taxonomy): domain Eukaryota; kingdom Metazoa; phylum Chordata; class Mammalia; order Eulipotyphla; family Soricidae; genus Sorex; species Sorex fumeus. The sequence continues at coordinate 54,225,764 of NW_026606101.1, forward strand.
GCAACAACTAGCTAGATGATGGGATAACAAGGTCAGATGTATGAACAATGGTGTAAGTTTGTAATTAAACTGGTTTCTAACTGCCCACAAAATTAGTCAGCTAAAAGACTGGATTTCTCTGCCCCTTCTGCAGCTTACTGTACCTGTATGATGAAAGTCTAGTCAGATGATCAGTGAGAAATTGGCAAAGTATATGTGCCTTCTGAAAACTTTCCTTAGAAAGACTTTATTTATTTATTTATTTATTTATTTATTTTTGTTTTGGGGGACACATTTAATGATGCTCAAGAGCTATTCCTGCTCTGTGCTCAGAAATTACTCCTGGAAGTGTCTGGAGAAACCATATCTGGTATCAGGGATACAACATGGGTTGTCCACATGCAAGGCAAATATCCTACCCAGTGTACTATCTGTGCAGCTCCAAGGACACTTCCTTTATTAATCCTATTTACTGCACAAACAGCAGGTCTAGCAGTTGGAGCTCCAACAGGTGTATTGTCCTTGGGGTGACCTTTAAATCTATGTCATGTCACAGAGTAACAAGAGTCTGAGTCCGGATCCATGGGACCACATGTCCCTATCCGCACTGCTGACTTCTGATATCTTTTAGGTAGTTGTATAGTTTTTATCGTCTGTTGACTACATAGTAAGGGCCTTCAAACCCAACATTTATTTTAATCTTAGAGTTATGCATATCAGAAATCTGAGAGAGATCTCATTGCATTGAGCTCCAAGTTTTAGTGGGCTGGAGAGATAGTACAGGAGTTAGGGTGCTTGCATGCAGCTTATCTTGTTTCTATGCACAACACCACATGGTTCCTGAAGACCACCAGGTGTGGCCTCAAACTCCACCTCCTAAATAAATACATAGAACCTGGGGAGGAAAGCAAGATGTTAGCAAGGTGCATCCCTTTAGAGAGGAAGTATAGGGAAATGGATTTCCTTCTCTTCCCCATGTTTTAGAAGCATCCCACATACCTTGAATCATCGTTCCCTTATTGTTTGTTCAAAGTCAATGATGTTAGTATCATTTCTCTCATGTTGACATCACTCTGGTTCTTTTTTCTGAGGTCCTATATCACTTTTGAGAACTCTTGGGAAAACATTGGATCCAGCTAGAAAACTCAGATTACCCCCTACTTGGGGTCTATTTACTAGCAACTTTAATCCCATCTACCATCTTTATTCCCCTTGATCTAACAAATTTATAGGATGCATATATTAGGACATTAGGATATCTTGGGGGGGGGTTGTCATTATTCTTCCTATTACACTGTTCTAGAAATACACTTCTATCCTGTGCAGATCATTGTTTTTCAGTTCTTTGTTGCCCACATCTGAGTCTAAGGAATGTTTATAACAGACATTTGCTGAATGTTCCCTCTGTATGTGGCCCTACTGGGTCCACACACCCAAGGCAATTCTAAGAGACAGTTCAACTAAAACTTGACTACAAGTTCCCAGAGTTTGTTGACACTGATTGACAGCTTCCTCAGAGTGAGGAAGGGACTTCCCAGAGTTCCAGAGCAAGTTAATGGTGTTACCAGATACCCAGGTTTCTGATGTCTTCTTCTATCACATTCTTTTATTTATCTATCTTATCTATAATCCCTATGACAGACACAGTTACAAAGTTGTTCATAGTTGGATTTCAGTGATGCGATTTTCTATCACCCATCCCTTCACCAGTGTACATTTCCTACCACCAATGTCACCAGCTACCCCTCTCCCCTGCCCCCCCCCCCCCCAGACTACCTCTAAGGCAGGCACTTTTCTTCTTTATTCTAAAGTCAATAGGTTTTTCAAGAAGGCCTTGCTAAAGTACTCTCTTAGTTCTGTGACCTCCTGCACCCAGATCACAAATATTTGCATTCACCAAAGACCAGTTAATTTGTATTACAATGCTGCAAATGACCTCGAATGTTTACCGCATTAGAATGGGTCCCATATATCTGGGATATGCATAATAAAGTTTTCTGAGGTATAGACTATTCATTTTTCTTGATCTTTGAACACTCACATTTGCTTAATGTTCTCCTTTTATGATTTAATAGATATTATTAGGCAGCATAGCTATAAGAGCTAAGATATTGGGAACTTACACCTTCCAGTATCATTTCTGACTTTGCTCTCGTCTCTTTGGGTGTCAGCAGTTCCATCTTAAAAGAAACTGGAGCTGTACTTCAAAATAATTGCAAAGAACAGCTAATAAAACTCATTGGAAAGCACATTAGTAATATACACAGTGTCATCTAATTGCTAATAATAAAACAATAAGAAACGAGGAATCTAATTCACCCAATTTGGCTCTGAGTCATACTGCCTAGTTATAGTAACATTTTAGTAAAAGGGAGAGGGACAGAACCAGGCCAGAGCTGAGTGATGGTTGACAGCCAACCTAGCAGATATGTGACTTTCAATGGACTGGGAGACTTCCACAGTGCCACTTACTGAAACCCTTTGCCCTGCTGTTCTTATAGACACTGTTTCCTAATTCTCTTTGGTAACTGTCTCTGTATTACACACCACAGAGGTTGGAAAGACCTCCCTTGTGAAACTTAAGTCAGTTTGCTTTGGCTCTATCTTCAGTGGGAATGGGAAAAAAGCTACTCACACACACCTCCACCTTTACAGGAATATCCTTTTTTATGCCTGATGACTGATATTGAGATACCTCTTCTGTAGCATTTTCCAATGCTTGTTTCCCAGAAACACAGTGGTTTGCGAGTTTGTTTGGTTTTTAAATCCTTGGGACTTTACATTGAATTTAATATCTACAGTGTGAAAACTCTAGAGCTGAATGATAGCTTCAGACACCTAGATTTTGTAGAAAAGAATTGATGCTCCAATAAAGATGGTCTTTATAAGGTTACATGGTCATAGTGTTGAGGAAAATTGCCATAAACAAGTCCTCGGACTATTGATGAATATATATATGTATATATATATACACACACATACATTTATCTGAATAATATTTATCTTTTATCTTTCACATAATACCTTCAAAAATATATTTGTTGGCACCCAGATATTTATTTTGAGCATAAACAGTGGACCCCTCTTCTTGTTTAATTGTTGTTAACTCTTCTATCAAAGAACTCATTTTCCCTCAATTAAGCACAATCCAACACTACAATGTCAATTTCCCCAATTTAAGGGGTCATACTGAATTGCAATTCCACTTTACTTGTCTTCATCTAACATTCAAAGAACTTCTTCTCAAAGCCAGGGCATATTATATAGCATCTCATTTGATACTCAGAACATCTGTAATCTTTAGAATATTATTGATCTTCAAGGTAAAGGAAATTGAGGAACACTGAGGAATAGGAAAGGTAAGAACCAGACTCATAATTGTCTATCTGTCGAGACCTAAGACTTCTGATTTGTGCTTAGTATTACATGTGATGGCTTGTGGTTATTGTTGTATCTCAACAATGTATAGCACTGCACCGTAGCACTGTCCTCCCATTATTCCTTGATTTGCTTGAGAGGGCCCAGTAACGTCTCCATGGTGAGACTTGTTGGTACTCTGTTTGGCATATCGAATACGCCACAGGGAGCTTGTCAGGCTCTGCTATGCAGGCGGGATACTCTTGGTAGCTTGCCAGGCTCTCCGAGAGGGGAATAGGAATTGAACTCAGGTCGGCCAAGTTGGCCGCGTGCTAGGCAAACACCCTACCGTTGTGCTATCACTCCAGCTGGACACTGTGACACTGGAGCAATAGCACAGCGGTAGGGCGTTTGCCTTGCACGCAGCCAACATGGCCGACCCGAGTTCGATTCCTCCACCCCTCTCGGAGAGCCCAGCAAGCTACCGAGAGTATATCGCCTGCACAACAGAGCCTGGCAAGCTACCCGTGATGTATTTGATATACCAAACACAGTAACAACAAAGTCTCCAATGGAGACGTTACTGGGCCTGCTTGAGCAAATCGATGAACAACGGGAGGACAGTGACAAATGTCATGTGACCTTTCATGCAATGTCAGCCATCTCAAATGATTGTTTTTGTCAGAAAATAATAGTACATTTCCAATTTTACTACTATGATTACAAATGTTATGCAGCATGATTAGCAAAGTCTGATACACAGAAAAGAACATGTGTCTTCAAGTTGAAGGTAAATGATAATGTCAACACTCCCAAAAGTCAGGGTGCTGAGAAGAAAATGTGACCTTTCCTTTCACAATATATAGTGAAAAGATAGAAAATGAAGATAGCAGTAAAAAAATGGCTGGATAATGCATGGAATGATAGTTTGTAACGGGATGAGGGCCAGGAAAACTGTTTTGGAGAAAGATCCAGGTTTCCAGGCCCTGGAGACCTTAAACCAGAAGAATGTTCAGGGAGAAATAGTTGTTGAGGAACCCAAAAAGATTCCCAAAAAAGGAAGAGTTTGTGAAAATATAATCAAAATGAGTTAGTTATGTTTGAAGTTGCTGAGAATATTTTTTTGGAAAAAAAAGAGAGAGATTTTATGTTTTCAAGTCCCATTTGACTGAGAAGATCAGCTGAAGAACTCCATATCGTGACCCATGACCTAGAATGGAACAGACCTAGAATGAGAGACTGTCTGAGTTCATCATATCAACCAAGACCATTCATGGTAACTCACAGTTTCAGAAGGCCGAATCTAAACGTTGGGCATGGGAGTCTCCTGGTGGACGGTTCCACAACAAAATTAACCACATCATATTCAATCGACGGTTTTGCCTAACTGATGTCGCTGTTGTCCCAAAATTCCAAACGGGATCAGACCACCATCTCCTTTGTGCAAAATTCTCCTCCAGAGTGGGGAAAAGGGCTGCAAAGTTTAAGAAGAGAACTCCCAGAATGACCACCAACTGGGAACTCTTTGGCACTATTGTGGCAACATGGGAAGATGCTGCATTCCCATGGTTCAGCATTTCCATGATTGTGCGAGGAATGCTGAGAGAGAGACAGTCATACAAAGATGCCTGTCTTTGAAAACTCTTGAGCTCATTCGCCAACCTTGTGTGGCACAAGCCTCAGGAAACCGCAAGTGAACGTCCGAGCTTGCAAAGCAGTACACAGAAGCGATAAGGAAGACCTCAAAGAGAGAAGAGCAGAAGTGCTGGCAGATGTGGCAGAAGCCCGGAAAAGCATTCACAACACCTGCCTGTCCTTCACCAACTATAAGGCCAAGATGACTGCCCTTCGATATCCTAATGGTTCTATCACATCTTCCAGAAGGCTAATGGAGAAGATTATCCATGACTTCTACTCAGATCTCTTCGATAGCCACGTCCACAAAATTCTGCAGGATGGATATGTCATTCCCAATGTTCTCCCTTCTGAATTCCAACACTCCATTTTGTCGGTAAAGAATCGGAACAGCACCTGGCCCAGACAAGGTCAGACCTGAACACCTGAAGAACCTGCTATCAGTACTCATCAATACACTGGCTCAGCTCTTCACATGCTGCCTGTCTGAATGCAAGTTTCCATCCCAATGGAAAACCAGCAGGACTGTACTACTGTACAAGAAGGGAGACATCCACAACATTGGCAACTATTGCCCCATATGCCTGTTGTCTGTCGTCTACAAGCTGTTCACTCGAGTCATCCTAAATAGGATTGGCAGAACACTAGATGAAGGACAACCGTGTGAGCAAGCCGGGTTCTGCAAAGGATTCAGCACGATCGACCATATCCACACGATAACCAAGCTCATTAAGGTTTCTCAGGATTTCAAGATGCTGCTCTGTCTAATGTTCATAGATTTAAAGAAGGCCTTTGATTCTGTTGAGATGGAAGCGGTCATTGCAGCCCTTGCCAAACAGGGCATTCAAACTTAATACATCAGGATCCTCCATGAGCTGTATTACGTATTCACTACTAGGATCTCACCATTTTTGATCATCCATGTCAAGAGAGGGGTTTGGCAGGGTGATACCATTTCACTGAAACTCTTCAGTGCCACCCTCGAGGATGTCATGCGATGACTGGAATGGGAAGGAATGGAGTGAAGATAGACGGTCGGCAACTACACCACCTCCGCTTTGCTGATGACATTGTTCTAATAACACCAAATATTAGCCAAGAGGCACAAATGCTGGCCAACTTCGACTCTGAGTGTGGAAAGGTCAGATTACAACTGAATCTCATAAAGACAATGTTTATGAGAAATGGTCTCATTTCTGAAGTTCCATTTGCTCTCAATGGAATGAAAATCTCCAAATGCAGCAGTTGTGTGTACCTAGGTCGAGAAGTCAACATGACAAATGAACTGGCACCTGATTTGTGCAGGAGGAAGAGAGCAGCTTGGAATGCCTTCAAGAGCGTTGAAGAAACAGCTAAGAGGATGAAGAACCTTGGGCTCCAGGCACATCTCTTCAATTCCACTGTTCTTCCTGCATTAACATATGCCTCAGAGTCTTGGGCCCTAGAAAAACAGGATAAGAACACTATTCGGGTCTCCCAAAGAGGAATCGAAAGAGCTATGCTTGGAGTATCATGCTTCACTCAAATGAGAGGAAAAAATCCAGAGTTCCGACCTCCATCAATGATCAAGAATCAGGGACGCTGTCTCGTTTGCCAAGGTGTTGAAAATAAGATGGGTTCGACACATAATGCGATTTGGAGAAGACTGCTGGACTAGAGTCATTACTGACTGGATTCCACGGGATGTCAAAAGACCGCATGGCCATCCACCTACAAAACGGTCAGATTTCTTTGTCAAGACCCTGAATGATCGGTTTGAGGCTCTTCATATTCCTGGAGCGAGCAGACGCCATTGGGCTGCACTGGCACGCAACAGGGATGAATGGAGACATTATTGATGCCCACTCAAGCAAATCAATGAGTAACAGGATGTCAAGTGATCAAGTGATTTGACCCAGCAATAGCACTCTAGGAATATATCCCGGAGATGCAAAAAAGTACAGTAGAAATGACATCTGCACTTGTATGTTTATTGCAGCACTATTTACCATGCCAGAACCTGGAAAAAAACCCGAGTGCCTGAGAACAGATGACTGGTCAAAGAAACTTTGGTATATCTACACAGTGGAATACTATGCACCTGGTAGAAAAGATGAAACCATGAAATTTGCATATATGAGGATAGGCATGGAGAGTATCATGCTAAGTGAAATGAGTCTGAAAGAGAGGGAAAGAGAGGGACAGACATAGAAGGACTGCACTCATTTATGGAATATAAAGTAACATAATAGGAGACTAACATCAAAGGACAGTAGAGGTAAGGGTCAGGAGGATTATCCCACAGTTTGGAAGCCAGTCTCATATGCTGGAGGAAAAGGCAGCTGGAATAGAGAAGGGACCACTAAGTAAATGATGGATGGAGAGCTTGCTTGGGATGGTAGATGAATGCTGAAAGTAGACCATGGATCAAACATGATGGCCTTTTAATATCTTTATTGCTAGCTATAATACCCAAAAGGAGAGAGAGAGAGAGAAAGAGAGAGAGAATAAGAGGGAATGTGCCTGCCACAGAGGCAGTGGATGGAAAGGGATGGGGGTGGTGGGAGGGATACTGGGAACATTGGTGGTGGAGAATGGGCACTGGTGGAGGGATGGGTACTAGATCATTTTATGACTGAAACTTACAAACTTTCATGTATAACCATGAAAATTTATAAGTCTATAACTTACTTAATGGTGATTCATTAAAATATAATAAAATAAAAAGAAAGGAGAGAATAAAAGAGACATACAGAGAGAGGCTGTAACTTAAAAAAATGATCAAATCAAAGACAGCTTGGACTTATTCAATGAAGTTATGATTCTAAATATTGTTTCATCACACCTAAGGCCACGGAATGACATCAGAGTGGCCAGACCAAGAAGGTGGTATGTCCCCAAAAGAAGAGAGAGAACACAGGGGATTGCCCTGCCACAGAGGCAGGGTGAGATGGGAGGGATGGGGGTGGGAGGAATATTATCCATGGTGGTGGAAAATGGGCACTGGTGGAAGGATGGGTATTTGATCATTGTATAATCGAAACCCAAGCACAAAAAATTGTAAATCTACAACTGGACCTCATGGTGTTTCACCAAAAATAATAATTAAAAAATCATGCAAAATAAATAAATAAATATGGGACTCACCTTTAAAAAAAAGAAGGTGGTGTATCATTTCTAATACCTGCTCATAGAGCCCTGAGAAACTTATGAAGCCAGAAATGCTCAGACAAACTAGGATTTAGATTGTATTTCTGCATTCCCTAGGGCCAAGCTTAGATGAATGCTTAAGAGTTTATCCATTTCTGAGTATCTCTTTCCTAAAGAGTAAGGAGAAGATGGTCCCTAACCCAAGAAGACACATTTCATCTGGGAGAGAGACTGACCTCTGCAGAGGACTATCCTATTTCCTACTAAGCTTTTAGATGGAGAGGATAATTTCCAAGACATCTCCAAGTCCCAGTCTTTCTTTTTTCTTTTTGGGTTACACAGAGCGATGGTCAGGGGTTACTCCTTGCTCTTCACTCAGGAATTACTCCTGGTGGTGCTGGGGGACCATATGAGATGTGGAGGGTTGAACCTGGGTCAGCCGCACATAGGGCAAACTCCCTACTGGCTGTGCTATCTCTCTGGCCCCCTCCAAATCCCAGTCTTAAATTCTATCTGTACAGATACTTTTGTAGCTTCAATATTTTTATCCCCCAATAAAATCTTCATGAAAAATCTTAAATTTCTTCCCATCAGCTGTCAGCATCCACCTTCCTAAATTGTTATGGCTGTTGCAACATAGGTAAATTTTGCCCTAAACATGTGGTTTTCCTAGTAGACTTGTGTTTAGATTACAAATACTCAGTGTGTATATTTATAAACTAATTTAAAAATAATAACCTAGACACATAAGTCAAATAATGTTTAAATAAGCATATGTAAACACATTTTGTAGTATTTTTACAACTCTTATCACCAATTCATGACTTCTTTTTATTTCACACAAACCTATGATGTAGATAGTATGAGCACTTACAATGAGGCAAGCTGACCACAAGTATGGTTATGGTAGCCCAAAGTTATTAGAGTAGCCTGAAGCACTGATTACAAACTTCATCCCCTGACTTCTGTTCCTCTCTCCTCCCACACCATGGGCTTTACACAGTGAGTGACTCAGGGCACTAAAAGTGTTGCCACAGTCTTTTGAGGAAGAAGGGAAGGCAGAGAAAGGTCAGTTAACTGGGCCTATCATCACTGAATCATTTATACACAGCCAGATTTTTTTTTAAATAGGTAGTAGCACTATTGCACTGTCCTCCTGTTGTTCATCGATTTGCTCAAGCGGGCACCAGTAACGTTTCCATCGTGAGACTTGTTGTTACTGGTTTTGGCATATCAAATACAACAGAGGGAGCATGCCAAGCTCTGCTATGCGGGTGGGATACTCTCTGTAGCTTGCTAGGCTCTCCGAGAGGGACGGAGGAATCAAACCCGGGTCGGCTGTGTGTAAGGCAAATGCCCTACCAGCTGTGCTATCGCTCCACCAAATCTTTGTCAAATCACCCTTAACTGACTCCAGACCATTCATCTAGAGAGATTTGGCGAAATAATTTGACTTCTCCAAGTCGCCTAATCTACTGTCTCTGACTCGCCAATCTGTCACTGGGAGCACAATCGGTCTCTTACTATCAATAAGAAGCCCCCAAATAAAAACTAAGATTCATCTCTTTCCCACCTTCTCACTCTTGACACTGTTGTTGGACAGACTGAGGTTTGCACACACTTGAATACAGAGCCCTGGGCTCATAAATGGAGGAATTGCACAGGGCAGCAGGGAAACAGTAATTGAACTGGACCTCAGGCCTGCAAGGCAGGCACTCTAACACGGAGCTATTCCCCAGATTCATTTCCTAAGAGATCAGCCACTTCCATACGCCTCTGTATGCCACATTTATAGATCACATTGTGACAATTATTAAATATTGACATCATCTTCCCAACCATCTTATCAGTGATTCTTGCTTTCTCAAATGAGCACTGGGGAAATTCTCTTGCAAGAATTCCAAGTCAATCCAATTGCAACTCAAGAAACTAAAAAACAAAATAAACAAACAACTAGTCAGTTCACTGTGATCTTCCATGCGTCTATATTTCGGCAATGTTGCCTACCTTCGCAGCCTAAAAATACCCAGTGCTCCCCACTTTATTAGTGTCATTATGTCAGCTTGGAATGTTCCTTTTCCTACTGTCCTGTCAAAATACGCTCATCTTTTAAGAGCTATCTCAGTACTACCCTGCATGAAACACTGCCAATTCTCTCCCTTCCCCATGGGAGCAAGCTTTTCGTTTTCCGATTCTGATTTCATTAAATCTTGGAGAGTGAATTTTTTATTACCTGTTTGTCTCCAATACTAAGCTGAATTCTTGAAGACTAAAACTGAGTGGGATTCACTTGGACCGGGTGCCTGGGCTCACAGTGTGCACTTGGCATATGTTTATCGAATGAATAAGATTAACATCAAATGCCATTTCCTCTTTTCCCTTTTCTTATCAGACATTCAAAGATATTCAACATCCCGAGCGTCTTCCTGCTTACAATCTGTACCTCCTTCTCTACAAATATTCCATAAGGGGTAAGCAAGCTGCTACTGTTAGGAAACATTTGCCAGAGATTGCTAGAAATGGTGCACAGTTCACTAGTTTTATTAAGTCATAAGGGATTTCTTCTTCTTTTTTTTTAATTACAAGTAGGCATCATCATGTTCCCTCCTTGTTAAGCACAAGAATGCTCACAGATCAAAAATCACTAAATATCAGAGCCAGAGAAAAAAAATCTATTTAACTGCATCCCTCTTATCCTTTCATTAAGCAAAAGGGAAATTAAGTCTTACAAAGAACAGGTTCCCTGCCTACCATCAATATCAAGTTCCTGACATGCTGAGACAAAGTCAAAATTCCTTATCTTCTACCCAAACTCCTTCCAGTGCCAGTTATTTGTTTTATGGTTTCTTTTCTAAAACAATGTTTGGCCTTACTTCCTAATCCTAGCTGTAAATTCCATTGCTGGCTTTGAGAGGAGAGAATCCCAGATTTCTCAGGCATCTTTCACTGCTGACATTCTTGCAGCCCTCAATGAGCAGGGCAGGTTAACCTGGCTTCTTGTAGCACCCTCTGTGGTTCATTTTTTATATCCTCATCTACAACAGTCACTCCCTCTTTTCATAGTCCTGTCACTCACCCACACCTGTCTCCAGATGCTCAACTTTTGTTTTGAGCTCTTCTGTTGCAGTGAAGTCTTCTCACCATGACTTAGAACCATATTTCCCAAAGTATTTCCTCTAGCCCATTTTGGGGAATGGGTACTGGAATAAGAGAGAAGTATTTTCTTTTTTTTTCTCCCTATCTCCTCCCTTTCCCTTCCCTTCCCTTCCCTTTATTTATTTAATTTTTAATTTTTATTTATTTACTTATTTTTGGCCATGCCTGGCTGTGCTCAGAGCTCACTCCCAGCTCTTTGCCCTGGGATCACTCTGGATAAGATTGGAGACCATATGGGGTGTCAGAGATTAAAGCTGGGTCAGCTGTAATGTGAGGCAAGAACTAAGAACTTTACCCACTGTGTTATCTCTGACCCAAATACTTCCCATTTGTTCACTTAAAGAAGGTAGATTTCCAAGGGGATACCGAGTGACTTTTTTTAAATTTTATTTTCTTAAAAAAGGAAATAGTAGGATAAATATGTTTTGGAACCTCTGACATAAAACCAGCAATTCATTTATTCCTTATAACAAACTTATGAGCTCTCTTATTTTCTTTTGAGGAACAGAGGTGCTAATTTGCTTGGTCAAGATCAAAAGGCTGTGTTATGAGGAGAAGAAACAAAAGATGAGCCCCAGACTTTTATCCCAAAGAATTTTCTGTACTTCTACATTTATTCCATACTTGCAACAGAGGACATTTTTCATTTATAACAATTTCTCTTTTTGAGTAGTTGGGGAAGCTGACCTCGGCGAGTCATGAGATCTGGAGAGTTGAGTCTTCTGATTTGGAATTTTTTTCCTGCTAAGTATGACAAGCAGAGTCATGACTGAAAGGGAAAAAAAAGGACTGTAAGTGGAATAGTTGCATTCCCTCACTAGAAAAATTCACCTTTACCATAGAGTACTCTATTAAAATTTCCAGTGGAGAAAGGAAAATTTCTGAAAGAGTGGTGAGCAATCACAAAGAGGTATTTTGAAATAGTCAGGGCAGGCCTGGTAACCTTTGGTATTTGTTACTGCAAATGCTGGGCCTTGCAGGAATAATGACTTCAGAACAAATGAGAATGTTTGTCAGACTTAGGAAGGATTTTGAATTGGCCTTGGGTATAGACACTCACAAAGGAAACAGCGTCCGATAGCTTAGTTCTCTAGAGTTGTGCTCTATGATATGTAAAGAAGTTGAAAGGCAAGATAGAGCATTCTTATATTCAGGCTATAGGTATAATATTATTTATTTGATTAAGGGCATGCATTGTATAACTAATGAACACCTGTGACTCAAAGTTAGAGCATTCAGGAAGAAAGATAAAAGAGGGGAGAGAGAGGGAGGGAGGGAGGGAAAGAGGAGTGAAAAAAAATAAAAAATAGGAGAGAAGGGAGGAAACAAAAGAAAATAAACAAATTCACCCCACTGAGAATTTCAAGTTTTATAGAGAAACATTCTATTCTAAAACTTTTTTCAACCACAGCACTAAGGTCTGGTCTTTAACATTTAACAAATACATGAAGAAAAGTGACCCAGGGGGAATTAATGTGTAGAATCAACCTAAAGGAATGTTTATTAAGTTTTCTTAAGGACATCAGTAGTTTTAGTTGAAACTTTAAAAAAAAATACCTACTTTTTCATCTGTGTTCTTGGATAAATCATTTGGTAAGACCATGGCAGTGTTGTATACCATCCCAAGGCCAAGTTTGGATGAAGATGGCATTGTCCATAAGAATGGCTGATTTTTCTATAAGCTCAACTCTAAGCTCTCTATTGTATTCTGTGTAGAGACAAGGATAGATAGAAAGAAGAGATTTTCAGTGAAGGAGGTGAAATGTCATGTTGAGAGGCAAGAGACTGGCCCACAGTTTTAGCCATGACCACATTGCCACTCACTTCATAGGGAATTATTTCCCACAGGTCTCAGAAAAATGAAGAGCATGAGCAGAGGTCCATAGGTCATCTTTCAAACTCATTTAATGGAGCTCAAGATCCAACCACATATTTTATTGTTTCTCCATGTATAGTATGCTCAGGTAGATCAAATAGCCTTGAAGGGACCTTAAAGTCTGGGAATCTCTGGTTCTATGACTAAATCAGGGATTAGAAGTGAAAGGACAAAGGTGGTGCCTGTAGATAGCATTGGGATATCAAGTTTATCCCAATAATATAGGACAAGCTAAGAAATTTGTTTCTCCAGCATAGCTGAGATAGTAAGATGAAACCTCTAAAACTTAAAATGTGGGGCTGGAGCGATAGCACAGCAGGTAGGGCATTTGCCTTCCACGTGGCTGACCCAAGTTCAATCCCTGGCCCATATGGTCCCTCGAGCACCACCAGGAATAATTCCTGAGTGCATGAGCCAAGAGTAACCCCTGTGTATCACCGGGTGTGACCCAAAAAACAAACAAACAAACAAATAAACCTCAGAATAGGAGCTTCTGGCATGTGAAGTCATCCCCCAAACCAACACACATGTAATTATCCTACCTGCCACTCCCACCAAGCCACACACAATCTTCAGATATCTAATTCCAGTAAATTTGATCATTAAGACCAGGTGAGTCTGGGTTTCCCCACAACCTAGGGTTTCTTTTAGAACTGAGGTCACCAAGTTAATGCTTATTTCCCAAGCAAACAATGCTTATACTTTTATAGACTTCAGTCTGTTCCATCTTTAAGGACGCATTGACTATTTAAAAAAAGTTAAGTGTTAGTCAAAGTTGTTTTCTAACTTCTACCATTCAGCAGATTTGCCCTCTTTATTCTTTCTTTCTCCTTGGAACTGTACCAGTTCTTTGGAGACAACAAAGCCTTGTTAAATCTACATAAGATGAAAGATTCTAGTTCTTCTAATGACATGATTTTACTATCTTATTCCACTGATCTATAAATTCTCCAAATAACATGGTGTTTGAAGGGATAAAAGACCTATGCTTGTATTGGGCATCTACCAATAGGCTCTATTCTATCAACACAGCTGAACTGATGCTGTATTTTAGGGTAAATAAAATGCTGTACATAAAAGCTTAGGAATTACCAAGTGTTGCATGAAAAGTATTGCTGCTACTAGATATTCATACTAAAATAACAATTACTGCAGTTAAATCAGAACTTAGCCTAGTTCTCTTACAAGAGTGCAGACTAAGAAAGAGGTTCTCATCTGTTGCTCTAAATACTGTACTTTTATACATTCAGGTTAATACTGTAGTAGCTATTTTAGTAGCCTGGTCTCAGATTAAGTTCATCCTGAACTTATAGCCAACCAAATACTGCAAATTTATCAAATTTTCCTTATTTCTGTTATTGTAAAGTTGAGTAAGTTTCTGATACTTTTGCACTATGCTTCAGACATCAGTGCTTTCCAATCCTGGATTCATATAATAATCAAGATGGAACATTTTTAGGATAAGTATTCTCAAAAGTATTTCTTTTGAGCTCTTTTGATACATTTGTTCTAAAGTAGCCCCAGAAATCTCTGCCTCAATCAGGTACCTTAGACAATTAGCACACCAGGCTCAATCAACTTATATTTGGAAAGCCGGGATATACCATAACCTATATCAACTGCACACTTGATGAACATGGTCCCTCTAGGGAAATTCCTGGAACGTAAGTAGATATATCTACATGGGTAGATCTTGCATATGACCCTATGCTGCCTTTCGCATTCTGTTAATTTTAATTCTTTTTTTAATCATTTATTTCTGTTCTATAAAATTGAGATAAAACAAGGGCTTCCTAATGTCACATTTCCTTTTCATCAGGCTGTATTCTGCCTGCCCATACCTGAAGTGTGCGATCTTGCCAAAGAAAACATTTAATTCAGAAAATGTTGCCACCTCCTTGGTTTTTCACCACCTTTCTTTCCCATTGAAGACCTCAATTTGAGCAGCAATTAAAAGGCCTAGATGCATTTGACACTGGCCAAGAGATTATCCATGCAAACACTTCCCACTTCAAAGTTCATGACAGACATGGCTAATAAATCTCAGTCTTCTTCCCAGCCTAGCACGATGGAACTGTCAAATCCATCTCAAACTCAAGTGCAATTCAGCCACTATTAATTGATCTGAGTGGGCGTGCAAGTTGCAACCTATTTACCATCCTTCATGTAGACACTACTTTACCCCTTCATTTTACAGAAAAGCCCTAGAGAGTTGAATTTGCTTGCCAAGTTCACATAGTCTTGTCGAAAGTGATCTGGGTGAATTCTTCCTGGACTGCAAGGAGCCCCATCTCTTCCTTATTCCATTTCAAGATGCATTCACTCAGCATACCCACCAACGGTCCTCTGTGCTTGACAGACATTGTCAGGGGGATGAAAAAGGAAAATAGGAAAGAAACAGCTGTTTCTTTCATGTCTAAAATGCAATATTGAGTATTTGATCATTTTATAATTGAAATCCAAGCACAAAAATTTGTAAGTCTACAACTGTACCTCATGGCATTTCACTAATAAAAATTTAAAAATAAATAAATACATAAAATAAAAAATGTTTAGCAGTGGAGAGAGATAGGTCAAGAAAATAAATAAATAAATAAAATGCAATAATCTAAGACTTCCTCACAAATAATGATTCAAGGTTAGTGGGAATGAATGACAAAGAAGCTCAAAATAAGAATCACATGATCACTCTTCCAAGGAAATCTGTTCTTATCTTTCTGTTAAAATCAAGCAAATAGGGCAGGCAAGATAGTACAGTGGGTAAGGCACCTGCCCTGCCTGCAGTTAGTCTGTATTTGATAACTGGCACTCCATATAATCCCTTCCAAGCACTACCAGGAGTGATCCTGAACACAGAGCCAGGAGTAAACCCTTAATATTACCAGGTGTGGCCTAATACCCCAGTCCATAAATTAAGCAAACAAATACCGGGGCCAGGGAGATAGATCTTAGGACAGTAATGTATGCCTTGCATGTGTAAGTCCAAGTACAATTTCCAAGTACGTGTCCCCCACCCCAACCCCACCCCATACCTCCACACCACACTGCCTGGTGTAACCCTAGAGGTCTTTAACACAGCTGGGTCTCAGCAGCATGGCATTACTTGGTTCAGCATTAAACTGTTTAGCTGAGATCACCAAATATTGCTGGGAGTGACCTCAGAGACAGCAGAATACTGCATGGGTAGCCAAAAAAAAAAAAAAAAAGGTGAAAAACCATTAACTTACCCGTATCAGAAAATATGCTACCAAATTCATGCCTATGTCCCTACTATCCCTCCAACTGCTTGCCTGTCATTGGTATTATTTCAGTAACATTTAACATAATACCATGTATATCCAGAATTTCACCTCTGCCCTCAGTCTAAATCTTCTTATACTTAAATTGCTGGCATATAGGAGTACAATTGTGTTAACCACTGAACTTCTTCACACATTCTCTGCTGAAAGGAATTACAAAGTTTGCGGTCACTTATATTGCTCTTAGACAAGAACCTCCTTGTTACATAAATCCAGAGATCGTTTCTCTGACCCCTTCAGACTCTCAGAGTCCTACGCTAAGCCTCGATGCATTATTCTAAAATATAGGCATTTCTGAAAACAGAATGTCACTTTGTTTCTAGGGTCAGAGCTCAAATCTCTCTTTTTGTCTCCAGTGAGATGATATTCTGTTCTCCTTCATCCATTTAGGCAGAAAATATGTCTTAAAGTATGCTCTAATTAATACATCTATTTGTCTTACAAAGCAGTTGAAAAGCATCTATTTAAACTGTGATTCACATCTTTCTTTCTCCGCCTGTCTGTAGAATTTGTGCATGAATCAAATGAGCCTGATTGCACTACTATTTTAAAGTCAATTAAAAAGTTCATTAAATGATTCTGGTATGTTTTAGTGCAGGTAATAGAAATGCAAAGTTATACATAGCATTAATGACCTGGAAGGTACAACTGTATTTTATGGCAGAATTCATTCCAAAATAGTTGTCTAGAGGAAAATGATGTCTATCTACTCAAGACAGAAAATGGACACTTATTTTGTTCAAAGTACAATTAGGATATGAAAAAGTTAAACCATCTGACAGTGGCTTAATGATCACCTTTTTAGAAGGGATTACTTGTGCATTTGTCTGCTTTATACCGTATGACTTCAGTTTGCCTAACATGTGCTTATTTCCAGGGCTCAGTACTTTGAATTATTAATATCAATATAGATATATCTGTATATATATGTGAGTCAACTTATGCATATATAAAATGGTTCAGATGGGAAACCCTTTACAAATCAAACATTTCAGAGCACCTACACATGAACCAGACTGACATATGATCTTGTCACATTCCTAACATATGACCTTGACTTTAGACTGTACATATTGTCTAAGTACATTCTTTCTCTTCCAAGTGAGCCCTAATATCATTTTGAAATAGTACCTTTCACATGAGCTAGCCTGTATCCATTTGCGACTTATGGCCAACAATCCTAATTAGTTCAAAAGAAGCTTTTTTCCAAAGAAATTTTGATACAAGTTTGTAATAGAGAGGCTTCCTTTACTCAGGTAGAGACTACTATCACAATCAAAATCTTCTGACTGCTGTACAAAAATGGGACCATTTACCATAATAAAGCAGTATATTTCCAGCTCTGGAAAATTTGGAATAGGGGGCAATCATTTTTTCAGAGATGCTCTGGAAAGAATGCTGGACTTGGCAGGAGACTAGAATTTAGTCAACAGGTTTAATGAAAATGCTTTCCAAATGCCAGAAGCCTGTGGTCCTTGTTCAGTTATGCCTCTCAGCTGACAGTGACTCATAAAGGCTCCTGGCCGAAAACACAGAACTTGGAGTGAGCAACAGTGGGAAAGCAGAAGTTAACACCTTCTTTCTGGCCTCCTTGAGAGTGGTTTCTTAAATACAGATCAATTAGTCAATAGTTTGTGAGAGTCAGTAAGCTACATTCTCAGTTATGAGCGGGTAATTCCCCACAGCCATTTTGCCTAATTCTAAGTGCTTTCCTCAGTGGATTGTTATGTATTCTAAATTAATGCTCCCCGCACCCCTTTTAAAGTTCCTGGGTTTGGAGTCTTGAATCACATAAACCGCAAGGTAAAAATCATTCAGAAGCACATAGTGTACACGATAAGCTAAGCTGGTGCAAAAGAACCTATGAGACTAAAAGAGGGTCCAGATGGCCTATTCTCAAATACAACTCCAAAAGACTAAAGTCTGCAACTAGCAAAAGAAATTGCATGATTGTACACAGGTCATCGTATTAGCTTTCTTGGCCATCTGTCGGCCCAAGTGTTTCCTTTTAAAGCTGAGAAATTGGAGGTCTGGTAGGTCCGTGCCCTGCCCAGAAACATACTCTGAGTGGAGTCCGTGCTAGAAAGGCATCTTGTGACATCTAAGACTATGCTCTTCCCAGCTGTCTCTCACCACAGTGTTTGTCACCTCCAGTCCCACCTGCCAGGCTGCTATCTTTCTATCTTCTCAGCAAAGGCTAAGTGGGGCTCTACCCACACACCCTGAAGAGGTGTCTCTGACGCCTCTTTTTGGGGGAAGCACTCACTGCAGTTCCTGCTTATGCCAAACACACCCTGGGAATAAATAGAGGTCCTCACTCTAACACCTTACACTCATACCAAGGATACATGTGAAAAGGGATGGGGGGGGGAGGTTAAAAATAAAACTCATAGATGTAGGGATTCTCTGCTATTGGAAGAAATTCCTTAACACTCATTACTTAGATAATAACTTCTTTGACTGGTTTCATGGAGATATTTTAGAGAAAGAAAGAGGGCTAGTAAAGCAAGTAGTCCAGATCCCTTTATTTACAATTACATGAATCAGAGTTTAGAGTCCGGAGGGATATTTTGTCCACTCGGTGGGCTTTCCACTGAATCAGAACACTGTTTTATCTTCACCAGAACTTCTTAAGGTGGGGACAATTTACATGAATGATACAGATTATGTGCTACACAACACTAATATATCACTCTATGATATATTAGGAAAGAAGTTTGGTAACTTTCACCAAGCCCTTCGTGGGGTCAAATAGTACATGGTCAGAGGTAGAGTTGGGGAATGTTAGAGACAGTTTACATTAATGAAGTGACCTTGAACAAGTTAGCCTGTTCATCTGTCCACAAAATAAAGAGAATAAAAATGGCTGTGTTTATGGTTGGCTGCGGGTTAATAAAGGTAACTTTTGCAAAGTCCATTGCTTAGTACTTGGCATATCTTCAAGGATCTGTACAAATTTCTTCTCTGCAGGTATGCAAGAACTAAATTAGCCACAACCAAGATTGGGGGTTCTTCATTTTACTGAAGTTTTGCCTTTGCAGTTTGGAGGTCATTTGGTCAAGGATATTCATGACTTCTGATGGAAGACCCAACCATTAATAATTTGGAAAAGCAGAATGTACATGTGAGAGCAGATGAACTTCAGATACTATGCGAGGTAGTCAGGAGAACTGTTCTTTATCTTTTAACAAAAGAGGGAAATAAAGTTTTCTGAATGTATGATAGCAAGATGCAGAATTTTCCTTTTTTAAGGACAAGATTTTCCCTGGTTTAGTAAAAGCATTAATCCTCTCAAAAGTCCAGTAGATCAGAGCTTTTATAGACTTCCTTCTAAGAATTGTAGGTATCAGATTCTCCTACCTACACCTAGTTGGAATTCTATCTGTACTATATTGAATACTTTCAGGCACAGAAACCGCCAATTTTATTTTTAAAGAAAAAGTGATTTCTGTGCTGGTGAGTGTGTGAATTAATGCAAGCTACAACTTTTGTAGCTAACACTAAAAGTTGCCACTTCCAAATTCTGATTCTATACCTTTACTTCTGGGGACACAAGAACAAATTTGTTCCCTTTCTGTAGTCCTTGAATAAAACCACTGTTTTTTCTCACATCAGGGTAAAAAGGAGTCTACAAGAATGTTAAAGCATAGCTTATTTCATCGTCTAAACATTAATCATTAATATTCTAATATTGGTCTATGATGCCCATGCAAAGTGGATATATTTAGCATATAATTTTATCATTTAAGTTGGTCTTAAACTTTGCAGTTACTGGTCCCCAAACATCATTAACAAAGGCTAAAAATCTAGATTTAGAATTGCTAAACAATTATTGGAATCTTTTCTTAGCCTGGGTTATCTCAAGCAAGTCTTTGAGTCCAGATCTCTCATATTCTCAGGGGAGATAAAAGTGGAACTACAGAAGCTTGCTAAGAAATTTGAAAATCTGAGTTCATAAGTGGAGGGGGTCTAGATATGTTTTTTTTGGTGGATGTAACTGTTTGAATTATACAACAATCATTCACCCATTTTAACCACTAAACCCTTTCTTCAAATTAAATCTTCATTGGATCTTAAATATTTAAAAATAGATTAAATAGCATGTTAGAGTGGCAGCTCTTCAGCTCATTTTTAACTCTGCAATGTCAAGTTTGAAAACCTCAGAAATTGTGGTCCTGGTCAGTCCTAACAATATTTTATTACAATTGATAATATATATTGTAGTTGAAAATGTTTGGTAAACTGTAAACTGGTCTAAATGTAAATATTATCATAAATAACTTTTGAAAAACAGATTAAAAAAACTTAAGTATATAGTGTGATAGCACAGTGGGTAGGGCGTTTGCCTTGCACGTAGTCGACCCCTGACCCAGGTTTGATTCTTCCACCCCTCTCAGAGAACCCGGCAAGCTACTGAGAGTATCGCACCCACACGGCAAAGCCTGGCAAGGTACCTGTGACGTATTCAATTTGCCAAACACAGTAACAAGAAGTCTCACAATGGAGACGTTACTGGGCATTACTGAGCAAATCGAGCAAGTCGATGAACAACGGGAGGACAGTGCTACAGTGCTACATATAGTTACCTTATTGCCACAAACACTAGCACCTTCACAGTGAAAGCTCTCCCAGAGAACCACTCACTGAACATTTTTCCTTTGTAGTGAACTTGTGCCATACTCTTATAATGGCCACTTTCACTTCAGACACCTTTTCAAAGGCCCACGAGGTTATTAACAGTTCACATAGCTTCACTGAACTAAAAGACTGATTTTTCTTTTAGTGACACATAATATAATATATTCTTCACCACATAACAAACCAGTAGAAAACTTAGTGGCAGAGGCTAGTCATTTATTAGCTTCCAGTTCTTTCAGTCACTAATTTGGACTGGACTCAGCCAGGTAGTTACTATGACAAAATCATCTGGTGCATCTGTGTAGTTATAGATAACTGCCAGATTAGCTTCGAGCTGATCAGAGCTGTCATTTGCTACATCTTGTCTCTCCAGAATCTAGTAGGCCAGCTCAGACTTTTCCATGTGCATTTAAGTTAGAAATACAACAGAAGAAAATAAGAGAAGCCACCAGATGTCTTGAGGTTTGAGCTTGGAAGTTACAAAGCATTACTTCTGTATTCTTTTATTAGCCAATGTCACATACCATGTTGGATTCTAAGGGTAGATAAATAGACTCCACCTCTTTGGGGGAAAGAAAAAAAGTCACATTGCAAAAACCTAAGCATCCAAGTTGGCATACATAAGCATACATCCTTGGAAGTATACTATTTCCCTAACCAATACTAGTTGTTTTTTTTTTTTTGGTGGGGGGTGGGGGACAGAAATTAAATTTTTTATGTTTGTTTTGCAGTACCAAGAGACTTAACTCAATGTCTCTCTCACACAAAACTCTACTGTTGAACTATATCCTAGGCCTGGCTTATACCTTGACTTTCTTGCTCCATGATACTTAAACAAGACCTAGAATATTTTTTTAAAAAATGAGGTTTGGCAACCAAAAACACATACAAATTATAGATAAGGTAGAAATAAATCTGAGTCCATGTTTGATGTGTGCTATTGTGAAGCCTGGTCCCCTGCTGTAGGCTGGTCTGTGAACTTATTCACCTCCCTCATCCGAGGCCTCTGTTAGCATTTCAGTTTGTCACTGGGAATGACCTGTAAAATTTCTCCACTGGAGAATTCTCAGCCCAGGCTGTGGCTTGGTCAAAAAAGTCTTCAGAGACATTCTGAGTTTGCTGCTCACTCACAACAATTTCATAACCCATGAATGACCTGTGCCACAGAGAAAGGAAAATGGCCCATTGTTGTAAAAACATAAAAATGATAAATAATGCATACACTGGTATGGATACTTTGTAAAGATCACAGAGAGCTCTGGTTTATTACCTAAATCAATTGACTCTACTTAGTATCCTGAGAATATGTGATGCAAGTATATGCGTGTGGTTAGCGTTGATGGAATTATAGAAATATGGTTTTCGTTATTAGAAAGCAGTTCTTGAGTGCAGAGCATCACAGGAGATAACAGTTGACAGACATATCACCTATTCAGGGCCAGGTACTCTGTGTTTATGTCATTTCACTTGTTACAATTTACAATAAGTCTATGAGGCAGTTACCTTTATATTTCCATTTACATATTACTTTCACAGTGATTCCGTGATGGGCTAAAGACTTACCTTTAAGTAGTAGAGCAGAAATATGACCCAATCAATTTGATACTAGTTTATGGACTGATAACCACTATGTTCTACTGCATATCAAAAACATGTGAATTGTGTGTATAGTGCCTGCTCCTAATGTAGATGTTGCTGAATATACATTTGAACCATCTCATAATTATAGATGCTTGGTTCCAGAGAGCTAGCTCAACAGAATAAATGTGTGCTTTGCATGTAGGAAAACTAGGTTCAATCTCCTGCCTTATATGGTTCCCCAAGCATTACCAGGATCAAACCCCAAGTACTGGGCAAGGAATATAGCCAAAGAACTGTAAGTTGCACTCCTCAAAACAAAATAAAACAAAAAATTTGTATACACTTAGTTCAATGAGCTAGAATAAATATTCATGATCATAAAGAATAAAATACGAGCTGAAAAATGAAATGTTATTTAAAATAATAAATAGTAATTAAGGTATAGAAAAATTTTCTGTGAGTACTCAGAATGAGAAAAAATATTTTTGGCTCAGAGGTGAAAGTCTAGAAAGACATTATGGAAAATGAAAAAGTTTATTTCAACTTGGATGATAGAGATGGTAAACAAATATACCTAAAGTGATGACCTATTGGTCGAATAAGCAAAATGAAATGTCTCTCTAACTGTGTAGCAGTTAAATTAGATTCTACTCTTTGTTGGCCACAAAAAATTGCATGGCTGTTTTGATACTTAACTATAACACATTTGAAAATCAATGTCAGCTCAACCATCACAACTGAATTCTAAGGGAGAACAAGAACACATTTGCCGAAAACTATCCAAAACTGAAAAGCAAAATAAATGATAGTTAGCCAACATTTGTGTTGTCATAGATCATGTATGTAGCATCCATCATATAATTATCTATCTAATTGATTACAAATACAATTTCCACTATTAAAAGCGAGTCATTTAATAGGAACTGGAGATGTGCATTGTGAAAAAAAGAGAAACTTCCCTAACTTAGAATTAAGTATGCAAGAAAATGTAGCTGTTGGTTGTAATGATGATGGATTTCTTTACAATCCATTACTAGGTTGATCCAAACATCATGACTAGAGAAAGATTCAACAGGGACAAACTATGGCTGCAGATGATAAGAAAAGACAAAAAGATCAGAGAAGAAGCCCTTGTTTTTGATTGTTCTTGAAAAAAAATTATATCATAGCAGATTAGACATGTGACTCAAGAATGAGCACTCTGTAAATAACTAAGCATAATTAAGCATTATGGTTTCCTGACATACTATGGCTATATCCAGTTCCTACAAACCAACCTGGCTTTATTAGTCATTTTAGGATTATAGGTGACTAATTTGGAGAAAGCCTTGGCTCTTACTCCAAGCTTATTTCTTAGTGCAACCAGCTACTCTATAGTCAAGAAAACAAGTTGCTCAAAATAGGAAAGCATGTTGTGCTAAGTAAATAGAGATGCATGGACTGGAGCAATAGTACGACAGGAGGGTACTGACCTTGCATGCAGCAAATCATGTTTGATCCTGGGTACCACATATGGTTCCCTGCCTCCTCCAGGAGACTCTATGAGTACAGAGTCAGGAGTAACATCTGAGAACCACTGGGTGTGCCCCCACTTCCCCCCCAAAAAGAAAAGTTAATAGATATAAAGCATTTTTTAAAAAAAGACACACAAGTATTTTCTTGATATTTATATTTATCAAGACTAAAAAATAGCTATTGATACTTAAATCACTGGGTTGCTATATTAACTGAATTCAAGGAGTTTGTTATGCAGATTGTAAAAGGAAAGAGAAGAACTGGTGTGATGTTTTCACAATCTTTTGGGCCTGCTTCAAATCCAAGAACATATTATTAATCATTCATTTAACAATCACCTATTGATGTTGACTTTAATTGATGTATTTTCAAAACACTGAAAGGACTGAAGCTCTTCAAAGTAGTACAACAAAGGCACTGAGTATCGCAACTACTCCACTACCATTATAACAAAATTTATACTAATTTTATTGGTAATAAAATTATGTAAGTCTGTGAGATATGAAGTGTTATTTAGAGGCATGCAAAGCTTTGAAGGAGGGTTTGAGGAGAGAATTCTTCATGGAAGAGCAAGCATGACCTGAACTAACTTTGAACCATGATCAGATTTGCACAGGCAAGAAGACATTTTGGTGAGGCAGGGAAAGGTGGATGAACATTCAGTACGTTTGCTTGAATACAAAGGTCAAAACAGGAAATAGTAAGAGAGAATGCTGAAAGGGAAGGCTTAGGGAAAAATATTTAAGCTATAGTTTTCCTTCCTGTGAGAAAAAATTGGGGGGTGGGATGCGAGCGACTGTTGGTTGGGAGGTTCTTTGCAACAGTGCTGTCAGCAATATTCTGCCAGATGGTTTGAACCTGGTGAGCCAGTGATGGGTGTCCTTGTGCCTCCGTGAACCACCAGGGTCATATCTGTCAGTGTTTGAGGCTTCATGAAGTACTAGGGATTAATTTTGAGACTGCATGCAAGACAGACATGTTCTCTGGCCCTTGACTTATCTCCCTGGCCCCTGGAAAATATTTATAATAATCAGCTCATTGAAGAAAACTTGAAAAATCTAGAGATTTCAAAAGAAATTTTCTGGAGTAGGCCCAGTAACATTGTAAGACTTGTTACTATATTTGACATATAGAATACATCATGGGTAGCTTGCCAGGCAATGCTGTGTGGGCGAGATACTCTCAGTAGCTTGCCGGGCTCTCTGAGGGACAGAGGAATCGAACTCGGTTCGGCCGTGTTGGCTGCTTGCAAGGCGAATGCTCTACCCGCTGTGCTATCGCTCCAGCCTATATAAATTTTATTACTCAGTAGCTTTCCTTTCAGTATTTTAAAGGAAGACATAGTTTTGGATCATTTAAAACATTCTTATTCGGGGGTCGGGGAACACCCTGCTTCTTACCATCATTTTGAGTTGGTTTTCTCAGTAATGTTAAAGATTATGTAAAAGATCAGTCTGCCAAAACCAATTTATTTGTGGTATGATTAGTATTGTGGTATTAAGGATGGTATGAAGGACCATAGTTAGAGGTGTCTGGGCTCACATACTTGTTGAAGTACCAGTGGTCACTCACTTGGTTATAGCGCCCTGAGGGGAACACTTGTGGAAGTTGGCCTCACATTGGGTGTGTGTGTGTGTGGGGGGGGTTCCAGGAATCTATCCCAGGATTTCATGCCTGCAAACAGGCACTCTGAACCACATCCCTGGACCCCTAAATTAACCACATACCCAGGCCCCCAAATGAAATTTCTTATGTTCTAGAAAGTGTCAATGAAAAGAGTCAAAGTTTTGGGAAAACATTTCTGCAAATGTTGTGGGAGGGAACCAATCACAGCCCAGCTGATCCTGATATTGAGGGCCAGAATAAAAAGATCCATGGAAGACTGGGAGAAAATATTCACCCACTAATCTTCTGATCAAGGGTTAGCATCCAAGCTATATAAAGCACTAGTAGAACTTTATAGGAAAGAAATGATCAACCCCATAAAAAAAATGGGTCAGGAAGAGGTGAACAGAGACTTTCTCAAAGAAGATATTCAGATTGTCAAGAGGTATATAAGAAATACTCTCCATCACTTATCATCAGGGAAATGCAAATCAAACAGCAATGAGATATCATCTCACATCAGTGAGACTGGCACACATCACAAAGAACAAAAGCAATCAGTGTTGGGGCCAGAGAGATAGTACAATGGGTGCTTGATTTGCACATGCCTAATATGGGTTCAATCCCTGGTATCCCTTGTAGTCCTGAGCCTGCCAGGAGTTATCCCTGAGTGCAGAGCCAGGAGTAAGCCCTCAGCAAATTGATATCGCCCTCAAACAAACAAACATATGAAAAACAACCAGTCATGATATGCATGTGTGAAAAAAGAGAACTTTATTCACTACTGGTGGGAATGTCGACTGGTCCAGTCTTTTTGGAAAATGATATAGACACTTCTCAAAAAATACTAGGAACTGAGCTTCTATATTATGCGGCCACTGCTTCTTGGCATCTACCCTAAGGGCCACAAATCTCCATTCAGAAAAGATATTTGCACTCCTATGTTCATTGCACTTTAAATAGTCAAAATATCAAAAGAAATTTAGTGTGCTCAAACAAATGACTAGTTAAAGAATATACTGTATAAATGGATAAATGACTCGATATACTGGACATATGACCATATACTGGATAAATGACCATATATGGTACAGAAACACACAATGGAATGTTATCATGTAATTTACTGCTACAAGTGGATGTATCTGGAAGTTATTCAGTTATGCTGAGTGAAGTTATTCAGAAGGAGAAGGAGATACAGAAAGATCTCCCTCATATCTAGGATTTAAAGGAACATAGGGAAAGACACAAACTGCCAAAGCAACAGACCCCGAGAACAGGTCTTTCCTATGAAACATGTCACTGCAGGGGGAATGCTGGGAAATACTACAGAGGGTAGGACTATGGTGGAGGGAAGGGGTTACTATGCCGGTGGATGTGGCATTGGAATGTTTTGTACATAAAAACCTTCCATTGTCAATACTGTAAACCACAGTGTCTAAAATTTAAAAAATTCTTTTTAATTATACTTATATCCTAGGAGTTCAATGCTGTTCTCACAACTGAAAATTGATAAGATCAATTATCTTTTAAATAGACAACAAAATGGTCTTATAGTCTGCTTACTGTTCCTTCAAAGAGTGGTCACTGGTTACTCTCAAACAATAGACTCTTAATTCTACTGTCTGTCTGGGTTCTGGGCAAATCTATTCCCTGGAGAAAGCTGGATGTCATTCTCTATTTCTGGCCCAGTTCCTGGCATTGTCGGGCTTTCAAGCTGTGCAAGTCTGCTAGCTGTGGCTGGACTTTTCTACTTCTGAGAAATAGAGATTTGATGGAGAAATGGATATATATATATCCAGTACTCTGTGTAGTAAGGCTTTTGTCCAAAGTTAGGTTTGTCAAGTATTACATTAAAGGATGGGATTCAGTGACTTCTAAAGGCAACATGCATATAGGGAGCAAGATGGGGTGGGTAAAGAGGTACCTGAGACAGGAAACCCTTGCCAATTCCTAGACCTTCCCAGCTTAGAACAGCCATTCTGAGTAAACTCTAGACAGTCCATCCGTTGGTCAAAAATCCTTCATAAACTTTGCATAAAGTACTATCTGGATGGGCTGGAGCAATAGCACAGCGGGTAGGGTGTTTGCCTTGTAAGTGGCCAACATGGCCAACCCGAGATCGATTCCACTGCCCCTCTCGGAGAGCCCAGCAAGCTATGGATAGTATCTCGCTTGCACGGCAAAGCCTGGCAAGCTACCTGTGACGTATTCAATATGCCAAACACAGTAACAACTGTGGCAAAGGAGATGTTACTGGGCCCGCTCGAGCAAATCGATGAACAACCGGAGGGCAGTGACAGTGACAGTGACTATTTGGATAGTTCACCTGCCTCCCCTACTGCATTTCCCTGATACTTTGCCTTTTCTCTCCTCATCTAGTTCCAAATTTTGCTCATCCTCTTGCCTCATTTTTCCTTATTTTCTTCCTTACTTTTTGTTTATTTGTTTTTGGGTCACATCCAGAGGTGCGCAGGGCTACTCCTGGCTCAGTGATCAGTGGTTACTTCCAGAGGTGCTAGGTCTTCAACGTGTAAAGCATGTGCTCCAACCTTTAGTTCATCTTCCTAACTCAATAGGATTTTTACCTTGCATCAAGCTCAGTAATATGCTGAGAATTTTGGTCTTATGAAGGACAGGCAGGGTTCTCTGCCACCAACGAGCCATATTCTGGGCCTTGTCTTCTTTTTTATCAAGTACAATCTGTAACAGGCTCAGATCAATTGCATTTTCAGCGCTTTGCCCAGTAATTGATATATTTTGTTATTGTTTTTGTTTGTTTTGTGTCACACCTGGCAGTGCTCAGGACTTACTCCTGGGCCTGTGCCCAGGAAAGCACTCTACTCACTGTACTATTGCTCTGGCCCAATTTTTTAAAACGTTTACATGATAAAGTCCTACACTGAAAAAAAAAGCCAATAGTCCAAATTAGGTTGCTTCTGAGAATAAAGAAATATGTTATTAATAATTATAATTATCCTTAGACAAAAGGCATGACTTGGATTGTCCAGGGCAAATGAAAAAAGTGCTCACCTAATTTAGCTAGCAATACACTTTTTTTCAAATCTTGAACATTTATTTTTTAAACTTTCAGATGAAAGATGTTAATAAGGGAGATATTCTGGCATTATAGCAACTCTAAAAGGACATATGAGTAAGCAAAATTATCTCACCATCAAACAAAGTAATGAGAAACACGGATAGATAAATGACCCAGGATTTTTGATTTTCTTTATTCTTTACGTATGAATGCTACCTGCCTTTTGATTAAGTGGGGGCACAACCATGAGAGACTTTGCAATTTAGGTAATTTTTGAACTGTAATAATTAGTCATTATAAAATAGAAGGAAACAAAATCAAATCTGTTTCTTCTTCCTACCTCTGCCATGGTGATCAAGCATAATCCTTTAATTGTAATCAGAGGTAGGAATAAAAATGTCAAAGCTGTATGCTTTAAAGAACTTAATTAGGGATTCAGTCATCATTCCAATGCAGTAACCACTCTTTTTTTCTTTAAAAAATGCACTCAGGAACATTAAGGCATCAATTTAGTCATCCTCTATTTCAGAGCTTGATACTGCAAAGAATTTCTTATCTAGGATCTGTTTTGGAAAACCAAGGGTCACTTAAGGGTTCACAGATCCATTATTATCAATAGGTGGATCAATTACTAGTTAAATAGACCATGGGAGAACTCTGGAGGCTATGTTTGGGAGCGGCTTTGAAAAGGTAAGAATGGTAATAGGAAAAGCAGTACTAGGAATCGTGAATTCAAATTAACAAGTTTCATCATTTTGCAAAATGTTTACAGTTTACAATGAGCACTTATGTTTTTTGTTTTGTTTTGGGACCATATCCCACTGTGCTCTGGGCTTAGTACTGATTCTGCTCAGGGATCATTCCTGGTGGTGCCTGGGGAACTATATGGGGTTCTGAGGATCAAACCTAGGTTGGCCAGGCAAACACCCTACATGTTGTACCATGGTTCTGGTCCCATTTGCTCTTAAAGTTTTTATTTTATATTTTATCTGCTCCATGCCATAAAGATACATACAGAAGGGGGAATATTAGTAAATTAGTAAAATAAGAGTTTTAGTAAATTAGTAAAATAAAGATATATATAAAAGGGTATTTCAGTAAATGAGAAATGAATGAATGACTAATACCTTGGGAGAAGAAATGAGTTGCTTGGGGTCGCACCTTTATTACCATAGTAGGGACTAGACCCCAAACAGTAACGCAAAGTAGATACTTGTCAAGCCTGGAAAAAGCAAACAAACAGGGTATATCTTCCTTTGTGCTCGAGCTGCTTGAAAACCTTTTATCTGGAGTGGACCAAAGAGGAATTAAAGCTCCATTCATCAATATTTCTCCACTAGCACTAACAGGCCTTAGTCAGACAGCATTGCCTGACCTCTGGATGTTCAGCGGCTTACAGACATAGTTCTCCGACCAGCTGAGCTCATCTGAGGTCAAAAGTTAGCAGATCTATGCAGGGGTCTGAGTTGGATAAGTCAAACACATTCAGATAATCTGATCCTGTGACTTGGAAAAATCAGTGATTGCTTTACAATGACTAGCTAAAAATTATAGACTTGAAAAATGGGTAAAATTGAAGAAAATCCTGGGTAAAATCCAAATAACAATTTTTCTACATTAACTTGATGCCTCTAAGAAACTAACTTGTGACATCATATTTCACTTCAGAAAAGATCTAGTATGAGAGAGAGAGAGAGAGAGAGAGAGAGAGAGAGAGACAGAGAGAGACAGAGAGACAGACAGACAGAGAGAGAGAGACAGAGACAGACACAGAGACATAGAGACAGAGAGACAGAAACACAGAGACACAGAGACACAGAAAGGAACAGAAAAATAATTTAGGAAGTCTGATAATGTTTTTGTTTTTAACATTGAGATCATTCTTCCCATTGTTCAATGAAGTGTGAAGAACAGAGTAAGCAAACTGTAAACCGCTTGTTATCTTTAATGCTGCATTTGCTAAAAAGTCTACCACTACTGTTCACCATATTAAGTTTTCATCTCATTGTGAAAGGCTGCTGCTTATGTGAATGAGCATCACTAACCATTCAGAAGGCTTGTTTGGACCAGACTCTGGTACAATGATAGTCTGGGGAAGAGAGCACCGTTCAACTCTACAATATTAAAAGCTACCATTTGCTTTTAGTTCTTTCTGTAAAAAAATTAACTTGGGACATTTAAACATTTAAAAATTATTTTATTTTATATAAAATTGCAATTTTATATACTCAGGAATCACTCCTGGCAGTGCTTGGGGGACCATATGGTATGTTGGGGATACAAACCCAGATTGGCAGTGTGCAAGGCAAGCACCTTACCCATTGTACTATCTCTCTGGCCCCTAATACAGGTATGATTCCTGATGTTTTTACAAATACTGCAAAAAGTCTTCACATCTTGTATTTTGTACTCCCCCTCCTTGTTCTCTATGTTTGGAATAGAATCCAAGGCTCCATACTGGCTCTGCCACTGAGCTCAATCCCTGAACAGTTTTTCATTTTTGTTTAAAGGATATTTGAAAACTGACAAGCACAACTGATAACTATCCAAAGAAGGTGACTGCTTTGAATGACTTCTCATAAATGAAAATTAACATTAAATTACAGGTCTTTGTTATTACTATTCATTTTCTCATGAGATGCCAGAGTTTTTAAAAGTAGCAAAATAGGTTTTTTTTTTTATTTTTTGGGTTTTTTTTTGTTTGTTGTGTGTTGCAAAAAGACAACAAAATAATGTGACAGGTTTTCCTTTTGTAAATTGGATTCAAAGACTAGCTCCAGAATTCCAGAAGTGTCATGGAAATAACATTTTCACTTATAATCACGATAAACAACATTGAACGAGTTTTTAAGCTTTCTG
The DNA here is from genome assembly GCF_029834395.1 of Sorex fumeus. Taxonomy (NCBI): domain Eukaryota; kingdom Metazoa; phylum Chordata; class Mammalia; order Eulipotyphla; family Soricidae; genus Sorex; species Sorex fumeus. Next base: position 54,257,433 of record NW_026606101.1, read on the forward strand.
GGTTTAGTTGTTGTCTTGCATTTGTCATCCTGAAGAAGTATTTTAATTCTGTAAATCAGAAGCTGCAGGACTAAATGAAAAGATTAAAATTGGGTGATCTGGAATATCTTCCCTGTCTTTGCTACTTTATAATGACATTTAATCAGACTAACACGTTCCAAACTGTTTAGAGTCAGATATTTTAGGACCTATATTCTACATACATTATTTTAAAGATTTCTAGTTGAGTCTTATCTTTATGTATATACCCCCTCCTACATAACAAACACACTATGTTCTTCTGGGCATTTAAACAAATTTTCTTATTAACAGCCTCTTTGTATTAACAATGAAAAAACCTAAGGGATGCATTTATCTATTTTTTGCCATTATTACTATTAAACTTTCATTTTAAATTTCTCCAAGGTCTCTTCTGGAGTTGTAGAGGCCAAAACTTAACTACTTTCCTACCAGATTTAGCATTCTGTCATAGCATTTTGTTTGGAACCATGTTTGGCATGCATGGTTGGTGACATAGCCTCTCTGACCAACTGCCACAGGACCTAAGAAAGAAAGGGCTCTCTGATTCTTTGCTCGAACTTTTACCACTGTTCCTCGAACAAGTTTTCTTGGTCATCTGGAGGCCTGGAAGGAAATGGACGAAGGTTTGAGTGAGTGGCAGGTCCTGGTCATCAATCATTGGTCTAATGCTGAATCTATTTCAAGAACAGAGCCATATCCTTAGATAATTGATAAAATCCATATATGCTAAAAGTGCAAAGGCCTAGAATAGATCGAGCATGCAAGGAACACTGTAACAAATGACAACTATTAATCCTGTTCTTCCTCATCCCTTTGATTCATAGTCTGAAATAACATGACCCATCTCCTAGTGAGGTGTTAATTGTACTGCTTATTTGTAGTGCAAATGATAGATTTAGTCACTGGATCACTGAAAACTTTTAGATATACTTCTAGCTATTGCTTCTATTGCTTGAGAGGAGAAACAAGCTGGGAGATGTTCTGCAAAGGGGCTCATATTTAAGAAGAAATCAAACATATATTTTATGAAAAACTACAATGCTTTGGACAACAAATACATATCTTTTCTAGAATATAAGTAAATTTCACGTTGATGGAGGGGTTTTTGAAGAAATGAGCATCAAGGAAGGGATTTCCTAAGAAGCTCGTGGGACAGGAAAGAAGCCAAGAATTTTTGACTAGAACACACACACACACACACACACACACACACACACACACACACACACTCCAATTAAATTCCTAAAAAACAAGCAAGGTACTGTGTTGAGGAGTTAGAGATGGACTACACTCTGCATCCCTCAGAAAGACAAAGTGGCTTATGACACGATCCAGAATCATTTGGACTGAGAGGAAGCAGAGTGACAAATGTACTCTGGAGGAGAAATCTAGCTAGCACAGATGGCAATAGGATGGGAAGTCCTGTCAGGAGAAGTGATATTTAAAAGGAGTCTAAAGAGGTTAGTTAAGTGTTGCCAGTGGGTGGAGATGTGTCTAAAGTCAATTGGATTGGCACCATTGGCCTCCCTCTAGAGAGGGTCGACCACAGAGAATGAAACACATGCGCTCGTGCTCGCGCACATACACAAGGACTGTCTATACTTTAGGGTCAACTGCACCCTAAGTGAGCACTTAGGCTAGCCCAGTATTCAATACAATATAGGTCCTCCACCCAGATTCTCAGCATGTGAGTTATTGTTTAACTTGACAGAGACATTAAGAACAGTTAGTGAGCACATCAAAATTCAATGGGTACATTAAGAGCAGAGACTTGGATATTTTACATATTCAATAAGCAGTATAAAGGCTGCTGATTTCCTATTCTATTTTTGCCCATGTTGAAGACCCTGAATTGTTTTATTCTATGTTTTCCTGTACTCACTTGTGCTGACTATATTCTATATGGTTTTGCCCAGGAGACTATCCCAACCTTGGGTTGAGATTTTTCTTATTTATTTTTTGGCTTTTTGGGTCACCTTGGGCAATGCTCAGGGGTGGTTCCTGGCTCAGCACTCAGTAATTACTCCTGGCAATGCTTGGGGGCCCATAGGGGATACTGGGGATCAGCCGCTGCAAAGCAAACACCCTACCCACTGTTCTAGAGTTGGGATTTTTTAGGGGGCAAATGCCTCACAGAGAATGAAGTGGGCACCCAGGAGAAAGAAGAACCTATCTGTGTAAAGGCAAATATGCTTGGACAGGTAAGATGTATTTGGTAAACCACAAGAATTTCAATTCACTGGAGTTTGGATCATGTGGTAGACTAAGAGAAAGATGGAAAGGTTATACTGAGCTTGGCCTCACAGGTTTTACATCAGGGAGTGCTATTGGAAGGCTACTTAATTTCTCTTACATCTTCATACCAACTTGTCTTTAGCATTTCTCCAGTGGTCATTTCCTATCTTTTTCTCTTAGTTGTTGTGAGATATTATAAATTTGGCATAGTGGAGTGCTCCAACCGAGACCAGATGGTCACTCAAGAGTGAGTGAGCAAAACACCCAGCTGCCTGGGCACAGGGGGAATCTCAGTTTACCTATTTTTTGCTATGTGTTAAGAATAAGCAATTTTACCTCCCTGGGTTTCACTTGCTCACAGGCAAAATAGAGGGAGTAATGATGCCAACTTCAGAAGTTCCTTTTTGAGGATTAAATAAACTGTGCAAGAAAAAATCCTTTGCATAGCACCTGATATCATAGGCACAAAGAGAGGAGTGACTTGAGATACAGACGTAAAGATTTTTGGGTACAGGACATAATGGATGCAAGGGAATCGTGGGACTGCTGGGTTGTCTTCCTCGAGGTCTTATGCTCCTTTATGGGACCAAAAAGGAAGTTTCTGTAAGCTTTCAGGTGACTGGTAGATAGTCCTCAGGTCACAAGACCTTCATTCCATTTGAAATTCTCTGTTTCTTTTTTGTTTCTGAATTCATAAATTTGTATTTTTTTAGCATCATGTCTGCAAATTGACATGTCTTTGCCTTCTTTCCCAAGTCCCGGAACACAGCAGGGCTGTTGAGAAAAGTGAGAAAATACATGTTAAGAAAAGTGAGAATACAAAAGAAACCAGATCAGCAGAGAAGAGCCTTTTGATTTGGGTTTGCACTGATGACACGGCTGCATGTGACTCACCAAGCATCCAATTTACAACTTTGCCCCTTAGATTCCTGGTGAGTGTCTCATGAGTCAAAATTATCTTTTGTGATTAACTTTATACAATGCTTGTGTGAACACCAGGCCCACCTGAGCAACTCATAAATACTTCAGAAGGAGAAATACAGCTTCCCTAACACACCCATACCAGTTTCAACATAGTAGCATTTCTGAATCCAACACAGCACTCTTATAATGTGTGTGATGAAAATGAATGACTCTAATTATACCTTATTAAGTCTTATTAATCCTCATTAGAACCCTATTATTCTTTATAAGTGGGTTACTGGGAAAAAGAAAAAAGAGATGCTGGTCAAATTCCGTTATATCCAACGAGGACGGGGTTAATTCATTCTTATTATGTGGGATTCAGGATATTGTCATGGTATACAGTACCACTCACAGCGTGGGTTTGCTTAAATGGGAAGGATAGACCAAGTGAATGGTGTTGTAACAGGATATGCTCTTTCCAATGCCCCACAACAAATCTCTTTTGAGCTCATATTTCATATTTCAAGTTATGTCAGATGCAAAGAGATGTATTATTTATTATCTTATGAAATATGTACTTTGGGGGGGGCATAGCTAGTTACTGTCAGGGCTTACCACTCCTCTCTGTGCTCAGGAATCACTCTTGGTGGGCTTGGGGAACCATATGGGGCTTCTGGGGATCTAACTGTGGTGAAGCGCTTGCAAGGCAAGCACCATAACTGCTGTACTCTATCTCTGGTCCGAGAATAGGTACTCTTAATCTTTTCTCTATTGCTATTTTTCATTTTTTTGTTGGTGTAAATGAGAAATGGCAAGGCAAATGAATTTCAGCTCTGCAATGTCTCAATTCAAAACAACCAATAGTTAGGTGTAATCATATATACTTCCACATTTACTTTTCGGCTAAAAATTTCGCACCAAACCCCAGGACCAAAGAGTTTGGTTTCAGAAATAATTATGTACATCTTGCTCAGAATGTGCATAATTGGGCATTAGGTGTTGCAGAAGTCAGAACTATGTTATGGGGGGAGGGGAGGACTGGGAGGCCTGGCTAAGGGGTTGAGCATTCAGGTGTTCAGGGGCTGGATAAGTAACTTCACCCAACTTTCTCCCCAAATGTTAAAGGGGCACAGCAATTTGTCCTATTTCATAAGAAGAGCTTGCAAACCTTTGAGCAAATGCTTCAGTGATGGCCTGAGGTGAGGAGTTGTGATTTGAGGTCTAGATAAAATAGAAATACAAGGAAACACAACCTTACAGCGCTATCCAGGCCACGCCACAGCCCTCGGTGGCCCTTTGATTGTGACTTTTCATGTTGCTCACGTTTACAAATAAGTAATTAGAAGGGGTAAAAAAAAAAATCCCACCCAAACCTTCCAAGAATAGGCTTGCCTTTATTGAAACCGGATCACCCAGTTCTCTGCTTTTTTTTTTTTCTTTTGGATGCCGGAAACAGTCAACTTTCTGGGTTTCTAGTGAAGGAAACCTTTAACTTCAGGGCGGGGATTCGTTTATTTGAGGAAAGGGCGGGCAAAGTTGTGCGGAAGCCAGAGCTCACCACTGCTACTCCTGCCTTTTCACAACCTTCCAGGAACAGGCTCAGGGGCCCCAGGGGAGGTGGAGGTCTGCGCCCGCGGTGGTCTGCCAGGCCCAAGGACACCTAACGTGGCTCGCTGCTCAGTGCCAAGGCGGAGTCAGGCACCCAGCTTTGGATCTGTGGGCGCGTGTGACTCTGAGCACGTCCCTTCTCCCCGCCGAGGGTCAGTTTGCTCTTGCACGAGGCAGACGGGTTTGAAAAGTCAGACTCGGCCAACTCTGACATGCAGTAGGATCCGAGCGCTGCGGGGAGCCCGGGGTGGGGCCCCCTCACCAGCGTGAGCTGGGAAGGGGATTCCTGGGCAGGATCTCGCCCGCTCAGGCCCAGAACGTTCCCTGGGCGCCTGGATAGCAGATGCCGCCCCCTCCCCCCACGCCCCCCCAATTTCCCGAGACTCGGCCGCTGGCTTCCTCCTTGTACGTCTCCTTCCTCTTCCTCCAGGGCAGGCAGAGACTCCACACCTCCCTCGCTCCCTTCCTCCCGGGCCGGCTCCCCGCAGCGGCCGCGCGTCTCCTCCTCCCCTTCCTCCGGGGAAACCGACGGCCAGCGGGGCGCCCACCTTCGGGCCGGCCCCCCGCCCGCGCCGGGCGAGCTCGGCGGGCACCCGCCTTCCCATACCTTACATGGACAAATGCGTGCAGGCAAAGTCAGGAATTCAGGCCCCTGACGTCAGCCTCCAGCTCTTAGGGCACCGCACGGGAGCCCGCGAGGAGGGGGTGGGGACGGACGGGAGGAAGGAGGGGGGCCGGCACCAACCAGCAGCCGCTCCAGCCCGGCCGAAGTTTCACTTTTTGTCTGTGGGTTCGCTCCCGGGGCCCCCGGCGAGCTTTCCCGGGACAAGTAGCTTAGGCGATCGGGGGCGAGAGAGCCGGGCGCTGCAAGGTAAGGGCCGGCGGCGCTGCCCGGGGCTGCCCGGGGTGCGGGGCGCGGTGCGGGGCGCGGGGCCGGGCCTGTCCCCCGGGAGTTGGGGACAATGGGAGGGGGAGTGCCCCGGCACCTCCTCCCTCGCCTCTGCCTCCGCCTCCCGCCGCCGCCGCCGCCGCTGCCCCGGCTACCTCCTCCCCGAGGTATTGTGGCAAATCGTCCTTCCTGGCCCCCGCCGCCACCTCCGCCCGCGGGCGCGTCGGGTACCCCCGGCCCCCTGGGGGGGAGGGGGGCGGCCGGAGCGCGGGGCGCGGGGGGAGGGGGGCGGAGCGCGCGCTCTGCTGGGGCCCGCGCTGCGGAAGTGCCGGCCAGGGAGCTGGGACCCCGACTTTGGCGGGGTGGGCGGTGGTGGGGAGCTTCAGAGCCGGGGCCGGGCGGGGTGCGAGTCCTCCACGCGCGCCCCCTGCCCCGGGGCTTGGCTGGGCGCGGAGGGGGCGGGGCCACACCCTGGAGCTTTCGCGGAATCACAGTTGTCACCGTGGAAGGGGCCTAGGGATCCTGGGAGCAGAGTCCCCCCGCACCACCCCCGTGTCACAGCTGAGGCCATCTGGGGCCCGGGAGAGGGTCGGGACCCCCACTCCCCAGGCGCTCGCTAGAGGCCCGGCCGTCCTGAAGAGAGCAGCCTTAGGGTCCCAGGGTTCCCGCTCCTTGGAGTGTCTGGAGCCCCCACGGTGGCTCAGGCCTTTTGTTGGGTCAGAGGCAGGTAGGGCCCGGTCCCCGCCTGCAGGTAGGGCCGGGGCTGCTCGGGAAAGTGCGCATTGCCCAGGGGACAGGCTCGGGGAAAGTTTTACAAGCACTCAGGGTAAGGACTTTGATTGCCTGGTCCCTGGGGAGAGGTCTGAGCCGGTCTTCCCAGAGGGCGCGGGTACTGCCCTAGCCCAGGGCTTGCAAGGATGGGGACTTTTCTCAAGCTAGTCAGGGCCTGGGAGGAATAAATGCCACTGGCGCGGTGGAACTGCAGACCCAGGCCAACTAAATAAGTTGTGGAGAGAGAAAACTGTAAATGTGGCTGCGTCTGGGGAATAGGGTTGGGGGGTGAGCGTTTAGGAGGTAAGCACTGGAATTGCGCCTGAGCACTTGGGACAGAGGAGTGCTTCGGGATATCCGGGTGCTGGCGGCACCCTAAGATCTTTATGACTTTCGCTCTTCCTTTCCCTCCCTTTCCCAGGTTTCCACTGCCTTCTCCAGACCTGTCACAAAGCTGAGAAACTTAAGGCCCGGCGCTTCTTTGTCGTACCATACTCGCAGACCTTTATTTCCAACTCCTCCCACTTTTGCTGCCCTCCTCATAAAACTCTTTTCTCACTAAGGGGTTAGTGAATTCTTGGTCCACCTCTCTAGGCACTGGTGTCTTTGAAGAAAGTCTTTCAGTTGTAGGGAGGGACACCAGCTAACTCCACCCTTTCCTCTCTTCTTTAGAGGTGGGAAGTTGGGCTTGGAGGTGGTGGATGCTAACGGGGTGGGGGAGAACTTTCTAATAGGATTCTTTATGCTATGACCAGTCTTTCTGTCCAGGGTTCCTGCAGGCACCAGGGGGTCGGTGGAAGAGCGCCTAGTATCTTTCATCAGGTGCCTATAAGGCAGTGCCCCAACCTCACCCACCTTTATAGTTTAGATGGGTGAGGTAGTTGGGGTTAGCTGCCCAGACGGTTGGGGTGCAGGCTGGACTTTGTTCAGGCAGTCTCCTGGGGTGTCTGTATTCAATGGAGGGTCATAAACTCACTTGGGGAAACTGCCTAGTTACTATGACTAGACAGAGTAGGATCCTTCTGGAGTAATATATTCTGGAGAAGGTAATCCAGATAGTGGATGTTGGTGGAGGAAATTTCATTATGAAGGGCCTAAGCCAAATGCCAGGCTTAGGGGTTCAGATCTGGTTGAAGTCATTATGTGGGGGTTTGAAACATGTTGGAATGTAATTAAGAGAAGGAACTAATACTGGGGGAAGTCTCCTGCCACACAAATATAGGAAAAGAGGTAATGATTTAGTCAAAGAGTATAGAGGTAAGGTACTTACCTTGGATGCACCTGACACTGGCTTAGTTGCGGCATTGCATATGGTCCCCCAAACACTGCCAGGTATGGCCCAACCTCCCCCAACCTTTTGGCCAAAAAATAGTCATATTTTCATTCATCTGCTTGATATAATATTAGTACCTATTGTTTCCCATTGGCAAATAGCAACTTTATAGCAGGTTTCTATATTTTATTGAGACAAATTGTATTTCATCGAATCTAAAATACACATTCATATTTTACTGTCACTGAAATTGGGTTGTCTTCTAATCACAGGTGTGTCATAGTTGAGCAGAATTTTTATTCTGAGTTGATAATGGTACATCTTACTGCTGGATAATTTAGATTTGATAAAATTTGTTAATCATACCCTTGATGAATATACACTGCTTTGCACTTCATAACACATTTCCCCATCAGATATTCCATTTGAATATTTAAAAAACAACAACAACAACAACCTGGTGACAGTCTCATTTTCATTTAACTCTTACCCAAGTTACATAGATAATTAGAAATGTGCTCAAAATGATAATTCAGAAAGAACTTTATGGCTATTGGTGTTAATATATGACATGGAGCTTTTGAGGAACAGGGAAGAATCAGATTGAATTTGAGTGCAAAATTACTGTTTAAGATCCTAGGAAGTTGAGACTAAAGACATAGTTCAAGGGGCTAGAGCAATAGCACAGTGGGTAGGGCATTTGCCTCACAGGTGGCCGACCCAGGTTCAATCCCCGGCATCCCATATGGTCCCCCAGCATCTCCAGGAGTAATTCTTGAGTGAAGAGCCAGGAGTAACCCCTGAACATCACTGGATGTGATCTAAAAAGTAAAAAAAAAAAAAAAAGACATAGCTTAAAAGGCTGAGGGCATGCAGGATACGTGGCTTCAATCCCTGACACTCCATGGTCCCCTGAGCACCACTGAGGGATACTGGAGCACTCCTGGGTGTGGCTTCAAACCAATCAACCAAACAAAAGATCCTGTATGGTTGATAGATTTTTGTCAAGAGCAGAGTGTAATTTATGAACTTTGGGAAGCCTCCTTAGGCCAGAAATGTGCTGCAATAAATAAGAACAATGGACAGGGAGGTAGAAGACTCCAAGAAACATGGTCAAACTAAAGGATGAAATCTGGAACTGTGTTTGCTCAGAAAATTGAAATGCGATGTATAAAACTAAAGTTCTGGAGCCTACTGTGATCCACGAACTGCTTAACATCAGGGATATAAAGACATGGGCCCGCTCGAGCAAATCGATGAACAACAGGAGGACAGTGACAGTGATTCTTTGAGGGCTCTTATGTGTGTTCTGGGAGAAGGTTAAGCGGAGGGAGAAACTGTATAGAGTTCATTTTTGACTGATATTCACTAAGAAATGTTTGTTTCAAGAAAGTTCCCAGGGAAGGAGTAGTTATCTGAAGGGAACCTTACATAGAACCACTCTCCTAGTGGAAGAAACTTGGATGGTCGATGGAACCACGCTTGGACAGAAAAGTGCTTGCCCAAAGGGAGGACGAATGGTTGAGGCTCAGCATTTTTCTGTGGCTTGGGCAGAGTTCCTCCCAAGTAGGCATCTGGGGATAACTGGGATAATGGTTCCATGCAAGTATGTGGTATAGTTTGTTCAGGTCCTTCAGGACTAGGGACCACCAGGGTCCTCAGATATTGCTTTTGTGATGCTTGGGAGGTCATGTAATGCTCAGGGTCAGCCTCTTGCACTATCTTCCCTACTCTGAAACTGTTTGTTTTTATTTTTTTATTTTATTTTTTGGCCACACCCAGGCTACTCCTGACTTTGAGCTCAGTGATTGCTCTTGGCGGGGTTCAAAGGAACCATATGAGATGACAGGGATTAAACCAGACAGAACACATGCAAAGTAAGCACCCGACCCTCTATATTATCACTCCAGCACACCCTAACCCTATTCCTACTCTTGGCTTAGTTTTGAATGAATCCAATGAAGGTGACTGGGAAATGACAAAAGTAGAGGACATTTATATATATATATATGTATATATATATATATTTAATTTATCCTCTAGGCTCTTGGTGCTCATTAAGTGCTCTCTAGAAATGCACATGAGAACAAGACTGTCAGTGTCTCTGGAATCATTTCTAGGATTAGGTATTTGATGGTACTGCAGGAAGCATAGTGACATATCCTTGATTGAGTGAACCTAAGTCTTTGTCCCTGGGCATTATACAGGGAGGTGTTTTTCTAGTTCAGTGGGGGTGGACCTTGGAGTCTGACTTTGTAGGGTTGTGTTCTGTTGGAGAAATAAAGGTGAGGACAGAGGAGGTCAAGTATGCGCTACACCCAAGAAAATACTACTAGCTGAGCGGAAAACTTTGAGCTTGCTGTGTCTGAGGCAGAGAGGAGGGCAAAGGATGAAGGGAAGATGCAAGAATGAGAAAGTACTGTGTGGGTCACTAGCAGCACTGAAGGCTGGGGGAAATGATCAGGAAATTCCCAAATGCCGCTTCCAGAAATGAGGAGACACCTATAGAATTCCCCTTTCTTGACTTTCTACAAGTTGGATATGGTGAGTGACAAAAGACTAAATGAGATTCATCTTGGAAGTAGGTCAACTGTAGAATTGAGAAAGAAATGTTTATCTCCTTCCTTCCTTCCTTCCTTCCTTCCTTCCTTCCTTCCTTCCTTCCTTCCTTCCTTTCGTTTTTTTGTTTCTTTGGCTGTGCTCAGGGCTTACTGTGACTCTGTGCTCTAGGATCATCCCTGGTGGGCATGGCGGACCATATAGGGTGCCAGGGATAGAACCTTGTCTTGAGTGCAAGACAAGCCCCCTACCCAATGTATCTTCTATTCCCTCTTTAGATTTTTTTTTTTTTTGCTTTTTGGGTCACACCCGGCGATGCTCAGGGATTACTCCTGGCTCTGCACACAGCAATTACTCATGGCAGTGCTCAGGAGACCATATGGGATGCTGGGATTCGAACCCCGGTTGGCCGCATGCAAGGCAAACGCCCTACTCACTGTGCTATCGCTCCAGCCCCTCTTTAGGTTTTTCTTAATGATAGTAAACACAATGATATAATTTGAAAGATTTTTTTCAGTGCTATTACATGCTTGTGAAATTATCAAACTCATTCATTAAAAAGTGTTTTATGATCATTAGTTTCATTTTGCTGATGAGACTAATTGGATGCTCTGCTGGTAAGGGACATGGCTGAGTTTCAAATCTTTGCTGGATCTACGACCTCATCATCTTTTTTTCTGTGTCTCCAGAACAAAAAAGTTCAAATCAACATTGTTTTTCACTATTCTTCCTTTTAATTTTAACTTAATTCATTACATGTTCATACATTTCCATCATTGAGGGCAAATGGGCTTCTCAAGTTCATATTTGTGCTTCTGTGGCTTTTTTTAGAAGCTATTATTGGGTTAGGGACATGATTCAAAATGTGGAAGCGTAATTCTTTGCATGTGGGAAACTTTGGTTTGATCCCTGGCATCTCAAGATACCCCCAAATTGCTAGATATGACCCCTGGGCATTGAGGTGAGAGTAGCCCTCAAGAATTGGCTATGGCCCCTAAACAAAACAAAACAAAACACAACAAACAAAATGCCACTCTTGCTTCTACTTTATGCTTGTCTTTACCTCTACCCAAACCTAATTGAAGAGAAATAGAACGTCTTTCTCAAACATCTCTCCATCCTTGCCTTTACGCTCTATAGTAATAATATCTTGATCTTTCCCCACTAAGAGTTATCTGGGGCAATAAGATAATAAAGTAGGGAAGTGATGGAGGGTCTTGGTCTTAGCCCTGTGACAATGTTAAATGTCTATTTGGTGTAGAGCCAAATAGTTGCAGTTGGATCTAGTCCACCACTAAGTTCTACAGACTCTTTTTATGAAGGAGGCTTTCTGATTGAAGACTTTTAGGGATCAACTTAAGTTCATCCTATGACTTACCTGTCTCAGGTTGATCTGCATTTCGATGATTCACTAGATAAAGGGATTTTCTGGTATGAGGAGACCAGTTCTGTGAAAGTCAGAATTTAAATAAGATCGTAATTTTTTCATCTTTGCATACTTCTCCTTTTGGTGCCCTGAAATATTTAGTAACTATTCGATGAATGAGCAATTTTTACTGACAAAATATCAGAACTGGTCATGACTTGTATTTCTGCTTTGCTATGCTTTTTTCACCCCTCCACTTAAAATTGACTTTGTGGGGCTGGACAAACAATGCAATGGGCAGGTGCTTACCTTGCACATGGCTGACCCAGGTTTGATCCTTAGCAGCATGTTTGGTTCTCTGAGCACCACCAGGAATGATCATCCTTGAGTGCAAAGCCTGGAGGAAGCCCTGAGCAGTACTGTGTGTCTTGAAAACAAACAAAAACAGACTTCATGAAGACCACAAGGATGCTCCTAAATTGTTCCAGGACCCTTAAACATTTTTATTTTATTTTTACAGTTCTTCAACCATACATGGGGATGCTAATAATGGCCATAATCTTAATGCTAGAAGGGCATCTGCCTCATGGTATGTGCTCCACAAATGTTTGTCAGGTAAAGAAATGGTTAGCTTAGTTATCTCACCACTGGCTCGCCCTGAGGAGTAGAGGATCTGTTTATAGTGACCTAGAAGTTGAATCTGTGGTAGCAGCCACAAGTATTCTACATAGTGCCACTTTCAGATCAGGGTTGGGGGACTGGGAATTTAGAGCTGACTCTGATTTGCTCCCTTAATCATCATCATCATCATCACCATCATCATCATAATCATCATCATCACAATTAATTCATTTTCTGCTGACACGGGAAGGAGGTTGTACTGTCAATGAGTATTCCTGTTTTTATACTTTAGGATGCTTGGAATTGAACATTGAACTCAATTATGTATAGCCTATGCTCTAACCACTGAGCAATAGCCTTGGCCCCTTCTGTTTTCTTCTTCATTGCTTTGCTTATACAGTCTATTCTTCATTTGCTTCCAAACATCTCCTTTGTCTCTGCCTCTTAAAAGTTTAGATCCTTCAAGTTTCAGACAAAAACCTCTGTGTGTCTTGAAGTTGTTCCCAGACTCCTTGCTCCTACTCCAAATATATGTGATCAGATATATCTTGTTTCTGATATACACTAAAGCATGTCTCATCAAAGTTAAGCACGAGTAATGAAAGTGTGTCACATGGAAATGCTGGATATTGTTAGCTATGGCACTGTCTTCAGGATCCTCACTTAAGAATAGCAGGAGACTGAAACAGAACACCCCTGTTAGAAGATGGGGAAAGGGAGTCCCAACTAAGGAGCAATGTGGAAGAACGGATGGATGTTTATGGAAAAGAAGACATTTGGGTGGGGCTTTGAAGAAAGAGTAGGAGTTTCTATGAGTTTCTTCTATGGTAGAAGTGCTTTCTAAGCAGAGACACCTTGGTGCGTGTACATAAGCTGAGGTCTAAGAGTATGTGGGGAGTAGAAGTGTATGTGGAGAACACTCTGGAAGATGGGATTGGTTAGAAAGTAAAAGGGCTGATGAGATGAAGGATGACAGCTGGGGTTGTGGAAGAAGCTGGACTTGTGTTGCTATTTGAACTTGTTGGAACTGTGTTTTAGAGTCCTGGTGTCAGAGAAATAGCAGAGACCAGAGGCAGAAACCCTGCTGTGGTGGTCCAGGATTGCAGACACCAGGCCTATTCTAGGTAAACAGTACCTGATTTCTAGGGGAAATCAGATTCCACAAGCTGCATGCTGTTTAGAATCATTTCAGATAGCGAACTTACTGCTTTTTGGCTTCTAATTGTTTGCCAGCTTATCAGCCTTAGATATAAATTTGTTGTTGTCATTGTTTTTGAGCCATACTTGACAGTGCTCAGTGCTTACTCCTGGCTCTGTGCTCAGTGATCACTCATAATGGGGCTTGGGGGATCATGTGGGTTGCTGCTGGAGATCTAACCCTAGTGGATTGCTCGCAAAGCAAGCACCCTACTGCTGCACTTTTAAGCTGACCTTGAAAAAGTACTTTTCATCAGCACCAAAGCTTAAAGGCAAGTGAGCAACTGATTTATCCCTCTGAAGTATAGGCCTGTGCCTTGGTGACTAAAGCATCTTGTCCCTTGTACATGTATGGAAACTGGCTGGAAAGGGCTAGACAGACCAACTCAGTGGCAGCACTCAGCTGAACTGGGAGGTGGAATGGGGACCCTTGACAACTTTCTTTCAGAATGGTTTCTGCTGGATCAACTTCCACACACACACCACCCTTGGTGGTTTTGCTTTGCAGAAATTGGGAAGGGATATAATTTGGAGTTCTTTGTAGTGTTACTTGAACTTTGCTTTGCACTTTGCAGATAAGGTGATGGAAACACATTATTCTGTTTGGATGTGTGTGTGTGTCTGTATGAGAGAGAGAGAGAGAGAGAGAGAGAGAGAGAGTGTGTGTGTGTGTGTGTGTGTGTGTGTGTGTGTGTGTGGAATTTAGTTCATTGACTGACTTTATATCCTACTCATCTGCAACCAAGTTTCTGATGCTTCTCTGAGGATACCGAGATTCCTTGTGTATGAGGGTCTCCACCCCGCCCCCCTTTTCCTTTTACTCACTTGTGCTTACCTAGAGGTTTTCTGGCTTCCAGTATTAGAACCATTTGCAGGGTACATCCTCCTTTTTTTTCCTTCCCTCTTAAGCCTGTCCATCACAATTCATCTTGCAGAACCCATTAGTATTTCATAGCCCTCATAGCACTTTTTATATGGTGAATGCATTTTTCTAATTGTTTTTATGACTTCACTTACAATTGCAATCCAAGAGAGAGTTTATCAGGAGTCTTGTCTTGTAGAATGCGGGCAGGAGTTCAGGGGTGAAGAAACATTCTCAGGGGGTGATCAGCCTTAAGTGGTGGAGTAAGAATCAGACTATCATCTCTAAGCTTATGTCTTCATTCATGCAAGTGAGCATGAGATTGTGAATGTGAGCGTTGTGAGCATGCCCAGCACATAGGAGACCAATCCCTATTTTATCATTTCTTAATTAGTAGCCTTCTTCTGTGACTTTGACAACTGGAAATCAGGTTTGGAGATCCAAGAACCCCAAGAGCCTGAGTTTTACTGTGTTAGCACTAGAGAAAATAAGAACCTATGCTTGTGCCAGTCTTCTTTGGCCTGTGTTCTTATGGTGGATTTTATACCATTGCGGAGCTTCAGTTTCCTTCAGAAATGGTAGAGTGTATTTCAGTGTGTTGGTGATATCCAAAGACATTTTCATGATGGTGTTTTATACATGGCAGCTATGTGTTTATATGGTCATGTTGGGTGCACATGTGACCATTCCGGGTGCCCAGGACAGTATCTAGCCCACAGTGATGGCATCTTGCCCTGTGAGTGGTGGGATGAATACCCTGACAGCTCTGAGTTCAAGTTCTCACTATGCTTTTCAATGCCGGGTGCTGTCTCGAGGAGGTCCCAGCTATGCTTTGATATACTCACTCATTTTTAGATGTTTCATTAGTGAGGGATTTGCTTGGGCAGAGCTGCTCTGCAAAGTGGGGTGAGGGTCCCAAACATTCAGTCATCTCCAGGCTTGACAGTGGAGAGCTTTGCCATGTCCCTTCTCCTGCTGTGACGCTCCCACTGTCCCCTGGGTTTTGTCTGTGTTGTTTGCTTCTACTGCAATCATTGCTTGTACCATGGCCTCCTCTGAGCAAAGCCTCTTGGAGTTCAAATGGACGAGTGGGGCTGAAGGCTGATCTAGTCGTTGGTCGGAAACGTGTGTGGGGATCTTTTGTGGGCACGTCACCAAGTGGATAGGGAGCAGGTAGGAGCAGGGTTCTTTCCCTGACCTTCAAGAGGTGGACTTGTGGACCAGGCGATTACTCAGAGGGTGGAGGACATGCTAGATAGGAACAGACCCCAGGTGTTACTGCTGCATGGCATGGCCCGTCCCGGCAGCACATTTGTAGTCCTGCTGGCCCTGGCACCGCTGGGGAGGTAAACTGACAGTAGCAACCGCAATACCACGACAGCAACAGAAAAAGAGTTGCTCCTTGGGCTTTGCAAGGGGTTTCTGCTCCAGCCTTGTCAACTTCCCTTAGTTACTCAGGCCACCAGCTGCAGCTCCAATGCTGTACTAAGCGGGTTTCTGGAGGCAGGGCACCTTCCCTTTTGTAGAATACTCATGATAAAATGAGTTCTTTGCATTTTTTGAGGCTTTGTTTGTTTTGTGTTTCTTTATATGTACAGTGTTTGGTTTGCACCCACTATATTTGCATACGAGGCACGCCGTTTACCATTCAGGCGTATTCCTGGCAAGAGACCACATTTTAGAAGTGAAGGGATTCCTGATTTTACTATTAACCTTAATTTTCTTGTGTGTAAAACCCACCTTAGCAATAATACTTCCTTCCTATGCTTGAGAGATAGCTGGACTGTACTAGATGGGTTTGCCCAGGATGGGCCAGATTAAAGGGCAGCATCCTGGTATTAATAGTATCCCTGTTCAGTCTCAGAGGTGTTCTGATTCCAAGGAAAAACTATACTTACAGGTGAGTGCTAAAAGAGGTAGTACAGGGAATATACATCAGACCAGGCTGAGCAAGCACTCAGCACACATCTGTTTTAGTTAGACTGAAGGATAGGTGAGAAGGAAATGTTTCTTCACCTGGTGTGCTGTTGGGGGCAATGAAATTGGTGCAACTTCTATGGAAAACTATGGAGATTTCCACATGAGCCACTGATCCCATGCTTTGGCATGAATCCGAAGGATACAGAAACCTTAATTTGAAAGGATTTTGTGGCTCTGTGTTCATAGCAGCACTGTTCATGATAGTTAAAACATACATTTACTTGAAGAGGCCGACAACAGATGACTGGATAAGGAAACTAAGGCATTTGAATACAACGTTACAGGACTGTGCCATTAAAAAGATGAAATCATGCCATTTGGGACAGAAAGGGATGGACCTCAGGGTGATTATGCTAAGTGAAATAAGTGGGGAAGTGAAAGACAATTATTTAATTTAATTCGTAGGTGGAATATGAATAATTTAAGCTATTGAATTGGCAATAAAATCCAACAATAAAACTAACTCCTGGACTCTATGAAAAGCGTAGTAGTTACTGAAGGGAATGGGTGGGGGGTGGGAAGGAGTGAGAAGAGGGATCTTTTTAGTGGAGGATGACCCTAGTACTTTGAGTGTGTGGGTGTCGTGAATGTCATATCTAGGGGCCTTATACTCTGCTTCACTCTCAAATATTGAAAACGAATACTAGCTACATTAAAAGACGGATGGGAAGATGTGTTTATTTAATGGAATGACATTTAAAGGGGTAGAATTTGGGAGGGTTGAAGGGGATCTCTAGATTGTAGAAACTTAATTAGTTGTTAGCAGCGTGTTAAGATGTGAGGATGTCCCGTAAGAAAGACACAGATGAAGGACTGATGAAACGTGCCAATCCACTGGAACATGTGGCAGAAACTATTGTTTGTGCTGGGTCTTGGTTGAAGGAAAGGAGAAAGTTCGTGATGTGTTGTGATAGCTAAAGTTTCTGTGACTATTCACACTTGAGAAGTAAGATTAAGGGCGTGGGAGATACTGCAAATTCCTCGTGCAGATCTTTTCAGGCAGAAGACCCTGCTTTGATACCTAGCACTATAAGATTCCCCTGAGTGTCACCAGAAGTGACCCTCTAGCACAGACCTGAGAGTGAGTTCCACTGGTGTGACCTCAAACCAACAGCAACAAAGAAATCATATTGATTCTTTGTCTACAGATGTCCTTTAGCCAGGTTTTAAAATCTATTATTTTCCTTCCAAACTTCCTCCCGCCCCTTGTTGTTGTTGTTCTTTATTAACCTTTACTAAATTAATTAATTCCTTTTATTTGTGGACCCCACCTGGTAGTTCTTGGGGTTCTCTTAGCTCTGTGCTTGAGGGGTGCTCAGGGAGACCAAGTGATGCCAGGAATAGAATCTGGGCCTCCAGTGTGCAGAACATGCACTTAACCTGCAGAGCTATCTCTCCAGCCCCCTTTAGTCTGTCTTGGTCTAACTTACATTGGAAGCTCACGGCAGGGCAGCACTGCTCCACGCAAAGAGGTCACCAGCAGTGCCTGTATTCCTCTTGATGAACTGCCACTGGAGTTGAATTTCGTTGAGTTCCCAAGAAAGAGAAAAGACTTATGTTGGCACCTGGAGCTTCAGCGTTGTTTGCTATGAAAACGAATCATTTCAGGAACTGAAGTAGGAAGTTGACACCCAGTGTGGGGTGTGCCCTGACTCATGGGAAAGGTAAACTCTGCAGTGACCAAGAGGGTGAGCTGAACCTTTTCTTGGAATGAGCTGAAAGGTAGGTCAGCTTTTCAATAACCGAGTCATTTCTCACCTGGAAATCTCTGGCCACAGTTTTCCTGCTTCAGTTGGATATTATCAGAGTTTTAGTAAAGTATTTGCACAGGAAGCAAATGATGCATTTCTCTATCGATTTGATGCATTGCTATGTTCATTCATTTGCTTCCATATGCCAGATATACCTGTGAATAAATGGATGAAACTCTAGTCTGGGTTTGGGCATGAAAACGTGAATGTTGTATAATCCTTGCCTCTGGGGAGATTATTTTGTAATAATGCAATATATGGAAATATATGCAAAAACAGTATCTGTGTTTTCTAACTGGACAGTGACTAACTCAGGCACCTCGAAGAAACTTCACAGATGAAAATATGGTTATTTGATTGAACTTGAGAGAGGAGTGGACATTTGTTTGGTTGTCTAAGCCAGGGAAGTAATATAGAGACTGGGAGGTGAGAAAGTGAAAGGTGTCTTGGAAAATCAGGGTCAGTTGATGAAGTGCATAATAAAGAGAGGTCATGGAGGTTACTATCACATCACACAGGTTGATTGGGGCCTAAGTTCACAAAGGTCTTTGCTACTGATTGAATAGGGGAGATTGAACTTGAAAGGAACAGCAATTAGGGAATCTGTCTTTGGGAAAATTATTGATTATGGGGTATGGATATATTGTAGAGGGGAGGGTTTGGTGGGATGTGCTGCAGTAACCACAGCACAATAAAGGGAGACTAACTTAGAGTCATGGCAATGGATATGAGAGAGATTTCCCAGTTAGATTAGGAACATTGATTCTTATTTACTTAGGAGAAAACTCTGATGTTGAGCTGGGGACACATGCAAAAGCTACAACCCTGGTCCCAGCATGGCGATCCTATTCTCTGCCCACTCTCGATGAGGGTGAATAAGTGCCTAAGTCTTGAAAGATGGTGTTTTGCTAAGAGGATGAAACCTGCTCCCTCTTCTCTTTTCAGAATAACGTGAAACGTCTTAATTGTAACTGCTTTCTAGAGTTGTTGAATCTCTAATCGCTGGAAATATTAAAATAGTGACAGATGGGAGATTTATAGTGAAAACTCAGTCGTTGAAGACTTAACTGGAGTGTCATTGATATCTAGCATCAATGATTTTATTCTCCCTTCCTTCCTCTCTTTAATATTTATGGCTTTACGGTTGGTTTACAATAATGTGTAGCTGTGGGGAGTGGTTTTACAACTCCATATATGTCCGTACCCAACACACCCAAATGGCCCTCTCTACCTATTCCTCCCACTCTTCCCCCATTTCACCTTTGATAATCACTATATCCCAAATTTGAAGTTGTTTTTGTTGCATTTTATTAGTTTCTTTGCTTTGTTAAATTATGTTTCACACATGAATTATTCCATTCAATATTTGACTTTTGTTCCTAATTTATTTTTTCTTAGCATAATCACCTCCTGGTCCGTCCATGTTGAGAAAAACAAAGTTTCTGTATTTTTAGCAGCTGACTAGTATTCTGTTGAGCCTATTTACCACATTTTGTTCATCGACTTGTTTGTTGATGGGAATGTAGGTTGTTTCTATGTATTGGCTGTTGTGAAAATGCTATGATAAACACAGGGGCATTTTATCTTTTCATAGTGTTTTCATATTCTTTGGAGAAATACCTGAGAGTGGAATTACTGGATCGTATGGCATTTCTATTTTTAGTTTTTGTAAAGATTCCCCATACCATTTGTCATAAAGACTGCCAATTTACATTCTTACCAAC
The DNA here is from genome assembly GCF_029834395.1 of Sorex fumeus. Lineage (NCBI taxonomy): Eukaryota > Metazoa > Chordata > Mammalia > Eulipotyphla > Soricidae > Sorex > Sorex fumeus. The sequence goes on from NW_026606101.1 coordinate 54,277,196, forward strand.
AGTTTATAAGGGCTCACTTTTCTCTCTATTCTCCAACCTTTCTTTCTTTCTTTCTTTCTTTCTTTCTTTCTTTCTTTCTTTCTTTCTTTCTTTCTTTCTTTCAACACAGATCATTGTCACTAGTGTGAGATGATAAGTTGTTGCCCTTTTGATATGCTTGTCTCAATTAATAAGCTACATTGACCAATTTTCATGTGCCTACTGGTTATCTGTACTTTTCATTAGTTTCATCAGAATTGTTTTAGCTAAATTTATCAAAGGGAAGAATGGGTAAGTAGGCATTAAAAATTACTGGCTGTTCTTCAGTAGAGTTGTGAGGGAAAAGCTACATGACTGCCAGTAAGTTTATACTTACTCAGTAGTGAGGTCTTTGTGGGAAGCCCAGCAAATGACCAGCCAAACCTGCATGATTCTAGCAAATAGAATTCACCAATACAGTCAGAACGTTCTACCAGTCATAATTTTTATAGTGCTTTACGGTAATCCCATTTTCCTACAAAATAGAGGTAAATCATCCCAGTAGTCCTCTCAGAAGTTAACATTGTTCATGTTCTACTTATAAGTAATGTGAGGTTGAGAAAGGACAAAATTCCTTTTCCAGAAGTCATGCTAGATGGATATCCACTGGAAGATTTTTTTTCCACACCTAGCAATGCTCAGGGTTCCTTCTTGTTCTATGCTTGGTGATCACTCCTGGCAATGCTTGGGGTATCATATAGGATATAGGGTATTGAGCCCATTTATGGTACCCCAGCTGCATGCAAGACAAGTGCTCTACCTGCTGTACTATCACTGCAGCCTTCCACTGAAGTTTTCTCTCAGCAACATTTCAGATTTATTCTGCTCCTGTAGAGGTTCCTAGACAGGTTCCTGTTCTTGTTCATATTCATATTTTTTAACATGTATTATTTCAGGTCCTGACCTGTGGCAAGAATTTAGTAAATTTTTGTTGAGAGAACATGAATAAGCAAATAAGTGAAGTCATAAATGCTAACAAATTAAATTTTTTTCCACTGAATTTCACATTATCTCGATTCCCCCATTCCTGCATTTTTTCTGTTGACGTGCTTGTCAGGGATCACACACATGCTGGGCTGACATCCTGGCATATTTGGTTGTGGTGCTCAGAGAGGGTCGCAATTGAAGTTGCAGTGTTACACACTCAGCTGCAGTGCTGTCCCGGGCTTATACTCCTTTCACTGCAGTGCTACTACACATATTCACCATGGGTCAGACTCTTCGAGCTGTGGACCTCGTTCACATTCTGGTTATAGTGCCTGCTGGAAGTGCCTGCCATGCTCACACATATGTGCTCATCCAAGGGTTGTGCACTTGTCCCCAGGGATCCCACATCATTATAGTTTCTGTGCTTGCCAGGAGTCACACCCTTTCGCTGAAGTGCTCACAGCCAACTAGCTGCAGTGTGACAAGAAATCCCTTACAGCACAAAGGCTCTCAGACAAGCAAGCTGCTAGGATTGATGGATCTCCTGCACCTTTATGCTTGCAAGGCAGCTGTTTTAGTTACTGAGCCATTTTTGGCAGGGCAAATTGAGTTTTAAGAATGTCTTTAGTAATGGGGGGAAAAAGCACAACTGAGTTCCTCTAAACATTAACCATCTGTTACCAAAAGACAATGAAAAAGAACTAATTTAGAATATATTTATTCCACTTCATTAAAAGAAAGAAAGAAGCAAAATCTCTCCAAGTTCTTTTATTTGAATAGCTCTCTCTGATCGCTTAGGAGACATAACACTAATTTTTTAAAAAAAAGTCTAATTGATTTTTGGGGGGAGGTAGGGGACATATACAGCTATATCCAGGGGCTTACTCTTGACTCTGCTCAGAGATGATGTCTGGCAGGGCTCACGGTGCTGAGCATCCAACCCTGGTCAGTCACTTGCAAGGCAAGCTCCTAACCTGCTGTGATACCTCGCCAGCCTTTATCGCTCTAATCTTAACTCTAATAGATCATCCCAACAGTGCATATCCAGCTTTCTTTATATTTCCTTCTACTTTGTATCATTTGAAAAAACCTCTACCTTCTTTTTTGCCTGACTTTAGCTCTATATTTTGCATGACAACCTTTTAGTTATTGAAATCAATGAATTGTGCTTTAAACATTTTGGTACTAGGATAGTTTTTTTTTTTAAAAAAATAAATCTGATTCGATACGTTAAAATATGAACACTGAACAGTAGTTAGACAACAGAGATTTTGCTGTTAAATTATGTCAAAGACATTAATTTCTTGGCACTTTTATGTTTCCTTACAATGGTTGTCATTTTATCCATAGTGCTGTGTGGTTCTCTGAATACATTTTGTAACTTCTTTCTTCAGGGATGTTGTAGAAAATGATTGGGTGGCTTGAAGAGACATTCAGGTTTGGGTTTAAATGATGGTACTAACACTTGTTAGCTACCTAATCTTGTATATGTATATGTTTATTTAGCATCTCTGTACATTTAACTTATCTGGAGAGGATAATATAGTCCATTCCAAGAATGTGATTGTGGAAGAAAATCTGTGGAATATAGTTAAAGAACAAACTTACAATGCTGTGTTGCTGAAAAATGCTTCCTTCGTCTTCTCTTCTCTTCCTTCGTCTTCTCTTCTCTTCAGCAACCCACCAGTTGACAGCAAACCAAGGTCTATTCTCATATGTTCCCCATAGAGTAATGCCCAGAGCAGATAGGCCATAAATACATGTTTGTTGGTTGACTGAGTAAGTTTAAAGTTATGTCAAAAGAGAATTCTGTGCCCCAAAGTTCCAAGTGTTCCAATTACTTTTCATACCAGTTGCCAGTCGGTCTTTAGAGATGAGAGTAATTTTCAGAGTCATCAGCAGTGGATCTACTTCATTCTTTGTAGCTTGACCAAGATAGAACTTTATAATTTGCATTTCTCTGTTAAGTTAATAAAGACACATTTTATCATTGTTATGTTTATTTATGAAAAACCATTTAATGAGCATTATTGTTAATGATGATTAAGAATAGTCTTGATTGCAGAAGGTGGTGAGAAGACTGAAAAGGTAGAGTCTTTTGAGTTGCCTGAATTTTACTTTACATATATATTTATTTATTCATTCACTTGTTCATTAGTAGAATAGGACAGTATTAAGCACCTACTTTTTTGGCAAGGTACTGTTCAAGGGACAACAAATATAATAAAGAAATTAAATGAAACCTGCGATTCAGTCCAAGCACTTCATTTAACATACATGTATGGTAGCAGACATTTAGAATAGTATGGACCAACCATTTGTTTGCACAGGAACTATGATTTCTGATTTCAACAAATTTGTGTCAGAATCCTAAAAACCAGGGAAAATTCTGGAAATTTTGAGTTGTGATATATAAACAAAAAAATTCAAGCTGTATCTGATAGGAAAAATAGAATTTTTTAGTATTTGATTTAGGATTAAGAAACTATAATAATTTTGTTCTTTAGAACTCCTTCCTTGACTTCTCTATCATTTGTACTAATTTTCAATCTTAAATGATAAGATTTTTATTTATCTAGAACTTTAAAACAAAATAACTCGAGTGCAAGCAGTTTGACTAAATATAAACCTTTTTTGGACATATTTTTGGTAAATGGGATGAACAGATGACATATTTCTCTATGAAGTAAAATAGTCAATTTAGATTTAATAAGGCAGTTATCGTCAGGTAATAAAAATTCAACTAACTTGCCATAGCTATCTTGTTTAAAGTCAATTAAGAGCCTCATATTCCTCACTTGCTGGGTAAAATTTAATAGAACTTCAGTTAAGCATTTATTGCTTATTTAATTCAAAATTAAGTTAATCACCACAGTTGGTAACAACCACTGAGTATTTAATTAACATTCAGCAAACTATCTTATTAAATCTAAATTAGATACAGACAGGTCTTGTTTATCCCCTTCAGTTTGCAAACACCATTTTCCCACCTCCTACCACAAAGGGCCTTTGGTTTTCCCATGATTCTTTTCTGTAAGTTTGTTAGTTCTTTTCCTTCCGGTTCACATCTAATTTAGGTGAAGTAGAAGATGTAGAAACCCACTGTGTCTTAAGAACTTTGGATTGTGGAAGGCTGAGAAACTTTTTGTCCCATGCCTTTTTAAAATTAGGATTGAACACCTTCTCTGTGTAAGGCATTCTTTCAAACATGTGGGAAGGTACAGAGGAAGTCATGTTGATTGTTGTCATTTTAGTTTATTCTCTTATACAAATTAGGGAACTGGACAATAAGTTTATTGTACCATCTTTGGTTACTATCTCACTATTGTACTGTTTTCTCTCATTCTTAGTTTGTTAGTACCCCTTTCTCTTTTCCTTTAATTTATTTCCCCCCAAGGATACTCTCCACTCCAGAACTTTCTAAAGACAAATGCTACAATATGGAAATTTAAGAAGTGGGTCTTAGTCATCTGCCAATATTTTCAAAAAGCTGTTCTTGAGGACCTTTACTTTAGTGAATATTATTTGGCAAATGAAACTAAGTCTTACTCTCAAGGTTTTCCAGTGGCCATGAGAAGCTCTCCAAGTTCTTTTTGATATTTGGTAGAAACTGTAGTTAGCGAGATACATTCAAATTTGGAGAGGAGGACTGGACTGTTGCTTTCTAGAACTGGGCAATACCCCGTTAGGCAACTGGGAAATGAATTCTTGAGGAACTAGTCACCAGAAAATATTAAGCTTGCTTTGCAGATGTTGAAAAAGTGACCTGCTGGTTTCGTTTCACTGTTTACCTGGATAGACCTTCTGAGGGTGAAAATGTTAGTCTTTGTCAGTAAGTGATAGACCGGAGGGTAATTCGTTGACTGATCTAGCAAGTCCACAAGAATAACGTGGCAGAGAGCACAGGACACTATGCAGAAACCGGGAAGTCATTCACGTGCAGAGGCCATTGGTGATGGCAATGAGGTTTGATTCTGCTCCAGTCAAGATTTTCAAGTTAGAGTCCTTTTAACATTCTGTCCTATGTTTTAAGTGTAGTACTCGCCTTCCAATCTTTGTATGTAACCTGGGATATATTTGTTATATACCCGTGCCTGTTCTGTAATCTCACACTGGCAAATGGAAATAAAAAAATTTCCTATCTCTGAACCATCTGGGTTTGGACCCAGACTTTCATACTGCCCTCCTCAGTCTTTCTAATCTTTAAAGTTGGTTATGATGAGGTTCCTGATACCTCTCAGCATCCAGTGCTCACAAAGTACCTGTTTTATTTTGTGATAAAATTAAGCTTATTAGTTTTAGCATAAAACAGGTTTTCAAGCACATGTCTGAAAAAAGAAGCCTGGAAAATTAGCAAACTGTATCCTCCTCAGAACTTATTTTGGGAATCCTGCGACGAATCGATGCAAAAGAGCACTCATTCTTGAGGCCGTCTGCAGCGCGCCGGAACGCGCCCAGCGTTTGAGTTTCTGATAAGCAGGATATACTGTCTGTTTTGATTCTTGGAGGCTTTTATCATACAATACTACATTATGTTGCAGTCTGACTTTCACACAAATTGGATCCCAAAACTTCTTACAGGAATTAAAAATATAAACTCGTGGGCAGTATGTGTTTTATAAATTACAGAAAACAGTAGTGTAAAGACACGCCACTGGCACGGGGTGTGCAGTGAAGCGCGGTAGACAGGAGGAAGACACACAGGAGACAGCTGAGGAGGCCTGGATGAGGGCAGTGTGGGGGTGGTGGGGGGAACTCAGGCAGACCCGCTTCCAGGGAATAGACGTCAGGGAGGCTGCTGCATGGGGTGGCCAGGTCAAGAAGCCCGGAGGCAGTGGGAAGACCCTAAAAAAGTAAACCCTCGGCATAGCCTTAAAATATATTGTTCTATAATAAAGACTATCCAAATCATTTTCGGCCCTGTGGTTTATAAAGCTGTTATTGCTAGGGCTTTATACATAAAGCAGTTCATAAACCACGCCCTCCCCCCCAGAGCTTCCCAGGGAATAAAAATCAGTTCTCAGTTTCCGTTGCCTTTGGGCATTTGTTATTCCCCTGTTGTATTTTTTTCCATATTCCACATAAGAGAGAGAGCAGTTTGTCTGTCCCTTTCCTTTTTTTTTTCTTTTTGCTTTTTGAGTCAGAGTGATGCTCAGGGGTTACTCCTAGCTCTGCATTAAGGAATTACTCCAGCTGGTGCTTGAGGGACCATATGGGATACCGGGGATTGAACCTGGGTCAGCCCCCGTGCAAGGCAAATGCCCTACCCGCTATACTATCTCTCTGACTCCTGTCCCTTTCCTTATGACTAACTTCACTTGGCACGGTCTTCTCCAGATCCATCCTCATAGTGTCAAATTGCAGGATTTCATCTTTTCTTATGGTATTCCATTGTGTATATGTACCATGGTTTCTTAATCCAGTCATCTGTTCTTGGGCACTCCGGGTATTTCAGGCTTTGGCTATTGTGAATAATGCAGAATGAATATAGGCATGCAAATGTCTTTTCTGAATGGAGTTTCAGGGCTCTTGGGGTAGATGCCCAGAAATGGAATTGCTGCATCATCTGGAAGTTCATTTCCTTATTTTTAGAGAACTATTCATATTATTTTCTGAAAATGCTGGGGCTAGTCAACATTCCCACCAGCAGTAACCGAGGTACCTCTCTTCCCCACATCTATACAAACACTGGTTGTTTTTGTTCTTTGTGATGTGTATCAAGACTGGTATGAGGTGATGCATATTTTTTTCTTTTTGATGATGAGTATGCAGAGCATTTTTCCCATTTTTTTTTCAGATACCTTTTGGTCATCTATGTGTTTCTTTGAGGAAGTTTCTGTCCCATCTCTTCCCCCATTTTGGGGATGTGTTTATTTGTTTTTTATAAAGTTCTACCAGTGCCTTATATATCTTGGATGTTAACTCTTTTGTTAGATGAGTGGTGGGCAAATATTTTCTCCCAATCTGTGGGGTATCTTTTTATTCTTTTTTTAAAAATATATTTATTTATTGAATCACTGTGGGAAAAGTTACAAAGCTTTCAGGTTTAAGTCTCAGTTATGCAATGATCAAACACATTTCCCTTCAACAGTTCTTATTTTTCACTACCAAGAACCCCAATATACCCCACCTGCCACCCCTCCCAATGCCTGTGAGGCAGATGAATTCTACCTAACACTATCTACTTTGATTATGTTCATTATTTGACAAAAGATGCACCATTATTGTTTACAGTTTACACCCAACAATCAGAACTGCTGAAAAGGCATTGTGAAATAATTTGTTTTCTACAGTTAGTTATGAGAACCATGTGATGTCACGCGGCCGCAATAGTGGCTGTGCGAATTTGGATTTCTGATATTTTACTTATTAAGCCTGGAGGCATTTCTGCCACGAGCCAGATAATTACGAGATTGGTTTCTGTGGCTCTGGAGCCATGGCCGTGCCAGAGTGCCACTTGTGGGGGGCAATTTGTGACCTCGGTAGGGTGTGAAGGATGAGCCAGGAACACCCCCCTTTCCATGAGGTTTCAGTTACCCTGTCACCGCCGGCTCATACCTAGCTTTCCAAAAAGCTCCGAGAAGGCTGCCATCTTGCTGTCCAGGGGGAAAAAAGCTATCTTTTTGTTCTGATCATCATTTCCTTTTTGATGCAAACTATTTTTTAGTTTGAATAGTCCTAACTTGTATATTTTTGCTTCTGTTTGTATCATTGAATCATTGAAAGTACCTCTATATTCAGTGTGATGATGTATTCTACTTATGTTTTCTTTAATATAATACATGAATTCTGGTCTAATGTGAAGGTCTTTAATCCATTTTGAATTTTTTTTTTGCTTTTTGGGTCACACCCAGTGTTGCTCAGGAGTTACTCCTAGCTTTGCACTCAGGAATCACTCCTAGTGGTGCTCGGGGGACCATATGGGATGCTGGGAATTGAACCTGGGTCAGCCGCGTGCAAGGCAAATGCCCTACCCGCTGTGCTATTGCTCCAACCCCTTGATTTGATTTTGTACATGGTATTAGACAGAGTCTGAGTTCCTTTTTGAATGTGACCAACTAGTTTTCCCAGCAACACCTGTTGATGAGGTTTTGTTCCACTTCATATCCTTTTTTCCTTTATCAAAGATTAACTGTTTATATACCTAAAAATCTGTCTGTGGGCTCGAAATTCTATCCCCTTTGTATTAAAGCCTATCTTTATACTAGTACCACACTTTTGATTACTACAACTTAGTTTGTGTTAATTTAAAGTGTGTAGTTTTAAGTTGAGTAGGAGCTTCCCATTGTGTTAATTTCCCAGGGTTGCTTTGACAGTGGGATAGGGGCTCTTACTCCATATAAAATTTTACAGTGTTTCATCTACTTTTTTTTTCAATGTCATGGGTATATTGATAAGCACTGTATTGAATGAGTATAATGCTTAGGGCAAGATCATGTTTTGACACTACTAATCCTTCCAATGCATGAATAGAAGATGTGTTTCCATTTCTTTGCTTTTTTACTTCTTTTAGTAGTGTTTTATAATTATCTTTGTGTTAAGGACTATTTTTTAAGAGTAGCTTTAGGTTAATAGCAACATTGACAGGAAAAGTACTAAGATTTCTAGGACAGGGAAGATAGCACAGGGGTCAGGGGTACATGCTTTCAGTACACAGGACTCTCGTGTGACTCCCACACTGGATGGTCCTCAGGTGCCATTGATGTGGCCATGCCAGTACATTTACTTATGGTATGGTCCTCAGGAGGACCAGCCGACCTTGGAACCTTACCTTCATTACTTTCCCTTTTTCTTGTCTCTGTCATTGCATTTTCTCAGCTCTGGATTGTTGTTTCTTGCCATCACCTGTGTGACTCCAAATTGATCTCCAGGGTTTCACAAAGCAAGCCTTCATTTCCACCCTTTGCTCCTTTGACTTATGAATCACTCTGTTATTTATTTGCACTGTTTATACAACACCGAGCACATCTTCTGTTGCAGGTATCTATGTATCTATCTTTGTATTTTTAACTTCTTTTTATTCATTCCGTTCTATCTGGAATCTGACAAATGTTAAGTCGATCACTGGCTGAGTGGATGGACTAGGTGAGTGACCTGAGTGGGGGAACTGTTTTGATATTGCCCACACTACTTTCAAGTTCATCCCTTTAGAGCAGTATTTTAATTTGCTCATCTCTGTGTTCTCTAGGGATGAATGCTCCCCTATGTATTCATTCATTTCACAGTAGACTTTCTCAAGATTATAGCAGTGACTTGTCCATTTTTTTGGTGGTCTGCGCAGAGTAAATTCAAGATCTGCTTTGGCTAGATCTTTGGATTGTATTTTCACACTTGTCAAATTGATCTGAATTTTTCCCCCCTTGGGTACAAAAGAACTAAGCAAGACATGATTAGTTTCATCTATATGTGTCATCGGTGTACAAGCTGACTTTGTACAAAAGGGCTTAAAAAGGCACTGTCTCCAAATTAGATTATGTGGTGATTCTTTTCAGATTTTCCTGAGAGATGCACCACATTTCTAGTTTTTAAAGGATGGGGCCAGAATGGCACAGAGCTCACAGTTGAGCTTCTTCGCTGATGTTTTAACTTTTATTTTTCTAATGTAGTGACAGAAAGTCTACTGCTGAGGTGGTAAATGGGAAAAAAGAAGTGGACTGGAGTAAACTGCTTCTTGGGGCCTTCTGGATTAATCACAGGAGGAAACTTCAGCTCTAGCCAGAGGAGAGAGCCTGCTGACTTAAACTCATGCCACAGAAATCAGAATGGCAGAAGTGTGCGAGGAGTTTCACGACACTGAATTGCAGAAATGTGAAAGTTTCTCAGGGGATCGAACTGGAAGAATCATAGAGACCATCTCGTCTAGAGCTTCTCAAGCTTATAGGGGCATCAAAGCCACTGGTCAGGATTTGCTGGGCCTTGTTCCAAAGGTTCTGCTGCAGTAGGTCTCGAATTTGCATTTTGGGAAACTCACAGGTGGTGCCAGAGCCTATGAGAGCCAGGACATAGTCCAACTGCTCTGGGTTTTGATTTTATTTCTTTTTGTAGCTGGAAAATGAGTGTCTCCGAGCTAAATGGAAAAGAGCTGCCCAGAGTCACAGCTATCAGGAGCAAAGCTGGAGTCAAAGCCAAGGGTCCTGAGTAAGAATCTATTCTACAGTTTCACCAGTGACAGTTCAGGAGCACCATTATTTTCAGTTCTACTACTGAGCAGTGATTGTAGGCTTCACTAATTTTTTCTGACCTATCACAGACTAACTTTCTAGAGCCTTCCATCTGATTTTCAGTTTCTTATCCATTCAATTCTTTCACATTGTGGAGTAGGAACTGCATTTGAGTCAAAGTTGTGTGGCATGGTGGTTGTCTGAGAACCTGAACTTCATCTATTCAAACCTTGAGAAAATCTCTCTCTCTCATCCTCCAAAAATGAGGACAGTAGTCACAGCAGCAAGGACAGTAATAGCAGATAGTAACAGTGAAGCACTGTTTACTTGGCCCTCAGTGTCCCCTTCACAAATTTTGATACAATTTGTGTTACTTAAGAGAAGATTTGCAGGTGATGTCTAGAGCATTGTAATCCAGCTGAGTTAGGATTTACCGGAACATTCACAAGGCTTGGAATTAGAGCTGAGAACCAATCCTAGCTCTGTGCCTTATTAGTTGTGTCATGTTGTGTAAAGTCATCAGACCCTTTTGATATATCATTTGAAGTGGTGGAATTAACTTAAGCAATCGCAATCAGAGATAGTAATGAGGAAATTGGGTAGATGTGGAAATCTGTTGATCAAGTGCAAGTATTTGGTTTTGTGTTGACTGGGAATGAATGAAGGAGGGTGTTGGAAGTTGCTGAGTGGCCTGACTTGATGTTGTAAAGGGGAGCAGACCACGGGTTGTAATTCACAGGGTAGCCCCTAACACGGCCTTGCCCATCATCCAGAGGAGCTGACTTCACTCCTGTGATCTTCTCTGGGGAAGAGATCCAAGTTGGTGCCTACCAGCATTGCAGCATGCCTGGGGACCTTGCCAGCCTCAGTTCTGGATTGGGGCTGAAAGGCACATTCATAGCTCTGCCCCGCCCAGCACAGGAGAATGAAATAGAGCACAGTGATTAGTACTCAGGGCTGATCTTCACTTCTTATTGTTTTGCTTTGTTTTGTTTTTAATTTGTTTTGGGGTTCCACCCAGCTTACTTCCAGCTCTGCACTCTTGGTGGGGTTTGGGGCACCATATGTGGTGCAAGGGATCAAACCTGGGTTCGCTGCGTGGAAGGTAAGGACACTAACTTTCTGCACCATTTCTCCAGCCCCTGGTTTTCACTTCTTGACTTTGAGCATATTCAGCAGCAAAAAGATTAGATTAAGAAGGTGGTAGATATTGTTAGCACGAAAGCAGATTTTTTTGCACTGGTGGCTTCCTGAGAATTGTCTGAAAGATTTGCACACAAAACTCAGGTGATTAAGAGTTAGAGTTTATTGTACAGAAAAAGAAGGGTCCCTGCCCCTTTCCAGATGTCCAGGCCTCTCCTTTACTCATGAATGATGCCCTGGGTCCTGTCCCTGATCTTGCCACATCCTATGAACGACCTCCCTGTCTCATTCCATGCAGTGTACTCACCTCCTGCAAAGAATGGCCAGGTCCTGTCCCTGCATTGCCCTCTATCCTATGGGCGCTCTCCTCAGTCTCTGGCCATGGCCAAGTGTGTGTGGGTAAGATTCCTGTGCTCTGTACCTGTCATTGGGCCTCCCTGTCCCCCAGCAGATCCTATCATCTTGTCCTGGCTTTCCTAGTCTCCAACCATGGTTAGGTACATGTGGGGGAGAACCCTGTGTTCAGCCCCTTGTCACTACCTGTGCAGCTGAGCCCTGAGTGACTCTGAGCTTTCTTGGGCGTCTGAGCCCTGCTGTGAGTCTCAGCTCTCCTGGCTGTCTGAGGTTTTCCGAGTGTCTTAGCCCTGCTTGAATCTGAGTTTTCCTGGGCATCTGAGTCCCATGTGATCTTGCAGTCCACGTAGAGAAGGAGAAGCTGTTTTGGGAAGAGAGAGCCAGAGGAGAGAGAGAGATATGGGGCTCGGGGCTCCTTTTCTCTGCTGCCAGACCCCCCTCCCCAACCACCTCCCTCAGCCATCCCGTTATCTATTCTGATTGGGGCTGTCTCTCCTAAGGGTGAGGCTTAATGTGACCACCTAAATTCACCCGGAACTCTACCTTTCTTCTCCTGCCATATTAATGGGATTGTTGTTTCTTCGAAGAGGGGTTCAGGAGCTGGGAGAGGCTTGGCTAGAATTTGGGAAGGTTCTGGGGAAGATAAAGATCTGGTTTCCCACAGGCCTCGGTTTCTTCATATGTATCATGGGTGTGAAGTTGGCAGCTGTGGGAATATCAAGCCCATCTGGGTGAAAACTTTTAAGTATGTGTCTGTGGGAAAGCTCTTCACGGTCACAAAATACCAGATGGGGAGAGAGAGAGACAGGTTGAAAATTTTGTTTCTGGAGGGTCACCTCACTGTGCTTTGTGTACTTTTTCTTCCTCTCTCTCTTCTTGCCTGGTGACTTCTCTAAGCACTTTGCTGGTCACTGGCTTTCCCAAGATTTAGAATTTCCCTTTCTTCAACTGGCAACTCAAAACAACATGGGATTCTTTTCCCAAGCTTTGTCATCCACAACTGCAACACGCTGCTCTTCCTGGGCTGTAGTTAACTCAGTAATTATTTACCTTTGTGGTTTTCTTAACTGCGGGTCACACAGTTGGGTTCATGAGAGTGAGACTCTGTGAGATGTTTGCTTTTTTTGCTGAAGGAGACTTGAGACTTGAGACCGCTTTTTGCAGAAGGAGACCTGGGTAGCAGCAAAGGACAGTTGCTACCTTTCTCTTTATTGTCTGCCTTTCAAGAGGCTGGATGAATAAGGTGAAGAAGGCAATGGTTCAGCCATTTAGGAGAAAAATATGGGATAAACTGGGACAGATCGGAACTTTTAGGGCTGTGTGTGCATGCCCGTGTCTTTGCGTGCATGTGTGCATGAGTGCATGTGTGCATGTGCAAGTGTGCGCGCGCACACGTGTGTGTGTGTGTTTGTGTGTGTGTGTGTATGTTTCTATAAAATACAAAGAGCAGCAGAGGTTTGCAAATTGGTGGCTTTGCAGACTCACAGAAATGTTTGGCCATCTAGAGAGAGTTTTTGAAGGCATTGGGTTCTGCACAGCTTTGATCCTCCCCTCCCCTCCCCTCCCCTCCCCTCCCCTCCCCTCCCCTCCCCTCCCTTCTTCTCCCATCCCCATGATTATGGAAGCTTGCTATCCCCAGGGCTTTTGAATATACTTCCCTGCATAGCTGTGTCCAGTCTTGCCCAGAGGTAGAATGGAGCTTCCTCTCCTTGCCTCTGGTGGACTCACCCTCCATCCCAGCCAGCTCTAGACTCTCCTTCCGGCCGGCCCCTGCCTTGCTTTCCCTGTCATTTGCTTCCTTGGTCCTCTCCACCAGGGGTGGGAGCTGAAGGTGGGGGGGAAGTCTCACTCTGAGTTTACCCTGTGATTCCAGAGACTCAGCACTTCAGGGGGTGCCCCTGTCTGGAACACACTTGTTTGCCCAACCCGTGCCCTGCATGCACTTAGAGCCTCCTCCCTTCCTCTCAGATTTCCATTTAAAGCACTCTCGAGCAGGTCTGAGTGTCTCCTGCCAGCAGCATTCCTTCTGCTTTACCGGAACCCCATTTCTCACGCTGCCAGGAATCCAACCCTGAAGGGGACTTCAGCAGGGCCTCTCTGCTGTCTCTTCTCGCAGGCAGAATCACTGTGACCAGAGTCTGGAGGAAATGACCTCCCCAACTGCCTCTCACCCTGCCGCCTCTCCCCTCAGGGATGTCTTTCTTCCCTTCCTCCTCTTGCATGATTGGCATCTTGTCGGAGATGCTTGGGCCTGAGGAGGGCTTCTTGTTCTGTGCCTGACCTTTGTGCTCGGTGCTGCGGGATAACCGGCCAGGTGCGATTTCTCCTTTGATTTTATTTCCAGACACAAATGGAGGCATGGTCTGGTGAGATGAGACTGTCCAGAGGAGAACTGTGTTTGTGGGCGGAACTGAGTTGAAGAGGCCACCCTACCTGTTCTCTTCCTGCTCAGCTTGGAGTCGGGATGTTGCATCTGTGACTTAGGTTGAGGAAAAGCAAGTTTTTCTCCTTCAGCACCCAGCCTGGAGTCTGCCTTCTCATCTACCATCCTCTGTGGGCACCGCTGTCCCCTTGCTCCGCCCCAGTGCCACCCTACGGCACCTTGACTTCAGGATGCCAGTCACATGCTCTGCTCTTGCCACCCTGAGTGTTCCTAGCTGCACCGGCTTGCAAGCTTCGGTGTCTTAGCAGGTGCTTTTCTGTTGCCCCAACCTCCCTTTATTTTGTCACTTGGTGTCTAACTGGTGATCACCTGCTCACCCCCCTCCCCCAAAGGAAGCTCAGAGCTCTCCTTCCTTGCATCTCCTCTTAAGGAAGAATCGAAAGCAAAAACAACCCCAGAGAATGGTATTTTTTTTTCCTATTCTGACAGCAATACTTACTTCTAATAAAATATTTCAGATACACAGACCCAAATAAGGACAGAAATAGGAAACACTCATAAATTTATAATGTAGACACCAGCATGGTTTATTTTTTAATTTTATTGAGTCATTCATTATTTTGCACATTTTCGTGGTACTGACTTGACCTCTTATTATACGTACCATGTTATATTTTCCCCATTTAGTGAATAGTAAGCACTTTCCCCATTCCTCTGTTGCTCTGTGTATAATTTTGGAGCCATACTTGCCGACTTAGGTCTTATTTTTTACTAGTGCATATTATTCCCTCTTAAAGCTATGGCATATGTTGCTACTCACAATTTTTGGTACCTGACATTTGCATATATTATTTTTCACTGTTATGAATAGCACAGTGACAAACTTTTTTCCCCCTACGGTTTCTTTATCTGTACGGTCGACTGTTTTCAAGGATGAGTTAGTACATGAAATTGCTTGTTCAAAGGGCAAGAACTTTGTTCACTTTTCATTTCAAAAATCACTCATGATCACTGAAGAAAATAACAAACATATGGAAAATCAACAGAAAAAATAAACTACCTACAGTTCCCTCCAATTCCAGTGTAATGAAATGAGAATGTGTTGCATCTGCCTTTGAAACAGTGACTGGCTAGCTTGTCTATAAAGATCCTGATAGTAGATACTTTAAACTCTGCAAGTCGATTTGTCCTGTGTCACTTCTCCTCTTTCTCCTTGTTTTCCCACCTCCTCTTTTTATTCTTCCTCTTTATCTTTCCCCTTTCTCAGTGGAATGTCAAAGCTATTCTGACTCAGCCATACCAATGCAGTTTGCTCCCTCGCTTAGCTTCCATGGTCAGACTGCCCTGTGTGCATCATTTTTCACTTGCTCTCTTCCACAACCAATTAACAAATTAACAATTGCTAATTAACTAACAAGTTCCTTTCTCCTCACTTCCTCAGGCCTTTTTCTTTGTTTGTTTTATGCTACTTAAATATTAATTGATACCTTCTTGCTGAGATGCTCCTGGCACCTGGGCTCTGCCTGACTTAAAGCATGTTTTGTGAAGAATGTTTGTTATGTCACTTTTTTTTCCTAACTTACTCATCTCTGTCTTTCCAGCGAATTGGTGTTTAGTAGATGCTTAGCAAATTCATGTAGAGGGTTGCTTGCCTTAGGCTGCAAGTTGAGCACTGAAAAACACCTGTATTCAGAATATGACTCTTCAAGGGTGTCTTCTTGTTCAACTCCGGATTTGTTAGAAATTCAGTGTCAGCATCTTCCCAGAATCTGCTTCTGAAAAAGTTCCTCCAGTGTGATATATGTGCACACTGAGGGTTGAAAGCATTCCTAGTGAGCTTATCTCGAACTTTGTGGTGTATAGACATTTATAATCCTCCTATCACCTTTGTTTTCCTTGGGACTGCCCTGTGAGTAGTCACTGCTTCAGGAATCGGGATGGTCCAGCAACATATTTGGTTTCTCATGTGGTATCCATTGTCCTCTGCCTGGTGGAGCCTGTGCTTTGGCGGAGGGTGGATATAATGGACAGCAGAAAGGCTTCAAGTAGCATCTGTTGTGTGCCAAGTCCCACGCCAAGTTCTTTCTACACAGGGTAAGCATAATTTCAGGTTAAGGACACATAGAGATCTTTCAGGCCAGACGTATATATGCATATATATGTTTATATGCATATATATTTAATTAATTTATTCTTAGGTTTTGGGCTATATCTGCCTGTGCTCAGGACTAACTTCTGGCATGCGCTCAGGGATCATTCCTGTCAGGTTCGGGGACTTTTATGGTATGCTACGGATTGAATCCAGTCTGCTGCGTGCAGGAAAGTGCCCTACTCACAGTGCTTTTTCTGCAGTCCCTGTTTATTCTTTGCAGGGCCAGGCATCAAAGCTAGGGCCTCACACCTCGAGGCTAGAGTTCTTTTTTTTTTTTTTTTTTTTTTTTTTTTTTTTTTTTTTTTCCCCTTTATTTTATTTTATTTTTTTTAAAGTTGTAGATTTACAATTTTTTGTGCTTTGGTTTCAATTATACAATGATCAGATACCCATCCCTCCACCAGTGCCCATTTTCCACCACCATGGATAATATCCCTCCCACCCCCATCCCCCCATCCCCCCTGTCTCTGTGGCAGGGAAATCCCCTGTGTTCTCTCTCTCCTTTTGGGTGTTGTGGTCTGCAAAAGAGGCATTGAGTGGCAAACATGTTCAGTCCATAGTCTACTTTCGACATGCATCTCCCCTCCTGGGAGGATCCTCCAAACATCCTTTATTTGGTGCTCCCTTCTCTATCTGAACAGCCCTTTCCTCTAGGATACCCGGCTGGCCTCTAAGTTATGGAGTAATCCTCCTGGTGCTGATCTCAGCTATTCTTGGGTATTAATCTCATACTTTGTTACTTTATATCCCCCAGATGAATGCAATCTTTCTATGTCTATCCCTCTCTTTCTGACTCATTTCGCTTAGCATGATACTTTCCATATTGTACCACTTGTATGTAAATTTCATGACTTCATCTTTTCTAAGAGCTACATAGTACTCCATTGTGTAGATGTACCAAAGTTTCTTTAACCAGTCATCTGTTCTTGGGCATTCAGGTTTCTTCCAGTTTCTGGCTATTGTAAAGAGTGCTGCAATGAACAAACAAGTGCAGATGTCACTTCGACTATACATTTTTGCCTCTCTGGGATATATTCCCAGGAGTGGTATTGCTGGGTCAAATGGGAGCTCAATTTCTAATTTTTTGAGAATCGTCCATACTGTTTTCCAGAAGGGCTGAACCAGTGGACATTCCCACCAACAGTGAAGGAGTGTCCCTTTCTCGCCACATCCACGCCAGCATCGGTTGCTTTTGTTCTTTTGAATGTGGGCCAGTCTCTGAGGTGTGAGATGGTATCTCATTGTGGTTTTGATCTGCATCTCCCTGATGATTAATGATGTAGAGCATTTTCTCATGTGCTTTTTTGCCATTCGGATTTCTTCTTTGAGAAAGTTTCTGTTCATTTCATTGCCCCATTTTTGGATGGGGTTGGATGTTTTCTTCTTGTGGAGTTTAACCAGTATTTTGTATATCCTGGATATCAACCCCTTGTCAGATGTGTATTCGGTGAATATCCTTTCCCATTCTGTAGACTGTCTTTGTATTTTGGTCACTGTTTCTTTGGAGGTGCAGAAGCTTCTTAGTTTAAGATAGTCCCATTTATCTATCTCTGTTTTCACTTGCTCAGCCAGTGGCGTGGCATCTTTGAAGATACCATTAGCTTCAATGTCATGGAGGGTTTTGAGGCTAGAGTTCTTAACCAGAAGAATTGACTGGAGGTTTTAAAGCAAATATACACATCCGGTTCTTTTCAGTCCTAAATTATAGAGATATACCTTATTTCAAATACTTAAAACAATCCCCATGCTCTTTCTGCTAGCAATCTTTGCTTAAATAAACAGGAGACAATGAAAAGTGCATTAAGTACAAATGTATAGACCGAGCATTGGCTAAGTGTGGAATTTTTTTGATTTCGTGAGATCTGCTTGTAGGCACAACAGCTGTGCTCTGATGGTTTCTAGTACCTGTGATGTGACATGGCCAGGGTGTGAGGGCCTGACCCCACAGAGCTTCCTGTTTCTTGGGGGTGCGGGGAGAGGTCATGTTTCATAAAAAATAAACTACTCAATTTCAGGAAGTTTAGAGAAAGTGGTCTAGAGTATGCCTTGGCAGCTTAGGAGAAGGAGTAGGTTTTATGAGTAGGGAATTTAATTTTTAAACATTGCACTTAAGATGGGCTTTGAACTATGCATTCTTCAGGTTGGAGACACTGAATTGTGTGCTGGGGATGGCCATTAGACCCTAGTGTGGAAGTGTGGAGGTGTGGAGGGCCTTGGGTGCTACAGAGGTGGTGAATGTGTCTCTTGGGGGGCTTCTTTTTAACTGTTAATGAAGATCTGGGATTGAGGGGGCTGGTACAGGAGTTTAGAGCCCATCCTTGTATGCTTTTGATGCAGTTTTGATCCCTGGCACCATATGAGCCATAAAAAGCATAGCCGTGGAGGTCTCTAAGTCTCAATGGATATGGTTCTACAGTCCCCCCAAGTAGGCCTGAGGTGGCCCTTTGGATGCCAGAGCTTCCGGGATTAGCAGCATCACATCCTCAGGCTCAAGCATTGAGTCTTCTTCCTGGGACCTCCTGTGTACCACAGGGATGCCTTTCCCCTAGTAACAAATGTTCCAAAGAATCTGTCAAACCATTTTTTAATTTTTTTTTTTTTTTTTTTTTTTTTTTTTTTGCAGCTAGTGGAGTCAAATTTGGGTTGTCTTCTCTATTTCCATAAGTGGTTGTGGCTTGGGCACTGTGATTGGAGTGAACCAGGCTTCCTTGCCCTTTTACAGTTAGCAGGAGGGAAACAGGTGAGCCAGGTACCTCTCAGGAAGAACTGTGTTCTAGAAAGTGTGGATTGAAGTGCTATAGTGGTGCTCATCCATTTACTCTTGCTCTAAGCTGCTTGGGTGTCTAGAGAGCCAGGAAATTACTAGTTCTTTGGTCTCTATATAGTACCTTCTAGAAACTGCAATCTGAGTAAGAGGAATGGCTTGAAGCTCCTGGAAAAAGTTCCATTGTATCTCTATTTTTCTTTTGAAGGGTCAGTGTCTCCCACATGGTGTTCAGGAAATCCTGAGGCTCTTCCCAACAGGGCCGACAGTTCAATTTGAGGTCTGCTCAAGTTCTTGTGGGTCCAGAAATTACCTGGATCACTCCAGTGGGGCTGTGGGGGTCACCAGAGGCACATTCACTGATGCTTGTGGGACCTTGTGGTGTCACAGATCTAACAGAGATAGTTGCAAGGAGCCTTCACTTCTGTCCTGTCTCTCAGGCTTCCTATCTTTTTATGTTTTTCCCCTTCTCCTTCAGCATGAAATAGATTCTACTGTGGGTCACTGGCCTATCAAGTGTTTTATTCTTCTTCCACTATTTCCAGCTGGGAGAAGTGCAGAGAAAACGGAATCTGTCTGGCTTTCTTAGAACACTGCTGAAATGCTAGCTTATGGGAATTTCATTGCTGCCGATGAGGAGATGGGGAATCAGCATAGATATGCGGTTTTAGCTGTGCAAACACTGGTTTAATAATTTCCTTGTTCATGCCTTCTTACTAGGCTGAATATTTTGAGGGCAGCCTGTGTGTGTTATTCGGATCTGTCGCCAGGCACTTAAACCAGCACAGTACTTATGCCAGCTAATTGCTCAATACATTTTTGCCAGATGCATGAGTGAGAACTTCCTTTGTCTGCTTTCATTCAGTCAACCCCAGTGTGAACTACCTTTCACTTCCAAGTACATTGTGGCCATTGAGGATGGATGTGAGAATAACAGGAAAGTCCCCTTAAGTTCTTAAGCTGGGCAGTTTTGAAGAACTCATGGAAAATTCTCTTAGGTGGAACTGGGTAACTGGAAGCCAAGTGAAGGTAGCCTTGCCTATGCATGCCAGTTTGAGAAGCATATGTCCAGGCATGCATTGTCTAACTATACAGGTTTCTTCTGATACCTGAGAGTAGAAATACTATGACGGCTTTTGTGAGCCCAAATGGCATGAAGCGAAGAAGAATTTAGCATGAATGTATTGCTACAATATTTTGGGATGTATTGGGAAAAAATCTTGAGTATTCCTCAAGAAGTAGTCTTTCAAGTCAGAACTAACCATACAGAAAACCCATATAATAAGAGCAGGAATGATGTGACCACTATGTAGTCTGTCTTGTATGCATATCCTTGGCGAAGGAGCTGGGTGGTGCCACTCCTCTTACTCAGGCTGCAAGATGTCTTCTGAATAGTAAGGTCAGAAAATTGCAGAGATGACAGAGCATTATTTTTGCTTTTCCCCTTTGTCATAAAGATGAAAATTCTGTCTGGATTTCTCTGAGCCAAAACAGGTAGTAACATGTGTCTTGCATAAAAACAAAGTGAAATATGTGACCCTTTGAAAATGTAGGGAATTCCTGCATTTCAGCAGCTAATTTAACCCTGTTATGGTTTTAGAATGTCACAGAAGGGCATGGAAAAATGTGGACAGTAGCCGCAAGAAGAGAGAAGCTGGTTGGCGGATGTGATCCAGGAAGAAGGATCCTTCAACTGTTTTAATTGATCTCCAAACTCTGGGATTCTCTCTATAACAGCATATTAAGGCACCATCCCTAAGTCCTGGAGTTACCACATGTAACGGGAAGCTGGTGCAGCCAGTAGCTGAACTTGATCTCAAGTCTCTTTTGTCACCACAAGGTCATGGTCTTGTTTTGTCAGAACCTCTACTCCCCCTTGCCTCTTCTCTAGTAGATACTACCAAGCATCACCCGTCCAGTTTATGAGAAAAGTTGTTAGTGACTACACAGGGAAAAAATGCTGAGGCAGACCTTGACCTGCAGTGAGATGTGTTGCAGCCAGAGCTCATCTGTCTCCATTCGGCGGGTCTGGAATGGAAGAGATTTCTTGCAGAGATGTCTGCTGGGGGCCTGAGTCTGCAGCTGTGGGGTGGGGCTGGGTTGTGCTGTATGACCATTCTCTGCTTAAGGAAGTGAGGATGCTTGATGGAAGTATGAAATACTGGGAGATGACTGCCGATCAGTGTGCAGGTCTTGAAGACTTTAAATGCTGAGCTGGTGACAGCTTAAGTGTTGGGCATATCCGAAGGAGCTATTCAGCATGGCACAGGCCCAGTGAGGAATCTTGGTAATCTCTCGCCATGGCCATGGAAGTTCACAAGAGTGTGATCAATGGCCTTTCTCCTTAGCCTGGTGATTGATCCCTCCCTTTCCTGTTTGCTGGCACAGGAGCAATAGGCTTGTAGTTTGGATCCAGAGTACCTGGTTTTGTGTGTTGTTACCTCGTTGCTCTGTGACCTTGGAAAAGCTGTTTTGCTCCCGTGAGCTCTGCTTAGCCTTTAGGATGTTTGCAGAGAATGTCTGCCCCGAATGAGTGCTGGCACCCTGGAGGCGCCCAGTCCATGAGTCATGAATGCTTGCCTTCATTACTTGTCCTGTTTTGTTCAGACACAGCAGATAACTCCCTTGCTCCCACATGCCCCATGGTTTGCCTTTGCTCCTGTCATCTCTACCTTCTAGAAAACTCCTGTCCCTTCCCATGTACATATCATTCTCCTTTGTTCAGGTCTGGTCTCTGCATCGTTTCCAGAATGCCCGGCAGGCAGTGGTGTCCTTCTGTTCTTCTCTTGTGAAGTGAATCTTCTTTTTTTTTTTTTTGTGGTCCCGGGCACTGAGGTGAGTGTTCATGCCCTTCTTACCTTCTCACCTGTTCTGACTCATTTCTGCCTACCTCGAAGCACTGAGCCCAGTGCCTGGCATATAGTTGGTATCCAGTAAATATGTCTTAGGTGACTGAAAAAAAAGCCATTGGACTAATGACCAACATTCCTCTGGGTTTTAGAAACCAGAGACAAGAAGGCAAATGGATTCAGGGATGAAGCGTCAGAACTTGTGGGTACCTATTTCCTCACTCTGGGTGCAGGTTGAGATTGCCTGGAGCCACCGTCCCTTAAGACATATCACCTCACGCCTAAATCTGCCTCCTTTAATTATGTCCTTTCCAGGGAACAGGAGTCCTTGTCATCTGCCCAGAAGCAGCTAATTATAGCTCCAACCTCCAGGCCTTGGTGCTGCTCTTCTAGGCCACAGGACTCCGCAGACTGAGTTGTCTGTTGATTTTGGGATTTCCTCAGGGATTCTTTACATTTTTGAGTTTTCCTTAGGGACTGCTTCTCTCTCTCCCCCTTCCCCCCTTTCTTCTTTCTATTAATGCCAGTGAATAGAACGGAGTGACAGAGAGTATGAGAGCATTTGAAAATTTATAGGGGAATGTTCAAAGCTTGGTTTGAGAGGCGGGAGCAGGGAGTTTTTAAAGAGGGAGCAGAGAGACTTAAAAAGGGGGACCTGATTGTGTATTTAGAAATCTTCACAGAAGTGTAATCATCTGTAATGATTTTCCAAAGAAAGTCCCTGCACATTTGACTGTTGCAACCTCTTTCTGGGTCATGCTATTTACATTGATTCCTTTTCCCTTGGAAAAACTGTTTTATTATTTAATAACTTTGGGCTAAGAGTTCAGAGGGCTAGAGCACAGGCTGTACGTGTAGCAGGCCAGAGTTCAATTCTTGGCATAGCATTGTCCCCCCAACTCCATTGGGAGTGACTTCCAAGGAGTGGGCCCTGAACTCTCCTAGGTACGTCTCCAGATCTAGCAAACAGAAAAGTAAAAATCTTTTGATGAACATTGCAATAATGTTCACTGTAGCAAAAACAAAATAAAATACTACAGTGACATTGATTAAAAAATTGAGCTGGGGGCTGGAGCGATAGCATAGCGGGTAGGGTGTTTGCCCGGCTGACCCAGGTTCGATTCCAAGCATCCCATATGGTCCCCTGAGCATCGCCAGGAGTAATTCCTGAGTGCAGAACCAGGAGTGACCCCTGGGCATTGCCGGGGGTGACCCAAAAAGAAAAAAAAAATCGAGCTGGCCAGGGAGATAGTACAGCAGGTAAGATTCTTGCCTTGCATGCAGTCAGCCCAGGTTTGCGTACATTGTTTCAACATCAATCCCTTCACCAGTGTCCCTGGCACCACTTTTGGTTCCATGAGCCCCGCCAGGAGTGATCTCTGGGCTCTCAGCCAAGAGTAGGCCCTGAACACAGCTGGATGTGACTGTAAACACAAAAATCTAAAATAAAATAAATGAGAATTTCTTATCTCGTTTTCCCCAGCCCAATCTTATATTCCCTCACTTTTTGTTTGTTTGTTTGTGGGCCACACCAAGTATACTCAAGGCTCACTATTGGCTCTGTGCTTAGGGTTCACTCCAAGAGGGCTCAGAGGACCATAGGGATGAAACCCAGGTCTGCCATGTGCAAAGCAAGTGCCCTAGTTGTTGTACTATCACTCTGGTTCTCATTCCTCAGTTTAAACTTTTATTTATTTTCCCACTGCTTGTTGTTATATTTCTAAATGATATGCCTCTCTCTCTCTCTCTCTCTATATATATATATATATATTTTTTTTTTTGAGCTATGAGTTGTAGCTGGGCTGGAGCGATAGCACAGCAGTAGGGCATTTGCCTTGCACATGGCCCACGCGGCCAACCCAAGTTCGATTCCTCCGCCCCATCAGAGAGCCCGGCAAGCTACTGAGAGTATCTCGCCCTCACAGCAAAGCCTGGCAAGCTACCTGTGACATATTCAATATGCCAAACACAGTAACAACAAATCTCATGATGGAGACGTTACTGGGCCCGCTCGAGAAAATCGATGAACAATGGGACGACAGTGACAGTGACAGTGACAGTGAGTTGTAGCTATGCCCATTGACTTTTTGGCTTTGGGCTTGCTCCTGCCTCTATACTAAGGGATCGCTCCTAGAGGTGCTTGGGGGATCATATGGGATTCTCAGAACAATCTGTAGCAGCAACGTGCAAGGCAAGGACCTTACCCACTGTAATCTCTTACTCACTGGCATGCTCATTGATTTTTAAGATAGGCAAGGCCTAGTCTGTTTAAGTAATGGTACTTGACATTTAATGTTGGTTTACTATGCATCCGTCTTCAGTTCTTCACACCATTTTTAAGATGAAGATACGGGTGTTTCCTCCTCTACTTCTATTCTTTGGATTTGTCAGCTGTTTTTGTCACTTTTTGCAAATTTATAATGGATGCCTGTTGAGTGGTATTTGTGTATGATTTGCAAGTGTATCTGAGTCTTGTGTGCTCTCTGAAGGTTGATTTCAAAGCTGAAAACAGTCAACATGTACACTATGATTTCTAGGTAAATATTGCTCAATGCAGGGCTAAGTCTTGTGCTGTGGTTTCATTTCCTTTTCTAGGGTTATGAGATCACCACCTTCAAGCCACTCGTGGGGCACTGGACTTTCCCCTAACATCAAAATCTAAGAGAACCTTCCAAAGCTCCTCTAAGTGTTTAAAATCATCCCAGGTTTTTCTTTTGTTCCTGTAACAATGTCTTATTCTTAAAAAAAGTGTATTTTGGAATTTGAGGACATAAAACATTATATATATAGACATATGTATATGTCTATATATATGGAAAGGAGAAAATGAAATATTTCTCACTATACTTTCTCTATCTTCTGTCTTCTGTTTTTCTTGTTCTCATGACTGCTTGGGGTTTATTCTGTGTTTCTTCTAAAAGTTCCATCAGTGGTTTCTTTTATTTTGCACATTTCTCTAAATTTCAGTCATGATTTCTTTTGTACAGTTTTTTTTTTCTTTTTTGTCCTGGAATTTCTAATTGCCGTCTTGTATTTTAACCTTTATGTTTTTATCATTGGTTCAGATATTTTCAGCCTCTCATATAAGAGTCCTGAGTCATGCCATTAGCTGTTAGTCATCATCCTTTAATTTGAAATAAATTATATTATTGAAGTATTATCCCTGATCTTTTCTCATATTTATTTTATGAAGCAGTTTTGTTTGCTTTTATTTCTGGTCAGCTTTATATTCATAAATATTTCCAGATTATTTTAAATTCTCATATTTTAATGATCACTCATATTATATTGAGTAGACTTAAGCCATTTTTTAATTTTAATTAGCTATACACTTATTTTTTTTTATTGTAAAACACCATGAGGTACAGTTGTAGACTTACAAATTTTTGTGCTTGGGTTTCAGTTATAAAGTTATCCAGTACCCATCCCTCTACCAGTGCCCATTTCCACCACCATGGGTCCCAGTATCCCTCCCACCCCCTATCCCCCCCATCCCACCCTGTCTCTGTGGCAGGGCATTCCCTTTTTGTTCTTTCTTTCTCCTTTTGGATGCTGTGGTTTTCAAGAGAGGCATTGAGTGGCAATCATGTTTGGTCTATAGTCTACTTTCAGCATACTTCTCCCATCCTGGGAGGATCCTCTCAATACCCTTTATTTGGTGCTCCTTTCTCTATCT
The DNA here is from genome assembly GCF_029834395.1 of Sorex fumeus. Lineage (NCBI taxonomy): Eukaryota > Metazoa > Chordata > Mammalia > Eulipotyphla > Soricidae > Sorex > Sorex fumeus. The sequence continues at coordinate 54,302,623 of NW_026606101.1, forward strand.
GAGTTCCCTTTTCCCCTAGAATGTGTGGCTCGCCTCCAAGCCATGGAGCAAAAATCCTGGTACTAATCTCGGCCACTCTTGGGTGTTAGTCTCCTATTTTGTTACTTTATGTTTCCCAGATGAATTCAGTCTTTCTGTGTCTACCCTGCTCTTTCTGACTCATTTCGCTTAACATGATAGTTTCCATGTATACCATTTGTATGTAAATTTCATGACTTCATCTTTTCTACATAGTACTCCATTGTATGCACGTATTTTTGAATACAATAATTGCATCCAAACAACTGGCTATAATTATTTGGTAACCCTTATGAGTATTTGAAAGTGTAAGCATTTTCATTATTTTATTTTTCATGTGTGCTCAGTAAGGAGAGAACAAGGGAAACTAGGGTCAATCATGTTGGGGCACATGCTCCATTTACTATGTTCCTGTTGGGATCAGATAGGGATCATCTGGGATCACCTGTCTTTTTCCAGTAACAGTTTTTGGGAAAGGAGCAATAGGAACTAGAGGGGAGTGCTGCTGATGAACCAGCCTGCTAACTTTTCTCTGTAAATTTAGGAAGATTTAGTGTGATTTAGTTCAAATTATGTGCTGACTAGAAAGTCACTGGATACTTACCTCTTTAAATGAGTTTTTAGCGGTTTGCAGAGACTTTGTGACTTGTCCCAAGAATTTCTTAATACCCACACACTTTGTGTGATTTTGGGGGCCAATTTAATTAATTAATTAATTAACTTATTTATTTATATTATTGAATCACCATGCAATACAGTTACAAGCTTTCATGTTTGAATTTCAGTCATTCAATGATCGAACACCCATCCCACCACCAGTGCACATTCTCCACCACCAGTGTCCCCAGTATACCCCCCTTTCCAACCCTCCCCCTGCCTCCATGGCAGACAATTTCCCCCCTACTCTCTCTCTACGTTGGGGCATTATAATCTGAAATACAGATACTGAGAGGTTATTCTGTTTCATCCTTTATTTACTTTCAGCACACATCCTGAACGATTCCTCCAACCATCATTGACTTAGTGATCCCTTCTTTATTCCAGCTGCCTTCTCGGGAGGGAAGTTTAATTCAGCAAGATCATCCATGATTCGCTAGATCATCCACTTGATTCACTGGAATTGTTCTTAGAGACTTATAAAATCATACTCACTATCAAGTATCAAGGAGGTACTCCTCTAGAGAATATTCTATAAGACTTATATTTGTTCAAGGCTTTTTGTCTTGAAAGAGATAAAATTCAGGTTCCATCCCTGGTATTACATATGGTGCTCCTCAACCCCTTTACCAGTAATCCCTGAGCACAGAGCCTGGAGTAAACTCTGAGTTTAGCTGGGTGTGGTTGGCTTGCACTCTGTCCCTTCCCCACATTACACACAGAGGACTTATAACTTGCAACTGCTTCTACACATAGATGATGAGAAAGGAAGTTGAGAAGTGGCAGAATTAGTTGGAGAAAGGGCATATTGTGAAGAAATCCCTCATTATAGAAAGTCCAAGTCCAAGAATATTATAGCTGGTCTTACTGTTTTATTGTTGCCATATGGCCAGTGCATTACTGCACAACTTCATCAGTCTGTCAATATTGACTCTAAGGTATTTATGAAGTCTGTGTGATATAATTATTTGACTGAAACTCTTGCCTCTGAAAAGCTTAACAGTTTATTGATGAATACTAATCTATGCTGAAGGATATATACGCAGTTGCAGGATGGAAAATATCTGAGCTTAATGAGTCACAGTCTAATTACTTTGGATAGTGGGTGATAGTATTAAAAGTGATGATGAGACACATAGATTCAGAATTTCACAGCTTGTAGGGAATCTTGTCTAAGAGTCTCATTTTAATATGAGTAAATGGAATGTGAAAGACAAAAGGACTCACTCAAGGTCAAATAAACAGTTAGTGTCTAAAGGAACCATGGTTTATGGTTCATCATACTGCGGTCTACATGGTCTACATGGTTCCACTCTATACCTCCTCACTTCATTACATTTTCTGTTCTTACACTAGCTCTTTTGTTTGTTTTGTTTCTGGGCCACGCCATGTGTTGCTTGGAGGCTATTTCTGGCTCTGTGCTCAGAAGTTATCCCTGGCAGTCCTTTGGGTGACCCTATATGGTTCCAGGGATTGAACCAGGGTTGGGTTTCATGCAATGCCAACACCTTAGTCCCTGTATTATCTTTTTGACCCACACTATTATTTTTGAAAACACTTGTGATTTTATTTTTAAATATTTAAACTCTGCTTTATGTGGCTGGAAATTAGAGAAATTTTCCAGCATATATAGAGAGGCATTTAATAATGGAGAGACTGTTCTTAACTCGAGTGGAATCAAGCAGAATTTAAACTCCATGACATAAGGAATGATTTCTGAGGAGAGAATGTGGTAGGCGAGCCAGGGCCTTTTCTTAGGATATAATTGGAGCCATGCTGTTGTTTCTGATCTTTGAGGAATTTAGGAGATTGTTCTTGGCTAAGGCATTTCCATTTTCTAAACAGAAATCCCACATTTATAAAATAAAAGTTTTGAAACCAATAGGTGGGGGGCTCTAAAGACCCCTCAGCTCTCACTGACATGAGTCCATGACCCTGGGTTATGTCTCATGTGTGTAAGAGGACTTGGGGGAAATTAAAAAGACCTGCTGAGTCACTATAGCATCACCTGCTCCGGTCTGTCTGGGAAGTAGGTCAGAACTTGGAAGACATGAAAATGTGGTTGGCTCCAGCTGTGAGCTGCCTGGGTGCCCTTTGTAGCCACCTGCTTCAGCCATGGTCTGTGGGAGGGGTTAGCACACGGAGAAGGAGAGGGGCAGATTTTGGCGCTTAGTGATGAAAAGGACAGGGGTGTGATTGATAAAACCAACCATTTGAAGGTGGGGAAGGCATGGAGGAGGCACTGTTGAGAATATGTAAGAAGAGAAAGTGAGAAACAGACATTTCTGAAAACAATCTTTTAAAAACTTCTTTCAAACATACTGGGATGTAGGAATCATTATTTGAATTTGAAGAATGAGGAGAGTGAGGCTGGGAGAGGTTTAGTTCTTTGTCCATGGGTAGGCAGGCTGTAACGGAGGGGGGAGGGAGTCAGCACTAGTGTGATTTCAAGTCCTTATCTCTCAATGTTGTCCTCCGATGCAATGCTCAGTTCTAAGAGCTGGATATAAAAGAGACAAAGTCCATGGAGTCTTCTTGCTTTCTGTCTAGGAGCTGAGATGGTCAGCAGACAAGTAAAGATCCCAGTTTTCAGAGTGTGACATGTGTTATGCGGAAGACCCAGCAGCATGATGAGACAGCAAATGGTAGAGTTGCATCTTGCTCTTAGTATCCTAGACCTTACTGTACATTCATGAGATGAGCTGACTCCAGACAATCACATAGCTCTGGAACTGAGGTTCTGAGGTTGGAATTGAGCCCCAGCCTTGATAGGAACCAACTGTGTTACTTGGAGAAATTACTTCGTATTATTAAATTGAAGACTGAAACTCCTGTATTTCCTAATTCACTGAATGATGAAGCAACAGAAAGTGAATCAATTTGATTTGCAACCATTATAAAAACCTCAATAGGTCATAAAAATACAAGGAACTATTGCAGGGTATTATTCTAAGTGAAATAAAATTGAAAGAGAAAGACAAATATGGATGATCTCACTGCTCTGGTGATATTTTTTAAAAAAATAAAGTAAAGAAACAGATAAAGCCAATTCAAAACCAACTCTTGGATTCTGACCACACCCAACTGAGGATGTCAGAGGGGAGTTTGCAGCAGACACAAAGGGTTAGTGGGGTTGCCTAACAGAGAGTGGTGGGGGGCTTTGGGCCTTTGGGCTGTGAGTGTGGTATGATATCTTTGGAGAGATATGAAAAAGCACTCTTGGATCACAGATAGTGATGTAAATAAATGTTACTTCAAGCTAATAATAAATACAGGGAACAGTTTTTAACAGCTTTGGTTAAGTTTTCAAGGAATAACTTACCTCTGCTTTGATGGACCAGGTTTCCTTCCGGCAGTTGTTTATTCTTAGAATGAGGCCAAGAATGCGGACTCTCCGTATCAGTCTCTGGACTGATCTTTGAAAATCCAAATTTGTTTTGCCTTAGATTTGTCTGTCTTAGGGGGTCGCGGGGATGTGCAGCAAAGGTGGTCTCTAGGTCATGTTGTTGGAAGGAGGTGAGGGGGGATTTGCAGCATGAGTAGGGGTGTCTGGGAAGTTATTAGGTGGCTGCATTGGCAGAAGGCAGACTAGATCTGATTTTAGGATTGCAAAGAGCAGGGCACTGTGGAGACACATGCTTATTAAAGGCCTACTGTGTGACTGAGGTGAAAGTCAAAGAGGACCTTGTGAAACAATGAGCATTTTTAGAATATTCTCAATGCTGTGGGGAGCATGTGCTCTGACTCTTATGGAATATTTTATTTAGCAATTAAGAAATGTCCAAAAGTTAGCAAAGCCAGCAGTTAGTTCTACAGATGAATTAACTTTGTGGATGGAGATTCTAACTCCTGATATTAAAGGATTCCTGAGATGACAGGGAGAACCTTTTCATTGCTGGGTTGTGAAGAGATTTAGGGGTCTTCACACTCTAACAATACTTCTTCTTGTGAGGTCATTTAAGAACTCTGAAGTGAAGCTCTTTACCTACGGACAAGAGAATATTTCAGTATCCAAGCAAATGGTATCAGGATAGCTCTGCACACAGGTGAATATAAGCTTTGCATTGTCCTTTAGTGTCAGTATAATTGTTATGTCCACAGATCCAGAGGATGGGACTGGGAAGGATTCCTGGAGCCTGTGATACTTGGGTGAATTTCATAAGATAAATAGGAGTTTCCTAAAGAACTTCCTAGGTAGCAGAGAGAACATGGATAAGAGCACACGTGTATGAAACAGTACAAGATGTGCCTGGATGACTGAGGGATTGGAGCTTTTGGGATTTGGTACTTTCAGCTTGGCAGTACCATGGAAAGAACTCAGAGCAGAGGAGGATGAACAGTGTACTTGTTTATATTTGTTTTCTCCCTCATGAAGAAAGGGAAGAGATGCAAGAAAGGGAAAAGATGTGTCATAGGCAATTAAAGATTTTTTTTTAACAATATTTGCCTTGCACCAGATATATGGTCATTTTCAGCCCTTTGTGTTTAATCTCTGATGTTCCTTTCATCAGATCTTAGCAAATAACTTGAACAGAATAATGCAATGAGTGGAACAGGATTTGAACTTGAATTTGTCTGATTGTAAAACCTGGTTTTATTTCTATACCATATTAATTCTGTGTCTCATGAATTTATAGTTGTGAGATCCAAGAACTAAGACATCTTTTTGTTTCATAGAAGAAAAAACATGTCAAAACATTGAGGCATCAGCATTGAGTCTTTGCTCCATGTTGCTCAGGGAAGAGAGGGTGGGTCTTCAGTGAAGCTCTTTGAGTGGGGATGTCTCTTTCAGTCTTTCTCTCTTGCTGTCCCTGAGCCTTTGGCTTGACTTTCACTTGTGTGAGACCAGCTCCTGATTGTGACAAAGAGATGCTGCTGCTAGTGTCACGGGAACACTGCATCTGTATGGTTTTGTGACAGGGCTTTGTTAGAGTAAGGAAATAACATGGTTACTGGTTGTTAAGAGTTGACCTCTTCTGTAACTTGACTTGAGGGGAAAACTGTGTCATCATGCTGAGGATATTGTGTGAATCCTCTGCCCTTCATAGTTCTAACTATACAGTAATGCTTGTGTTTTGGCTCCTCTCCCTCAATAGAAAAACTAAGGGTGGGGGTGGGGGGAGAAAAGATCAAGGGAGAAACAGCATGGGATGGTAGATAAGAGCACAGACCTTGAGTCAGATAGCCTAGATTCAACTCCATGCTCTATCACTGTCTGGCTGTGTCTCAGCTTCCTCATCTGTGAAACTGGAATAATGGTAATGGATTTATTTCAAAGGGGTTAACCAGAAGGTTAACTGAAGTAATATCTGCAAACTGATTGGAAAGATCGCCTGGCATAGAACAAGTGTCTTAAGTGTTTTTGTTCAGCAGCTGCAACAGTACATTTTCATGAACTGGCCCTTACCTCCTACTGCCTTATAAGGCATGCTGTGACAGTTTAGTTCCCTCCCTCCTCCCTCCCTCCCTCTCCCCTCCCTCCCTCTCCCCTTCCTTCCTTCCTTCCTTCCTTCCTTCCTTCCTTCCTTCCTTCCTTCCTTCCTTCCTTCCTTCCTTCCTTCCTTCCTTCCTTCCTTCCCTTCCTTCCTAGGAAACTCCTGACTCACTGAAACTCATTCCTGACTCTGTGCTCAGGGATCACAACTGGTGGCAGCTGGACACCCATATGCAGTACTGGGAATCAAAAATTGCTCACTATGCTGTCTCTGTGGCTCTCTGATTTTTCTTTAAGGCCCGTGGGTAAAGATACAAGTCCATCTATGGCAGTGTGGGGTCTAGCACAGAGTAGTGACATGTAAGAGTGAGTGATCTGGTGAAGATTGGTTGTGTTGGTTGTATTGCCACCAGAACTCAACTGACTGTGGAAATGTGTAGTTGAGAAACACCAAAATGAGAAATAGCAAATGGAAACAAAAACTTTAGAGTGTGGATGAAATAATGTTTTCCCGGTGTGATAGTCTGCCACACGTGATTCAATAGTTTTGTCTATGTGTACCATAGTTTCATGGGCAACCCCTAGTCCATCTTACTTAACTTTCTTGTTAATCACTTTGTCTTCTTGTTCTTATTGATTCCTCCCCTCTAAAGGTAGATGCTGTGTAGTCAGATGGTTCTTTTAGCTCTGGTATTTGGGGGTGGCCCTTATTCTTGACCAGTGGCTGCAGAATTTTAAAAAGTTTACTTTAAAAAAAAAGTTAAATAAGGGCTGCTAATATTTATCATGGGCAGCAAAAGAAATTGATTGTCTTTCTTCTCTCCACTTGGCTATGATGACTCTAATAATTTTTTTTTTCTCAATTCAGCCTTTTCTAATGATCTCCCACCCAACACACGCTGGTGTTTTTTTTTCTTGTGCCTCATCATAATCAACAAAGCAGAATAGGACAAAATCATGATGAGTGCTCTGCTCTTGGAGGCTGGGTTGGGGTGGAGAAATGTTTTGATTATTGAGCAACGAGTGATGTCAGATCAGTTCAGGGTACTTTCTGTAACTGTAGAAAGGCAACTGCATGGAATCATGCGTATTCTTGAAACTTGCTGGGATCCCTACTTAATGCTTCTAGGAAGGGTTTGGGTAGTTATGCAAATCTCAGGATGATGACTCAGGAAAAAGCAAATTGGCTTTCCCTAGGAAAATCAGGGTGACTAAGTTTTTTAATAGTTTCTGAAGGGAGAAGGGACGATTAGTAATGTTGGAAATTCAAGTAATAATGTTATTGTATCTGTGTAGAGTTGCCTTTGCTTCCATATAGTTTCATGTGAACCTAATTATAATATTATGGGGATAATGTAATTATAATGTTACATGTACCAAGCTTCTCTGGCACACATTCATGACATGGGGAAACTTCCAGATAATACCTTACTTTTATACAATGAGCTATGCTAACCACTATACCACCAACACACATAGCACAGTAGTAGGGTGATTACCTTGCATGCGTCCATCCCAGCCGAGCCGGGTTCGATTCCTTCACTCCTCTAGAAAACCCAGCAAGCTACCGAGAGTATCTTGCCTGCACAGCAAAGCCTGGCAAGTTCCCCGTGACGTATTCAATATGCCAAACACAGTAACATGTCTCAAAATGGTGACGTTACTGGACCCGCTTGAGCAAATCGATGAACAACAGGAGGACAGTGCTACAGTGCTACTTTATACAATGCTTTCATGCTTTCCCTGTTTTGATTTTGCAGTGCACCTGTGTAATGTGCTGAGTTGGGTTTACATGCCTATTTTTATGTCAGGAAAAAAAGGGGAACAAAAAAGTAAAGGCTTGTTTGAGATTTTGGTGTGTGGTAGGCCTTCTGACAAGTGTTTAACTGATTTGTTTTGCTGTAACAAAATTGGAGAGACTGACAAGTTTTTGATTTTTGAAGGAAGGGAAGGCTTTGGGAACTTTATGCTGTTTGTATTAATATTATGCTAAATTTAGACTCCAGTCATGACTTAAGACTGGAAACTTAAAGCATAGATGATAGAGATCAAGATGCCTTGGAAGATTCACTAATTTTCTCGATGGAATGACAGTCTATCCATCCTTCTATCCATCATTTACCTATTTGTTTAGTTATATAAAAAATGTGTATACAATGTACCAGCTGTCATGCTGAGCCCTTGATTATTCGAAGTTCTTTCAGAATGACATGTGGTTATTGAAGATTTAAAATGTGGTATGTTTGAATGGAAATTAAAATGAAAAGTAAAATTTGAATGGAATGAAAAATGTTCATCTAATTTTAAATGCTGAAGACAAAAATCATGTAAAATATGTTCTTAATATGTTTTGTTATGTTTATTACCTGTTGAAATGATCATATTTTGAATATATTGGTTTATGTAAAAGTACTTTATAATGAATTTTTTCTGATGCTTCTTATTTTTAAAAAACATAACTGCTGGAAAATGATCAGTGACCCTATGTTTTGCATTTTGTTGGGTGTTACAGTTCTTGAAGCTTATTATGTAGTGGAGAAATCAGTGATATCCAAATCCCCTCCTCCCTTCTCTGTCCTTATACCTATCTCTACATTCTTACTTCTTTGGCTTCTCAGCCCATTTTAGTTCAATGTAAACTGTTTTTTCACCACCTCGGTACTTCTGAGGCCAAATTCTTTTCATCTCATCACCGCTGTGACCAGGCCTTTGTGGTGTCCTCTCTGATGGCCTTTTCCCCTTCCTTGATTTCCTTAATTCTTCTTGGACCTCTTTGGCTTCTTCTTCAGGTTCCTCTGCTGACTTTTCTTCCTGTTCCCATCCTGTAAATGCCAATTATTGCACAACTTGATGTGATCTCATGATTCCTAGGGAGTTATATTCAGTGTGGAACTCCTAAGCTCCAGACCCAAGTATGTAGGGGCCATTTGGATGCTTTACTGGAAACTTTAAAACATTCTTCGACTCAACATGTCCTATAAACAGGCTGATGATAATACCTCTCTATTAGGTCAACTTGGTCCCAGGAAACTGGGGCTCATTCTGGCATATTCCGTCCCTTCCCTCCCCTGTCCGTCTGGTCATCCTCAAGTGGTATTGAATTAACTCTGAAACTATTTCTCCATGCTCCTCCAGACTCTTCTTTATCTTCACTTCCCTGCTTTGTGCTATTTCAAAATCTCTCTCTGGTGTTATTTCAGTTTTTACTCACCTCTATTCTATTCTCTTTTCACAGATGCAAATCCATTCATGGGTATCTCTGTTTTTAAAACCATTCAATGATTTTCTCATGTAGGGCATTTCCTAACTTCCTCTACGTGAACTAGAAAACTTGGTATTTTGGCCCGTGCCTCTTTGTGTCATCATCTCACGATTTTGAGATGGAAGCACATATCACTGTGCTCCAGGAATATGCAAAGGAGTCTCTCTACCCTCCAGTCTTAATCCATTCTGTTCTCTTTTTGAAACATCACTCTCCTCCCCATATTACAGGGTACCGTTTAAGAATTTTCTTCCAGTATTTTCTCGGCCTAGATTGCATTTCTAACCCCAAATAGATCAGCTTCTGCTTTTAAGCTATTTATTAGCAGGTAGGGCATTTGCCTTGCACATGGCCAACCTGGCCAACCCAGGTTCAATTCCTCTGACCCTCTTGGAGAGCCTGGCAAGCTACCGAGAGTATCTCGCCTGTAGGGCAAAGCCTGTCAAGCTTCCCGTGACGTATTTGATATGCCAAACACAGTAACAAGTCTCACAATGTTACTGGGCCTGCTCAAGCAAATCGATGAGCAACGGGAGGACAGTGACAGTGATTAAGGTTGTTGCATTTCCTTGAGGACTAAGATCATTTTCTTTTATCTTTTTATCTTCCAGTTCAAAACAGATATTTGTGGAGTGATAGCACAGCGGGTAGGGCGTTTGCCTTGCATATGGCTGACCCAAGTTCGATTCCTCTGCCCCTCTCGGAGAGCCCGGCAAGCTACTGAGAGTATCTCGCCCGCACAGCAAAGCTGTCAAGCTACCCATGATGTATTCAATAGACCAAACACAGTAACAAGGCTCACAATGTTACTGGGCCCGCTTGAGCAAATTGATGAACAATGGGAGGACAGTGACAGTGACAAATAAATACTAGATGATTAAAGGTATAAAGAAGGCATTGTGGAAGTTGTGATGGGAATGCTAGTGAGACGGGGATGGGAACAGACAAGGAGAGGTGGTATTTGAGTGCAACCTTCAAATATGATAGTGCCAGGGCAGGAGAATGCAGAGGAGAGCTTGGTGGTCATAACCAAGGCTCTAGAATAGGCCTTCCCCTGATCAGTACGTATGGCAGTAAAAGAAGTGGGCAATCACTGGAGTCCATCTGGGTGAGTGTCTGTTGTTTGGCCCTGAACTGGGTTACGTAAGTCAGCAGAGACATCTTCCTCCACTTCACAGCTGGCGGGACAGGCAGGCACCCCATCCATGCTTGTGAGCTGTCCTAGAGGAAAGGAATGCAGAACAGTTGCTCGCCTTCTCATCCTTTGGAGCTGCCTTTCTGGATAGCAGAAAGGTGACCTCAGCAGCCCAAGACAGGAAGGAACAAAATGAGTCATCTCAGGCCCTAATGAGGTGCATGGGGGACCCTTCCTGGGAGTCAGGGTCAGGTGAGGTCATGCTGTGCCCGGGTGAATTTTGCCTCAGGGCTCCAGGCGGCACCAGAGCAGAGCAGAGCTAATTTTACCCACAGGAGCTGACTATGCTGAAGGGCAGGGTTTATGACATTGGTCTTATCATCCTGTGATGCCCAGAGAGCTCCCAAGGTACAGCCCAGTTATGTCTGGGCTGTTTTTCCTCCTCCAGTTTAATACATTTTTCCATTAGATGTGCATATCAGCAAGAAGGATGCTGAGGTACAGAGAGTTTCAGATTTGGTGGAAGTCCATAGAGCTGAATTGGGATCCTGCCTCCACCCCTGGCTTGCTGGCCTTCTGACCTTGGGAAAGTTACATAAATGCCAGGAGTTTCCGTTTCCTCATTTTTAAAATAGGCCTGGTACCTGTGTCCTAAGACTGCTCCTAGGTTTCTAAAGGAGATGACATCACTGAGCAAGCAGTCACTCACCTGCCAGCAACTGTTTAGCTGCTTGACCCAAAATGATTTGCCTCATTCTCCAAATAAGCCTATGAGAAACCAAAGCACTGGTACAGTTCCCATTGTAACATCCTAAGGATGTTAGGGCTGGAATAGACAGTACCAGGAACATCCTCTCTGGGATCTACAGAGCAGGTCAGCTAGGTGTGTGGCCCCATGCCTTGGGGTATTGTAAGCAAATCTGGAAAACAAAGAGGTCAAGCCAAGAATTCTCAGGAAATAGACAGTAATTATGCCATAACCATGCTTCATTTTACATGAATTAGATTTTAGGCTGACCATAAACTAGTTTATGTAATTCTGATTAGCTTATGACACCTGCTACTTAGTTCCCTGAGGTCTATTTGGCACATGGCAATAAACTCAGAGATTTCTCTTTTTTACACAGGGTTTGGTTTACAAAGATAAGGGAGAAAGTCTTAGTTAGACATAAGTCTTCCTTCAGCCCATCAAGGAATAATGGAATGGTTGATCAGATCTATTCTTTGTCATTCTGCATCTATCAAGCTTATGGGCGAGGAAGACATTCCACACAATTTCAGTGAAAAGGGATTAATTTTGGAAGAATAATGCTGACAAAATTGCCGGGCAGGATGAGGCAGTGAAAATCAGTTATCAACATTTGGAACGACTGAGTTTAAGAGTTTTTTTTTTTATTGTTATCATCCAGAGATCAGGAAGATAGCTTTAGGAATCATGGCTAGGTCTCCAATCTTCTCTCAATATCTCTGTGGTTGGAAAAGTTGTTGGACACCAGATTGTGACATGGAGTAGCATTTTGACAGTATTCCACCATTTTGCCTGTCTTTAGAAACAGCAGAGAGACTGAACTTCACTTTTACCTTCTAAGTCTCACCCAAGTACATATTAGTGCTGTAACCCAGCTTACTATCTTTAAGGTAGTATGAGAAATGTAGTTTGCATCTGTGTATTTTATGCAAGAGAACACTTTAGAGCATAGAAATGAACTTCGAGGCAATTGAGAGGCTACATATGTCCCCCACAACTCTTTTCAAAATGTCTAATGGTTATTATCCAGATATATTGAGTATGCATAATAAAATCTAATAAATTCTAATCTATAAATGCTAATACTTGTCATTAGTTCTGATAGCCCATGTGGTATTTATTCATATAAGATATATAACATTAATCTATTTCGTATCACTTCAAAACAGTTCATGTCCCCAATTTTATTTCTGAACAGTTGCAGCCTCCTTCGTTGTGACAGCAGCAGTTGATTTGTAATTTTTCAGTTCTGTTTAAGTTCCTCTTGGGAGTCAGGCTCTGGACAGTTGTCTTGTTTACATAATTTTTTTTCACAAGCATTTATTAAACACTTACTATGAGCCTAGCACCAATTAGACACTGTGGCCAAGAATAAGTCATGGACTCTTCCACTGGGAGTCCTCACCAGAAAAAAGTAAGTGAAATACACAGTCAGAACAGTATGAGGAAGGGCATGTGATAGGCAGAGCAAATTCAGAGAAAGAGAAAAGACTCCTATTGGACCCAGAAACTGAGCTCTTTCATGTGAGGGTGATTGCAGATTCTCACTTGTGGGCAGCAACATGTCTTTCAAGGGCATTTGCTAATGTGATGGTGTTTTGTTGTCTCAGTGCTGAAGGACAGGCTGCATTGTATTTGGGGTCCAAGACTAGAAATGCCAGATCTCTGTTAACATGCTAGCAACAATGAATAAAAACTGCCTGTCATTACAGAGCAGCCTCGCTCCTGTTGAGAGCTACAAGTAAGCCTTGTAGGAATATTTGCATTTGATCTTGGGGTGGCAGGGGTCGGAGATCAAGGGGGCAATGTGAAGATGTGAACTGAGTTTACTCTAATCAAACAAAGGATGTGTTCCAAGTGATACTAAACAGCAGTTTATGGCAGGAACAGAAAAGTGGAGTCCAAGTCTTTGAGGAACTGAAGATAGTAGATAAAGCATTTGGGCTTACTGTATTGTCCTTGGGAAGTCCCTTCAGAGATTTGTTGGTACAAAGGGCAGAAATCTAGCCTCTCAAGCCTGAGCATCACTGAGGCTCAGTATTAGTGACGCTTTTGGAATAAATCAGGTTAAATAGTCATTGACAAGAGGTAGACTAAGTTCTTTCCCGCATGTTGCCCGATTTAGGGTCCTGTGGCAGTCAGCGTTTTGACTTTCAGAGTCTTCTGCAGTGAGGACATGGCGTCCCACTGCAGAGGCCTGAAGTGCTGGAGACAGCAGCAAGAGTGGCCTACCTAAAGGAGAAGCTACTGGCTTCTGAATCCGAGTGGAAAGACAGGTTCTTCCTCTGACCTCCCTGTTGGTCCCGGAGGCCGTGAGACATGTAAGGCACACACTGTGCAGTCTGCGTTAATGCTCTTGCATCTTGGGCTTATTAAAAATTGCCAATCAAGCAGCAAACTGCTGACATGCGCTGTGACCATGACTGCAGTTGTTCTGGGGGAGCGGCTGACTAGTCTGCATGGTGATGCTGCCACACGGCGTGCCCCGGACGGTCCCTGTAGAGTCGAGTGACTTTTGGATATGGGTCAGTCCCTCTTCCTTCTTTCCTGATGGACTGTGGCGCTGGGGAGGGATTGTTGTGGGGTGGAAGGGACCACACAGAACTGGAAGCTCTTGCCTTGTTAGCTTCTGAGATTTCATTGATGGAGTCTTTGGGAGGTGGGGGCGGGGTGGCAAACAGCATGGACATGTGTGGGATGGCCTCGGAATCCTCATGGTACAGCCCAGAGAAGACTCTGGATCTGCCTAGGGTTATTTCTGTTGCACTCCAACTTGGCTGTGGCTGGCGGACAGAGTGCCTGTGCCCTGGAGCACCAGCCATGCCATTTGGTTACTGACTCTGCCACTTACACTGTGGGCTGGCAGGTTCTTGGTTTCTAACAAGAGTGTCGTGATCATATCGAGATTTAGCATTTAACGAGGTGGGGCAGGTGGAGAGCTTTGTGGACTGCAGAGAAACACAGGATATTCCTTTGGGTGTTGAGGATATTTTGGGATGAGTAATTGGCTGGACTAGCTTTAGAGAAAGGATACACCCCAATCCTGGGTCCCTTCCCCACTAGGAGGAGCTTCCTCAATGCACAGTGAAGAACCTCTGGACTCCGTGGTAGAGACACAGCACTGATCTGGAAACATTACACCTTGGGTTTGTGGGGAATTGGAATCTTCTAGGAAGCCAAGGAAGCCAGGAATTCATGGCATGATCTTTTATTTTTGTTTTTAATTCTTTTTTGCTTTTTGGGGGGGGGGTTATAACCGGCGATGTTCAGAGGTTACTCCTGGATCTGCACTCAGGAATTACTCCTGGCGGTTGCTGATATGGAATGTCAGGGATAGAACTCTGGTCAGCTGCGTTCAAGACAAACCTCCTACCCACTGTAATATCACTCTGGCCCCTTATGGCATAATCTTGTGTGATGTGGCTGAAATGTTATCCTGGAGGTCCTGAGTGTTGGCTTTAGGGCAGCTGGGAATTAGATTTTTTTTTCCTTAAATTTTTATTAGTGAAACACCATGAGGTACAGTTGTAGACTTAAGAATTTTTGTGCTTGGTTTTCAGTTATAAAATGATCGAATACCCATCCCTCCACCAGTGCCCATTCTCCACCACCACCAGTCCCAGTATCCCTCCCACCCCTCATCCCACATCCCATTCTACCTCTGTGGCAGGGCATGAGAATTAGATTTTTGAGCTTTAATGCCCATCAGGGAAAGGCGAGTGGAGGGGTCGCCTTCATTTCTATTTCCTTGTAAGGACAGTGAGACTCAGAAAGGCCAGGTAATTTCTTAGGTAACTCAGCTGGCCATTGTGGCAGCAGGGAGCTGGCATGCCATACTACTATTTGATACTACTATTTGTCTCATTAATAGTTTTCTTAAACATTTTTCTTCCACCGATGACTGTCTTGATTGGCACCAGAAGCCTGAATTGGCTATTAGTTTCAGAGATTCCGGAGATAAGGTGTAATATTTCCATAGATGAGCTGTAGGGACTTTTGAACACATCTCCTGCTCATCTCTGTAGCTCTTCATTGATGTCATTTTGTTTGTTCAATTTAAAAATGTCCATGAGATCAAGAAAGAAAATAAATGGATCTCCATCGGTTTGTGACCATCTATTTAGTCCTGGAAAAGTGTAACCTTCTTTTCTGTCTCCGGACTAAGATACACTTATAGTCAGACTGGGCACAATTTGATAATGATTATAGCATTCTGGTAAACAACATGCTTATTAAGTGACTTCGTGCTCCTAAAATTAGCTAGTATTATTTCCATTTTATAGATGCATTGACTGAGGCATTGATTAAGAAACTAGTTTGTGATGCACACTTCTGAAACATATTGTCAGACTCTCCAATTAGGAAAGCTCTTTTCCCTAGCATGCCACATATTGTCCTTCTTCCTGGTATAAATGAGGACCCCTGTATTAGAAAGTGATATTCCAATGCTTAAAAGTAGTATAGCAGGTAGAACACTTGCTTTGTATGCAGACCTGGGTTTGATCCCTGGCACCTCATATGGTCCCCGAAGCCCTGCCAAGAGGGATCTCTGAGCACAGAGTCAGAAGTAGGCCCTGAGCACAGCTTTGGGTATGGCCCCAAACCAAACCAAAGCAAACCAAACCAACAAGCAAAAGAGCCATTCCAGACCTTGGAGGTCCCTGAATTAGAGCACTAAGGTATTGGGAAGAGCTCAGGGGGCAGCTGGTTTTCAGACTATGCCTCCTTGTTCCAGAAGACCCCAGGAATGGCCTTGGGGTTTGCAGTTAGGGTGCTGAGTCTCTTCCTAAGTGACAAGGGGTGAGATGATTAGGAGGGCAGGAGAATCTGGAGCTCGGTTGAGCAACTGTACTGTTATCTACTTTGCTAGCATCTGCAAAACATTTACGTGAAAGGGAAAACTGTTGCTAACCAAAAGGGGGTGGGGCGGGGGAAACGCTTGAAAACCTCAGTGCTGCCTGATCAGTCCCCCGACTGACAAAGTGGCTTAGCAGTTGTCACGGTTGTAAGGGGTCCAGGAGCTATTTCCTTTTGTTCAGAGAAATGTACTTTCTCTCTGCCTCCCCATGAGGCCTTCAGCTTACAGGCAAGCAGCTTCAGAGTCATGGACAGTCTCAGTAGCTGCCCCGCCCACGTGAACCTTGACCCGTGCCTTTCTACATGGCTGTCTCTACCTACCTTTTGGTCCTTGGAGACCTCACTGAAATTCATTCCATTTCTCTGCATAAGAAAATGGAAATTTTAGCTAGTATTGGGTTACTGCCTTGGCCCAGCCTTCAAAGACGCTCTCTGACTGAATCCATGTAGTTATTGCATGTCCGCTGCGTGCATGGTGCTGACAACACAAGCAAGGTTACTGACTTTGGGACCCTCGTGGGGCGACCACAGAGAGTCAACTCGGACTGGAGACGATTATGTTCGCCACATACGGTTGTTAGGAGGATGATTTCATCTCATCTGGGCAATGGGAAAAAAGAGAGTGAGAAATGAGAATACAGTCTAGACTTGTTAAGGTTTAGTTTGTATTGTGAATTATTTCATCTTGGCTCCCTCCCCTTACCCTCTCTGAGACTTGCCCACTTTTATGTTTTCTTTAAGCCGCCATTGCTCCTCTGGAAGACCGCAGTGAGAATGCCCAGCTCACTGGCTTGTGGATGGGCTGATGCATGCAGTGTGCTTACTGCAATGTCAACAATCATTAAATTATTTGGCAATGAGGAGCCAGAGTAACAGCCAAAGAGCCAATGGCAATAGCCAAAAACCCCCTCCAAAATAAAAAACATCACCCTCCCCCCAGCAAATACCTTAGCAACTAAGAGACAAAAACAAAACTTAAAACCAGGACAAAACAAAAACAAAAAGCATGAAAAAAAGTCCACCCTAAGGCCTGATTTAAAAAAATAAATGATCTGTGATATGATGTTTTGCTTCTCAAAGACTCGACTTTTGGAAATAGAATTCAACACCTTATTGTATTAAAATTATTTGGCTTCAGCTTACCTTTTTGAGCTCCCTGTTTATTCCCATTTATTGGTCCACCCTTCCTACTCATGGCCTCCAGACTCTTCCCCATTTCCTGGGGAACACAGACTTTCTTTTTACCCGTTGTTCATCGATTTGCTCGAACGGGCACCAGTAACTTCTCCATTGTGATGGAAAGTATCATGGTAAGGGAAATGAGTCAGAAAGAGAGGGATAGACACAGAAAGATTGCATTCATCTGGGGAACATAAAGTAACAAAATAGGAGACTAACACCCAAGAGAGCCCAAGATTAGTACCAGTTTTGCTCCATGGCTTGGAGGCCAGCCATACATTCTAGGGGAAAAGGGAGCTCAGATAGAGAAAGGAGCACCAAATAAAGGGTGTTGGGAGGATCCTCCCAGGATGGGAGAAGCATGCTGAAAGTAGACTATAGACTAAACATGATTGCCACTCAATGCCTCTTTTGCAAACCACAATACCCAGTATGAGAGAGAGAACAAAAGGGAATACCCTGCCACAGAGGCAGGGTGGGATGGGGGGATGGGGGATGGGAGGGATACTGGGACCTGTGGTGGTGGAAAATGGGCACTGGTGGAGGGATGGGTTTTTGATTATTGTGCAATTGAAACCCAAGCACAAAAATTTGTAAGTCTACAACTGTCCCTCATGGTGTTTCACTAATAAAAAATTAAAAAAAAATACATTGTGAGACTTGTTACTGTTTTGCACATCTTTTACCTAGAATGTGCTTTATTCCCTCAGCTTTTCCCGTTCCCATCCCACTTTCTCTTAATATCCTGCCCCAGAGTCCATTATTTCCCTTTAGGGGGAGTTACTGAGGTCATGGCTCTTGAAATTGCTCTTGAAATTCAGTGCAAGATCCTTTCACAACCTGATCCCAACCCAATTTGTGAGCCATTGTTTGGGTGACAGGGACACGAAGGACAGTTAGTAAGTGCATCAAATCTCCAGAGGTACATGATGAGCAAAGACTGGGATAGCCAAACAGCAGGCTCCCTTAATGTATAAAGTTCTGAATATTTTTTAATTCTATTCTTGCATTCTTCTACATCTGTAGCACTGACTTCCTGTTGTTCATGGATTTGCTCGAGCGGGCCCAGTAACGTCTCCATTGTGAGACTTGTTACTGTGTTTGGCATATCAAATACGTCACGGGGAACTTGCCAGGCTTTGCCGTGCGGGCGAGATACTCTCGGTAGCTTGCCGGGCTCTCCGAGAGGGGCAGAGGAATCGAACCTGGATCGGCCGGGTTGGCTGTGTGCAAGGCAAATGCCTACCCGCTGTGCTATCACTCCAATCCTCTACATGTAAAAGACCCTATTTTCTCCTATTCTTTCCTGGATGTATTTTTGATGAGTCTCTTATCTCTTCTGTTCTGTCTGGAGTGCATTTTTTCTTGTCCATATTCTAAAAAAACCTATTTTTTTAAAATGAGTTTTTTTTATTGGATCACAGTGAGATAGTTACAGACTTGCATGATTGCGTTTCATTCGAGCAATGCTTAAGCAGCCATCCTGCTACCAGTGCCCATTTTCCACCACCATTGTTCACAGTGTCCCACCCGCCACCCCCACCCTACCCCACTCCCTGTCTCTGTAGCAGATACAGTCCTTCTTACTCTCTCTGTAATTCTGGGCATTGTGATTTGCGATACAGATACTAAGAGGTCATTGTGAACCTAAACTGTTTTGGCTGGGGGGGGGGGGGGGAGGACCTTGACCAACCCTGGGAACCCCATCGTTCAGGAGATGATTTCCCACAATTTGACATTTATCCAATGTTAGGCGCAGAGAAGCAGCTGCTAAAACTGAAAATCAGAAAAGAATCATCATTAAATTGTGCAGGCAGCAGCCTTGGGAATGGATTTGAGGAAGGTTTGACCCTTCAATAAATGATCTCTGTAACTTGAATATTTGCAGAAATCGAAGAGGAACTGACAAGTAGTGTGTTGGGAGAAGCCTGAAGGAAGCCTGATCAGCACCTGCATTCTCAGAGCTGCCTGTGCCCTGCAGCAGCACCTCTGGTATGTAACTGAACCTCCTTTGCTGTCCTGGCTGCCTGAATTGTTCAGGTTGAGCCTTTGTGAGCTCGGCCAGGTGGTTTAATGGATTGGAGATTTCTATCATTTTGGTATCTGCAACTTGAAATATCCTGTGCCCTTGATTAATTCATGCTCGGGAGCTTTCTTAGTGCTTAGTCTCTGGTAAGTAGCTCCTTACTGTACATTTATTTCCCTATGGGCCTTTTGAAAGAGAGACTGGAGCCTGTGTTTCTAACAACTTCTCCAAGGAAAACAAATCAGGCCACATTTCCGGAAGGGAGAATCTCAGGGGGTCTCCCAAACATCCCTCCCTATTACCTCTTCTTGGTCTGGCACTTTGCTTATAGCTAAAAAAAGGGAAGAATTTGTCTTGAGGAGTCCTGTAAACCTGGGATATGGGGATTGGAAGCCTGACAGTTGCCGCCGAGCTGTAGCTTCAAGAGTGAGTAGCATCTAGACACAGCCCATGGAACTTCAACTCATCTTCCTTTATTCCCAGGGCC
Source organism: Sorex fumeus (assembly GCF_029834395.1). Classification (NCBI taxonomy): domain Eukaryota; kingdom Metazoa; phylum Chordata; class Mammalia; order Eulipotyphla; family Soricidae; genus Sorex; species Sorex fumeus. The sequence continues at coordinate 54,322,426 of NW_026606101.1, forward strand.
CTCATGTTTCTTTGTCTAGAAAATGACCTCACTGCTTTTGTATTTGGAATGGAATGCACAGTCATTTACAAGTAATCACACAATAATCCCTCACACTTTTATAACGCCTTCTCATTTTCCAGAGGGTTTTGATTTGCATTATCTCATTCGATCCCGGTAACTGCACTGAGAGGTGGGCAGAGGGTCTATTTTAATTTTTAATTTTCAGGCATAGAAACGGAGATTTAGAAACTCAAATGATTGACCAGAGGTCAAACAGTTTGTATGAGGCTGACTTGAATCTGGAATCTCAAGTAGTCTGGCTCCTCAACCTATCTTCTTTTTTTTCCCCCTCACTCTTTGCTATTGGTGCAGTGGTGTGATCTTGGGAATAAAATCTCACTGATCTTCAGAATTCTGATTACTAAATTGGGTATGATATGGCAGAGGAGTTGTTTGTAGTAGTTCAGTGGATCTGTCTGGAAAAGCGTTTACTAAGTGGTAAAGATATTATGTGTATTTGGCATCATGATCTTGTGTATCTTGAATCCAAATGGTGCACCTAGAAATGTTTCAGTGAAGACTGTTTTCTCCCCTTTTTCGGAAACACAGTGGGCTGAAGGATGGTGCCCTGCCCTGTGCTCCCAGTCTTGTGATTGATCAGTTGACCTCGCTGGCTATTTGGTGACAAGGGTTCTTGTTCTGCCACAACCATATTTCTCTATAGAACTCTCTCTTTCCTTGTTTCTTATAATTAGCTGTGTGCATCCTGGTGGCAGCACCCGAGAGAAGTGGGATGGTGAGAATGGACGCTCCATCCCTGAGCTTCATGCATAGTGATTTCAATGCATGGGAGTGTGATCTGGATGAGGAGCGGAAGTGATGCAGAGCCGGTTTTGAGGGTCTGTCTTTTCTTATTTAGGTGAATAAGACCAGTTGTAATTACTGGTTTTGGCATATTGAATACACAAGTCATTTATCAATGACTAAGATTTAATAATTTGTATTTTCCAAGTCCAAAAGGCCACCCACACAGGTACACACGCAGAACTAGTTGCTTTGCAGTAACTTATTGGAAAAATCCGACAAGGATTAGTTTCAAATTGGGACCAAATGCTTTCAGAGTCAGCTGTGTGATGTGGTCCAGAGATAGCTAAAGTGGCTGAGGGGTAAGATCCTGGAAAGCTACGTTTTTAGATACACAGTCATCTACCAAACATTCCTAAGCAGTGAGACTGAACTTCAGTTGTCTGTATAATTCTAAGAGGCAACATGAGGAGTTAAGGGAGCTGGATTTTATTTCCCTGAAAGGAAAAATGTTCTGTTGGAAGGGTGGAGTTTGCCTCTGTAGGAGGAAATGATTTCTGCCTCTGTGGGGATGACACTAGGGATACTGACTGGGGTAGAAGTGGACGTTGGGATCAACAGCATTCTTTGTGGGGAGGTTTGGACCACAGCTGGAAATGCTCATAGGTTACTTCTGGCTCTGTCCTCAGGGGTCACTACTGGTGGCACTTAAGAAACACACAGTATCAGGGATTGAATTTGGGCCAACCATACAAAAGGCAATTTTTTTAACCCCAGTACTATCTCTCTTGCACGATACAATAACCTTTACAGGTTTTTTTTTTCATTTTGTGATCCCTGAGACAGTGGTTCTCACTGATCAAGAGAAAGAGAGGTACTTGTGCTTGAAGGACTAAAGAATAATTTACTACAATAAAGTCAATCAGACTGGCAACCACCATCTACCTGCGGTCACAGAGAATGAGACAAACCTACTAGGAGATAAACACAGAAGGACTGTCTAAACTTTAGTCATCTGGGCAGCCCTAAGGGTGCTAACCGGCTGGCCCTAATACAAAGTTGCCGTCCATCATGAGCTATTGTTTAAGTTGACAGAGACACTAGTTAGCAATCAGAATTCAATGGGTACATTAAGCTATCTTTTAGTTAGCACATCAAAATTCAATGAATATATTGAGAACAAGGGATGGGATATTTTGCACAGCAAATCAGCAGTTAGCCTGAATATATAAAGTCATGGCAATTTTTTGTTCTGTTTTTCTTGTGTTGTTACTTTCTACATCTAAAAGACCTTAAAATGGTTTATTGTAGCCTTTGTTTGCTTGCCCTAAGCATTCTCTAATATTACTAAACTATTTTGCCTAGGGGACAACTTCAACCTTAGGGTTTTTATTAGGGGGACAATTTCCTACAAAGGACCCACCCTCAACTCAGTTCTGTGGACCAGTAATCTGTTGCTGGTGTCTTTGACAGTTTGTCGTTTTGCACTTTGTATCTTTATATCCACATATGAGGCAATTCATTATGTAACTTCTTTCTGACCGACTTCACTCATCAGGAACATCCTCTAAGTCCATCCACATAACAGCAAATTACTTGATTTTGTCTATTCTTACAGCTGTGGGGTATTCCCTTGTGCAAGTAAACCATAACTTCTTGATCCATTCATTTCTACTTGGACATTTGGATTGCTGGATATTTGGGTTGTTTCCATATCTTGCCGGTGATCTGCAGTGATCAGAGGTTATGCTTATATCTGATTGAATTAACATGAATGTGTTTTGGGTTTAGATGTCAAGAAGTGGCATCTCTTGTATAGACTAGTGGTTTTCAACCTTTCTATATGTGGGCCTGCACTGGTTTGTGGACCAGTGGTTGAAGAATGCTGTTCAAGATCATACCTGAAAATCTGGGAATCTCACCCAATCTGTGGATAAAGAAATAAAAGTTATAAGAGAAGAACTGATTTGTCCAAAGTCTTACAGACTGCTAAAGACTGGACTCTTGTCCCCACACTCCCTGATGAGTGCTGTTTTTTGCTAGAAACTTTCTGGAAGATGAGGACAGGAAGCTGCATGTGACTGGCCCCAAGCCAGGAAATGGTCAACAATTCTGAAAAATGACCTGCAGCAAGCCTTTAGCGCCAATGGTAGAATGAGATCACACCACCAAATGGAACCTCTGGAAAGCCAGAAACATGGATTCTCTTTTTTGAGAATATATATTTATCTCAGACCTTCATTCCCCCAGCATCAGTCCTTTTAGTCCTTTTGCAGTCATTGTGGATCATATTCATTCTGGACTGACCTCACTAGTCCAAGTAAGTTATTTCACGGGTTTTAGATGCTTCTGCTGAATCATACAGACGAAGGAGCAAGGAAGTAGTTTAGTGTTCCTGCCACCGGCTTTCCATATGTGAGGCCCTGAGTTTGATTCCCAGCACTGCAAAGGCCAACAGAATTGTTGCAAACTGAATAGGGCATTCCACTTCCACCTTGTCGATTGTTCTGGAAGAAATGGATCACGTATGTATGGAATTCATGATCGAGACTATGGAAAAATGTATTTGTGCTTGTCGTGCCTGCTATCTGTCCTTTATCAAGCTCTCACACAACTCACTTCTCAGGAGGGTTTTGCCCAGCTGGAAGCTCGGTGAGTACGGTCTGAGCGTCAGGGTTGTTTTGAGACTCATCTTCCATCCAAAGAACAGCACACTGTATCCTCAGCATGTGCCTACCTGCTCATACCACACCCCCTCACTTGCCCTCCCTTGTCAGGATAGATCGACTTCATAAATGAAGTTGCGGTTCAGGTGGCCCTGCTCCTAAGGTGAAAGGAAAGGTCTCGAAAAAACTGGTCACTTCTTGGATTTGACAGGGAATCTTTCTCCTGACAGGACAGGCTATGGAACTCTTGAGACTCCACTTCTTTGGAGATTAATCATTTACTCCGAGTAAGGAATTCTCTTTTAAGTGGCGCATGTTCTTCGAGTGCCAAAGCAGAGAAGGGCGCTTTCACTGACATCCTCCAGCCTGCTTCTCCATATTTGGAAATGTTTACCCACCACACTGATCTATTGGAAGAGAAGGAGGTGACTCAGGGTTTAGCAGAAGCAGGATTTGAATTCTTGTTTCCAGAAACCAAGTCCCCCAACCCCCGCCCTCAACCCTCTCCCTCCATTCCTTTGCCCCTTGTTCTGGAAGGGGCGGAGAATATCTCCTGTTCCCCACGGGTCCTCGGACCACGTCCTTGCAGTGGGACGGGTGTGTGAGAGGGTTGCGGGCCAGTGGAAGCTTGGCTGCCTGTGGGGACTGACGTGGGTGAGTACATCATTATTGCTGGAGCGAATGGCATTTCTGCTTGCAGCTCCTGGGCTGAAGTCCTGAGGGCAAACTCATTTGCAGGGGTGTTGGTATTGGGACCGATCACTGGGGGCTCAGTCCTCTGCTTACATTTAAGATGGGTACAGCCACATTCCCTCGGGATACATCTCCCGGTGGGATTTACTTGTGGACTTTGCTAAGAAAACTTCTACTGGCATATAAAAAGAAATAGATCTTTCCTCACACTGAGGCCTGTTTTGAGTTGGGTCTGTGATTGCTAGGGCTAATGCAACCAACAAGTGTTTGTAAGCACTTGCAGAGGAATGGCTTTGGCTTGAGTAAGAGTTGTGATTGGACCGCAGAACCTGCAGCACATTGTATTTGCCTGGCATTTAGAGTCTGATCTAAATGCCCAATTTGCTGGATGTTGTATAGATTTCATGGAGCTTGTGTAGATTGAAGGTCAGTACTGGAAGGAGTCTCACAGGCTGTCCTCCCCACCTGTCTCATTTTACAGCATGATAACAGCAGTGGAGGTGCCAGGAGTGCAGCTGATGCATTGTGTGGATTTGTAGTTCAGTAAATGGGATTTGAACCTACATCTTTTCACTCACAGTTCACTCCTCTTCCTGCCAGATTTCCCGTACTTTCTCAGGCCAAGGCAGAGAAGATGCCTGTTGAACAGCGGAGGAAATTTTGATTCAGAGACACTAGTGCAGCCCACACTTACTAATTGGTGAGAAGCTAGAGCAAGGTGCAGTTTAGATGTTTTGCTCTCCTCTTCCGCGGACTCAAATGAAGTTACTGTTTTACATTTTTCAGGTTTTTTGTTTCCTTTTTTGGTTTCAACTTTTGGTCATATCTGCCTTTTGGATGTGAATTGCTCCCTTCTGATTTGTTTTGGTGTTTGTATCTTTCTTACCTGAAAGGTGATGAATGCTTCTGCCCAAATGGGAAGAAGTGTGTACTGAAAATTTCATTTCAGTGCCATCCTGTGGACATGATGCATGAATATTTTGAAACACACACACACACACACACACACACACACTCGGGCACACACTTTTCTTTAGCCATAGTTAATTGGATGACATCATTTGCCAGAGAGCAGTTTGACATCACCGTATTGCAGTATATTGGGTCGTCCCCCATCCTAGTCTAACTGCCTGAGATCGTTTCAGTCTCCCACCAACTTAGTGCTCCTTTCTTCACTGGAGATGGAGTTGAGGATGTATTTGGAAGAAACACAGTGACGTTAAAGGCATTAAGCAGCAGATTGTAATAGATCAGGAAAAAAAAGGCTCTTATGCTTTTCTTCTGACCCTTGTCAAAGGCAAATCTGGGGATTGAGACACAGATTTCTAACTCTTCTGAAGCCAGAGGGAGGCAGGAACTTACCCAGGTACCCAGGGATGTGGATGCCACTGTGCCTCTTCCGTGTATTCCTTTCTTCTTGGGGAGGAGGCAGGAGGCTGCCTTTGTTGAGTGTGGTTGCTGATGAGCAGGGCACAGACAGAGCACCTAGGACTGGGCAGGCAATAACTCTGCCACTGTTATGGCTATTAATAATGGGAGCTGACCTGAACTGACTGCTTCCTGGCTACCAAGCCATGGATTAAACTCTTGACCAGAATCTCTGAGTGTCCACTGTCGCTCCCAGTGAATAGGTGCTGAGTTTTCATTTCTAATTTTGGCAAAATATTTATAACAAGACCTTCACTATCTTTTAAAAAATTTAAATGATTTTTGGGGGACCTCCCCCAAATCAGGGGATCCAGAGGCCATTCCCAGAAATATGTGCCATGACTGTGTGGGTCTGGTTATGAGATGTGGTAATGCAGTGCTGCTGGCTTCCAGGGATCTTGGGGGCTCAGGGCGAAGATGGGTGGTGGTGCATAGGATGCTGCAGATCCATGTAGTTTGGGGAGATTATCCCCAAACAATAATTAGGAGACCAGGAGACACTCTTGAAATACAAGGACACTGGCTCGGGTGCTTCAATGAAAGTGCATGAATATGAGGTGTTTCTTGGCCCCTTGATTGTGCACAAAAGGTCTCCAGAGCTATACCTGGTGATGCTTGGGAGTACCCTGGTGCTGGGGATAGAACTGGGACATTGCCCCCTGGCCCCTGTGCTGTTCTCTCCCTCAATTATAATCATTTCTAAAAGCTGAGCTCAGTATTATCAGGCAGAGTCCCATTTTGTAGCTGATGTCCAGAACTCTTTTCTTCTCGGACAACTGAAACTGCACCTATTTTAGCCCATTCCTACCTTCCCCCAGCCCTTGCCGCTACCATTTCCCTCTGTACTTGGTGAATTGTCTACTCAGGCCATGTCATCTAAGCAGAAGCACGGGTATTTACCTTTTGGTGATCAGCTTGTTTCACTTGGCATAAAGGTTCGTTCATGTTGCAGCAGCTGTCTATGTTTCCTTTCTTTCTTTCTTGACTGGATTCAATGCCATTGTATGTTCTCCACCTCTTGTTTATCCCATTTCATGCTATTTTTCCTCCATGCTGTAGAACAAGAACTTGAAGCTCTGTGGGGTTAGTTGCCCGAAGCCTAGTCAATAGTGGAGCTATTTGAACTCAGACATTATGACTTCAGAATCACAGGACCAGGAGTATGCAGGCAGGTGTTGGTCTTGAGATAGCAAGAGTGTAGCAAGCCAGCCTGCATCTCAGATGGAACATGATGCCTCTTCAAAAATTGCTGTGGCATGTCAGCAACCAAGGATTCCCAAGGAAGGACTCTACACCTGTCTTTTTTTCACTGCTTAATATTGACTGGGGTGGGGGCTGGGACCAAATTTAAACCTTCTTCTGGGAAATGACTTTAGTCTTTTGGCCTTTATATTTTATAACCCTTGTCCCTTTCCTTAATCTTTTATTCTCATTGCCATTCTTCTATTTTTCCCACATTTATAAAATAGTGAACTGGGACCAGAGAGGGGTAGCTGATCACAGTTTGATTCCTGGCATAGCAAGTGCCCCCAGCACTAATAGATGAGTCTTGGATGCTCCTTACCACCTCTGTGATGGTCCAGGTATTCCCTAGCACCCACCGGACCCTTGTATCCTGCTTTTTTCCTGTTTCCTTAAAACACCAAACTGTTGGCTCAATTAGTGGCAGCCCCTGGTACTGGACCCTGAACACCTGCTTGGGAGATGCACCCACCAAAATAATCACATTTGCATCCTATGTCAGAAACACCTTCTGATTCTTCCTGAAACTAGTCAGACCATATCAATGACATGATGTCAGTGATGATGAAGATGATGAAGATGATGATGATGATGATGATGATGTCTAATGACCAACTGGTCTGTAGATCAGTGGATTGAGACTGAAGGGCTTTCACTCGGAAGCTCAAGCATTCTCCATCTGAGCCTTAAAATTCCACTAGGAAAATGAGATCATTGATGATAGGGAGCTTCACACTCAACACTCCATATATTCTAATGTCCTTCATATGACCTAGCATGTCACAAATGTGATATGACAGCACAATGTTATTCCCATCTGCCTGGGAAAAGTAAGGCTTGATGGCCACTTTTCTAGAGCCACAAAAATTGGCCACCAGTGGGCTCCTTGCCCTTCTACTATGTAAGATGCCTCTCCTATGTGATATGTATTCGTCTAGTGTTATTAAGCTCTCATTGAATTCCCAGTCTGCCTTATACTGTTCTATGCATCAGTGAGTTTGGAGTGAAGAAAATGATGCTTGAAACAATGATTGCCTGGGAGCTTATATTCTGGCAGGAATGTGTAGGAGGAGGCAGACAATGCGTAAACAGTAAATAGGAGAGAATGATAGGCAACTCTTCAGAGGATTCACTTGGGGATATGCAACTGTTGAGTGGATGGAGGAAGGGCTTTGGAAGGTGAAGTTTAATTAAGCTCTGAAGGCTACAGGTAGTGTATAAAAGACAGGGGGTGAGCTTTGCAAGTAGAAATAGTCCATGCAAAGACTCCAGACAGGAATTGAGTTTGTGTGTGAGGAACAGAGAGCATATGCCTGAAGGTGGTAAACTGTAGAGAGAGGAGTCAAACGTGAGCTAGTGGCAGTAAGCTACACAAGGGGCTTGACCCTGAAGTTTAGGTGTGTGAGAAGCATCTGAGTTGCATTTTGCAAACATCTTTCTGGCTGCTAAGGAGAGTGGGAATCATGTGGACTGTAAGGATTGGGCAACCATAGAAGCAAGACCATACGATACTCTTGAAATCATTCAGGTGGACCTCTCATTGGGAAGTAGAGGTGAGGCAGATAGAAGAAGCAAATGCTTTACGACCTGGTGCGTGCGTTTGTGTGTGTTTATGTAGTGCAGGAGAGTACTTTAGTGAACTTTTCTTTAGAGAAATAGAAGCTCTGGCAGGAGTCTGGGAGTGACTGCTGGAGTTGAAGATGTGTTCAGGGGCAGATACACAGACTAGCAACAGATCTGGACAGAAGAATGTGTGTGTCCCCCATTTTGGTTTCTGTGAGCTGCTAGGCAGAGAACCAAGGGCAGTGTTTTCCTGCCTCTGACTTCCTGGCTGAAGTTGCTGGAACGCCCCAAAATAAGCCTGACAGAATATGTTGCTTCCTTTGCTCTCCCTGGGTATTTTTATAAAGCATTCTTTCCCACCAAGAATATGCAACATTCAAAGTGATGTTGACTTTATGGGTCATATTTAACATATTGTTTTCCCTTGATGGCCATCTGTTTTGCAGAGATGTGTAGTGAGGACCTTCAGCCACCCTGCAAGATAGGTTTACAGGGCTCAGTGGAAACCCAAAGGGGCTTGAGCTGAAGATCTTGGTCCAAGCGACCTTCTAGCCTTCCCTTTTCATTTATACTTGAATTCATACTTACTGACCCTTCCCAGCTCCCTCTAATTCCATTTAAGGGGCTGTACGTTTTGTAAATAATACAGTTAGCTTCTAAGGGGACTTTTGGGCTGTTACTCAGCAGTGCTCAGGGGCTGTCCCTGGCTTTTTGTTCAGGGGATTACTTCTGCTGGTGCTGGAGGACCATATGTGGTGCTGGCAATTTTACTGGGATCAACTGCATGCAAGACAAGTACTTTAATCCCTGTATTAGCTCTCTGGCTCTATATTCACCATTTTTTTCCGTGACTGGTCTCAAAAAATTTAGGAGATTTATTCAAGTCAGGAATCCAAGATTCCAAACATTTATGCTCTGACTGCCAGGCCAATTCTCACATGTAATATGTATCCCTGAATGTCCTATGGTTGATCTTCTACTACAGTCAGCCGCTGTCTGGAGAAGCTTAGCGATTATAAACTAAATCATCACAAATTTCATCTTGATGCTTCTTCATACACTCCTCTACAAATAGTAACCTACAGTTACCAGTATTTTCTTTTTAAAAATTCTTTAATATCATCTCTTAAAAACAGTGTTTTGTTTTTGCTCATTCAAATTCCTTTTAAACTGTCTCTCATATCACCCATTCATTCAGTCAACAAACATTTATTGAGATCTTACTGTATGCCAGGCATTGTGCTAGGTGCTGGGGTTTGCTTCAAAGATAATTTGGAGGCGTATAGAAGGGGAGTGGATAATTACAGCACAGTGAGATAAGTGCTATAATAGAGGGATATATAAAGAGCTAGAAATAGCACTATGAATAACATCTCCGAACAAATTGCCTTCTTTTTTCCTTTTGGATTATTCCCTTATGTATATTGCCCAAAGTGGGATTACTGGGTCATTTAAAAGATAAAAACAATTTGGCACAAAAAGATGTAATGACTTGCCTGGGGAATACAGCTCAATTTTCAACAGGGGGGGAAATTGTTGACAACTCCAGATTTAGACACTTCACCAGGAGGATTGAGCGATTTTTAATACTGTCCTCTCACCATGGTAAATTTCAGGGGAACACCTATTCGAGATATGTCAGTCTGCATGTACAAACGCATTTCCTTTTATTTAATCTCACAACTTAATTGTTAATTCTCACAAGAACCTAGCTATATAAAGTATGATTGTTTCCTTTGACAAATGAGAAAATGGTAACTTCGTGAGAAAGAAGCACTTGCTTGAAATCCCACAGTTAATTATTGGGAAACCCAAGAACCAAATTCCAAGTTTTTTCCATTCTAACACTCCCTTTGCTTCTCCATTCTCTTTTTACCCACTGGGGATACTTATGTTCTGATGAGGGGCTGAAATGTATTTGACGAGCTGTATGCACTCTTTTCATGAAGTTCAGGATCCATGAAATATGCACAGAAATACTGACCCCTAGTATCATAGCACTGTTAGAAACTCAAGATCCATCCCTGGCTTACATCTGAAAGGTGGGTGCTTGTTTCTAACCCAGGAGCACAGAAACCCAAAGTAAAGCAGACACCATGCCATTGCTCTGCTTTGAAGCATTACTTTTCTGGTAGTTTTGGCCTTTGGTTAACGTTTCTGTCCCTGACTTCCAGGGCTAGAGAGAAATATGTCTCTACTGGGTACTTCTTTGATACTCCAGAGTACTCATTCCTAAGTCAGTCCTACTCTCTGCCATTCCCTGAATCTGCCATCAGTTTCCTCACCTTCATGCCTTAGCTCATGCTTCCGTAGCCTCAGATGCAATCCCCCTCTTCTTTAATATAACTCCTGTTCCACCTATACGTTTCTGTGTATGTGGCATCTTCAGAATGAGGTATGTATGCTTCATTCCTCTACTTTCTGCTATCCACATTTCTCCACACAAGCATTCTCTTTCTCTCTCTCCTCTCTCTCCTCTCTCTCTCTCTCTCTCTCTCTCTCTCTCTCTCTCTCTCTCTCTGCCTTCTGCTAACTCACACCACAATGGGCTGTAAGGCAATAGAATATAGCTTTATGGTGCTTATGTTCATGGAATCTGGATTTGAATTCTGGCTGGGCTAATTTCTACCTGTGTGGTGATTTCTCAGGTAAGCCACAGAATTGTTAGGAGGATTTGTATGGTATCTGCACTTCCTCTGTTGCTTTTGCTGTTTTCAAATTTAGTTGTATCTCATTCCTCCTTAGGAACCACATGACAACCAGGAAAAGCATCATATGTTGCCTCTGCCTTTGACCTATGGGACCTGTTCTATAGGCTCTTTAAGGAACAGGATTACATATAACCTAATGTTGACGTTGGAACAGATTCATTATTGGTGAAAAACCCTAGTCACGTGGTATCAGATCTGCTCAGGCACTCTGTGATATGTGGTTATGGGTATATATAATTCTTGTTGGAATGATTCTGGACCTCCTTCTTGAGTGACAGGAAAGAAGTGAAATCCTTTGTCTAGCTTGTGTACATGTTCATCAAGTTGTATAGTGCTGGGATTTGACTGAAGACAGGATTTGGAAGTCGTGCTTCGTTGTGACACTTGATTTTTTCCCTAAGCCTTCCATGGGTGAGTGCTCCTTACCTAGACAAAAGGGTCAATGGAGGAATGGACATGGGGCAGTTCTGAGAGCAATCTACTCCTCTCACTTCTCTGTCAGTGGGGCCACAGAAAATGGATCCCTTTATAGGAAGTACTCCTGTAGATATAGTCAATCATCTTTGCTTTTCGTGGCAGCTGACCGCATTTTTTTTTTGGCTTTTTGGGTCATACCTGGCGATGCCCAGGAGTTACTCCTGGATCATGCACTCAGGAATTACTCCTGGCGGTGCTCAGGTGACCATATAGGATGCTGGGAATGGAACCCAGGTTGGCCACAGGCAACGCAAACACCCTACCTGCTATACTATCACTCCAGCCCCCTGACTCCTTGTTTATAAATTGATTTTTGGGTCACACCTAGTGATGCACAGGGGTTACTCCTGGCTCTGCACTCAGGAATTACTCCTGGTGGTGCTCGGGGATGCTGCAAATTGAACTCAGGTCGGTCACGTGCAAGGCAAATGCCCTACCTGCTGTGCCATTGCTCCAGCCTCGTGACTCCATTTTTAAAGGGATTGCATCACCATTTTACTTTCTCTTGTGTTGTTTCTCAAAACGTAGCGTTCATGAGTTGTAAACTCGTAATTTTTTCAAGCTGGCTACCAGGTCCTCCATGTTCTGGCCGCAGCATTCTTTTCCAGCCTCATGTCCCACCACATCCCTTTTTGTCCTCTGCCACTAGCCTCTCCAGATTAGTCACTTGCCCAAGAAAACTTTGAGCTCATCCTCTTCAAGACCTTAGCACACAGTGTTCTCTGGGCTGATTTTCCTCCTCCATGGAAATCTTCTTGGGTGTCCAGGCCCAGTTCAAAAGTTACCATTTGTAGAGATCTCCCTCACAAAAAGTACATTGCATGTACTTTTGTGCTTTGTATCAATTTTTTTTTTTTACTGTCACTCAGCCCTGTGTATTTGAGCACATCTCCACCGATTCTGTGAATGTGTGTTAGCTCGAGTCATGTCTAACTCTGTGTGTACTTCTGCCACGTCCATTCACCATGCCTCAGTAAGACTGAAGGTGCTAGAAAATATTTATGTTGTGCACTTCTTGTGTGCAGGATTCTTGACACTACTTAAAAGTTACCTAGAAGAGCATTCAGGAGGTGATGTTAGGGATACCTGTGCTTTCTTTGACCATAAACCTGCCTTTTTAGTTTTATTATTGAATTACCTCATTGCTAAATTTTCCTGACCTGCTCATTATTAGCTAGAAATTTCTTAGTGTGGTTCTGAGCTTCTTATTTTACTTAAGAAATAGTAGCAAGGTGGAAATCAGGAAGGATCTCACAGTTACTGATGTGGGAATGCTTTAGTTTGAACATTGAGGGTTTTATTTATTTTTTTAAATCATTTTTATTCCAAAGCTCTGTGACTGCAAAAAATATAAAAACAACAGAAGATAATTTTTATGAATTTTTATTACTTACAGAAAAAAATAGCTATCTATATTGTAGTTGTAATTGCAGAGTGATGAAATTGGATTGTAGAGTTTGGTTTGAAGATTTGGGTTCAAGTCATGGCTTTATCATATACTAGCCTCCAAACCTTGCATAATGACCCAAACTTTTCTCACTATACAACTGGAAATTCTTTTGCAAAGACTTGACACAATGAATAAATGAGATTTTTAACATTAAATTAGAATTTTTATTGCTATGTGTTTAATATACTGGGTTTGAATATCATTTTAATATAGTTATTTTTAAAATTTTAATTTTATCTTTTCATGTACATACTCCACATTTTGGATAAAAAAAGTGTATTTGTCATGAAGGGATACCTAATATCTAACAGAAAACATGAACATATTCTACTTAGAAGATCTAGTTTGAATAAATTAGAAAATATTCAAATATTTTTATAGATTAGAAAATATTCAATATCAATTCCAGAGAATATGGAATTGATGCATATAAAAAGTTTGGGAAAGTTTATTTAAGACTCTTTCAAATTATGAGGTGAACATTAATTAATGCTCACTACATATAGATCTGTGCTGCATGTGCTGGATATGGAATCCCCAGAAATAATTAAATACATTCTCATGGGTAAGTGGTCTTACTCCCATTTTGCTGACAGGGAAATGAACTAAGGAAGATTAAATAACGTACACAAGTCTAATGCCGAAGACTTGAAATTCCTATTCATAATGTGCTCATAATGGTTTCTAGAAACACTTTTACAGATGGGACAAAATCTTTCTTTATTTTGTTAATTCTTTATCCTCAGTATTAGTGGCAACCACTAACTCTGGGCCAGACGAGCAGTAGAACTGTGCATGCCTTGATGCTTTTTAAGTTGTTAAATGAATCTTGATGATTTTCTTTATATTTGCTGCTATGAATCTGCTTTTTTGGAGTTTCTTTGACTTACCCATTCACCTTGCTTTCTTTTTAATCCATTTGGGAAGATATTTGTTATTGCTTTTCTCTACTTTGAAGGCAGGTGTACCTTAATGAGTTCTTTCTATTTTATTTATAAAATTTTACTGATGGAGGGGCTGTAAGGGGTAGTACAGCGGGTAGGGTAGGGTGTTTGCCTTGCACACAGCTGACCCAGACTTGATTCCGGGCATCTCATATGGTCCCCTGACTATCACCAGGAGTAATTCCTGACTAGAGAGTCAGGAGTAACCCTGAGCACCACTGGGTGTAAGTAACCCCCAAACAAAACAACTGCCCCCCCCAAAGGAAAACAACTTGCAGGTGGAAAAGAAATTTGCTATTTTCCATTACCTACTCTAACGTGGTGGTGGTAGAAAAGAAATGGAATTTGGGAGTCTTGCGATCTCTTGTTGAATCTGTTCATGATTATGAAGAGGATTTTGGTCTCCCCACTTCCTTTTCCATTTAGGGTTTAAGAATCTTCATCTCTGAAGAATGAGAACACTACAAGGTGACTCCTGAGATTTTAAAGTTCTGCATGTTTTGTGGTGTCAAATCCATCAATTTCTGCTGAGCTTCGTAATCCTGCAGCTGTTTCTCTGATACTTTCAATCTTTAGATTTAATCTATTCAACAATGTATAATTTTTTAAAGGGAAGCTTTTATAGACACTTCTAAAATATAAGGGTGGGGGATAAATGGATGTTAAAAAATAGAAAACAACCAATTAAATAGTATATAGCATGTAATTCTCCTTGGAAACTTACCACGAAATTGAAGAGCACTTTAACAACTGGTAATTTAAATTGCATTTGAACTCTGCTAATGGTTTGTTTGCATGGGAACTTCAATCATTTCACAGCGGTTCTTAAGCGAAGCTGCTTGTTCTCTTTATGGAAAAGAAGAAAAAAAATATTAAAAGAGAAGTTGAATATGGAAAAGGGAGACCACTTTCATTTCTGCATGGAGGGAAGCTGGCAAGTATGAGAGATTCCCCCAGGGTTAAGGGTGGAGAGCTTTGCCTTTCAGTGGACTTGAGTAATTCGGGGAAGTCAGATGCCCTTTGCTGCTGTTGTAGAAACCGTTCTGATTTATGTCTCCTGCTGCCAGGAGAGCTTAGATTTCCTGGGACTTGTACATGAGGGATTTTTTTTTTTTGGTGTGTGTGTGTGTATGTGTGTGTGTGTGTGTGTGTGTGAGAGAGAGAGAGAGAGAGAGAGAGAGAGAGAGAACTTTCACTTGCCACAATCCAATCCTGACAATTCATCCCTCAGCCTCTCTCTTTTTTCAGTGGAAGGGCTTCGAGAAATCTAAAACCCTTGAAAACCACAACCTCTCAGGAAAGTCATTACTTCACTGGGCTTCTCCTGGTGGTTCCTCATTTTCCTAATTTAATTTATTTCTGCCATTAGAACTTTGAGACAGGTGTTCAGAGACCTGAATGTGAGAGTCTTGGTTTTCTTCCACAGTTGAGGGTATAACCAAAGGCAGGTTCCTTAGTCCAGTGAATCTGTTCTCCTTTGTTAGAGTGAACTTAACTGGGGCTGGTGGTACAATTCGCAGACTACCATCCGTGGCTCTAGAATGACCTTCTCCTTATTCTTGCCTCCAAATGCTTTCCTCATCAATTGAAAGACTTGGGGTGGCTCATTTTCCCTTTTATTTCTTTGTTTTGTTTTTGGCCCTACTTAGGACTTACTCCTGATCTGTACTTGGGGATCACTGCTGGCAGAGTCAGGGACCATTAGGCAGTGATCGTGATCAAACCTGGGTCTACTAAGGCAAGTGTATCTGCTGGACTATCTCTATGTCCCATGGTGGATGATGATGACGATGACGATGATGATGATGATGATGATGATGATGATGATGATGATGATGATGTGTGTGTGTGTGTGTGTGTGTGTGTGTGTGTGATATACCCAGTGCTGCCTAGGGGCTACTTTCAGCTCCATACTGAAGGTTATTCCTGGACATGCTCAAGGAATCATGTGCTGCTGGGGACCAAACCTAGGGCTTTTGCATGCAAAACATATGCTCAAGTTATCTCCATGGCCCCATGGTAGGTCATTTTTAATGCCTTTACCAAACTTTGAGATTATCAGGTAGGTGAAGACTGAATAGCACATAGAAAGCAGAGAGTATCATTGTTTAAACAATGACAATAAAAGTAGTAGTTTTTCTACTTGGACTATTTCTCTTGAACAAACAAAAGGACACATTCGATAATAGCCCAAGCTTGGCATGCTTGTCTGTTGGAATACGTATTGTTGCATAATCCTTAGCAAGATAGCAATCAACCTTAATGAAATGAAAACTATAATGAGGACTTAACAGAAAGTGTAAAGAGGGTCCAACTCCCAGCAGCTCAGGGTTCTCTATTGATTCTCTAGGCTCAAGTTTTCCTCCAAACTCCTATTCCTGGTCTCTTTTAAGTTGTGGCTCAGATTTTGCTGTTAAATGTTCACTTGCCTGAAAATGTTTTTAACTCACTTACCTATCATTTTTCAAATCTGATATTATGATGGAGCTGCTTCCCCTGGAGAGTGGGGCATAAACACGAGGGCATCTGCAGCTTTCTCACTCTGCGGCACGTGAGTGAAATAGAAGTGCCAGGATTTGGCTGGTAAACTCCTGGATTTGGGGGTTTCAAGAATGGCATCACTCCAAGTATGGCTTGTCAGTAAGTTCATGAACCTGGAAAGTTCTAAAGCTGGTAAAACCTGAGAGATTCATAAGCAACATCCTTTTCCTATTTTTCATAGGTGTGGAACACCGAGTGTCAGAACAGAACGGAAGTGAGAATTGAGACACCTGATTCCCAGTCTAGTGCGTTCCTTTTTATTGTCTACTTCTTTGAACTCATCACAGGAAAAGTGGTTTTCCTCACCTGGTAAGTTCTACATAGAAGAATTTCCCTTGTATTATGAATGTGCATATTCTAATGAGTCTTAAAAAACAGTGAAACCCAAGCACAAAGATTTGTAAGTCTACAACTGTACCTCATGGTGTCTCACTAATAAGTAAAGTAAATTAAAGGCCCTCCCGTTGATCATCGATTTGCTCGAGCGGGCCCAGTAACGTCTCCATTGGAGACTTTGTTGTTACTGTGTCTGGCATATCAAATACGTCACGGGGAGATTGCCAGGCCCTGCCGTGCGGGCGAGATACTCTCGGTAGCTTGCCGGGCTCTCCGAGAGGGGCGGAGGAATCGAACTCCGGTCGGCCATGTTGGCTGCATGCAAGGCAAACGCCCTACCGCTGTGCTATCGCTCCAGCCCTCACTAATAAAAATTTAAAAAAAAACAGTGTCCTCCAATTAAATAACAGGTATGAATAACTAGGAAGGACTATGAGCAAGACAAGAAACAGAATGTTTTTCTTTTTTCTTGAAATGATTTCACTGGCAATGGACACAATATAATTCTGCTTATAAAATGTGCGGCAAAGCAAAGGCAGAACTCAGCTCTTGGAAAGGAGCATAAAGAGAACTTGGAAGAAAATGTGGAGTAATGATGATTTTGGCGTGCCAAGAATTGTATTGCTTTCTTCTTTTTCTTTTGACATGAAGGGAAGTGTTCTTGAAATAAAGAACCAAAATGAAAATGTCTTTGAACGGTGTTATGGGCATTTGGGGGGAAAGGAAGTAATATTATTGAGTGGCTCTTGTTTACCCTTGTGCACGGTGCTTCTTTTGTGATCTTTTTATTTTTACAACAACCCTTTGAGGCAAGAGAGGCTAAATTTGCTTAGCAAAGACTGTGAACCTTTCTGCAGCGGGTTTACTGGCGTTCCACTGGGATCTGAGTTTGAATCCTATTACACACTATGCTATAGCATTGGTGACGAGGTAAGGCATGCTTTTTCTTTGTATGAGTTTTGGGGCTTCTTCTCTTGTATTTATGGAAAAAACAGAAAATCATGTTCTAAAAAATGGAGGTGGTGAAAAGAATTTATGGTGTAGAGTACATGAACTGTGGGGATATCTGAGGAAGAGAGCAGGAGGATTCTGGGAAGAGCTTCCACTTGGAACTCCACATCTGTGATATCCATCTGAAGGGCCAGTTCATGTGTGCCTTAAACACAAATTTGAGCTTGAAATATCAGCATTATATTGAATAAGTAATATGCCTTGCCCGGTTCTTTACAGGGTAGTTTTCTAAAATGGACCAGCTGCTTTTGGAATTTATAAACTCTAATTGTGTTTAATAGTGTCATTGACTTTAGAAGTTCTGTTTTATCCCCTTTTCTTAATGATTTTTTTTTTCAGAAGAATCACTGACTTCTAGTTACCCTATGAATTCTGAATAAGATAAAAGACAGCACACCCTTACTTTGATTCTGCAATGCTATAGACTGTAAAAATTTCAAACATGGGGCTGGAGGAATAGGACAGCAAGTACGGTACTTACCTTGAACGTTGATGACCTGGGTTCGATTCTTGGCATTCCACATGGTCTTCTAAGTCCGACCAGAAGTGATCCCTGAGCTTAAAGCAAGGAACAAGCACTGAGCATGACTGCGTAGTTATAAAACAAAACAAAAGCAAAGTAAAACAGTTTAAAATTTCAAATGTGGTTGTGACTGTTTTGTTCTCAGCATACACTGAAACACCAAATGTGCATTTTTGTTACCTGTTCTATCTCCAGTTTTTTTCAGTGTTTCAAATCGAATTGGGGTTCAATAGGAAGCCTTGTGGGCTGGAGCGATAGCACAGTGGGTAGGGCATTTGTCTTGCATGAGGCCGACCTGGTCGGCCCAGGTTCAATTCCTCTGCCCCTCTCGGATAGCCCGGAAAACTACCGAGAGTATCTTGCCCGCACGGCAAAGCCTGGCAAGCTACCTGTGACGTATTCAACATGCCAAACACAGTAACAAGTCTCACAATGGAGACGTTACTGGGCCCACTCGAGCAAATCAGTGAACAATGGGAGGACAGTGCTACAGTGCAATGCAGGAAGCCTTGCTACTGGATTAAAAATAAATATCAAGGGTCTAATGATAGAATGTGAGAGTGCCATAATAGGAGCAAGTTGGAAGAGACTCAGGTTCTGTTGCAAGGATGCAAAGTATGAACGAAAGGTAACATTTGTCTTCTAAAATGCGGGGCAGTCTTAGATTGCACTAAATTAAATGAGGTTTCTAGAACAAAGTAGGCTCAGGATTTCTCTGAAAACCAGTCATTATAGAGTAAAGCAAGTTTCAGATCTAGGTTGAGAGGAACTTGGCTCTCTTTCTCTGAACTCTGTACTCTCCTTTTTCCTTTTGGGTTTTGTCCTCTGGATGCTTTGCCACTTGGATTATGCTATAGCTGGCATATAGGTCTCCTCTTTCCATTTCATGTGAAGAGTATCTTTTGTTCATATCCATAGACTTGTTCATTGCACATTCTCTGTTTCTGTTTTGGAGCACACCCACCTGTGTTCACTGCTTACTCCTGGCTCTGTGCTCAGGGATCACTCCTGGTGATACTTAAAAGACCACATGCAGGGATCAAATGTGGGTCTGCTGCATGCAAAGCAAACACTTTACTCCTGTATTATTTCTCCAGTCTGTTACACATTTTTTTTTTAAAGGCTAAACCATGTATTTTATTTTTTTCCCATTTTTTATAACTTAATTTGTTGAATCACTGTGAGAGCAGTTACAAAGTTTTTGGGTCTAAGTCTCAGTCATACAATGAAACACCCATACCTTCACCAGTGCCCATTCTCTACCACCAAAAACCCCAGTAAACCCCCATCCCACACCTTCTCCCTACCTGTGGGGCAGATGATTTCCACATTACTCTCTCTCTACTTTGATCACATTCAATATTTCGACACCAGACCCTCCATTATTATTTGAGATTTTACCCCAACACTCAGATCTGCTGAAAAGGCAACAGTAGACAATTTGTGTTCTACTGCTGGTTATAAATAACATATGATGTCACGTGTCTGCAGTAGGACCATGTGATTGTGAAATTCTGAATTTTAACACTTAAATCTGGAGGAATTTCTGCCAAAAGCCAGTGGGTTTCAAGATTTGCTCCTGAGTCTCTTGGATCATGGCCATTAAGCAGCTTGATCAGGAGCCAGAGAGGCCATTTGTGGGCGATGACTTGGGGTCTCTTTGGGATGGGGAGACCAGGACCAGCTCCACCCCCATCCTGTGAGGCCCAACAATTTCGTCACTGCGGGCCCAGACCTGGCTGTCCAATGGCCTCTAGAGGATGGCGACCACCGAGCTGCCAAGGGGGAGCAGGCGGAGGGACAACACCTTTCCCCCCTGGGGTGGCCCAGCGACAGTAACCTACTGCGTGGTCTGGACGCATTTCTGCCAAAAGCTGCTGGGTTTCGAGATTTGCTCCTGAGTCTCTGGGATCATGGCCATTAAGCAGCTTGATCAGGAGCCAGAGAGGCCATTTGTGGGCGATGACTTGGGGTCTTGTTGGGGTGGGGAGGACAGGCCCGGCTCCACCCCCATCCTGTGAGGCCCAACAAGTTTCGTCACTGCGGGCCCAAGCCTGACTGTCCAATGGCTGGAGGATGATGGCCACCAAGCCTCCAGGGAGAGCAGGCAGAGTGACAACACCCTTTCCTCCCTGTGGTGGCCCGGTGACTGTAATGTACTGTGGGGTCCGGATGCATTTCTGCCAAAAGCAGTTCAATCAGGAACCAGAGAGGCCATGCCTCCAATTGTATAGCTGAGCCGGAGATGGTTTGTGGGTGTGTTTCCCACCTACCTAACTTTTGGCCGTTCACTTTCTTAGTAAACTTTGCCCCAAGTTTTTGGGGTCTGGCCAAAGGCACAGCAGCAATTTTGGGGTATCTGGAAGTCTGAAGGCGCCATCAGGCTGCTGATGCACTCACCTCACAGGTACAAATTGACCTACTGGCGGCACCATACCCCCCTCTCCGCCCCCCCTCCCCCCCGCCCCATACACATTCTTAAACTGATCACAAAGCCAAGAGGATGAGACAAGCTAATTGGCAGATGGGAACATGTGTTACCTCTAGAACTGAATGTTTGAAATGATCTCACACCAACCTCAAGGCAGATATGTCATGGAGAAGGCATAGTGCTCTTCACTCCAGAGAGTTGTTTAAAGGAATATCTTGGAGGTGTCAGAAAGTAGAGAGGTTTCTAAAGTCATGTTGGCAACCATGGACTTGCCTCCAGAGCTCCCTTAGAATGATGGACTTGAATTTTTGCCTCATCCTTTGGAAGGCATATTAGGCAACTGAAACATTTTGAGAACACTAGAAAGGATACATTATCAGGAGGTTTATAGGAATGAGACCCAGTGGGAAGATAGGATGTTTCCTAGGCAGAAGTGACTAAGGTCTTTAAGAATACAACACTGGAACCAGAGAAGAAATAATACAGGGATGATGGCTTGCCTTGCACTCAGCTGGCCCTGACTTGATCCCTGTGGCATTGCATATGGTCTTCTGAGCACCACCAGGTTCTGAGCACAGATGGGTGTGTCCCTTCATCCCAAGTCCTGCAAAACTAAAACATTACAAGATGTGGTCAGAAGAAGGACTACATTGTCTATTCCTTGTGCGTATTTTCAGAATTCAGTGGGATCCTTGTTTCTAGGTATAAATATATTTTAATGAATAAAAAGAATACATTCAAAAGTATCTCTTTTCTTGAGAGTTTTCAATCTGCCTGATCAATTCTCCCTTGGGAAATTTTTAAGAATTTAAACAGTGGAATGAATTCTGTGGAGGGCTCGTCTGCTTGGGGTTTGAGAATGAAACATGTTTGATAGTCTTTTGAGACTACTACTGGACTTAGTATATTTGTGAGTACATTCAATGGTAGAAAGTATGGTAGATCATGCAATCAAAAACACTGTCAGTCATTAATTGCACAACTCTAGAAAAAGAATCTACCTTTACTTCATGTCCAGGTTCTGAGAATTAAGACTAATAATCATTGTTTTGTCTACTTCTCATGTTTGTTTAGGGAAGATGTGTTGGAAATGTGATGATCTGTATTTCAAACTCTAAAGTCCATACACAGTAGATGATTCTGTATGCTTTCTTCTTTAAAGTCTAATCAACCCAAAAGAAAGAAAAATGTGCCAACATAATATGCAGTTCCCAGACAATACCTCAGGCAGAGTATATGGTCTCCCGCCTCAACTCTGTATCTCTGTCATCAAGACTGGGTGAACACTGATTTTCAGTCTTGAATCCTAGATCTGGAAATTTGCCTAATGATGACGGTTGAAAATGAACTTGTATATTATTCTCGCTTTTTTCCCCCTGGTATTTGCTTTTTCTGTAGCCAGCAGGAGGTAGATTCAGAGACTGAGGAAGATTTAGTGCTTGAGAAGCCCTCTTGGAAGCTACAGTGTTGCCTCTCTGACTCTTGCTTTGTTTGATTAGATAATCACGCTTTCTTTTCCAGGAGTGACTGGCCCAGTGGGAGTCAGGAAGGAAATTATTTTCCTCTGTTGATACTAGTGTACAGTTGTTGACGGTAGTAAAGGGCTTTCAGTTTTAATATTTCCTCTTTGGTCCTCAGAAAGACCAGGTATTAGTCTCTGCCGGAAGTGAAGCATTGGTCAGTTCTGTCAGAGGTGAATGTCTTGGCAACCTACGATTAATCAGGTGGTTTCTGGGCACTTGTGACCATCTGTTTAGCCACATTCCCCTTGCTTTTTATTTTATTGCTTCAAAATTGCAAAGGGATTTGTTATTTGTGCAGGGGTCCACCTCGCATTCTGAAGCTCTGTGATTCTTCTGTAACTCAGGGAGTTCTCCTGGGCAGTGTTACTCTCCATGACAGAAAAAGAGCTGTCGTCTTTTATCTCATTTACGTTCTTCTTCCTAATTCTATGATCTTTGATTTCCTGACATCAGCACAGCAAAGATGCCTGTACTGTATTTTCTGGAGGGACTGTGAGGGCAAGGGAATGCTCATGTTTTCCCTCATTGGGTAACACTGTGGTTATTGAGCAGATCAAAATCCAACAAGTCTTTTGGAGATTGCTGCCAAATACTCACCCCAGATTCACATCAGACTTGTGGCTGCTCTTGTTCTTTGTCCTGATACCAGTTTTTATCTGGAAATGAGGAAGATTGAGGATGTTTTGAATAGTACTGTGAATTAATCAGGGTCTCTGAGATAACATGCGGAGCCAGGAGACTGTGGTGGGAACCAGCTGAGGCTCTTCTGGCTTGTCCTGTACTTCTTTGCCTTTCCACACAATCTCTGGTTCTTAATCAGGCCATGCGCGTTTTCACCAGGTTTTCTCTTCTTTTCTGCAATGTTGTTTTTGTCCCAGAAACAAAGTAAGGGAAATAGGTTAAAAAAAAAAATTAGATTCACGAAGCTTGCTATTGTCCCTTTGGTTAAATCTCAGAGTATACATCTTCTTTTGGGTCATTGTGTCCTGAAATGTTGCATAAATCAGTATTACTTGGCGCAGACAATATGTCTCCGTAGCTCCAAATAACATTTGTATTAAGAACAGTGAACTGATATACAACATTACTGAGAGACTGACAGGATGAGATGGAAAACCTCAGCCAATATCTTCTGTCTGGCAGAAAGTTCTTTTCCAGAGCCTTTGTCTCTTCCTTCCACCAGAATAGTCTTTTTATAAAATCAAGTTTGGCAGTACATTTTATAGAAAAGGACAGGTTCTCTCAGAATCTACCTTAAGATTCCTAAAAAATTAATGGAAACGGGACACTTAAAATTATGGTCAAGCTCAGTAGAAGCCCTATAGCCCAAATAAGTTAAATCAGCCGCTGTTGTTGAGACTGTCACAGGCTAGAATGCTGATGCAAGTCCTAATCCATGGTCCTGCTTCCAACTTCTACCTACTTTCAGTGAGTTTCTTATTAATAACTTTAATAGAAAATTTATTAACGGAAACCATCATGAGCGCTGCATGGTAAAAAATTTGGAGTAGGAAGACCTCCACGTATTAGCTGCATAAATTAAGTCAGTCATTTTAAAATTTATATTAATATTATTGGCTGGCGCGATAGCGCAGCGGGTAGGGCGTCTGCCTTGCACGCAGCCAACATGGCCGACCCGAGTTCGATTCCTCCACCCCTCTCGGAGAGCCTGGCAATCTACCGAGAGTATTCGATATGCCAAACACAGTAACAACAAAGTCTCCAACGGAGACGTTACTGGGCCCGCTCGAGCAAATCGATTAATATTATTATTATTGGGATGGACCAATAGCACAGTGGGTAAGGCATTTGCCTTACACGTGGCCTCCCAGGTTCGATTCCTCTGCCCCCTCTCAAAGAGCCCGACAAGCTACCGAGAGTATTCTGCCCACATGGCAAAGCCTGGCAAGCTACCCATGATGTATTCAATATGCCAAAAACAATAACAACAAATCTCACAATGGAGATGTTACTGGTGCCTGCTCGAGCAAATCGATGAACAACGGGAGGACAGTGCTACAGTGCTACAGTGCTACATCATTATTATTATTATTATTATTATTTGCTTTTTGGGCCACACTCAGTGGTGCTCAGAGTTTACTCCTGGATTACTGCTTAGGGATTATTCCAGATGGTGCTCAGGGGATTGAACTCAGGTTAGCTGTATGCAAGGTAAATGCCCTACCTACTGTATTATCACTCCAGCTTAGTCAATCATTTTTTAAAAAACATTTCTACATCTGAAGAAAATTGAGGTGAATGACACCTACTCTCCAGAGTCTGTTCTGCTTATAATGTATCACAATATGTAAAATGTCTTCCCCGGATGTGCTTTCAGTAGGAAGGTGCACACACTGAGTAGGGATTTCTCATCTCTTTAAAAGTGTGTACCTGTTAAACACTATTAGTCTTTATTTTCCGCCATCAGACCATTATTTCAGTGTCCCCACTTTGCCCTGTTCCCTGGTCTTGGATCAGACCTATAGCATTTATGTATCAGTCATCTTCAATTGTATATTTAAGTGAGAAGCTGAAATCCTTAACAGTTATAAATTTGCACTATGACTTTCATGGCATAAATGCAGACATAATCTCTCATATTTCTGGTATTTGGAAATCCAGTAGTTTACGGAACAAAATAGTCATGCTTTTATGCTTCCTGAGGAAGGCATTTGGGTGTTTCTGCTTGAATAGTTAAGTGTTGGTTTTCTTGACAAGATTGTCTGGTCCGGAGCCCAAGCTGGCTCAGTGGCCATCGGTCTCCTCTGGTGTAAATGGGAGCCTCTCTGGGTCTTGCCCAACTCTGACCCTCTTTGGTTTCTCTTTGGATTTCGTTAGGATGACATCACTTCATCCTGTTTCAATGGCAACTGACTTGAGTTATATCAGTTATTAAAAATGATCTAATATTTTCCTTTTAAATCTAAGGCCTGGCTTGTTCTATGATTAAGCTTGTGATTTATTTATAATATGGTACGAGACGGCTGCAGCCACTCTATGATGTAATCTAAGAATGACATGAAAACAAGATAGGTTTTTACATAATGAAAGTGTTCCTGTAATACAGTTTAGAGCAAGGCTTTTCCCCCTTTTGGGTCTCTGGGGGTGGAGATAATACTTAACTTTTCCTCCACTGTTTCATATCTTCTTTTCCCATTTTCTGATTGTTTTAAGTCTATGATAATAATTCAGCACTTGAAACACTAAAGACACCAACTTTTTTTTTTATTAGTGAAACACCATGAGGTACAGTTGTAGATTTACAATTTTTTGTGCTTGGGTTTGATTATACAATGATCAGATACCCATCCCTCCACCAGTGCCCATTTTTCACCACCATGGATAATATCCCCCCAACCCCCATCCCCCCCTCCCCCCCTGCCTCTGTGGCAGGGCAATCCCCTGTGTTCTCTCTCTCCTTTTGGGTGTTGTGGTAAAGACACCAACTTACTGGTCTAGTCTTGTCATCTTTGTCCACTCCATGGCCTCTTTTATGACTGCTGAGCTGGTGAGGAGCTCACGGGCTCTGCTCAGCACGTAAAAGTTTAAACATTCCATTTCCTTATTCTGATTTCTCATGGGTCAGGCTTCCCTCGTCCTGAATTTTCTACCAAAGACAGATATACTAGGTCGATTCCTTCAGATAACATCCTTCTGGGCTTGTTCAAATACATCTTTTCTTTTAAGCTTTCTCTGGAGTGTTTGCCCTTTAATCAGAAATCCTTTATACTGAACCTTCATCTTGATACAATAACAAGCTTTCTATCTTGACTCCGAACGGGTATTCATATAAAAATTTGAAAAGATATGATATAGGGGAATGGAGGAAGGAGTCTTTATCCTTCCAATTCTCCTAGCAGTGAGACTTGAGGAGGATATGGCTCACCTTTGAACTTCTTGTTCCTTGGTTTGAAGAACGAGTGGCTTAGATTTCATTTCCTTGGCTTGTTGAGATGTTTGAGGATTCTGAAGCTGTATCCTGATTGAGGAGGAAAGAGTCTAAGATCATTTAACAGTAGCTGCTAAGGTTGTGTGTAGAGGTCTTTGGCTTCTCTTGGGCTATGCAATTTGGAGGTCTCTGTTTTTCCCTTAGGGATGCTTTAAGTGCTGTCTCTGTCTTCCTTTCGGCTAAAGAACTGTAATGTCCACACTATCTCATATAATGTCCAAGATAGCATTTCAAGGTCCAAATCAGAAAGGTCGGTTACTCTGCCAGGGTTTTATTGGGTCATGGACTTGATCCATGACCTTTTGGATCCTTTTGTGTTCCTCCTGAGTACAGAGGGAATTCTTTGTTTTTGGCAGGATTCTAAATTGAACACTAAGTAAACTCTAAACCAAGGTCCTGGGAGAGAGACAGGGAGAAGACAGATAGACATAGAGAAGAATAAGGAGAGTGAGACTGAGAGCAAGAGCAAGAGCTAGAGTGAGTGAGAGAGTGAGAGAGGAAAGAGAAAGAGTGAGAGAGAAAATTATAGAGTGAATAAGAACAAGGTGCCCTTTAAAGATCCCCCACATTCTGAGAATTTGGAATATTCTGGATGTGTTTCATGCATTTAAATAATTCCCATTTTACAATATAGGCTTTATAGAGGAAAGTGATTCTTTCTCCATGCTCTTGGCATACATTAATGCTGACTTCTATTAGGCAGTCTTTGTCCCACTTAGCATTATTGATGAAGGAAAGGAGGCTAACTGAGGTTGTCTTAGCTCTTTTGTGTACTGAATGTATTTTTTAAGGGTGATTTCTATGCTTCCTTTTAAGATAGTTCCTGAGAATTCTGTCCTGTAGGTACATTCTCACTGTTGTCAACATTTGCCTTTTTTTTATCAGTGTATTAAAAATATTGACATACATTCATTTTTAACATTATATAGATTTCACATGCATGCATGCATCTATGTCTACCTATCTCTACATATAGATGTATACATATCTACACACACATGCACACACACACATAAAAGATTTTGTTTGTACAAGATATGTAGTGTCTCTTTTTTTTCTTTTACTTATAATTGACTGACACATGTCTTCCCTTTTAATATTCACTATTTTTTATTTTCATAATTTCTTTTTCTTTTTTCTACGTCGGGGGTGTACACCGGTGATGCTCAGGAGCTATTCCTGGCCCTGCACCCAGGAATTAACTGTTGTCTGTGCTTGGGGACTATACAGTATGCTGGGAATTGAACCTGGATCCACGGCATGCAAGGCAAGTGCCCTACCTGCTATACTATTTCTCAGTCCCTCACTGTTTTTTTCTTAAGATTTAATTTTTTTTGATTGTTCATGAGTTTCAATTCACTGCTTTCCACACATGTAGGAACATGTAGGAAATCAATCATCCAGTGCTTATCTTTCTCCATATGACCTATATGCACTCAGCATAATACTCTCTAGTTCTCCCTTATTGTTGCAAATGCAAGATTTCATCCATTCTTTCAGCTGAAGTATATTCCATAGGCTATATAAGTGACATCTTTTATTACATCATCTGCATATGGGCGTTTAGTGATTGTCTATCATGAATAATGCTGTGGTGATTAGGCAGTTAATATGAATCTTCAATTTCTGGTAAGTCCCCAGAAGTGTTCTATGTGAAATTTACAGTTTTGGAGGAAGATGGCACTACTTACATACCCACCAACAGTGCATGTGTTGTCTGTTGGGCCTGTCTCCTGTATTTTGAATGATGGCCATTCTCAGTGTGTGAGGTGGTATCTCAGTGTGGTTTTGATTTGTGTTTCCTTAATAATAAGAGATGGTGAAACTTCTTTCAAATATTTCTTGGCTATCATACATTTTCTTGGAAGTAGTGTCCATTCAGATATAGAATGTTTTGTTTATATACCAGTAGAACATTAATGCTGCTTTTGTTTTGGCATATAATCATATTTGCCATATAATTAGGTATTGGGCATATGATGTCTGATGTAGTGGTTTTTAAATGAGACTGAAGATTTTTTTAACAGAACTGTTTATTGAACATCTATTCTGTGCTAGACACTCTACCAGCTGCTGAGACTAAATCTGTGAACAAAAACATAAACCTTTCATTGGCTGGAGATAGACTCCATAAAAGAATGATGTCATAGATCTAATGTATTAATGTAAGATATGTGTATAAAAATAAATCTAATGACTATGTTGGGAATGTTTTAAGAAGTTAAAAAAAAAGATGTGAAAGGCACTGAAGGTAGAGACAAGATGATTTCAACTTGTTGATCAGAGAAGGTCTTGCTCATGAGAGCATCTGCAGGAATGAGGAAAATCTCAGGGCACGTGCATTTATTTAGTGACCCTGAAGATGTTCAGGCGAAAAAATGCCTTTGTGATTTAGAGACATCACAGAATTTTAACGAGAGGGACACCGAGTTTTCCTAACGTTTAGCGTTTAGTTGAGGAGCTAACATAGTGGTGATGGGCAGCTCAGAGCAAGTTTAGTCGGGAGGGTCCTGATATCTCCTCAGCAGCGTCCGGAGCCGCAACCGCTCCTTCCGATTCTCTGCGGCTGCGCCTACGAGCGCACCTGCAGGGGCGGGGTGTTGGGTACAGATGGGCAATTGCACGCCTAATCACCCATTCAGGCACCCACTTATTTGTTTGCCGCATGCAAATATAGTTTTTTTGCAGATGATTAATATATTTGTCGCTTCCCCATTTTATTTAAAACAAAATACATGAACAACTATGTGAGTTTAGGGCAGCAAATAGAAACACGGTCATTACAGTCTTTGTGAAGCGTGCCGATTACACGGATGGAAGGGATCCTACGCAAATCAGTCTTTTCTGCGCTGTTTTATTTTTACTTCGTATTGTCCCTTCTTGCTACCACTGTTAGTTTATTTTTTTTTAAAAAGGTTTAAAGGGCGATGCATTATTTTTTTCCTCTAAATCACTTTATTTAATTCTTAAATTTATTATTATTTTACCATTTTAGTTTCTAAACTTCTTTTGCTTCATGGTTAAAAACAAAAGTGTGTGTGTGTGTGTGTGTGTCTGTGTGTGTGTGTTTTGCAGAGGGGAGAATTTTGGGGGGGTGAATCACAGCACGGAGTTTCCAAAGACCATTGACAGGTGGTGCCTGAAACTTCCTTAGCCTGGAAATAAACAAATAAACAATCACAAATTAGAAGCATTTGCTCCTCTTGATGTGCTAATATTATTTATTTTACAAGATCATGCAAAAAGTCACTTTCATTTGTCTGGGAGCACCTATAGTATAAGTAAACACCGATATCGCCTAGAGGGCCTCGGTGGGAATTTGTTTTAATTTGTAATGGAATTTCAGAACTTCAGAGTATGATATCACAACTGCTGGGTATTATGGTATTTATTTCATTTTAACTGCCTTGCTTTGCTTCGAGCGAAAGAGAGCCCTAGAGAGAGAAAATGACTTTGTCAAGATCTGAGAGTAAGAGATTGAATTTGAACTTGAGCAGCTCGAACTCCGGTAGTCTTGCTTTTGGCCCACAGAGCTGGGCCATGGCTGCCTCTGTGATCTGGGGTAATGAAGAAACTCCTGGATCCCACAACAGATGAAGGTCTCATCCAAGGTGAGGGCTGCATGTAAATGGTGTCTGTGTGTCTTATTTTTTTGTAAACGATGTCTGTGTGCTTCAAGTTTTGCTCATAAACTAATTATTAAAACCTTTCACTTTCAAATCGTTCTCCCATAAGCAATGTTAGGGAATATGTCTGGGATTGTTAGAGTGTCGCTGAAGAGGTTGTAGACCAAAGCGCGTGCGTGTGCGTGGGGTGTGTGTGTGTGTGTGTGTGTGTGTGTGTGTGTGTGTGTGTGTTGTAGGAGAAAGGGAGTGGCATGGAGACAAATGCAGAGTACAGACCATTTGGAACACCATGTGGTAGTTAGAACTACATAATTAGGCTTAGGATTTCGGAACCAGAGTATGTTAAGGATTTACAGAATGTAACATGTTTATTTTGTCGTTAAAGAAAACTGATACCCAGAGCAGTTGAATTTAACCTTAGCTTCATAATATACCAGCGCCGTCATCTGACAGAAACTTTCATTTGGAGAAGTACCAAATGTCCCCTATGATTATATTGACTGGTTATGCTACACAGGGACAGAGGCTCTTGATGTTGAGGGGTTCTTTCCTTGGACGAGGCTTGGGCAGGAAGAACATGTGCTACAAGAACTCCATTTGCATGCCTCGTGTCCAAAGGGTAGATAATCACACACACAGTCAACCCACATTCTCAATGACTAGCTTCCAAGTGACCCTTTAGTCTAAGTTAGGTCTGGAAGTCAAGATCAGTTCAAGAACCTTTTGTGTGTGTGTGTGTGTGTGTGTGTGTGTGTGTGTGTGTGTGTGTGTTTATATATTCTTAATTGGAGTATCTTTTGGGGTGTTTGATGCAACAGCCAGGGTGATATTTTCAGATGGAGCTCTAGAGCAAAGGATGTCCATATATGTGAACAAAGCATCCTTTTTACAGGGGCATATTTAGAGATTTTTAAAGCTCTGTATGGCAGCTACAGTGATGATAAATGGTGTTGGGATAGCAGTGACACGCCGGTCTCCAGCAGCATAGGGTGGTGAGTGAGGGAATGCTTTTGAATGCAGTATGAATTCAACTTGCTCCGTTGCCCTCCGTGGAGAGGCCTCAAGGCAGCTGTGTGCCCTCGAGTTCAAGCTTCCCTTTTCCCCACTGATACCACACAGCTTGATACACAAGCATCCCACTGTGTGCTGGACAGATACGAATGGCAGCTAGTCTCTGTGTCCTTGTCAGACACAGCTTTTAGGGAAATGTAGCTTTACTTGTTCCCTACGTTTTTCTCTCTCCACACCCCTCTCCCCCACCATTTCCATCTGATTCCCCTTTGAAAACACAGTGACTTTTTTGGAGGTTCACTGATGTTGATTTGTTTCTATTTCATAGCAAATTTGCTTCCTGTTCTTATCTGAAACTAATTTATTTACCACATGACCGCATTATCAGATGTCTGAATTCCCTTTTGCCTTGTGAATTTTCTTTTACTTCAAAGAAAAAATTAGAATTCTCTCATTCAATCTTCCACTGTCTCATGTATATGGGCCATCTATTCTTACAGAATCTGTAGTGACTGATTTTGTTGAAACTACTATCGGGGAAACAATGCAGATAACAGGTCACCAGATTTAACTTGCTTTTCTCAGAGCCATTTATTTTTCCCTTAACTTTAAGGACTAAGAGTGGAGAATAGGGTGTTCTGAAAAATAAGGAAAACATGCCAAAGGAGTTGATGATTTCCAGCTCAGCACACGGAAAAAAAAAGGGTTTAATTTCAGTGACCTCTCTGCTCATTGGAAAATTCTGGGCTGCTGGGTTTCATGATCTTGAGGCTGAGTGCTCTCAAGTTTCAGTGAGTGCTGAGGGCAGGTCTCTGGGCAGAGGATGCTCTCTGATTGGACTCAAGGGTGCTCAGGAGACAAGCTGTCCTTAGTCATTAAGGCACATCACTTTTTTTTCCAATTTGGTAATGTTTAAGGAATAAGTCCAGCAAACTCCACATTTTGGAGCACATACGATGGCAAGGCTTTCAGAGCATTGGTTCCAAAATAGGGTAAGTTGTTGGGTGCTTCTGGGCCAGTACTCCAATGGTAGACTGCACGCCTGCACTTGGGAGACCCTGAGTTTGATACCCAGTAAATGCTCTCACTATCCACCTCGAACCTTCCTTTGCATCCCCAGCACCACCAGCTACGGGAGGGTTTCCCAAGTGGCTGCTTAGCACTATTGGGTGTGCTCTGTTACCAAATAGGATAACTTATGACATGTTGACTCTCCCAGATTTACTTAACACATGTAAGGGGTCAACTTCCCCCCCCCACCCCTCTCAGTATCTCAATTTTACTCTTTTTGCCTACTCCTCAGTGTAGTGTTATTAACAAAAACATATTAACTAGGAGGGCAGGAGAGTTGAGTTGAAGTTCCGGCTCTGCCAGAACCACATATGGAACAGTTTGCAAACATTTTCATTTATTTGACAAACATTTAAATGAACACTATTTACACAGCAGGTCCCGAGACAAAAACGTATAGGACATAGTTCTTCACTTCGCTTCTTACAGTCAGGGTTCAAGAAGTCACTTCACAAATAGATCACAGAGTGACTTCTCCTTTCTGGGTCTCCATTTTTACAGATGTCAGAGCCCAAGCTGGGCTAGCTGATGGCCCTGATGCTATTGCAATCATTCATTCAGAATTCACGGACCGAGTAATAATCACTCACTTAACTGAAAATTGGCAAACATTTCTCCTTTCTCCCCCAGATTATTGGGGGTGATGTTGAAGATGAATGAGGCACTATCTACAAAATGCTTTAATAAGCAATTTGGAAAAAGATATTATATAAGTTCGAGGCATTATTATTAACAAAAAATGAAAACAAGGGCCGATGTTTTGAGAGTGAGAACAGATGGTTCCTTTGTTTAGAATTTGAGTATAAAGGAGAGAGAAAAAGAGATACTTGCCATATTGTTTAGGCCCTGAATCTGAGTGACTTTAAAATGCCAAAACAATCTGGTTAGGAAAGTCCCATGGATTCAAAATAGCTTCTACACTGATCAAACTATAATTATTCTAACAAAAAAATGACAGTAAGAAAATCTTAATAAGAAGTGCCACAGTGACAATTGACACAACCTAACAAAAACTCCCATTTTTGCATCAACTCAAGAAACTTAAATTTTTCCTGTCTCCTTCCATACCACACAGCAGAACAAATTAGTGGGAACAAAGTTAAAATTGTGCCTCTTTCTACAGGCATTCCTGCCCCCTAGTTACTTCAGTTTTCCATGACTCACAAAGGAAATCTTTCAAGTTTCACAAGGAATTGCCAGTCCTTTCCCACCTGTGCTGTTGGATACTAACAAGAACCAGTGTGATTTGGTGGTAGTTCTTTCAAGGGCCAACCTTGATGGGTTTGGGATTTCGGATAAATGCCGTGAAGAGTTGGGAAATGGTTTATTTCTTCTCTTTCCTCTGATCTGTCTTTGCAATGCACAGTTGAACAGTTGAGTGATGGTCCTTGACCTTCTGTTTCCTATCACTCTGAGTCTGTCAGAGACTTGGGATGGGAGAATGAGCTCCACGACCACAAAACTCAAGGCATTTGGTAAATTATGCAGGAAGCTTACCCAGACAATCTGATCTTACCTGGGCTGTGACTAGTCAGGGTGACCTCAGATTCCCTGACCTCACTGTGTTTCTGCTCTGTGGAAAAAGGAGACTAGCTAGTTTCTTTATTTTGGCATTGATCTGCATTTAGGTTGACATCTCTTGCTATAGAGTTATAGGAAAGCTAAGGGTTGCTTTTAACTGGAGGGCGAGGGTTTAAGAATAAATACGTCTTCCTGTAAAGCACTTTATAAAGGTGATAACCTCATTACAATAATCTGAGTTTCTTGTTGAAATGTCTCTGCCCCTTGCCCGTCTGTAATGGTGGTGTGAAGTAAGTTAGTGGTGACCAACCAACTCACAGGTCTCAGAGGAGGCCAAGTGGGCTTGGGGAGAAATGTTGTCCTGGAGTTGGGAGTTCTTGCTTTCAGCCTTACATATGCTTCAGCCGCGTGAGACCTTCTTCCAGATTGGATGCTCTTGTTGGTCGTGAGACTTAAAAAGCAATTTTGAAGGCTGTCTACTTTGCCTGCGAGGCCCAGGTTTTGCTCTGAATACTTTCAGAAGCTCTCTGATGGTGTATTGTGAGTCTTTCTATTAGAGGTCTAATCGCTTCTAAATTGAATCTGATTCAGCATCTAATTGTTAGCAATAGAGGTGCCCCTTGATGTCATCTCTGATAATTCACCCTTCCCCTCTAAATAACCTTTTCTCTTAAAGTCCATGGTGCACATTCCTCTCGTTAACCTAAGCAGACTCCACGGTGCTTACTCAGTTTGTGAACTCAGCCCTGTCCTGCTTGTTTTCAAAGCCTCAGCATGTCCTTTGGTATCTGATATATAGCACATTTTCAATAACTGTCAGGGGAATGGATGAATGGTGGATGAATGATTTTGTCTTTCCTTTGCAGCTTTTGAATTCCTTAAGGGCATGGCTTGTGTCTGATGAGTTTTGTTTGTCCAGAGTATGCCCAGCTCAGGGCTTTGAACGCAGCATCTAGTCAAGTGCTCTGTGTTGTTCTGTGAAGGAAGTGAGAGAGAGAATCACAACAGGGGAAACACATTTATATCTAAATTCTTGAGCTTTGTTCAATTTAGTATCTTTGGAAAATTGTGCCTTTTCTTATTGGCACTGGATTGCTCAGTGACAATCCGATAACCCTCTTGACCAACTCAGCTAGTAACTAATGGTCTCTCATCCTTGGTCTGTTGCTAGTGTCAAGTTTTCCCCCACTCTCTTGTGCTAGTAATTAGAGGCTTGAATCAGCATAAATAAGTTTGCACAATTCTGCTTCATTGGAGTTTGAACAGTTTGTGGGTAGGGCTGGTGTTTTCACATAATGGTGCTCCCCACAGCTTCTGCATAGAAAGGTCTACAGAGTAAGTGCTCAGTAAATGTTTACAGACTTGAAGTTCTTCCCACCACCTTTGCTTCCTTTGCTTTTCCCCTCCTCTCAGGAGCTGCTTGTATAATAATACTTCTTGCAAGCCCATTCAATGAAGACAGCAAAGTATGCTAAATTATAAAATAACAAAGCATGTTTCTCTC
Organism: Sorex fumeus; assembly: GCF_029834395.1. Classification (NCBI taxonomy): domain Eukaryota; kingdom Metazoa; phylum Chordata; class Mammalia; order Eulipotyphla; family Soricidae; genus Sorex; species Sorex fumeus. The sequence goes on from NW_026606101.1 coordinate 54,357,433, forward strand.
TCCAGCCTACACACACACACACACACACACACACACACACACACACACACACACAGAAATTTGCAGATTGAAATGGCTTTGCTTTGTATCTGAGCCCTGCTTAAAAAAATCAAATAATGGTAAATACATCCTGTGTTTATATATATTCTTTGTCCCTGAACTCCATTAAGTATGTTAGTAAATCAAGATTTTTGTTTCTTGACAGAAATTCTTGTGATGTATATATTCAGAGTTTTCCATTTTGTTTTTGACTTATACCATTAAAGTGTGGAATAAGGGTCAGAGAGATAGTATAGTGGGGAAGGCACTTACCTTGCGAGCAGCCAGTCATGTTCAGTCTACTTCATTGCACTGCTTAGAATCCCACAAGTCCTGCCAGGAGTGATCCCTGAGTCCAGAACTAGTAGTTATCCCTGAACAGCGAAGGACAAATACCTCCCTCGCTCCCTACCTCCTCACTCCCAAAATATGAAACAGTGTAAGAATTTTCTGGGAGAGGAATGATGTAGAATGTTCCTTGATTTGTCTCTTTCTTTCTCTCTCTCTTCTTTCTTTCTTTCTTTCTTTCTTTCTTTCTTTCTTTCTTTCTTTCTTTCTTTCTTTCTTTCTCTCTCTCTCTCTCTCTCTCTCTCTTCTTTCTTTCTTTCTTTCTTTCTTTCTTTCTTTCTTTCTTTCTTTCTTTCTTTCTTTCTTTCTTTCTTTCTTGTCTCTGTACTCAGGGATCACTCCTGGCAGGGCTTGGGGTACCATGTAGGATGCTGGCGATCAAACAAATGTCCTACTCACTTACTCACTGTACTATCACTTCATGCCACCCAACCTCCATTGGTCTGATTCTTAATTGCTTTGTCATGTTTAATAAGTTTTATCTAAAATGAGAATAATGGAAGCATATGTCTACTACTTTTTTAATTTGTTTTCATTAGCACTGAATTAATGATGCTTAAAGGTTTTAGGGAGAGATATTTCTGACCACTCTTGTGTTTTCTAAAATTGAAGAAAAATGATGAACCAGATTTCACTGTTATCGCTGTAACTTTATGAAGTCTCTAGCAATCAGGCACTTGGAACTCATAGAACTAGCCTAACACCTCTTGGTCCTTTTGTTCCAAGCCCAGGTTTTGATATATGATTATATGAAGTTTTTTCCCCCCTTCATACCAATTGCATTTCATTTTTATTTTCTAATTGTTCTCCAAATTTCCTGCATCTTCATTTATTTAAGCAGGCACACCAGAGTGTCAGATCTTAGTCACTTCCTTCCACTTCCTACACTTGCTATTCAGGTGAAAGTCTGTGAACCCCCTTTGCTTTGAATGCACCCACTTTTTTATTATTTTGAATCTACTAAATATTTGACACAAATATTTATTAAATTGAATCTATTTAATTCTTTAATTCTCACACAGTTATTTTTCCCGCTGTGATCAGAGAAATGGAAATGGATTGTCAAAGTTATGAATCTATTAAATGGCAGCACTTATTGGGAACAGGGCCTCAGATGTCTGCCCTTGTGTGCTCTCAACCTCTTTTGACTGAAACCAGTGAACCAAGGCAAAAAGAGGGGACTCTGCTTGTCTCGAGTCACGCAGATGAACTGGAACAGGAACTAGGAAGTCTCTACTGAAAGGTTAAGAAGAAAGCCCATGATCTTCAGAAATCAAAAAGATGTGTCAGTGTGGGGTATGGGGGTCGAAGTGTGACTGAACTGTGATCACTTTAGCTTTCTGAGCCATACTTGAACTGCCATTGTAAGGGTTCTGGAGGCACGTTTGACCAGAACACCTCTGCAGACTCTTACTACCCTGATATTGTGACAGTCTGAGCCAGAATAGCTCATGCTCATGTACCAGGAGCCTGGGATTTGGTAAGCTAGTTTAAGAGCCCCACATTCTTTCTAGACAAGTAGATAGGAAACCTCAACTTTTAAAAGTTAATAACTTTAAGTTTTATGGAAGAATGTTCATAAAAAGATTCACATGTGCAGCATACTTTAACATTTTTATTTTACTTTTTTCCTTACTTTGGTGAAGCTGGTGTGGGTATTTTTTGTCACTTTCTTTTTATGGAAACTGAACCAGAGTGAGAAATAAAATGACTCTTTCAGGGTTGATCTAGGGGCACTCCAAGGCACCAGCAGACAATTAAAACCTTTCTTAGAACTTAGGCACTGTAAGAATTTGAAATCTTTCCCAGTGGTTTGTAAACTTCACTGCCTATTACAATCTTCAGAAGAATTATTAAAAAAAAAGTCCCTAACCTTCTCACGTGACTCACAGTATCTTCAGTGGGGTCTGTACTTCAGTTTGACTTGGGGTCACAGACTTCAGTTGTGATGGAACCCTTGGTGATGCTGCTCTCTGAGGCCCACACACTGGGGTGGGGTGTTTACATACTTGGTTTTGCTGCATGTACACATTTATTGATGGTGTGCAGAAATAAATGGAGATCACACACTTGGGGGCAATCACAAGGGGTCTTGCGGCCAGGTTCATGCTTGATCAGCATGTGGGACAGTGGTGGGAATAAAGTCATGATCTCCTATAGCACGGCGGTAGGGCGCTTGCCTTGCGCGCAGCCGGCCCTTCCTCCACCCCTCTCGGCGAGCCCAGCAAGCTACCGAGAGTATCTCGTCCATCTCGTCCGCATGGCAAAGCCTGGCAAGCTACCCGTGATGTATTTAATATGCCAAACACAGTAACAACAAGTCTCACGATGGAGACGTTAGTGGGCCTGCTGGAGCAAATTAATGAACAATGGGAGTGCAGCACATGCTTCTGAAAAGACCCGCAAATTCTGGGAGGCTGTGAAATAAGAGTTGTGTAAAGGAAGAGAAGGAGTTAACAGTTTTACATTGGCACATGCCTTTTTATGCTCGTAAGAGCAGTGTAGAATAATGATAGCAAGGAATATATTTCATCACTTTAATTGCTCAAGGTCCTTAAAAAATATATGCAGTAAAATACCATTTAAGCTAACTGACCTTTATATTTTTATATTATGCTTTTTTTGAGGGGGGACAGAACAATGCTTTGACTTCAGCTGCAGTATAATTTATGTATGTATATAAACTATATATACATTTATATTTATATTCAGTTAGCAGAGGCTGTTTTGGAATCAGAAGGCTGGGGCATTTTGCTGCCTTTTTAGATATTTTACCTATTTCTGTTTAAATAGCAAGTTTCACTTGGTTGATAGTTCTCGACCTCATAATGTCTAATCTCATAGTATGTATGTTTTTTACTTCTCCAAAATTACCCAAGAAAGAAACTTCAAGTTTGGTTTTTCACTAACCTTTCACTCTGCTGGGAAATTCAGGTATGTAGATGATGGACTGTGAAAAACACATATAAATTAATTTATATTTTGACAAGCAAGGCGATATAGCTCATCATTTGACTCTAAACTTTTCTTTGTATAAGGGGACGGGAACACGGGTCACATATGTGGCGAACTAGAATTTTAGAGCTTGAATCAACCTAGAAACCCGGTAATTATTGTCATTGTTAAAACTGCTGTGGCCCTGGACCTGTCACCTGCTCTTCACCCCCAGGAGTTCTAAGAGGAATTATAGTCTTCCTCCATGTTAAGAAATGGAAATTCTTTTTGTAGTGATGAGCGATATGTGCATATAAATATTATATGGGATAAAGTAGTTTGGTCTTAATTTATTCATTACTTTCAAGTCCTCTTTGGAAATAGAACTAATACTTAATTACTATATTTTTTTCCTTCTCTTTATGGATTTTTGCTTAAAATTTTTACTGTTAATAATATGAAATTTGGGGGCTGGAGCAATAGCACAGTGGGTAGGGCGTTTGCCTTGCGTGTGGCCAACTCGGGTTCGATTCCCAGCATCCCCTATGGCCCTCGAGCACTGCCAAGAGTGATTTCTGAGTGCAGAGCCAGGAGTAACCCCTGAGCATCACCGGGTGAGACCCAAAAAGCCAAAAAAAAAAATAAGATGAAATTTTACTTTTTTCTTTTTCTTTTTAACTTATTTTATTTTTGGGTGACACCTGACCATGTTCAGGGTTTACTTCTAAATCTGTGACAAGGATCGCTCTTGACAGGCTCTGGAAACCACATAGGGGACCTGGGATTGAACTCAGGTTCACTGCATTCAAGGCAAGTGTCCTCTCCACTGTAGCGTCTCTTTAGCTCCAGTATCAAACTTTTAAAATTGTTTTAAGAATGATGATATGTCCTTTATCTTTTTACAAACTATTATCTTTTGCTTTAATCTAGATTCATTTGTTGTGAACAGTTTGTCCCATTTGTTATTCCTCCTCCAGTGGCTTTCTAGAGATATATTAAATTGTTCTAAAATATTTGGGAATAAATAGCTGTATATGTCTTCACACATCCTGGTCCTTTATCCTTAAATATAGTATAAACATAAGAGTATTATCTCCTCAAAGTCATAATGTAGTTATCAACTTTAGTGCATTTAACACTGATTCAGTACTTGAATATATACTCCTGTTTTATTAACTTGCCCAGTCATCTTCTCAATTGCATTTTTACCCTCTAGGAGAGAGCTGAGCCTAAGGTCAGGTAGTACATTTAGTTGTCGATTCATTTTAAATGTCTTCCATTGGGAACATTTCCACATTTTGTAATTGTCTTTTATGGCATTGTGACTTTTGAATATTGCAGTGTCCCTCTTCCTAAGAAATAAGTTGGAAGATTGAAGAGATGTTTTAATGGATAAGGCACTTGCTTTGGGTTTGATTCCTAGCACCACACATGATCCCACTAGCCCTGTCAGAAGTGATCTCTAAGTGCAGAACCAGGAGTGAGCCCTGAGCACAGCACGTGTGATCCCAAAAATAAATGAAACGAACAAACAAAATCCAACAAAGAGAAATAAAGTAAACATCTGACATCCTTTAAACAAAAAACAACATACTATATATATATATGTATGTATGTATGTATGTATGTATGTATATATGTATGCTTTTTGGCTTTTTGCTTTTAAAATAGTCTGCCTGCCTTCCTCTCTCCCTTCATCTCTTCCTCCCTCCTTCCCTTATTTCTTTTCTCCCTCCCACCCTCCATCCCTCCTTCCCTCCCTCCCTTCCTTCCTCTGTCTCATATAACTGATCAACTGTGCTTGTAAAATTGAGAAATTTCTTGGAATGAATAATATGCATATTTGTTTTTGTATCATTGGAACTATATCTTCATACTGTGTTCTTCAGATATCTCCCATGAAACCTAATGTTTTGTTAGATAGATAAGCCAAATTCCTCTTCATGGGGGTATTATGTCAGCATACTACACCATAGGTTGTATTGTCAAGCTTTTGAATTGTTATCAGTCTAGAAGTAAGAATTGATACCTTGATTCAGTTTTAATGTTGCATATATTCTATTGTGAATACACATGAACATCTCCTTATATATGTAAAGGCTAAATTTATGCCTCGAATGTGACTTAGTGGTACAAGCATGCCTTTCATCTGTGAATCCCAGGGTTTGACCCATGACTAGAAAAAAAGGAAATATTTATGAATCTTACAAATTCTCCTTTGCTCATTTTTAAAATTTGGATGCTAGTCTGCTTTTAATCTCAAATCTGTTTTTGATCTCAAATTTGGTCTATTTTTGGTTTCCAAAAATACTTTTTAAGTTTGAAATAGTAGCTCTTAATTTATAAAATATATTACAGATATTTTCTCTAAGTTTTCATCTTTGGACTTCATCTACTGTGTAAAGGTTTCTATGTTTATGTAGAGAGTTTTGTCATGTATTGCTTCTGGATTTTGATTATAATTAGAACGCATTTTTAAAACATTTTTGTTTACTCCGTTTATCTTTCTCTACCTGTATAGTTTAATTTTTTACATTTACATTTCTGATTCCTTTGTAGGTTGTTCTGCTATTGGGTTTGATGAATGAATCTAATATCATAGTTTTCCAATGGCTATTTGGTGATTCAACGCCGTTTAGTTAAGGACAGCTTTTGCATTGCCGTTCAAAATTGTTTGCTAATTTTTTGAGTCTGCTCTGTGAAAAGGTATGAAGGAGAATGGCTTGATGTAATGGTGAAGCATGAAGGGGGATGGTTCGAGGGAAATGAGGCTCTGTCTGGAAAATGACGGAGGCCAAATTGAAGTTTAAACAGTTTGTCTTTCAGACCAGATCTCTCTTCCTTCACAAGTCAACAGCTTCGAACTCAGTTTTCTGTCAATAAATTGATTAACAAGCACAGTTAACAGAAAAAGTATTTGAAACCAAAGAGGCTTTTAGGGATTATCTGTGCTTTTCTCTGTAACTAAGCCTTCTGCCTGAAATAGCTGAAGAGAACTTGACGCGTCCATTTTTCTAAGCACCTGTGACTGTGTTGGGCTGTTGACTCCGGCATCAAGTCACTTGATGATTACTCACTGTGCCCTCTGCTGCCCACTGCTCAGGTTTCAGACGTAGCCGCCTTCTGTGCAGTGAACTCCAAAAACGTTAGCGCATTTTGGGGTTGGTGGTGTGAGGAGGTGGCTCTTAAGACATACTCTTCTTTTCATTTGGGGCCGTGGGGGGAAAGAATTTCCTACAAATATACTTTTCCTGCATTCCTGGGTCAAAAATTTTAACTTTTAACTTCTACAGAAAGCATACTAAGCTTTCCTGATTTGCAAAATGTATCCTCCTCCAGATATAATCCAACATCATGGCACAACAAATTGTTGGCCATTTTATAAGTTGGGTTTTGCTAAATATTAGCCTTCACTGATTTATTGAAAGGTATTCCGTGAAAAGGAGAAGTTTTGTGGCCAAACGTTTTGAGGACATATAAGCATAAGCAAATGCATATGTTTGTTTGCGGTAGGGCTTCTCAAAACTCTTAACATGGATTTTTATTTTGAGGAATGAAAACCTGTCTCTGTCCTCTCTGAAAGCTGTTTGCTCTGTCTAGTCATGCAGTATTGTATCATTAAGTACCAAGATTGCACTTCCACTTCTTTGGTTGCATTTTTTTTTTCAAAATTCTTTTAAAGTTAAGCTCCACAAGGGGAGGGACTATACCCCTTGCCACTGCACTGGATACATAGTAGCTACTCAGTAAAGATTTCAGAGATTAAAGTTATCAACTCTCATTTAACTGGTTGTAGCCTTTCTGGTTTGGTTCCCTTTCCCAATGCATATTTTAAAAAAAAATAACAGTTTCTTCCTTTTACATCTGAAAAATCAGATAAATAACATTTTCAAAGAATTATATGTATAACTTTTGAGAGGTGTAAGACTTAATCATGAATCATTGAATATATTATATAATCAATGCTTTCTGTCACCTAGGAATAAGCACATAGAATTGTCCCAGAAAAATACAGTCATTTCGCAAGCTAATGCCTGCAGTTTGGAGCTCTGCCCTTTTAAACGTTGAGACTCAGTTTGAAAAGGACTATTGTTTTTTTCACCACATTTTTTTGGTTATTGTTTATTAAAGCACTGTGATTTTCAAAGTTATTCATAGTTGAGTTTTTGGCATACAATGAATGTTGCAGCACTGAGCCCACCACCGGTGTCAATTTCCCTCTACCTATGTCCTCAGTTTCTCTCCCATATCCCATCCCCCACTCTCTGCATCATGCTCTCTTGACAAGCATCTTTCTAAGTTTGCTCGTTTTGGTCTCTTGATTTCAGTGGTGTTGATTCTGAGGTTTAGGTATTGGCTCCATCATTCCTTAACACCGCCTTTGTACCTGACTCCTCTAACCGGGCTTCTATTGCTTTTCAGCTGTTTCTTCTCTCCCCACCTCCACTCTTTCTTTCCTTCTTCTCTCTTTACTCTGGGGCCATGGTGGAACAGACATTCCTCACTTTAAAACGTTGCATTTTCCTATCCAGTTATTTGAAATATCATCTAGAAATAATATTATCCTGTTCATCCTTCTCCTGGCTTACTTCATTTAACATGATGTCTCCCAGTTTCATCCATGTTGCTTCAAACTCTATGATCTCATCATTCCTTGCAGCTGTGTGGTATTCCATTGTGCATACACTCCACATCTTCATGATCCACTGATCTGCCGTTGGACATCTAGGTTGATTCCAGAGCTTACTTATTGTCCGAGTGCTGCAGTTCTATGAATATTCTGCACTTGAATAGCTTCTCTGAGTAGCATCCAAACTGAAATAACTTCGGTTTCAGCTGCTCTGAAGGACATCGGTCCTCTTGGAGCACACCTTAGAACTCTCTGCACCCTCTCCCCTCGTAACCTGAATTATACGAATGATACCATATTTTATGTTAGTCATTCTGTATCATATATATGTACCTGCACGCATATATTTTGGTGAGGGACTGAGTTGTCCAAATATCTAGATTTAATGCACCTAAATACAGTTAATAGAAAATATCCAGGTTTAAGACAGCAGTCTCAAATTATGAGACTTTTATTTTCTTTTACTGTCAATTTCTCTCACTGGGATATGCCTGTTTTATTTTCAGCATCTTATTTATGCTCATCATAAACATGCAGGTAATTAATTTTCAATGTAGAAATTTTAGAAAACACAAAAATGTTTTAAGATTAAAATGTAGATTTCTTGTAGTCCCTTAACTTTGTAATATATTTCAGTGCGTGATGTTTCTCTCTCTCTCTCTCTCTCTCTCTCTCTCTCTCTCTCTCTGTGTGTGTCTGTGTGTGTGTGTGTGTGTGTGTGTGTTGCACAGTGCTATTCAGAAACTTTATTTTTGGGGGGATGTTAAAAACTTAATTTAATAAATCCGAACGGAGTGGAACAGAGTATTGAAATCAGTGTTGTGAAATTTACCACTTTCTTTTCACCCATTTTGAATACATTAGCCTATTTAAAAATAATGCCCATCCTTTTTCTGAGATATATACGGTACTTTTAGCATTACTGTAATATTAAAATATTTATGTATTATGGTTCCGGATAATCAGTGCTTATAATGTAAGTCATTGTGCTACATGAATCGTGATTGGCAGTTCACCTTTTTACTTTTCAGATGTGTTTTAGGCCCTGGGTCCTCATCCTTTTTTGAGCCTGAAACTCCATACCTGTCTTTAAAAATAGCAAATCAGGTTTCCATTGGTGGAGTGGGGAGAAAATTGGCTCACAGACGTTGGTTGCATAAGCAGTCTATGATACTAATGCCATTTCATACATGCTGCCTGGGGGCTAGAGCTTTGCATTAATTGCCTCGCTGATATCAGTGCTCTGCTTTGGATGCGGAGGAAATGGAATTGGTTGTCAAAGGCATTGCAGGTTGAAGGAAGAATCAGAGCAAAGCATTTGAAGGATCTGAAGGAGAATATTCCCTGCTCTACAGGTTTCTTCCTCTTGGGGGATACCAACAACTGTATGCCTTGCCAGGCACAGCAGGTTGAAATCCTTTAACAACTCACTTCAGGTGAAAGATGTGGCATATGTAGCTGAATGATCAAAAATCACCTGGGGCAACCGTTACCAAAGGGTCCTCTCCCTCCTGTAGTGCAGCCTCCCTGCAGGATTCTGCACAGAAACCGATACCTAAATATTTAGTCTCCTGGAGACCTTTCTCAGCCCATCTTCATCAGTCACAGCAGTGGGTCTCTGCTCTGTCCAGTGCTGAATAAACATACATAAACCTTCACCTCTCGACTCACTGCTACCTTATGCTAGGGGAGTTGTAACATTTTCAGACTGTGTAAGTGGGCCAACCTGTACTAACTTCATTGTTTGCCTTGATTGAGGTCTGGAAATCGTCTTGGTTCCTGCAGCCAAAAGGTGATGAACCATTTGAGGTCAGGGTATGTTCCTGATTATCTGGGCTAGCATGGTGTGTATTGGATTCATGCTGGGAAAGAAAAAGGAAGATATGGAATGACACATCTATAGTTTGGTAGGGGGGTGGCTATGCTGAGTATTTCATACAATCTTTTGTGAACTCACTTCCCATATAAATGCTGCCCCATTACTCAGAAGAGGAAATTGAGATCCAGAGCCTTTATGTTACTCCCTCAGGTCACAGAGTGGTAGTCCCAGAACTCAGTCTCAACACTTGACCCAGAGAGCCAATGGATCTGTGACTTTTCCCCTATGCACAACTATGTGGCTTGTCATTCCTTCACATGGCTCTCTCTGCACTTGTTAACAGAATTCAGGCATACACCCTCCACTTAGGATTTGAATATCTTTCAGTTGAAGCCTTTCCTGATGTCCCACTCCCCTACAAACTCTCTACAAACTCCCCTACAAACGCTCTGAGTATAGACCTCGGTGGGCTGTTAAGATTTGCTGTGTATATACTTGTCTTTTGTACTATACTTTGTCTAGATGTTTAAGCATAGTGTCATTTTCACGGCAAGCTTTTGATGATGATTTAGTGGAAATTATAATTTTTTCCCATGTTGTGTTTCCATACTAAGACACAAGCATGTAAAAGGCTATATTAGAGTTTGATGGCTCACTTACCTTTAACCGTGCATTGTCTTTGGTTTTCCCTTTAATACTTGAACAAACTCTTTATTGGCTTATGTCTCTGCGTTAGTCATTGAAAGGGTTACAAAGCCAAATGCCTACCTACTTCATGAGTATTTTGAACACCTCTGAGTTGTGCATGTTAACGAGTGAACAGTGTTCAGTTATTCTGGAAAACGATACTAACATCACTTTCCTATTTGCATACATTTTAATAATAGGAACCATGTGTATTTTAGATTTATTGTTGATATCCAAATACATATTTCCAGTTAATAGCTGTAAAATTAAGTTAATTGTAAGATATTTACTTTCATATGTAGATGAACCCTTTACAAATAACTTGGAATTTAAAAAAATCTTTTTTTTTTGGAGAAACCCACTGACGCAGTTTGGGGGTCAAAGAGGGGTGAACTGCATGAAATGCAAGTGACTTAATCTTTGTACTGTTGCTTAGACTTCGGAGGAGAAAAAGCTTTAAAAACCTTATGCTCAGAAATTCTCCAAATTTCCCAAAATTTAAAGGTATATAAGTAGGCTATTGCAATAATAATGACTTTATAAGCTATTGTTTTCTAAAATTATTTGGGGGTCCCACACTTGACAATGTTCAGGGTTTACTCCTGGCTCTGCACTCAGAAATCACTCCTGAGCATATGGGGATCAAATCCAGGTTGGCCACGTGCAATTACAGAATGATTAAACAAAATGATGATTTAAAACTTTTTAGCTTTAAGTTATTTAATCTTATTTAAGGCCATAAATTCTTCTGGAGGAGGCCTATTTTTGCATCTCACATTTTTCTGAAGATAAATTTAAAGTAGAATCAGTTTTCTACCCTGAAGATTTTATGATCAGGAAAATCGTCACCACCATGTACAGCAACATCAGTGATAAATTATCTTCAACATAGAGAAATTTCATTTTTAGTTTTGTATCAAAGATGTTCAGTTGATGGTGGGAATAATTTTCAGCCTCAGCTTTAGTTGAGCAATGATTTTAAAACAGTTATTTGGCATTTGGCTCTAACGGCTAATGGGTACCTATTTTTTTAATCAGTGGATCTTGCTACTTTTGTATTTGGAGACATGTGGGTGTATCAGGGTCAGACTGGAACAAATCCTTCGCACTTATCTACCAATAATTTGTTTATAAATTGTTTCCATGGACACCGTCTGCTAATTCTGTAATGTTTTAGGAAGCCAGGAAGTATTATCTTAGTAGAGAGAGTGGAAACTGTTGCTTAGAGATATGGAGGGCATCAGAAGTCTGAGGTAACCAAGGAATGGTAAGTCCTGAGTATCAGACCTTATCTGCGTCCCAGGATTCAGACTCTTGTCGAACTGGATTTTAGTCCTGAATCTATCACTGTCATTGGCCCAGGTTGAATGAGGCCTTCATTTCTATCTTGCTGGTTTGGTGAGAAGTGTTAGTAAACTCATTAGGATGGTGTTCATTGTTTTAATTTAGTGGCTAGTGAATGACTCCTAGTTTGGTTGAAATCAACAACCTTCTTGAGGATCAGCATTTTTTGGATAAATGCTGCGGCTCCAGCATGACTGTTTCCTGTCTTTACCTGTACACTGAAAAGGATGTTTCTGCCATGTGGAGACCACTTCTCAGCTTTGACTTGATGTCCCATGATGAGGGGCATGCAAGAGAGAGGCAAGGCTTAAAGACTGTTGAATTCTAGGCCGCAGTGTATTTGCTGAGGGGCATGGCTAAGAGCAGTAAGTTGACATCTCGATTTAAACAGGCTTTTCTTAGTTGACATTGGAAACGCTAATTATATGTCTTCGTGGTTTATGAGATATTAAATTGAAATTGTCTACTAAATATATTACACTGTTTTGTCTTCAGTTCATGGTTTTGCCATGGAATGCCATTTTGGAGGAGACTACAAATTAGTTTATTTGCTCAATAAAAATCATTGTGTCCTTTTCATCATTTTGCTGGGTATGTGGTAAAATCTCTATAAACAGGTATACTATGTCCACAAATTCTTCCTAATTGTAAAGGGAAAACAGCATGTAAAGTACAGATTCTAATTCCCAAATTGCAGATAAGCAAGGTTATGCTCAGGGACATGAAAGGACATTCTAAATTCACTTAGAAAATGTCAGGGCCAGCACTTGCCTAATTACAAAGTTTGTTCCTACTTACAGTCCTGAGCAGCCTTGGGTAGAAGCTGAAGTCCATATGCCTGTCTTTGGTCTGATCTTATTCTAGTGATTTTTTTCTGTCTTTCTACTGATCTTATTCTCCTGAGCAGAACTGGGAATGAGCCATCACTGGTTCCTATGAGCCAGGTGTTGGCCACCTCTGTTTTGATGCCGTGATGCTTCTGATCCACTTACAGCATTTTCAGATGAGCTCAGGGGAATATGCTGCTGCATGAAAAATAGCTCACCCCGAACACCAAAATGAGAGGTACAAGGACTGTGAAAAGGAACTGGCATATGTATGCACAAGGATTCCTGTGATGTTTGAACTGAACTGTCAGTTCTCCTCATTTATTTGACCTCTCATTTTACCCTGAGCATTTAGTCAGTCTTGCAGCAGTGACTTTCAACCCGGTCTGTGCAGTAAAATCACTTGGAGGATTTTTTAATGCTAGCACTGCCCAACTCAACATTCTGAGCTGAATGGACTGGTAGAGGGCCCTGGATATCAGCATTAAAAATAAACAAATAAATAAATAAATGTAACCAGTTCTTCAGGGTATTCTAATAATATCTTGTCAGGGAGGGCAGTTGATGCTCCAGAGGCAGAAAATTTTCCTTTTACTCTTTAGTTGGTGTGGTATGATTTTATTTATTTCTTTGTCGATAGTAAACTCCAGTCATTTTCCCAGGGTGATGGGAGGGGGATAGGGAGGCACTCCAAGCAATTTGCTTAGGTATTCTCTCAGCACATCTCATCTCCATGTGTTTCGCGTTTGGATCTGGCAGTGCAGTGTACCTGGCAGTGCTATGCAGTGTGGGGAATAAAACTTGGGATGTCAGATATACACTCCAGCACATGAACTGTCTCCCCAGCCTTGAACTGTCAGTGTTAAAGGTGCTACCATTTTATTGGAAAGTAGAATTTACCTAACAGGAGTATTTATTGCATTTGGCTGTGGAAAGTATGTTACAATGCCTGAATACTGATACTGAATTTAGTGACCCCAGAGGAGGGGGATAAGCCATGTTGAATTAGATCAATTATTTTATATAATTATTACATAGCACTGTAGCACTGTTTTCCCATTGTTCATAGATTTTCTCGAGTGGGCACCAGTAACGTCTCCATTTTGAGACTTGTTGTTACTATGTTTGGCATATTGAATATGTCACGGGGAGCTTGCCAGGCTCTGTGGTGCTGGCGAGATACTCTAGGTAGCTTGCTGGGCTCTCCGAGAGGGGCGGCAGAATCAAACCCTGGTCGCCTGTGTGCAAGGCAGACACCCTACCCTCTATGATATTGCTCTGGCCCAATTATTACATATATTATAATATAACTTATTATATGGGATAACCAAGAGACAGACTGAGGCTTTTGACAGCTTGCCTTCTTATTCCTATTTTCACCAGATTACCCCCTTTTCAAGGGTATGTGCTGATATGTCGGATATGCAAGTTACTCCAAAATATATCACTCTAGACAGTACTGCCTTTTTAAAAAACTAGCTTGGAAAATTGAAGTTTCTTTACTTTTTGATAGCCACTAGCTTATTAATCTATAGAAAAGGAGGGATTTAACTGAAGTATTTTTATGGCACACAGTATGCGTATAGAAACACTACCTAGCTTGCTTGGGGGTGCCTTTAACTTCCTCACATTCACCTTCCTCACATTCCTCCCTGACATTCACCCTTCCTGCCATCCTCCTATGCATGTCTGTCTCATGAGAATTCTGCTCCCTCTTCACTGGTCTTCAGCCAGCTGAGCTGTACACACTGCACCAGGACCTTCGCCCTCCCTGCCTTGCTGTCTCGTCCTGCTGAAGCATCAACTCTCTCCCTCATCCCATCAGCTAGAAATAATCTTTCCTTTCCTAGAACCCCACACTGCTTTGAGTGGGAACACTTTTAGAACTTCTGTTGTACCTCGAGCTATTCTTATTTGTGTGTGTATATAATTCCTGCCCTCTGTAAGCTCCAGAGGGTGGGGCAGCCTCTTAATTTTGGTGTCTCCTGCTGTGCCAAGAATATTGGAGGCATTCCCTAAATGTATTTTTTTTTGAATCAATGTGTTACTTTTAGCTCAACTAAGCAGTTGTCCAAAATTAACCTCATGAGATATTGGTAGCTTTGGTGAACATTTGGAGAGGTCTTCAGTGATGGAGTAAAATTGGGTGCCCTAGTTACAGAATATCCCCCTGCAGGCTTGCTGGTAAGGAAGCTCATGTTTAAACTCTGAAAAGGAGAACTGAGCTTATTTATGGTCATGTTTATGAACATGTCTTTTAAAATGCCCTCTCCTGCCTTTAAAAACAAAGAAAGACAATACAATTTCATGGAGAAAAATGCAGATGAGGGCTAAAGAAGAAAATAAAAATCACGTCCAAGGCCCTGGGGTTAGCTCAGTGGTAGAGAGCCTGTCTTGCAAGCCTGGGGCTGGTGAGGTTGCCAATTCTGTGCCTGGTACTGCCCCAGAGGCGCTGGACTTCAGAATCTCTGGCGCCATACAAAAGTGTGTGCTCTCTGGCACGCGACAGTCAAATATGAGTGAGTCCACATAGCTAAAGCGTGTCACCTCCGACAAGCACTTCAATTCACTCGTCTTCTCACCAAGTGAGTAGGTGCCTAGTGACGACCACAACCGATTGTGTATTTGTAAGTCATTGCAAAAACAGTGACAAAGGGAAAGGGTAAAATCCCTTCAATCCCACCACCTCTTCTTAAAATCAGCCCTGTTTTTGTGGGACCTTGATATTGCTCTTGGAGAAAGTATTTTGCTTCCTTGTTTATTCTTCATACTTGGTGGTGAGGCCAGTTTGTCCAGTGGGTGGGGGGCGATTTTGTTTATTAATATTATCATTGTCGTTGATATCACCATCATCATCGCTGAAGCTAGGCCAAAATAGATATTGTCACCATCGCTGCAGTCCCAAGAAGGACTTCCCAGGCTCCACTCTGATTAAGGACCTTCTGTTTACAGAGTGCTTGGGATCTTTTTTTAGCAGCTGTTTCTGAACAACAGCTGTGTGAGGAACGCCACATGCAGAAGGCCACCACAGGAGCCAGTAAGACAGCGTTAGAGGAGAAAGGGGGTCTGGTTCTGGGGTGGGGGGGCGGAAGAGCTGCAGGTGGCAGGGCTGGCTGAGTGCAGGGACAAGCCAGGCAGCCACTCTCTCTCAGGGAAAGCCACAAGGACTTCCTCAGTCCAGGGCTGCCACTCAGCCCCCCTAAGTGTTCCTTGTCCTCATGGTCCTCTGTCCTCTTAGTAATGGGGTTCAGCTTATTAGAAAGAAGGGATGGACTTTAAAAATGAGCTCCCCCAAACATACACACCCGCACACACCATACACACATGCACGCACATGCACATGCACACAAACACACACATACACATACTGCATATGCACACACACACGCACCCCCACACACCACACACATGCACGCACACACATGCGTACACATTGCACACACAAACACACACATACCACATACATGTACTCACACACAGATGCGTGTACACACACGTGCACACACACCACACATGAAAATGCACACACACACACACACACACTTTTGTGGCTGCATCTGCTATAAGAGATTTGTTTTAGAGAACATACTTGGGTAAATGCCTAGGGCTGGTGGGTGTAATTTTACTGATTTTTCTTCTTTTTTGATTTTTATCTTGTTTTCTTTTGTTGTTAAAATGTTTTTTTCTAAAATTGTTTTTCCAATGTTTTCCAAACATTGAGGAAAATTTGAAGAATGTAGAAAAGTGCAAAGAATGAATACAAATCTTTCCAAATTCCCTGCTCAATGTTAATCATCATTAAAGTTTTGGAAAACACCTTTTCAAGTCTAATATTTACACAGATGACTGCATTTACAATTACATAAGTGCAGACTTTTCTGTGATATGTCTTTTCACTATATCACATGACTCGAAAACATTTTTATATCAACAAACACAGACTCAGACTTATAAAGTATAATTTTCTTAAATAGAACTGGAGGTTTTAATGCTTTAAATTTTCTTTATACACAGACAGAGCTTTTTGATTGCAAAAAAAGAATTCTTCTCAATATAATTGAATATTATCTGCATTTACTACTGTAGCAGTCTTTTTTTTTTGTTCTTTGTACCACATCAAAAACATTTCAGACTTACTACTGGCTCTGTGCTTGATCCTGGTGGGTTTGGGGGACTATATGGAGTCCCAGGGATCAAATCTGGGTCAGCTGTTTCTTACCCGCTGGGCTATCTCTCTGATCCCTGTAATAGTTCTTTGCTGGATGGGTCACTTGTCATTGAGGAAATGTTGACTAAAAGTTTAGAAGAGTCAGTTGTCCCGGGTGTAGGGATTTGGGAGAGCAAAGATGCCCTCTTTGTCCTCATGGGCTCAGTCTGGCAGAAGATGGGCTGATTAAGAAATATGTGTTGGGTGTCATGGTAGTTTCCATTTTGTTCCTATTTAGGAAAATGACAACACTGTTTCCCATTGCTATTGATGCTCCTGAATATTTTCTGTCGAGCAGAATCATTAAAATTAGCTGATAAAAGCACTAATATTAAATTAGTGTTTCTTTATTCATAGCAAAGGAATATGTGCTTATGGTATAAATTTAGAATGTACAGGGAGGTATAAAGAAATGAAGAACCATCTGCAATCCCACTTTTGACAGATAGCTATGCTGTATGCTGCCGGTTCATTTGATTTTTCAGAACCGTTCCCAGTGGTGCTCAGGAGTTGAGTGGGTGCCTGGGATCAATCCGGAGTTTCCACATGCAAAGTTTAGGCTCCAGCCCTTGGCCCAGCTAGTGGAAGTCAGTTTTGCTCTGCAGCCCTCAGACTTTTGTAAAAAATCTTAAATACCTTCCACAAAGTAGTTCTATTTTATATAACTGTCTTAAAGGATTCAAGATATTTTTTTTAAAAAAATCTATCTCAACCCAAGTGCACTGAAATTTTTGAATTCCTTCATATCCTTTCCCTTAGAAGCCCCCACCTCAGACAGACAGACAGACAGACAGACAGACAGACACACACACACACACACACGCACACACACACACACACCATAGAAGAACTCTTAGTCACTGTAATTCCGAGTCAAAAAAACTGAGAATTACAACTGGTACAGGGTCATGATGAAAAGCATGATGTGGCAACCAACACTCAGACCCAGGTCACCTCAACCCCAGTGCTGGGCTTGTTCTTCTCTGCAGTGACACCTCCTTACTAGGTCATAGAAGTCATGGTTGAGAGAGAAAAGAAAAACACATCAGACTAGAGAATGCAGTTTTTTTTTTCCCCCACTCCTGTGGCCTTTAGCGGAGCTATTTTGGTGACTATTCAGTAAGTCTACAATGCTGCCTCTCCCAGTGTTCCGGCTCAACTGAGAGGCCATTCACGCTGACCACAGCCAGGCTGGCTCTCCGCGGAAGGCTCCATAGAATCCTCAGTCCGGAAACCAGACGGGAACAGACTACTCCAATATAAAAATCCAACTTCAGGGGCTGAGTGTACACAAAGCGAAGGAGTCCGTATCCTGTTGGCTATGTCCATAACAATGAAACAGTGATTTTCTGGTGTGAGGGCAAGCAGGGGGCCGTGTGGGGTTATTTTTCGCCCCTCCATGGTGCTGGAAATGGATGGGGTTTTGCCCAGCTGGTATGGGCCAGACAGTTCCAAGTTCTGGGCTCAAACCTCGAGCTGCGGTGCTCTCGACCTGCCTGCTGGGGAGCTAGTGGGTCTGCACCCTGTCGTGGGGTCTTGGTGCCAGGGGTTGAACCCTGGGACTTCATCAAGGCCTCAATGAGCCTGTTTCGTGCACCAGTTCATCTCTTAGCTTCTAATCCATTTACACACTCAAATTACTCCTTCTCTGTTCCAACCCTCAAAACCTTCACTTGTTGCCCTTTACAAAAAGTTCCCCTGGCATTTCAGAGCCTTTGTGATCTGCCCTCCCAGATTGATAGAGCTGATGGAGATGTGAGCACTGTGGCAGTAAGAGCCAGAGTTGGCATTTAGGTTGCTAAATCACCAACTAATCCATTTAATCAGGCAAGTTACTTTCCTGTGTGTCAGGGTTTTCATATGTAAAATGGGAACAGGAATGTTATAGGGATGACATGACTTAGTATTTGTGAGAGTTTACCAGTGACTATCCGTAAAACACCACAAATGGGCAGAGCTATACGATTGACCCTTGAACAACAGAGTGTTAGGGGATGCAGTCTTCTTCACAATGGAAAATCTGGTATAACTTGTAACTTCCCCTAGATCCTAAATATACTTGCCCATGGTATCCCCTGGAAATTGGTTTCTAACCCCCTGCCCATATCCCAATGCACTGATAGTCAAGTTTCTTCTACTCAGCTCAGCACACCAAGGAATCTGACCTTTGCGGTCAGTTAAGTCCACAAATGCAGATCTAGCAGCAAGGAAAAAACTTGCTCATAAGTGAACTCTCAGTTCAAACCTGTGTTGTTTGAGGTCAACCGTATTAATGCATTAAATGAATAAATATTGAGCTCCTCCACTGAGAGCATTTTCCTTTTGCTCTTGATTTTCTGATCATTCCTAAGATGGTTTCATTTCCCTGCCACTGCATAGCTATATCATCTTCATATATGGCTCTCATATAAATCTGCCTGCCACATTTTACTCGGATTTTTGAAAAAAAATTAATTATTATTATTTTTTTATGATGATGAGGATTGAATCAGGTGACACAAATTCTACTGAAGAACCACATACCCAGTTCTCATAGCCATCTTTTAAGACTGGACTCAAGGGCCAGAGTGATAATATGCCTGTAGAGCATTGGCCTTGCACACAGCTCAGTTGAGTTTGATCTCTAGCTCCCTGTATGCTCCTCAGAGCTCAGGAGTGATCTCTGACCTCAAAGCTAGGAATAATCCTTGAGCAGTGCCAGGGGTGGCCCCCAAACAGAAAATAAGCAAGCAAACAACAAAAATGAAGAACAACCCCCCCCCCCCCAAAAAAAAACCTCCACAAAAACAAGACCAGACTCAAATGTATCTTTGTGTCCTTCTTTCTTAAGTCATTTATATGGTTGCTCATCCCTCAATGTGGTTTTATAATGGGTCTGCTGTGTTCCACGTTCATTGTCTAGGAAGGCTTCCGTGGTTCCCCAAGCTAGGGGAAATAGATTATGTATATATACTCCACAGTTTGTGATATTTTTGTTCAGTCTCCCTGAGTAAAGTATTAGCTTACTGAGCTAAGGTATTTAGTAGTTGTGGTTACTAAACTTTATTTAAAACAAATAGATACAGAATAGTTCCTTTCTGTGTATATTTATTGTCTTATTATGTGCAAGAACATGGGAGCAAAATTGTGTATGAAAAGTGGGGAGGGAGAGAGAGAGGGAGAGGGAGAGAGACAGACGGGAGGGAGAGAAAGGCAGAGAGAGGGAGAGAGAGAGGGAGAAAAGAAGGGGGAAAGAGAGGTATTTTCAGTTTTAAATGGGAAGATCTATGAGGCTTGTTTTAAGGGCAAAGAGCTATGTCCATGTTAAAGAAAGTGAAGAAGACAGGGAGGAAAGGAAAGGAATGCTGCAGAGAGAGGAATGGGATGAACTGTGAAGCATTCACTCCAAGAAATGTTTTTCCTTAAGTGGTATGAAATGTGAAATGAATTGGGTCTCACTTTTCTTTTCCCTCCTTAGAATATTAGAACTGATTTTTAAAAATAAGGTAGAGTTTGGAGAAATCAAGTGAAAATTGTTTTCTGAAGTATCTTTGCCAAATATTATAGAGAATGTTTAGAGAGTGGGCTTGCCAGAGATGAACGGCAGCTTACAAGCCAATTGGCTATTTTTTTTTCAACATTATCCTGATCAGCACCCTTACTCTGTTCTCCACCTCCAAGCACATCACATTCCCCACCCCCCTTACTCCCATCCTCCTCCCTTTCTCTATTCTTTCTTTGTTTCTATCTCTGTGTCTGCCTCATTCTCATTCCTTCTTTCTCTCCCTCCATCTCTCCCTCCCCACCCCCTACTGTCCCCTTTGAGCTTGTGAAAAGCTGGAGGAAAACTCCAATCAGAACAACAAATAAGCAGATGATTACTTTTTTTGGTCAGATTATAAAAATGATGTGTTTCTGACTTATTTTTTACTTGCTTGCCTTATTGGAAAGCCACTTGGAGCTTCCCTTCCTGAGCCCCCCACCCCCCTCATAGTCCCCCCATCCTTCCACCAGCTTTCTGACCCAGAACTGGAAAGGAGCATTTACCAGCGCCATCAGATTTGGGGAGACATACTTGAAGGTTTAGGACTACTAAGTTTCCCATTTTTTCCATCAGTTAATGTTGAACTGTCAAGGTTTTTATTTTTATTATTTTTTTCTTTTTCCAAGTTAGCTAAAAATTGTGCTGTGGAGAGCATTTATAGTGGGCACATGTGGATAGAGTGATTGCTGTGTGCTGGCCTTAAGCTACTGCGGAGGATACTGAAATAGTAGTTGAATGCTATGAATGCAGAGTTTTTGCATGTGTGACTGCATTGTATGCCTAGACCATTTCATGAGGAGACAGGGGAGTGGGGAGATAGGTGTACCCTCAACAAATGACACCTGTAGGCGTGCAGCAAAGTGATCAGTTCTAGAGTTCTTGGGAGGGTGGGAAAGGGACCAGGGTGATCACCTTTGTTTGTTGTCCTGGGGAAGATTTCCTCTGTGTGTGTGTGTGTGTGTGTGTGTGTGTGTGTGTGTGTGTGAGAGAGAGAGAGAGAGAGAGAGAGAGAGAGATAAGAGAGAGTGATTGTGAGAGAGAGACAGAGAGAGACAGAGAGAGACAGAGGTAGAAAGGCACAGACACACACAGAGAGAGAGAAAGAGAGAGAGAGAGAGAAAGTGCACATGCATGCAAGTTGCAGGCTATCTGGAAAGTGTAAGGAGATGAAGCATTTATATATCAAATCATTGAAGTTTTAAATATGTCCTTCCTACATAGTCTGTGTGTGTGTGTGTGCGTGTGTGCAGTAGGAAACTTAAGGACCCTGAAAAGAGCTGTGATAGAATTATAATGGTATGTGTGTGTGTGTGTGTGCGCACACACACGCGAGCATGCGCGTGCATGTATTTTTGTTTTGCTTTTAATTTTCCAAGTCTTTTTAGGAACTGTTAGGCAACCTTAGCTCTGGAAAGTGTACGCTGAGCATCTTTATATGTCTTTCTTTCCCCTCTCTGCCTGGCTGGGCTCCACTGCAGGCTTCTGATAATGAAGTGTGCTGTGCAAGGCTCCCGAGGGTTGACGAGATGTCTCTGAACAGACCCTGCGTCTTTTCCTCCATGTTTCCTACTTTTTCACCTTCTTTTCTTTTCCTCCTCCTCTTTCTCTGTCACCACCCCCAAGCAACAGCAGCACTCCCCTCCCTAAAATAAATAAACCAGGCGCTCCAAAAGGTTCCAAGCACATTAGTCACATATCCCAGAAGTTTAATACAGAATTATTTTGACAGCGAGAACAAGAAGTGTTTTCTAGTTGAACGCACAGAACTTGCTTCTTCCAACTGGGCTTTCTGCCTCACAGACAGATGATATGTTTTTTAGATGGATCAGCCACGCAGGAGACTGCGTCGCTTCCCTTGGATACATGACAAGCCACTCACTACCAAAAGTGGTTGCGGAAAAGAAGCAAAATGAGAGAGAGCGAGAGAGAGAGAGGGAGAGAGGGAGGGAGGGAGAGAGAGATAAATGGGAAGAGGAGAGAGGGAGGTAGGACGAGAGGGAGACAGGCAACATAAAAGGACATCCTTATTGCAAATGGAACTTTCTCTTTAGTATCCTCAGTAAGTCACTGAGAGATTTCAGTCTGTTTATTTATTTATTTGACTGTTTCTGGAACTGTGAAGTCCTTTTAAAAACCCAGACCCATGAGCATTCTAAAAGATGAGGACAGATCGAGTTATTGCAATGCGGGTGGTTCTCCAAGCATTCCATTTGAAGAGCTCTTCCAGAAATATTTCTTAAGTCACTTATTTAGCACTTTCTATTGCCGTTACTAAGCAGATTGAAGACTCTTGGGTTCACATGGACCAACTCATCCCACTTTGGTATATGGAAAGACGGACAAATGATACCCAGAAACCCACCAGAGATTTTCAATACTGGTATCAAAGTAGCATTGGAAGAGTAGTATATAGGTGTGCTGTTTTTCTAGCTTTTCTCCTTCAGGGCCCTAACAGCAAACTGGATATCCTTCCTTCCACGGAAAGTTGCCAGGGTATGGAGACACAGCACGGTGTGGAGTGGGGAAGACAAGTGAAGGGAATTTCAAACCTCCTCAACCTTTCTTTTGGGGGGTTGGGGGTGGGCACACACAGTGGCATTGCTTAGCGCCTATCTTGGCTTTGTGTTTAAGACTCATTGCAGTGTCCAGGGAAAAATTCGAAGTGCCAGGTAGAGCCTGGCAAGCTCCCCGTGACATATTCTATATACTAAAAAGTCTCAAAATTTGTTATGAGACGTTACTGGTGCCCGCTCAAGCAAATCGATGAACAACGGGAGGACAGTGCTACAGTGCTACAGGTATAGAACCCAGATAGGCAACTTAGCTGGTGGCATTATTGTGAAAAGGCAGAAGATTCAGTGGGCCAAGCGATCCTTCTAGAACTTTAACTCTACCCCTTCCCCTCACCACCTCTGCTTTGAAAACCACTCTTAGAGATGCTCCGAGACTCTTTGCCACCCCTGATCCTGTGCCTCTGTTTGCTCATCTCTCAAAGCTGAGAAAGGGAGACATGACCTTTGCTGCTCTCCTCGAGCAGGCTTTGAAAGCCTGCATGATTCAGGCCTGTTACGTTCTCATCAGAGGCCCCGACAGCCACAGGTGTGCCTCAACCTTTACACCTGAGCTCAGGCTTGTATGTGTCTGGTCACTGCGTGAATGGTGGCCTCAGTATATCCTTTCCACCATTGTCGGAGCTCTGGACTGATAGCCTGTCTCAGAGTGTTTATGAGAGTATAACATGGTGTTCAAGCTATTTTGAAGCTGTTTCTTTTTAAGGTATTCGATGTTGTTGCTGTTGTTGTTGAGATGCAAGAGAGAGGCCTCCAAAGTGGTGTTCAGGAGTACTGGGGATCACAGTGATACTTGGCCAGTTAGGCTGGACAGTTCACTGATAGGATGTAGAGCTGGTGGCCATGGGACTGCGCAGGCCCTGCAGTGCTGGGGATCATCAGGGGCACTTGAACAGTGCTCAGGGTCTCCCAGGCTCAAACACCTCCCTTTCTGCGGATGGAATCCAGGTCAGGGACTGTGCTGGAGTGGCTCCAGGTGGCTTTTTAAGAAGAAATAAAAGTAGATTATCTCTCAGTTCTCTCATTCTCCTCACCAGCAATGTTCAGAAGACATTGACTATTAGCCAGGGGAGGCTGACCTTTATGCTTTCTTCTCACTTTGCAGTTTCATACAGCAAAGCAGTTCTAAAGAAGCAAGATCTTTATAGAACTTTTAGCAAAGGAAACTATAATGCACATATTGTTACAGTTAAACACACATTTCAGAGGAATATTGAGAATCAGTGAAAGGATTTGAACCTAACGCTCCGTGTCTCATGCCATAGCACCAAACTGTTCAGATTTCTTTGAATAAGACTTTGGAGTGAAGATGCTATTTAAAAACACTTTATTGTGTAGTTATGGGTTAAACACTGCTACGTAGACATTTTGCAAACAACACACTTAATAAAAAACTACCTTATTAGGTAGAAACAGTTAGATCCAGTTTGCAGATGAATCACTGTAGCTCTTGAGAAGAGAGATAACTTTCTCAAGGCTCTGCTTCACAGAATTGATAGGCCTCTGATTCTTACCACAGTTTCTCATCTCTACAAGCCTTTCAAGTATAGTGTATGATCCCTGCCCAACCTTAGTCCTCACAAAGTGTGTTTTTGAAAATAACAAAGACGGTTTATGGGGGAACACTTATGACAGTGGGTGTGCCTTCTGTTAAAGGTTCGCAGGCACCCCATCTTCTCTCTTTGTTCTTGGAGATTATAATATCTCTGTGCTGATCTTTCTCCTTTCATTTTAAATTGTGTATGTTCCACTTTGGAATTTAGGAGACTTCCATCCTGTGTACCATGGGGCAAGTTCTTTCTTTTCCAAGGCCTCTGTTTTCCACATCCATCAAGTGGCTCTCCTTTCTTACTTTGGTCCTTCTCTCTCTCTAATTTTTATACGTTTAAGGACTGTCAATTAAAATCTCCTTTGTATAATTCCTTTAAAAATATTATTTGGAACCTCTGAGGCTTAATCAATTATTGTTTTAAAATGAAGTAACAATGATAATTTAACCCATTTGTGAAGTGGTTTTCTGAAATGTAGTTTACAAAAGTTTAAATGTCAACCATCTCATAAAGAGATAAGTGTGATTTCTCAAGAAAAATGTATGCTTCATACATGTTCTGATTGACTAATGGCAATGTTTTGCTTTTCTGATTGACTTTGTTTTTATAACTCCTAGGTTAGAACAACTCTCATCATCCTCAGTATGCATGATTATACATACACAAGCACGCGCGCACAAACACACACACCATCACCACCACACACGGGAGAAATCCTTCTACATTTGTTAAACTTGTCACTTTCGCCTCAGGATTTGGTTAGCATACCTTTGGGTGAGCAAAAGAAAAATATTTCTCTTTGTGCCAAGTTCAGGGTGTGAATCAAGTTTCCCTGCCTTTTGCATTTTAGTAAATGTTTCCTAGATGGATTCATCAGATTTCCAGTAAAGACAAACAGCTAAGAAAC
Organism: Sorex fumeus; assembly: GCF_029834395.1. NCBI lineage: Eukaryota > Metazoa > Chordata > Mammalia > Eulipotyphla > Soricidae > Sorex > Sorex fumeus. The sequence continues at coordinate 54,382,818 of NW_026606101.1, forward strand.
CAGATTATATTCAGACTGTGAGTTCTATGACCCAGGCATTAAAGCTCAGTTCCATATATGGCGAAAAGAAGACCAGGGAGAGGGAGTTTAAGGGAAAATACCAGACATACAATGCATTCCTAAGACATGTGCGTTCACAACTGAGCAAACAGGACCTTCCTTGCTTTGCCATCTTATGCGGGACATGAACTGTGAAGTTTTGAGAAAGAAACTAGTGTTCCAAGCATCTGCTACAGGGAACAGTTTATTTTCCTTTCGCTTTTTGGTCACATGAAGGCTTCATTTGGAAACAGTGTTCATGTCCATGCTAGCGTGGAAGGACAACTAAGAAATTATTCTTGAAGTCAGCAGATGTGGGTTCTCGGCCAAATGAGACCGCCATCCAGCTGTGAAATTCTCTCTCTAGCTTGTTGCTTCCAATGTCAAAGTGTCAGGGTGGATTTGATGATCTCTAAGATCTTTACTCTTTCTATTTTTCTTGGTTCTAATTTCGCCCGAGATTTTCCAGTTCCTGTGGAATTCCCCACAGAAAGTAGTTTCTGATTCTCCCAAATACTTTCTGCAGTTTGACCTGACAACGACAACGTAAAATCCCAAGTCTTGAGTTTTTCTTTGTGATTTTCTTCAATATGTGTTGGTCACATTATTTATTTTTCATTGGGCAGGGTTGAGATAAATGCATGTCCAGTTGCTTCATGGTCTTTTCACTTTGCTTTTCCTGCTAATTGGGATATATTCAATGCTGAGTTGTAGGAATAGGCGTGCACTTAGCAAATGCAGTCTTCTAATGACCTTGTTAGTTATGTGCTTCCCTTATAAATTCTGTCTTCTCTGTGGGAGAAGTGGGACCAGCAGGATGCAAATCCCACAGCTTCCTCACACCTTAGAAATGGGATCAGGGATGTGAAATTGAGGTGTTGGTTCTCCAGTCATAATTGGATGAGTCACTTGCCTGTCACAGATGTTAAGAAGGTTAGGAAGAAATAAAACTGCAGAACTGAGCTGGCTTTCTGCGGAGAGGATTGAAGTCATGTCTACTTTACGGGACAAGTCATGATGTCTAATGTTCCTTTTGGTATTTATGGGCCCTGTGGTCTATTGTCAACAGGCTTCAATAGTTTTGTTGCGAAAGTTTGTAATCTTCCGCTTCGTATGCAAGGAATCCTAACTGAAGTTGTTCTTTCCCTTTTGTTGGTATAATGAATGGCATTGCTTTGGTGGTGAAAACAAGGGGTATTTCTTTGTTGCTCTGCATGTTTCCCAGCTCTTGGGCATAGTAATGATGAGTACATTAATCTATTCCTACCAGCACACTGGGTGATTGTGGAAAGTTAACATTTGAGGAAGCCATTACGGTTCATCCGGTATCCACAGACTCCTGGATGCATGACTTAAGACCTTGATACAACTCTGTTGTACCTCACTTGAATGGTCCCTTTTCTTGGGAGGTGGTTCCTGAGCAGTTGCCACATCCTGGTCAGAGAACGAGGCGGGTCAGTACTGATGAAACAGAATGGCCCTTCTGGGGAGACTGGAACCTGAGAGGTATGTATTCTGAGGGAACCTGTGCACAAACTTCCCCAATTATTTGCTCAAGAAGGTTTAGATTTCTTACCCTTTGTTTGCCTATCTGGAAAGTAGACCTTTCAATGTCTTGTCTAGTTTTAAAAACATGACTTTGCTACATCCTCATGTGTCTGCTCTTGTGTCACCTTCCTCCTGCTTATTATCTTTAGTAATCCAGAGCGCTTCACCTTGCACGAAGTTCCAAAAATCCTATTTAACGTCTTTTTTTTGTAGGACTCATACCTGAAGGTGCTTAGGGATTACTTCTGGCTCTGTGCTTTTGGACCACTCCTAGCAAGACTCGGAGGCTGCTGGCTCTACCCACAGTATTACCTCTCTGGTCCCATCTTAATTCATTTAAAATGGAACAAAAACAAAATTCCTCTTCCGTGGGCTCCTGCTGATCAGAATCATGCCCATCTTATTTGACAGTCCAGTTCAAATGGATGGTTCTAGTTTTGGGGCTTAAATGGAAGAATGTCATGTTGCTTATGGAGGAGTAAAATTGAGAAAAATGAATCTGGGATTCTGTGATAGAAACCACCCATAGCGTAAGGGAAACCTGCTAAAATGTATCTTCTGCTTTAGAGAAATAAATAATACATTTAATGTTTGCA